>NC_134541.1:129227004-129888879 GCF_050624435.1 Tenrec ecaudatus
TATGGTTTTCAAGGTTCGTCCATGATGCAGCGTGTGTCAGAACTTCGTTTCTCTTCACGGATAAATAATATTCAAGGCAAAGGGAAAAAAATCCACACCACTGGACGGACAGGTAACTCCATGATAAACGGAGAAAAGGTCGAAGTGGTCCAAGATTTCATCTGGCTTGGCTCTGTCATCAATGCTCATGGAAGCAGCAGCCAAGAGATCACGTAAGGCATCGCATTAGGTCACTCTGTTGCATAAGATCTCTTTAAAGTGATGAGACACAAGGATGTTACTCTGAGGACTCAGGGGAGCCTGACCCAAGCCCTGGTTTTTTCAGTCGCCTCATATACAGGCAAAATTTGGACATTGAATAAGGAAGACTGAAGAAGAGCTGATGCATTTGAATTTTGGTGTGGGCGAAGAATATTGAAAAAAAAAAACACAGACTGCCAAAAGAACAAACAAATCTGTCTTGGTAAAAGTTCATCTAGAATGCTCCTTAGAAGCGGAGATGGGGAGACTTCATCTCCCGTATTTTGGACGTGTTATCAGAATGACCAACAGGCTCCAAATTCACTGCCATTGAGTCAATTCTGACTCATGATAGAAGAGTAGAACTCTCCCCCATGGGTTACCGAGAACACGGCTCTGTGGGAATAGAAAGCCTCACCTGTTTTTCTGTGGGGCGGCTGGTAGTTTCGAACTGCTGACCTTGTGATTACCAGCCCAACACACAACCACTGCGCCACCAGGAGAGGCCCGTCTCTGGAAAATGACATCTTGCTTGGTGAAGTAGCAGAGACGTGCGACAGGGGAAGAGCCATGATGAGATAGACGGACACGGTGGCCGCAATGGCCGTCTCAAACACAGCAACTGTGAGATGGCCCGGGACCAGCTAGCGTTTTGTTCTGCTGAACACAAGTCGCTGTGCGTCTGAGCCAACCTGACTGCAACTAAGGAGCTCGCTAACGTTCTGTTACATGAATAGATCACCAGGGCTTACTTGTTTCACTGCCGAGAAGCCTTTGGGCTGGTCCCTGTTCCTAGCTTCTGTGAATAAAGCTTCTGGGAACATTCTAGCACCCGTCTCCTGGTGCCGACGTGCGCGGTAAGTTGAGTTTCCTTTGACACTTTATCTAAGAATGATGGAATAGTTGCTCTCTTAGTTCTCTGTGCTGCCCTAACAGAAATACCCCAAGGGGTTGGTTTTGAACAAACGGAAATTTGCTTTCTCACCATTCAGGAGGCTAGAAGTCCGAATTTAGGACCCGGGAGAAGGCTTTCTTTTTCTGTCAGCTCCGGAGGGAGGCCTTTGTCAATTTGGTTCCAGCTTCAGGAGGCTTGACATCTCTCCTCCCCGCAGCCCTGCTTGCTGGCTTGCATTCCATCTCTTCGCTATCTCTAAAGAAATGGACTACACCCCAGACACAATCTGCCTCATTAGGCTAACAAAGGCAGCCTGTCGTGTAGTGTAGCAACGATGAAACATACAACTTTCCTCTAGTTCCTAAAGGCTTCCCCCCCCACACACTCTCATGATTCCAATTCTACCTTACAAATCTGGCTAGACCAGAGGATGTACACTGGTACAAATAGGAACTGGAAACATAGGGAATCCAGGACAGATGATCCCTTCAGGACCAGTGCAGAGAGTGGTGATACCAGGAAGGTGGAGGGAACTGATTACAAGGATCTACATATAACCCCCTCCCTGGGGAATGGACAACAGAAAAGTGGGTGAAGGGAGACACCAGACAGTGTAAGATATGACAAAATAATAATAATTTATAAATTCTCAAGGGTTCATGAGGAAGGGGGGAGTGATGAGGGAGGGGGAAAAATGAGGAGCTGATGCCAGGGGCTTCAGTGGAGAGCAAATGTTTTGCGAGTGACGAGGGCAACGAATGTATAAATGTGCTTGACACAAATGATGTATGTATGGATTGTGATAAGAGTTGTATGCGCTCCCAATAAAATGATTTTTTAAAAAGACAACCCTTTCCCATAGGGTTTGTAAGCACTGTTGTGAAGAGCTGTTGAGTCTGTTTCCGTGCATAGCGCCTCTGTACACATTTTAGCCATCTTCCTCTTCTTCATTGACCTGCTACTTGACCACGCGCTGGTCTCTCTTAATAATACGTCAGAAGCAGGTGGGGTATGGAGGTGAGGATGCATAACACAGATTTTGGGGGAGATAGGGATGCAATTCAGTCCATAACAGGGGGGTCACAGGAAGACTCACCAGCAACTCGCCATATGCAGATAGCACAATGGAAAGAGAGGAGGACTCGAGGCACGTATGCACGAGGACCAAGGACTCCATCCAACTTTCAGAATGGATTACATCTTCACACAAAGGAAGCAGAAACCTTCACCCTGGACCAATAAGCACCAACATTATCCACAGAAAGCAAACCACACCGAGGAGGAGTTGATGCCGATTCATAGTGACCCAAGGTAGGGTTTTCAAGACTAGATCTTTACAAAGCATACAGACTCTTTCTCCCTTGGAGTGGCTGGTGGGTTTGAACTGCCGATCTCATGGTTCACGGCCCAGCACCCAACATGCTAACAAATGGAGCAAATCTGGAAGTTGTCAGGATTTCCTTTCACTTGGATGCACAGTCAATGCTCACGAGGGAAATAGCTGTCATGAACTCACATCATGCCTCGCATTGGAAAAACCTTTGTTGCTTTTAAAAAGCAAAGACGTCAGGTTGAGGTTGAAGGCTGCACCAAGCCTTCGTCTTCTTTCATCTCTTTCGGCAGCGTTTTAATGTGTTCATTGCATCACCCTCTCACATCCCGGGTAAATTCCTCTCTGGGCATCTCACCCTCTGGATGCTGCTGTCCAGCGGCTGCTTTCTTCCCCTCAGTTGCAGAACGCTCATCGCTCGTGCACAGAGAGCCCCTTGCTTTGTGCGTGCTGACCTCGTGTCCTGTACCTCTGCTATGTTCTCCTATTAGCTGCAGAAGATTTCCAGCAGATCTTTTGGGACTTTCACTAGGTAGGATCCTGTCGTTGCAAATCGGGGTTGCGTTACTTCTGCGACTTGTAGATTCACGGGTCGGGTGGCAGAGTGCGAGGGACAAAAGTTCTGCCTTCTGCTTTCCTTGACACGTCATTTTATTGAGATGTCATTCACATGGCATACCCTTCAGCTTCCGACGTGCACAATTCAGAGGTCTTTCTTATTTTCTCAGGGTGGGTGACCATCCAGATGAGTTTTAGAATTTATTTTTTCCTGTGTGAAATCACGGACTTTTTATAGTTATGATATCATACACTATTTGTCCTTTTTGTTTGTTTTTATCCGTCTGTATTGTTTTATTTTTTAATTAGTAAAGATAATTTTATTGGTGGCTCTTACAGCTCTTGTCACAATCCATACATCCATCCATTGTGTCAAGCACATTTGTACATAGGTTGCCATGATCATTCTCAAAACACTTCCTTTCTACTTGAGCCCCTGGTATCAGCTCATTTCCCCCTTCTCCCCCCTCCCTCATGAACCCTTGATAATCCATAAATTACTATTTTCATGTCTTACACCGACCACTATCTCCCTTCACCCCACTTTTCTGCTGTCTGTCCCCCTGGGAGGGGGTTATATGTCGATCATTGTGATTGGTTCCTCCCTCCTCCCCTCCCCTTCCCTTACCAGCCTGGTATCGATACTCCCATTACTGTTCCTGAGGGTTTTATCGGTCCTGGAGTCTATGTGTAGAGAGCTCTTATCTGCACCAGTGTGCATGCTCTGGTCTAGCTGGATTTGTAAGGTAGAATTGGGGTCATCAAGGTAGAGGGGAGGAAGCATGAAAGAACTAGAGGAAAGTTGTATGTTTTGTTGGTGCTGTACTGCTCCCTGACTGGCTCGTCTCTTCCTTGCGACCCTTCTGTGAGGAGATGTCCAGTTGCCTGCAGATGGGCTTTGGGTGTCCAGTTTTAGAACATTTTCATCACTGCAAGAAGACCACACTGCATTCATCAGTAGTCCCAACTCATTGCCCGCTAATGTACTGTCTGACTGGATGGATTTGTCTGTTCCAGGCATGCATGCAAACGGCATCCCATGGCCTGGGGCATTTTACGTCTAGTTTCTTTTACTTAGCATGTTTTCAAGGGCACCCATGTTGTAGCATGCTTGCTGTAGCATGTATCAGTACGTTATTCCTCTTGATCGTTGACTAATATTCCATTCTGTGAATATTGTTTAGTTACTAGGTGCCGTTGAGCCGCCTCCAGCCCACAGGGGCCCCACGGAGCGCGCTCTGTGGTCGGTCTGAGTGCACAGACTCTCTGAGGACACAGTGCTGTCTGGGTGAATAGACCGCTATTCCAGCTCCTTCCGGGGAGTGTGAGTGGACGGACGACACACTTCCTTTCTCAGTGTGTGGCAGATCTTTTCCTCGGAGCTCCAGATCAGGTATCCGACAGTATCACCTCGGCTTCGACACCCCTGCCACCTAGCAGCTCGGGGTGCATTCACAGTGGATGTCTGATAAAAATGTATTCAATAACTAACAAGAGGATTGGGATGAGGCCCGGGGAGCTGGGAGGGCATTTTCTGGGGATGCAAACGTCCCTCTGTGGGGATAACTAGACATGGCACCTGAATTCAGGGTCTCTGTGAGTGGGCTCCAAACTATTACGGTAACACAGGCAGCATTAACCCTTTTCTCGCCCACTGAGCATCTTCATATACAGTATTTTTGCCAACCACTTTTATATTCTTCCATTTGGTCTCCTGACCTAGTAGCATTCTTTCTGCTTCCCCAGATGAGGAGTCTGAGGTGCAAAAACATCAAACAAATTGCCAGAGGCCCTTCTGGAAACAATTCCTAGGGTACCGGACAAATGTTCACCGAGTAGATACTTGTGGCAGAGGAGTAAACACGCACCACGCTCACATTTACAGAAGGAAGGGGACAAAGTAAGAGGCGGCGAGTGAGGGCTGCCTGGAGCTGGAAGGCCCAGTGGCTGGGGCCACTAGAGACTCAGAGGGACAACTTTCACCCCAGAATGCTCGGAGAGAGGTGGTCAGCTTGGGCCAGGAGAGACTCAGATGAACAACCTCCATCTCAGACAATCCGCACAGATAAATTTCCAAGGAAGATGGGTAGCTCACAGTAAAAAAAAAAAAATCTCCAAAGTTTCGAAGAATAAAAGCACCCTGAGTGACATCCAACAGAAACCCCAAAAATGGATCCACAAAGATATTAGATATTAGAAGTCTTCTTGTTTGAAACTAGCATGGGTATTGCAAAAGAAGGTAAGTCAGTTTCTATTTTACTTTTCCTTAGATAGTAGAATTATTGAAGACAAAGTACAGCATGACTACATGCGTGTGCTTCAAGGTGTGAAAATATAAATACACAGATTTGCAGGACTTCTGCCCAGGAAAATGATAATAATTGAAAAAATTTCAAAAAGACACAGCTAAGAGAAAAACCAGTGAATTTGAAAAGAGATGGAAAGAAATGAATCAAAATGGAATACACAAGAAGATATAAAAAAACATGAAAGAAAAGTCAAGATCCTTCAAGGAGGGGAAAGGCTGAAAGTGTATCCAACCAGAGCTTTAGAGGGAGGTAGTAGGGTGAAAGAGAAAAGTCAAATTATGAAATGATCTTGGCACGGAATTTTCTAGAATACTTGAAAAACATTAATCTGAAGTTTAATTTTCTTTTTTTAAAAATCTAGATCATTTTATTGGGGGCTCTTACAACCCTTGTTACCATCCATACATCCATCGCATCTGCATATCTGTACCTATATTGCCATCGTTCTTTTCCAGAAATTTACTTTCTGTTGAGTCCTTGGGATCAGCTCCTCTTCCCCCCACCTTGTGGCCCCATGATAGATTATAGATTGTTATTATCGTGGCCTCATGATAGATTATAGATTGTTATTATCATGGCCTCATGATAGATTATAGATTGTTATTATCGTGGCCTCATGATAGATTATAGATTGTTATTATCGTGGCCTCATGATAGATTATAGATTGCTATTATCATGGCCCCATGATAGATTATAGATAGTTATTATCGTGGCCCCATGATAGATTATAGATAGTTATTATCGTGGCCCCGTGATAGATTATAGATTGTTATTATTTTCATATCTCAGGCCGACCGCTGTCTCCCTTCCCCTCTGGTTTCTGTTGTTCTTCCCCTGGTGGGCGTTTGTGGTTATGTGCCAGTCATTGCAATCGGTACCCCTCCCTCCTCACTCTCCCCACTTTCCCCCTACCTTTTTGGTATTGATATTCCCATTCCTGTTCCTGGATTCCATGTGTCGCGAGTTTTATCTCTTGCCTATCCCTATTTACATGCTCCCATCCAGTCCAGAGTGGGGAGAGCACTGGGTCATGGTAGTGGGGGGCGAGGAGGCCTCAAGGGAAGAGAGGTATATTGCGTGATCCATCAGGGCTCTGCTGCACCCTGATTGACTCGTCCCCTCCCTGCAAGCCCTCTGTGGGGGGACTTTCCATTGTCCATAGATGGGCTTTGGGTCTCCAATTTTTTTTCAAACAAAATAAGCAAACTCCGTAACATTAGTTCATAAAATGAGGGAACGCAAAGAGAGAGAGAAAAGCACAAGTAAAACAATACTAGATAAAAGGAGGCCATAATAAAATGCTTCACGGATTAAATAATTAACAAGACACTATCAATATCTTTCTGGCAATAAATTAAAAAACTTAGTTAAAATGGATCAAATACGAGGAAAAAACACATCACAAAACCCAAATCAGCTCAAGAAACAGGTCACCTGCATAGTCTTATGACCATTAGAACGAAGGAATCCTTTGGTCAATTTTTCCTGTAAAGATAACATCTACTCCAAATGATTTTAGAAATAAGGTATTTAAAATATTCAGGGAACAAATCATTTCATCTCTCTTGAAAGAACAGGGAAACAAGGAAAAATAAGTTACAAGTTGTTGTGTTCCACGACTGAAACTTTTAGTCCGAAGCCAGAAAGAAAGAACAGCACATGCCAAGTCATTTATATAATTGACCACATACAATCGTCACTCTCTGTCATCGAGTGGATCCTCCTTCACAGTGCTGGTGTCAAGCTGCTGTTGTGGGTTTCCAAGATTGTAACTCTTTATGGGAGCAGAGAGCCTCTTCTTTCTTCCAAAGAGCGGCTGGTGGTTTCAAACTGTTGACCTTGCAGTTAGCAGCCCACTTCTTAACCCAATATGCCACCAGGACTCCTTGATCATTGCAAGAGGCACAAAAGGTAGTTAATCCAATTCAACGAAATAGTAATGCTAAAGATTCACAGCAAACTAAGACTAGAGGGAAATTACCCTAACTTGGCAGGAGGCATCTGCATAAATGAAGAGCTGTACCCCCAGATGTCCCTGGATTCCTAGCATAGTTCCAGTCCTAAAAATATGAGAGTCACTGGGGAACGAGATGGGATCTTTAAACGCTTGTGGAAAGACGGAATTCAACGATAAAAATCAAGAACATAAACTTTGTTCCTCAACGTAAGCGTTGTAAATTTGATACTAGCCATTTAGTTCATCCCTAAACCACCAGCTGCTCTGTGGGGGAAAGGTGGGGCTTTCTACTCCCACGAAGAGTCAGTATCTTGGACACTCACAGGAGCAGTCCTGCCCTGCCCTAGAAGGGTCACTGTGAGTCATCATAGACTGGAACGAAGACCGTGACTTTGGTGTTTGGTATGGAATGCTCTTGAGTAAGCATTGAGCTACTAACCACAGAGTCCTTGGTTCAAACTCACCAGTCTCTCCAACCACAAAGAGACAAGTGCAGGCATGCATCCGTGGGAACTTTAGACCCCCTACACATTGAACTTCCCCTACCTAGGGACAGAAAGCCGTGACATCAGCGAAGTGGCAGAAAAAAACCAGCAGGACCAAGAATCAGTGGGCTTCCCAGCCCAGTGGAAGAGTCAAAATGAGTGCCCATGGGAAGAGGGCCTGGTGGCATAATGGTTACAAGGTGGGCTTCTAAACACAAAGTCAGCAGTTCGAGACCACCTTGTGAGGAAGACAAGGCTTTCTATTTCTGTAAAGAGTGAGCGTCTTGGAAACTCACAGGACAGTTCTACCCCATGCTATGGGGTCACTATGAGTCCGTGGTTACTTCATGGAGGGGAGGTTTGTGTTTTGGGTATATTTGAGAATGCAGTACTCTGCTTCCCCACCCCTGCTTCATTGCATGCCTGTCGATGTATCCGCTCACAGACGATTATTCTTACTGTCATTGCAGAATTGTGTATGAAATAGCATTTACTTTTGTGGCGTTTCCTCTTGCGCTCCCTCCAGGATCACCCGCTGCCGTGATCGCCTTCTGCCGATCTCCCTGCTGTCGGTCATGGTCTTTCCCGTATCCTTCCAAAGTGAGATGGCGAGGTGCTTGGGTCTTAAGGAATAGTCTTTCCATTGTACCCCTACTGTTAACCCAATTTTGGGAGCATGATACATTTCACTATTAGCATCGTTTGACTAAGCTCCTCACCTGCCCAGGAGGGCCCTGGCTCATGGGGATGAAGAGTTTCTAACCCATCAGGGGGCAAGCGCGCGACACTGGGTCTGGCTCCTTTGTGGAGGGAAAGCGGGTGGGGTGGGGGGTGGCCTGTCGAGTTTGGCACTTTTTCCCAGATGGCACTCATTTCAGGAGACAGTCTGAGTTATCATCGGCGCCTTTCATGTGCGGCGGCAGATTCCCAGCCCAGAGGGCATGTTTCCATCCTGAGCTGCTGGTTCCGCCGCGCCTGCTATTGCAGCCTCTCATTTCTCCCTTGGGCCCTGTTTCCCTGGTCCCTCCTCCAGGAGCGCAGTCTCCTGGGCAGACCATTTCAAAGCCCCAGGAGATGCCACGTGTGAATTCCAGCTGGATGGACTTGCAGGCTCTGCTCAGCCCCCTCCTCTGACGGGGAAACTCCATCTTCTGGCAAACCACTCATCCAGGGAGAGGAGAACACCTTCAGTGGAACCCAAATCTAAATCCGTGTTTCATCTGCCACCGCCATGGCTCGGCTCTCGGGGACGCTCCTCTCCCACGGCCCATCAGTGGCAACAACTGAGAACCCCTCGACCCGACCCCCTACACTTCGCCTTTCTGAACTCCTTCATTCGTTTCCCTGTTCAATCCCCACACTTCATTGCAGCAGACCTCTCTGGAATCTTATCCCATTGCTCTTGTGCATGAACCAATATGGGGCTAGATCGAGCCTGGGGGGGCGGTTCTTAGTGGCCTTTGTCAGAACTTGGGCTAGGTAGAAGCCTGGAGGGAGGCGGGACCATGTGCCTGGAGCCAGGCAGGGGCTTCCATCCATGGACCAAAGACAGGGTTCTGCCTGGCTTGGCTCTAGGAATGTCCCAAGCTCGTCCATTGCCAACACATTCGTTCAGTGAAGATGTAAACCCCCATCATCACTCTTCCTCTCTTGCCATTCCCCTGGAGGTCTCAGTGCCTTGGGGACACCCCCTCCCCCATCCTACAGCCTGGCCAATGACTTCCTCTCCATTGGACCACTCCCTCAACCTCCAATAGTCTCACACCTTGGCCTTGTCATCAACCAGAACTTGGTTTTTGAAAGTGAAGGAAAAAATATGCATGATGGCGCCCTGGTGGCGTTGAGGGTTACGTATTGAGCAGAGAACCACAGGCCGGCTGTCCAAAGGCACCACCCACAGGCTGTCTGCTCCCACAAAGGTATAAAATCTCAGGAAGCCAAAGGGGCAGTTCTAGTCTGCCTTCTAGGGCCACTCAGAGTCAGAAGTAGTTAGATGGCAGAGGGCTTTTTGTATGTAGGGGAGCCCTGGCAGTAGAGTGAGTGGTTATGGGCTGGGCTGGGCTGCGATCTGCATGGTCGGCATCAGCTTGGAGGGGGAGAGACTGGGCTTTCTACTCCCGTAAACAGTGACAGTCCCAGAAGCCCACAGGGGTGGCTGTGAGTCAGCATTGACTCAATGGCAGTCATTATATATATAGATGAACAGTTTCTGAGAGTCCAATCCTAAAAGCTAGGATTACATCGTGAAAATGAACAGGACCTTGCTTCTCTCTTGTTTTCGGTGCTTCCTGGAGATTCCATTTCTATCTCTAAGGCATTCGCTCCTACCCTTCGGATCAGCCAGCAGATTCAGTTCCAAGGAAGTTCCATGGAAAGGGAATTTATGACACGTATACTGGGAAGTTCACAAAATCACTGTGCGGTAGAAAGAACTACTTTCATATGGCCTCTCTAGTGATGGTCGTGTTACTCTCACCTAAAGATGGCATGGGACTGGGCAAATAAGGTGCTTGGGGCCCACCAAGAGGGGTGGGCAGCTTGCTGCTAATGCATCCCAGGTACCTGGCATTTTAGTCAGCACACTCACTCACTGCCATCGAGTCTGTTCTGACCCATACTGACCCTCTAGGACAGGATAGAACTGTCCCTGTGGGCTTCCGAAAGTGTAACTCTTTGCAGGGAATAAAAAGTCTCATTTTTCTCCCAAGGAGGACCTTACAAACAAGGTACATGGAACCCTATTGAGGGGATTGGTCAGTTTTATCAGCTGTTAGGCTTAAAATGAGGTAGACAAGGAGGAACTCACTACCAAAGAAGAAGAAGAAGAAGAAGAAGGAGGAGGAGGAGGAGGAGGAGGAGGAGGAGGAGAAGGAGAAGGAAGAAGAAAAAGGAGAAGAGGAGAGGAGAGGAGAGAGAGGAGACAGTGGAGCAGTTTTTTGGACCCCGAGTCCCTGTGCTGGGAAACTCCTAGACCCAGGGAACAGACAGAACAACATAACCATGGAAGACAGTATGAGACGACATCAAGACACTGCAGCCACAGAGGCCATAGAACCAGGAAACGGGCAGGAGATGGTCTGGGCTCAAAAGTTGAATGGTTTCAGGCAAGAGTGCGATGCCTCCAGGCATTTAACCGAACTAGGCCCTCCGACCGGTGCAGTGAACCGTCATCACACCTGCCACGTGGGATTCAGCAGCAGAGGGTGAGAAGCAGCTGATGAACTGTATTTCCAGTTCTTCCTCTTTCCTTCTGACTTGAGCCTCGTCCTGCAGGGTTTCTTGTTCCTTCCCCCCTGAACCCCACAGCTGTGAGTCTTGTCTGTGCGTTCTGAGTTCTCCGTGGGCGTTGCAAAGAGTATTAGGGAGCCCAGCAGAGGAGCAGAGAGTGCTGTGGGAGGGACAGTGGATGTCAGATGGAGTAAACAAAATGTGGGAGACAGGAAGCTGGCCTCATCTCTGTCCTGTAGGAATCAGTCTTGGGCTGTTGTTCTTGATCCTCCTTGTGAAGTTGGGGGTGGGGGGGGGGGCGTCCAACACCTTCCCTACTGTGCCGTTTTATACAGTGGAAGTTTGGGCAAGGAGGGTTACACCCACGGGAACAGCCCACCCATTGAGGGCCCTGCACTGGCCAAGTGGAGACCTGTGCTGGGCTCAGATCTGCAGCTTGTCAGGCATGCTTCTGCCCTTGATGCTGCTGGCCACTTCCGGAAGCTGAAGGTGACCGGCCCAGCCTGACCTCTGCCGGGATTGCTTTGTTCTACTCAGGCCTTTCCTTTTGAAATGTGTGAGTGCATCTGATTGGCTAAGCCGGGCAATGAGCCTGCCCCTGACCACGCGGAGGGCTGGGAAAGAGTAACTGACACTTGCCCCTTCTGTGGATGAAAGAGGGTCCTGATTCCGAAGAGCGGGATCCCTCCAATTATTGGGAGGAGCCCCCAAAGCTGAGTGGCCCGTAATAGTGGCATGGTCACTACATTGGTATTTCTTGATTTATAAGTTTTAGGTAATGGCTGATGCCTTCCTGCTGAAGGTTTAATCCCACGACCATCTTTAATCGCTTTATCAGGTATCTTGGGAACTTTCAAAGGTTCATCAATTATGGACTAGCCACTGTACATGATAAAGGACTCAATGCCCTGGCCTTTCAGTCAGTCCAGTGTTTCCTCCCTGCCCCCCCTCCTGCCGCTTGAACTTTTCCATTGTTGTAGTTGAAAATATTTGCATTCCTTAGCCTTAATTAAGTCTTCTTTGCTTTGTCTGTAGGTTGATTATGAAAGTTGGAAATAAATAAACAGCTCTTCCATTGCTTTGATTATGCAAATGGTGCTTACTGTGAAATTCGCTGGTGTTCTGTGAATATGCCTTTTCCTGTAGAGGCCAGCTTTCTTTTCTTTTAATCCTGTTTTGGCCAAGTTTCTGAATGCAGTTCTTTTGTCTACATTTGTTGCAGTTTAAAGTCTTGTGATGCTCCGGTGACAGGACTGGATATAGAGACTCCGCGGCTCCTTCTGATGAGGGCTTGCTATGTACCTCTCCTCTGTGACCTACCTGGATGCCGTCAACCTTTTGTCCTTCCGTCAGCACTCCCCAGGATGGAAGCCACTGTGGTCCGGATGTCAGGTCTTCTACCGGCTTAGCTTACTGACTATCCCCCCCACCCATCCAGGGGAGGGATGGGTCATAACCTTGGCGAGTGATTGCATGATTGGACAATTCCTTGGCCCTCAGGATTGACTGCTAGTTTGAACGGGTCTGGAATTCTTCTTGCTGGCCAGGTGTTCTTGAGTTGTTTTCAACCCACAGTGGCCCCATGTGACGGAGCAAGGACCGCACAGCCAGGCTCGCTAGTTCAAGTAACTTCTCTTTCGAAGGTGGAAGGCATGGATGAGCCTTTGCAGGTGACGTGTGTCCCCCATCTCTTTATCCTTGGTGTACCTCCTGAGGTTTCTCCTGAGTATTCCCAGCTATTTTTCCCTTAGTTTCTTTCCCTACAATGAGCGCTTGCTGTTGCTAGGTGCCACCGAGTCAGTTCTAACTCATAGCAACCAGGGCAACTCATAGCAACCTACCCGCTCCTGGACCATCCTCACAGTTTATTCCTATGTTTGAGCCTCTTGTGTCGGCCCATCTTGTTGAGGGCCTTTCTCTTTGCCACTGCCCCTCTGCTCTACCAAGCACGATGTCCTTCTCCAGGGACTGGTTGCCCCTGACAACACGTCCAAAGGAGGTGAGATGAAGTCTCACCATCCTTGCCTTGAGGGAGCATCCTGGCTGTGCCTCTTCCAAGGCAGGTGTGTTCTTTCGGCAGTCCATGGTACTTTCAGTATTCTTTGCCGGTACCAAAATCCAAACCCAGTGATTCTTCTTTGGTCTCCCTTGTTCAATGTCCGTCTGTCCTGTGCGTAGGAAGTGATTGAAGATGCCATGGCTTAGGTCAGTCCTCAGTGTAACCTCTCTGCTTTTCAACACTTTCAAGAGGCCTCGTGGAGCTGATTTACCCAACTCCATTTGTCTCTGGACCTCTGGACTGTTGCTTCCACGAGCCTTGCTTGTGGACCCAAGAGGATGAAAAATCCTTGACAACCTCAAGCTGGTCTCCATTTATCACGGTGACCTTACTGGTCCAGTTGTGAGGATTTTCCCGGGCTCTTGGCTAGATCTTTTCAAAGGGAAGGCTTGTGACCTCTGGACACTTCTGTCTTTCTTTGGCCGTCTCTTTGCTTCTTCCTTCCCTCCTCTCTCGGAAACCCCCATTGTTAGGCGTTGGTTTGTCTTGATTAATCCTGTATGTCGAATCTTTTCTTCCATCTTCCATCTCTCTCCAACTCTGGGAGATTGCTTGATGTTTTAAGAAAACCTCAACTCTAACAAACACTTTCAGTTCCCCAGGGCTCTTCCCCACCCCTTCACTTATTGAATCCTTCTGAGGATATTAATTGGAGTTCTTGTTAAAGTTATCTCGTTATCTTCTAACATGTGGATTATACTGGTTTCTCTTTAGGTCTTTTTTTTTTCTTAGGGTAAATTTTTAGAGAGATTGTGGGTTTTGCTCTAGACTACCACAAGAAAGTGCCCATCTCAATAAAGCAAGTCACAGGGATTTTTTTGGTTTCCCAGTTGCATATAAAAGCTATGTTTACGCTGTGCTGTAGTCTATTAAGTGCGCAATAACATCGTGAAAAAGTTTTGACATATTGTAAGAATTACCAACACGTAGCGCAGAGACACGAAGTGAGCCCATGCTGTTGGAAAAATGGCAACCCCATAGACTGGCCAGATGCAAAGTTGCCCAACCCTTCAATTTGTAAAGAATGCAACATCTGGCAGCACCACAAAGCGGAGTGTAACAAGAGGAGGTATGGCTATAAATATGTAGTCAGATCCAGATTACAATCTTCCTCTTCACCTTTGCCCCCAAAACAGTGTCCCCAAAGTGTATGTGGCCTCACTGAGGCACGACAGCTGCTTCAAGGCTCACTCACTGCCACTGAGTCGATGCCGACTCATAGCGACCCCATAGGACAGGGGAGAGCTGTCCCATGAGTTTCTGAGACTGTAACACTTTATGGGAGTAGAAAGCCCCATCTTTCTCCTGAGAAGCTGCTGGTGGTTTCGAACTGCTGAACTGGTGGATTGAAACCTCTGCAGAGATGTCATTGGTCACCCTGGCTGTAGCTAGGTCCAAGATAGACAAAGCTTGTCATCATGGCCTCGCCACACATTTGGGGTCCGGTAGTGCAGGCTGGCTTGAACATCTTCTGTGAGTCAGCTGTGTTTTCCATCCAATTCCAGGTTTAAGTTGTGTTCACATGGCGGTGTCTCTGTGTCCCTGTGAAAGCTGACTCATGTATGGCCAATAGAGTCATTCTTATATCTCAGCTCTTATAGAAGAATATGCTTCTTGGGAAAACCAAGGCTGTATCAGGGGACTAGCTTTAAAAATATTATGTGTTAGTTTGGGCAGACAAGAGAAACAAATTCATGGACACTCTCATATGTGTCTAAGAAAGAGCTTTATATAAAAGAGCAGTTGAATATTGAGAAAACATCCCAGCCCGGTCCATCAAGTCCATAAGTCTGATATTAGCCCATATGTCAGATACCAGTCTATAAAATTCTCTTCAGACTCATGAAACACATGCAATGGTGCTGAGCACTGGAAGATCATAGGGCCAGTGGGAAGGAAGTCTTGTGGATCCAGTGGAGTTGTAAGCATCTCAGCGCTCGCAGGGCTCTCCACGTGGTTTCTCCAGCTCCAGAGGTCTGGCTCCATCAGCCTCTCTCCAGTGTCTTCTCCACAGGGTTGTCATGCAGGGGGTGAGCCGAGAGAGTGTCTCCTGCCTCCAAGGAGGAAATACAGGAATTCCTATCATCCTCAGGGGAAGGCCAACCCCAGACAGAGGCCTCATTGGCTATGGCCTGATTGACAGACTAGCCTCCACCCCTTCACTCTTAATCCTCTCAAGTCCCAAATTGACACCAGATGATGTAACTACCACATTATCCTTGCTCCAATAGCAAGAAATGCAATGATATTTCCATTACCAACCCGCACAGTGGAAACCTCACTTGGTCACCTTGCATAGTGTTGAAGAATCTCTGCATTCGATTTCTCTGTAATATTATTTTGATTTAGATGGTCTTGATGCCTGGACATCATATCCACCCCCAAGGTCGAGTACACAGATAACATCGAAGAAGGGTTGTATGCTCTTCAGGGGAATTCCATTCTTCTTAAACATGACCTCAGGTAATTCATGTCAACATCATACTATTTTTCATCGACACCTACTTACGTTTTTAAAAATCTTAAAAGATGTTCAGCATCACCGTATATGGTTTATAGCACATGCAACTTTGTTGTAACAATTTTGAAACATAATACTTAGGAAAATAGGAATGCTTTTTCATCCATTCACTTGCTTTTTACATTTTTCAGGTAACCCATTTGAATGAAGCCGAAATACATGAAGTACTCCAAAGTGTAAGTGCAGGTCAGTTGGAGTAAGCCAAAAGCGTCGCTCTGAAGAGGTTGCAGTCAAGCTACCAGAGTGCATTTCACTCTCACAGCGACGAGGGTGCGTGGAGCTGAACGGGCAAGCCACTTGTGGGAGTGGCTTTGGCAGAAGATGACAATTCCCTGGTCAATTGGTTTATATTAAAAAAAAAGTTAATTGTGAATTAGGTCAAGGCTTACAGAGGAGATCCTCAGTTCTACATTCGACAATTCACACACATTGTGTGTCAACCCATCCATGTCAGTTCCCTCGACATATCATCACGTATCCCACTTCCTCCCACACTTTCCTGTTTCCTTTCCCTCTTCTCTCCTTGCCCTCTGAACTTTACCCTTGGGTAAACGACACCCTTTGGCTCTCAACTGATTGGTTATTCCACCACAGGGGTGAGTTCAGTTCCAGGCCAGAAGGGTGAGATTCCTATTTCTCCTTTGCGGGTGGGTCCCATTGGTGTCTATCTGATCAGTAAGCCTGGCCTCTTTGATGATGTTGAGTTTTATTCCACATTTTGTTTCCACGGTTCCCCGGACTTTCTAATGAGATCCTTTCAGAGCAGTGGGTGATGGTGGCTGGCACCATCTACTTCCTCTGGTCTCAGGGCTGTGGAGGCTGATGCTTGTCTGGTCTTGCAGACCTTGTGCCAGTGCATCGTCTTGATGATGGTCTCCCTCTTTTTTGCTGACCTTCTACTTTACCCAAGCATTTGAGGGAGTACCTCCCCCAAACCTGGATTTTTTTCTTCAAGCTATGTAGTCCCCCCCCCCCAAAAAAAACAACCTTATCACCTTCAAAGTACTCTCCATAATACTTTATACATTTGTCAAATCTGTGATTCCTTTCTTGAAAACATTTTTCAAACTCATCTGTTTGGATGACTGACAGCACCTCCCTCGTTTTTTCTTCACCTTTCTGTGTTGTTAAATCGCCGTCCTTTCATGTCCTTTTGCATTCTCAGAAGCAAAAAGAAGTTGCAAGGACTGAGGTCAGGTGACTGAGGCATGTGGGGTAATGGAGGCACGCAGTTTTTTTTGTGTGTGCCCCAAACTGGCACACTGAGATGGCTGCGTGAGCAGGTGCATTGTTGTGGTGGCAAAACCAGTCCCCATCTGCCACAAATCAGGTGTTTTTTTGGTCACACACGGTTACGCAATCTTATCAGAACCTCTAAACATAAAGCTTGATGAACAGTCTGACCTGCTGGAACCAACTCCACATGCACCATCCCCCTCACTTCAAAAAACAAATGAGCATCGTCTTGATCTTTGATTTCACTTGACAAGCTTTTGGGGGGTGGGGTGGCGAGGTGATGATGGTGTCTTCCACTGGCCTGATTGATGCTTGCTTTTGGTGTCGTAAGAATAGCACCGTATTTCATCACCAGTAATGATGTTGGAATAAAGTCTGGGTCTCTTTGGAGCTGTTCTTTCAAAGCCCGGCATGTTCCCACTCAATGCTCTCTTTCCTTGTCAGGAGGAACCCAAGGCACAAATTTCACAACAACCCTTCTTATTTCCAAATATTCCATTAAAATTCTCTGAACCAAGCTCCAAGGCAGTGAGAAAACCTCCCCATCTCTTCAGCGGTTCATTGTCGCCAGTCTTGGAGCCCCAAGTGCACACAACTTGTCGACATTTCGGCCGTTTGGGAAGTTGATGGACATTTAGGTTTGTCATCAATCAACATTTTGCCTTTTTTGAAAAGAGAAAAACACTTGTACCTTTGAGTTTTTCCCATAGCGCTGTCCTTGTAAGCTGTGTTCAACATCACAACAGTTTCTGCAGCATTTTCCCAAGCACGACACAAAATTTTATAGCCTCACACTGTTTTCTTCAATCGGCCATCACAAAAACAAGGTTTGAGTGAAACTGCTTTTGTGAAAAAAATTTACTGTGACCAGAGAGAACCTTCCCAGGAGACGCCACTGAGTGCACTAACTCACAGGGCGTTGCTCGATGCTCACCTAGTGGGGGAAATGTACTCAGGCACTGATCCCTTCTGCTAATGCATCCAAAGTGTGTAAGACAAAGTTTCACCAGCCTTGCTTCCTGTAAGGAGCAAAATGGCTGAACATCTTCCAAGACAGACTTGTTCATGCTTCTTGTGGTCCACTGCACGTCCATGTTCTTTACCAACACCATGACTCAATGCATACACTCTCCTGCGGTCGTCCTTATTCATTGCCCAGCTGCTGAATGCCCAGGAGGACATTGGAAATTGGGTCAGTGGCATCTTCGTTCTCAAAGTGGTGCATTTGCTTTTTAATACTTTAAAGAGACTTTAAAATTTTTTCACAGCAGGCTTGCTTGCCCAGTACAATATATCTTTTCATTTCTTTACCACTGCTTCAATGGATGTTGATAGTGGATTCGAGTTAAATGGGATTCTTGACAACCCCGATCATTTCTTTATCATGGCATTACTTCTAGGTCTAGTTGTGAGGATTTTCTTTCTGTCTCAGAGTGGTGGAGGGGTTTGAACTTGTGGTTGGCAGCCCAACTTGTAACCCACTATGCCACCAAGACTCCTGTCGATGTACTTGGTCACCATATATGTGGTTGGAGGTGGGTGGGGGGGATATTTGCAATGAGTAAGTTATTGGTTTCAGAAAATTCTCTCCATAGGTGAACAAAACTAGTACAGAAGTTACTAACTTGAAGTAGAGTATTACTGTGGTATAAAAACCTATAACCAGCAGCATTAGCTTAGAAGTTGGAGATCAGATGGCAAGAAAAGACACTTACCAGGTTGGAAGACTAGAGAACTCCGTGATTCCAAAGTAAAACATGTAGTCACACTGTCAACATTTGGTTTGTGATTGTGATAGGTAGGTTTGTTGTGCCAACCTGGCCAATGAACATGTGGGATTAATTGAAGGGTGTAGAGATAAATGGCTCGGCGAGCCTCGCCTTTCTTGTCTCTTGCTCTTTGATGACCGGACCAGTGTACAACTGCCTTAGCTTGTTCTCTGCCTCAATTTGCAAGCTACACTACCTGTGGGACACCTAACCCATGAACTGTGTCACTGTAGTGTGAAGTTCCTTCAAGACATGCTTTGCCACGCTCCTGGAATATACATTGCTTGAGCTGGGGACGGTCGGACCCTGTCATCTGGCTGACTGTTGGTGACCTGCCTTGCTGTTTGCTGCCTGTGGCCGGATAGTCTGAATTGCTCTGCAGAGGACTACCAGGCGGCCCTCAAGACTTGAAGGACTGCCAGTGTATTGGCTGTCTCACAGAAGTGAGTTGCACTGAACCATTTGTACTACTCTATAGATTAATTAGCTGTTTATTTCTTATGTTATCTATCTATATAAATATATATAACCCCATAAGGGTCCTGGCTTTGTTTCTCTAGAAAACCCTGCCTAACAGTGATGGACAAGGAAGGTATCCTGGGGAAATTCCAAATGGACTGGAGGGCATTTTCTTTCCTCCTGAGGCTGGTAAGGTGAAATGAGGAGCTAGCTTAAACCGAGCAAGCAAACCTCATCATCTAGCTCAGAATGGTCAATTCCAGGAAAGTCCATTGATTGACTTGGGTTTCATCTCCCAGGAAGACTAGACTTCTATCAGGAATGGAAATTTAAGTTTCAGGGTGCTGACGTGGGGTGCAGCAGAAGTGACTCGATTTTGGACGAACAGAGTCCGTTTGCTGTACTATGGTGGGTGCTGTGTGGCTGTGGTAACCGAAGCTATGACATCAGCATTTCAAGTCCTACCAGCAGGTGAGGCGTTTTCGGTGTAGTGTCCAGGAAAAGAGCACACTAAGGCGATGGAATCGGTGGCCCAGTTCTGATGGATTAGCCATCGACAACCTTATGAATAACAGGAGAGCATTGCCTGGTATAAAGCCACAAGATGAGTCCTGAGGTTGGGAGACCCAAAAACTATGACCGGAGAAGGGCTCAGAGTAGCGTTGGCCTAAATGAGCAAAGCTTTGGGGACCTTCATGGGTGGACAGGGCCCTATGAAAAAGGACACAAACAACTACACATGTTCGTTAATAATTGAGATGTGGCGCATACAAAACATGTGTCTAGGAAAGTTGGCAGTGATAGAAATGAAATGGATACATATTAATATTCTAGGCATTAGGAAGCTGACATGAAATGGCACTGGTCACTTTGAATTGGGCAATCAAATGATTTACTCTGTCGGCAGCAACCGCTTCAGGAGCATTTGCCATCAAAAAGAACAGTGCGATGCTGTGCGTGACAGGATAACGGCTATATGCCTACAAGGGAAACTAGTTAAAACATTTTATTCAAATACTTTTATTATTCAAATGCATGCACCAACGAGAAAGAAAGTGAAGGATTTTACCAATGTCTGCCGTTTAAAATTGATCAAATCTGAAAACAAGATCCATTGATCATTACTGGTGATTGGGATGCAAAAGTTGGGAAGCAAGAGGAATGGTCGGCTGAAGGAAAATGTGGCCTTGGTGAAGGAAATCAAGCTGGAGACGGCATCATAGAACGCAGCGAGCGGAGGGCTGGGAGGAGTCCCACTCATCATCTGTGACATGCAGGTGACACAGCCTCGCGTCACGGAGAGTGCAAAGGACTTGGAGTCGTTACTGGTGAAGATGGTTAACAACTCGACATAAAACAGGAGGCCTCACAATTGGACCAATAAACAAGATCCTTGATCAATCAATGCAAAGAAAGATTGACAGTGTCAAAGATTTCATTTTACTTGGCTACACCACAATCGCTGCCCCAAAGAGACAGAAGGACACCAGACTTGGTAAAGTAAAGGGTCAGCAAAGAAGAGGAAGACTTCTCATGAGATGTATTAAAAGTACCTTGGACTGCTAAAAGGACACACACAAAAAAATCTGTTTCAGACGGAGTGTGGCCAGAGCGCTCCTTAGAAGCAAGGACAGCAAGACTTCCACGCACGGACTTTGGGTGTGTGGTCAGTCCCTGGAGAAGGACAGCATGCTTGGTAAAGTGCAGGGGCAGTGAAGGAGAGGAAGGTCCTCGGTGGACTGAACGGACACGGTGGCTGCAACAGTGGGCTCAGGCAGAGGGCAATTGTGAAGAGGGCGCGGGCCTGGGCATTGTTTCCTTCTGTTGTGGCCGGGTCGCCGCAGGTCAGGACTGACTTGCTACAGGTTGAGAACAACACAGAAGGTATGGGATTTATTTCTGAGATGATGGAAATGTGATTGTCGAGAGGGTTGGCCACAACCTCGCAATTCATATATCTGTGGGTATACCAGAAACGGGGCGGAACTGTGCACGTGAAGCGGGTGAAATGTGTGTTTTGTGAGTCCTCTCTCAATAAAACTGTTAGCAAAAACCAAACCGACAAGAGAGGGGATCCTCCGGGAAGGCATGGGCAGGGTCACCAGGGCCTGCCCCCCTCCCAGGGTCAGCCCTCAGAAATGCAGCTAGGAAGCTGTCTCCATTGGATTCAATCCCCTATTCAAGTGGCAACACACAGCGGAGCAAGCTCTGACCGGCTGGAAGTCCAAGACCCGCTATGCATGCTGGGATAAGCCTATGCTTTCTCTGAGCCTCAGCCCGCCACCCCCTCCAACTCTTCCCAGAAGGATGGGGAAATGGCGCGAGAGGCAGCTGTGGTCCCATCAGCCGCCATGGAAGGCAGCAATCCTGCCTAAAGCCTGTGGTCTGGACCCCAGCAGGGCAGGTTTGGCCCCTTCTGTTATGTAGATAGATTTAGGGACAGGGTGTTGCCCCTCCCAGGCCTGCAAAGGCCCCCATAGAGGAGATTGGAAAGAAATCAGGCAACCACTAGACACCTATGAAGACCCCAACTGAGCATGCTCATAATCAAGTCCCGAGCCAGGTGGGAGGTACACCTGGGCGGTCCAAACTAGGCCCAGACTCATGACCTCACTCAGGTGGGCTTAACCCAGCCAATGGGGTCAAACCCTACCATCAACCATGCTTTCCCGGTCGGAGGCTTGGAATATCCTGGCTGTGGGAATGCCGCTCTCTTCTACCCTGCTCCTGGTCAGCAGCAGGCCAGAGGGTGAGGGTGCACATGGGCCTGTTTGGGGCCCACTCTCTCTTGTCCCGGCTCATGCCACAGCCTCTCCGCCCCCTCTCCGGCCCTGTTCTGCACGTGGGGGTGCTCTCTTCCACGAGGTTGCTGGTGTCCAGTTGTGAACCCCTTTGAGAATGTCAAACCTGACACTTGTCCTGTCCTTCATAAAAACCCACTTGGATCACAAAACGGGCTTCGGCGTGAATTCTTCCATGGTGCGAAGCCAAGAACAGAGGTATCGCCCACTAGAGAAAGCTTACGCTTCCCCTGCTCAGAGGGATCCCGGCCAATCCGACATGCTCCGTCCCGGAACAGCCCCAGAGCCCACAAGTGTGTGGGATCTGTACAGTTGGAGGAGGTCGGCAAATCGATGTCATGAAGTCTGGCGTTGGTAGTGGTGGTCTAGGGCACCAAAGAGACCGCAATCTCAGAGGTGTCTTACAAGAGACAAAGACACAGACACGGCATCGGATGCGGGGGCCCACCAGCACGGGGTCAAACTGGTCTCCCGGGGTCTACAGTCGGATGCTAGCTAAAAGAGGCGTGGGCCAAAGGAAGCCATCACAAGTTCATGATTCGTGGCAGTTCAATACATCACAGTTATAGGTGGGACTACAGAAGTGGCACCAGACCCTGACTGAATCATGTACATTGTTAGAGAGACGGGCTTGCGAGATTGGTCCAGGGCCTTCCAACGAGATAATCAGGGCACAACTGAAGGGGCATGACTCAGGACTATGGGGCCCCCACTCCTGCCCGTCATGTAACACACCTAGACAAGCCCCCAGGACACTGCCCCTCCCTGGGCTGGCTGGAGAGGGATGGAGGTCATCCATTTTCCAAAGCACTCTGCCTGAAGGTAAGATGAGCTACATCTTTGGTTAATGATCGTAAAGAATGCAGTGGAGGCTTAATCCAGTCACAGACGCCGCACATGACTTTTGGCTCTCCCTGTCATCCGTGGCCTTCTGCAACCCGTGCGCTTCCAGTTTAAGCTCCGAGACCGCAGTCGGTGGCACATCCAACTGTAACTTGTCGCAAGAACGATTTTGCCAGGCTTGTTTTAGATGATGTGTTTGTGACAACCTACAGAGAGCCTCGTCTCCTCCCTTCCTAATCCCCAGCTTTGTACAAACATGAAATTAATCTTCTAAATACCCTGGATGGCTCCGCAAAGTCGTGGGCGGTCGGGAAACGGGGAGAGCTTGAGGGGAAGCCACACCCTCCCACCCCTGAGCTCTCTCCTGGTTTGACTCACAGCCCAGTAGCTGAACTGTCACCTGATGCTTCACAGTCTCTGGCACCAAACTCTCAACCAACCGGCTGGCACACGGGCGGGGGTGGGGTGTCACCACCTCCAAAGGCAGCACGTTTGATCACAAACACCTCTGCTCAGGGTGAAATTCTTCCTCCCAACAAACTGCCCTTGTGTGTCCCTTTTCCTTGGAGATGAGAGGGCATTCATCATATACCCCAAGGAGCTGTTACTGAGTTCGACTGCTAACTGCAAGATTGGCGGTTCAAGGCCACCAGCGGCCCTGGTGGCGAAAGGTGAGGCTAGCTGTTCCCTTGAAGATATTCAGCCTTGGAAGCCCTCTGTAGGGATCACTATGAGTCGGCATCACCTTGAAGGCTTCAAATGAAGGGTTCCACACACCCTCCGTTAACCACTAGTCCAACCATTCACAAAGACTCTGTGTGCAACAATGTTGCAGGGAGTTGATGCCTTCCGCAATCTCGGCTGCAGGTGGAGACGCAGACACAGGAAGGGTGTTCTGTGGCAAGATGAGCTAATCCCACCTTAATTGTTGAGTGAGCCCTGGCGGCTGCTAACTGCCAAGTCAGCAGGCACTCTGGGGGAGAGATTTCTAGCCTTTCAGCCCCCGGGAGTAGTTATACCCTGTCCTAGAGGGTCATTCTGAATGGGACTTGGCTTAATGGAGTGAGTTTTTATTTTATTTGGGGGTGGGGGGTGGTGAGGCAGGGCAGTGATTAGTGTCAGCTCGAATTCCGTTCTCACCTGGAACTGGATCCAGACTTCACTTCTTCACATCATCCTTCCTGGGTGCCTGTCACCACCTGGCACTTTTTCCTTCTCGGGCCCTCACCACACAGTGCTTAATCAGAGGACATCGCATCCCTGGTGTTGACATGTAAATCCGCCCAATATTAAATGTGTGTACAAACCCCTTAGCTTTAGTCTTTTTGCAAGTTATGAATGGAGTGGAGCCCTGGTGGCTTAATGGGTTATGCGTTGCTCTACTAATCACAAGGTCAGCAATTCAAAACCACCAGCGGCCTCTGAGGGAGAAAGACGAGACTTTCTACTCCCATCAAGATCGACAGCTTTAGAGACCCACAGGGGCAGTTCTCCTCCGTTCTAGGGGTCTCTGTGAGTCATCATCAGCTCGATGGCAGTGAGAGGAACCGAGTGAAGGGAGAAAGGGGTGTCTGATCTGAAAGTCAGACAGAAGTTCGCCAGAGCAGTACAAACAAGATCTAAGTTACAGCAGGTAAGGAATGTGCCCTGCACCCTGGGTGCCTCTGGAAGGAGGCGTCCCCGAGCTGCTTCTGTCAAACCCTGCAGTGTGCGTCGCCAACAGTGAGAGGTGGTTCGGCAAATGAAAATGAATCCTATGTGAGCGCCTCCTTGGGTCAAGGCAGACGGTGGGCTCTTGCTCTGCTGAGTGCAGACAGAGAAGACACTGGGGGTGGGGTGGGGGCAATGACCTCTTGAACTTGTAGACTCATCTTCAACAGCGAAAGCAAGGCAGGTGAGGCTATGATTTTCAGCCAGTCCCTTTGTGTGCCACGTAGAGGATGAACTGGTTTGGCTTGCATTTTTGAGCTGATAGGAGGGTACCGTTATCTGAAAGACGGGCCTCAGGTGTTTGGCCAGGGGTGCAAACATCGGCTGGCCTGTGACAGACAGGAAGGGCTTCTGTGAGCACAGACACACAGGAACAAGGAAGCTCAACGGGGCACATTCTCCATGGGCAGTGGGGCATTTTCCTTCCTCCCTGTGGATGAAGGGAGAACTTGGAACTCGGTTAAATGGAGCACGGGAGTCCTAGTTGGCTAGCTCAGCTTTGCATTTCTCGGAGAGTCAGTTGATGGATTTTGTCTCCTAAGAGGCTTAGGCATTGACGGGAAAGAGCGATCTCAGTTTGACGTTGCTGACACGGGGCCGAGGGAGTGCATGTTGGGCGCCGGCGTTGACACGTCAGGAGGCCTGGTGACGAAGCCCCCGCAAAGGGTGGGAGTCGGAACCCACCAGCTGCTCTGTGGCAGAAAGATCCGAGCGTCTCCTTCGGTAAAGATCTGACGTTGGAGACTCCATGGGACGGGTCTCCCGGGCCCTGTAGTCGCTATGATGGAATCCACTCGGTTAGGAGGGCTGGTGATGGATACAGGGCAAAGGGCCGATGAGTTCAAGTGTTCTGAAGGCACAAGTAGGAAGCAAAGGCTGGTGGTGTGTTTGAGTTTAGATCCTAAAGCACTCGGTGTGTGAAAGGCTATGGTTTACAGTGGGACGCCCCCCTACCGCCCCCTCCCCCATTTTAAGTCTTGACAAAAGACAGATTTTTCTTGTGTCCTTCCTCACCGTGAACCAGCAATGTGGCAGTTTTGTCTTCAGACAGAGCGTGTTCAAAAGTAGAAAGCAACTTCTGAGCCAGCCAATGGAAGGGGAGTCTTGCCTTCAAGGGAACTTGCCTGGGGGGGGGGTGTCCTTAATGGTTGCCGGGGGGGGTGTGTCCTTAATGGTAGATAGATCACAGCTGTAGCAGTGACATCGTCTCCTGTCAACTTGAGTGAAGGGGTGGGGTCCAGCCTGTCAATCTGGTCATAGGCAATGAGAACTCTGTGTGGGCATGGCCTTGTCCTGAGGACTTTTCGGAACTCCTGTCTTTCTCCCTGAGTGACATTCCTGTTGACTAGACACATGGAGCTACACTGATGGAGCCAGAGCCCTGGAGCTGGAGAAGCTGCGTGGAGAGACCCACGCCAGCACTGAGATGCTTCCGCTGCCACTGGATCCACAAGACTTTCCACCCACTGGCCTGTGATCTTCCTGCATTCAGCATCATTGTATGTGCTGTGTGAGTCTATAGAAGAATTTATGGACTAGTATCAGACATATGGACTAACATTGGACTTACGGGCAGATATAGAACTTAAGGACTTGATCTGGACGGGACTGGGATGTTTTCTTAATATACAATTGCTCAGTGATATAAAGCTCTTTTATATACACATATGAGTCTCCCTGGACTTATTTCTCTAGTCTCCCTGGACTAACACAACAGCCACACAGCATCTTAAAAGTTAGGGTATGGGTGGCTCTGACGTAGGGCCACATGGTCATGTACCCAGTTGACCAAAGCCCCAGGACAAATCCTATAAGTTTTCTAGCCTGTAGTTGTGTAAGAGCCCCATGGTGGTCCTTTCCCTACTTCTGTGGTCCTGCTTGTGAGCGTGATGAGTCCATCTGCCATCAGTCCTGGTCCTGTGATGATTTCTATTGACTGCTTCGTTCACAGTTAGCTCCGGGCCACAATTCCACTGGGTTCTCTTGGGCTCATTCAATATATATATATATCCCCCTCATCTGGGTGACCATCATTGCTCTGTTTAGAGCGTAACTAAGGGATCTCTATCTAATATGTAGGAATTTGGGGTCTTTTCCTTCCACTTAGAATAAGGAGCCCGGGTGGTGTAGTGGCTACGAGTTGGGCTGCGATCCACGTGGTCGGCAATTCAAAGTTCAAAACCACCAGCAGCTCCTCGGGAGAAAGACGGGGCTCTCTACTCCCATAAATAGGTATAGCAGTGGTTCTCAACCTTCCTCATGCCATGACCCTTGAATACAGTTCCTCATGTTATGGTGACTCCCCAGCCGTACAATTGTTTTCATTGCTACTTCATCCCTGTTGGTTTGCTATTGCTATGAATCAGACGACCCCTGTGAAAAAGGTCATTCGACCCCCAAAGGAGTCTCGACCCACAGGTTGAGAAGGGCTGAGTTACAGTCTCGGAAACCCACAGGGGGTTGCTGCGAGGGGGCATGGACTCGATGGCAGTGAGCGTGAAATGGAAAGAATAAGATGGCATAGGTGGTGGGATCCAACACTGACTTTCCCAGTGGGGACACTGGGGGCTGAGGCCCAGAGAAAGTGCCCGAGAAGGAGATTGCTGTGCTCCCCTATTTTCAATAGCCCTCTGGGGACCCTGTGAGAAAAGGGCTCTTGGACTGTAAGCCTCGTCTACCGTTGTGGCTCTCCAGGGCCTTTCTGGGTCTTTGATAGTCTGAGAACAGGTACAGTTTCCTTTCTGTCTGTTTGCTGACACTTGTAGGTGCCAGTGTCGACGGTGATCTCTTAAGGACCTGGAGACAAAGAGCGGTTGGACTTGAACGACCCAGGACTTAGGGTCTAGAATACAGCTCTTGCCTGCACTGCAAGGTTGTGCATTAGCACCTCGAGGAGTGTGTGGTTGTGTCCCAGATGGATACATTTCAGGAGGAATTGCACATGTCGAACTCTGGCCTAATTAGAGTTTCTTTGCCATTTCGCTCTTTCACACGAGTCTGTTTTGCACCCCTCCCCCCACTAGTGGCAGAGCTGCGGGGTTCTGCTTCTATCCCTTGCAAGGGTTTTGGGGTGGTTTCCACTCGTGAGAGCAGCATGCGTTTCTTTCTGTTATACATTGACTGTGTGTATTAGGCCAGGGGCGACTAGAGAAACAAATCCAGAGACACTCATATGCGTATAAGAAAAAGCTTTATATCAAAGAGCCATTGCATATTTAGAAAGCATCCCAGCCCTGTCCAGATGAAGTCCATAAGCCCGATACTAGCCCATAAGTCTGATACTAGTGCACAAATTCCTCCTCAGACTCCGGCAGCACATGCAATGATGCAAATGCAAGATCGCAGGCCGGTGGGCACAAAGTCTTGTGGATCCAGTGGTGGTGGAAGCATCTCACGGGTCTCAGTGTGGCTTCATGTGGCATGTGAACAGGAAAGGGAAAGAAGAAAGAGTGTGTGTGGCCAGCCTCCAGGGAGAAAGAGGAGGAGGTCGATCCCTGAGAGCCATTGATCTCCTCCCATCAAGCTTCAACCTGATTGACAGGCTAAACTCTGCCCACATGCTCCTTTGGGAGCCACGTTGACACAAAAACCCAATTATCACACTGTTTGAAGAAGTCTTCGAGTTTGTGCCATCGTAGGTGCCATGGCCACAAAACAAAGGTCACATAATGACCAGCTCCGTAGGTGCCATGGCCACAAAACAAAGGTCACATAATGACCAGCTAAAGTCAGTAAGGTCATTACCGACCATAGAAGACAGTGAACGACTCTCATGTCAGCATAAGCCAGTTCAGAGGATAAGCCACAAGCTAACATTGCTGTCCGGGATCAAGACAAGGCCTGGGTTAGTCCGGATAACCTAGAGAAACAAGTTCATAGACATCCACATGTGTATAGGAAAGAGGTTTATATACAAGAGCAATTGAATATTGAGAAAATGCCCCAGCCCAGTCCAGATCAAGTCCATAAGTCCATATGTCTGATACCAATCTATAAAGTCCCTTTCAGATTCAAGAAATACATGCAGTGATGCCGAATGCAGGAGTATCATAGGCCAGTGGGTTGGAAGTTTGGATCCAGTAGCATTGTAAGCATCTCCGCACTGGCAGGGGTCTCTATGTGGCTTCTCTGGCTCCAGCGGTCTGGTTGCATCAGGGTAGGTCCATGTGGCTTCTCCAGCTCCTAGGGTGTAGCGCCGTGTGTCTTGTCAGTAGAGAGTCTCCAAGGGAATGAGCAGAGAGAGTGTGTGTGTGTCTCCTGCCTCCAAGGAGGAAATACCAGAGATCCCAGAATTCTCAGGGGAAGGCCATGTCCACACAGAGGCCTCATTGGCTGTGACCCAATTAATAGACTAGACTCCACCCCTTCACTCTTAATCCTCTCAAGTCACAAATTGACACCAGATGATGTAACTACCACAATGCCTCTACAGTTCTTAATGCATACATGACGTAAGCAATACATAATCCCTACCCTAGGAGAAAGATGGAGAAAATCTCTAAAGAGTTAACTCTGTAAAGAGTTAACAGTCTTGGAAACCCACAGGGGCAGTCCAGCTCTGTCCTACAGGGTCCTACAGTGTCACTATGAGTCGACATCAACCCGATGGCAGTGAATTTGATCTTATCCTGCGGTGTTTCTTTTCCTGATCCCCAGTCCTAAACTTTAGACACATTTAAACCTTTTCTGAAATTGGGAAGTGCCCTCCCTAAGGCCACTATGGGGCTCCCTTCTGGGGCTCCTGTCTGACACACAGACAAACAATGGCCCTGCCACTGGCTTGGACCTCTCTGCTTGGCATAGTCGCGCTGTGAATAGGAAATGTGGCCACTTCGGCGTTCTCTGTGCAGGAGATTAGAATCTCAGCAGATTGATCTCGGCTAGACATTTTACTTGCCCCTGGGAAACCGGAGTTCCTACCGAATTCTTAACATGCTTGGTAAATGAGCCTAGACTTTCCCCCCTTTATCAGGATGCTGGCTTGGGATTCAGAGTTCAAAGGGAGCATACTGGAACCGAGTCTAGGGCTTCAGTGATCAATGTGAGAAAATGAGTTTTCATTTGTGTTTTCTCATTCCCCTGAAACGCTTGGTTAGCACTGGGTTATCTAGCTGAGGGGGATTTGGATTCTGTGTGCTGGCACGCTGTTCTTCTCCCTTGTCTAGTTCTCTAGCTCCATTACTCAGCATTGTACATACATCAGTGGGGGGCACTACAAGGCATCGCATCGTATCATTAGTACCCTGAGCAAGGGAAGGCACCACTTCATTGCTACTGTGTGCTCGTTTGGGGTAGAATCACCAAACCTTGACAAACAAATTCTTGAAGTGCACGGCAACAGCTCCTGATATGTGTTGTAAATTTCACAGGGGGACTGACAGTTTTGCAGAAATTTTGGAACCCACAGTGATGCTCAATAAGCTGGGGGAATGCCACTCCTACTGACCAGACTGGACTTGTACACATGACCCGGCATCAGCACGTGTTTGCTGAGAATTCAGTCACCTTTGAGGCCAGGGTTCCTTGTCCCAGGTGTGGAGAAAGGGTTCTTAGACTGACTTTGAGGGGACTCGCTGGTCATTTTAAGATTGTTGTTGTGTCAGGCACCACTGAGTCAGATCCAGCTCCTAGTGGCCTTGTGTACAAGAGAAGGAAACACTGCCCAGTCCTGTGGCCTCTTCACACTTGTTCTTGTTGCGAACCCACTGTTGTAGCCACTATGGTAATTCAGCTCATTGAGAAGCTTCCTCTGTCTCACACTGAACTCTACTCAGCATCCTATCCTAGCCCAGGGACTAGTCTTTCCTGACAACAGGCCCAAAGCCTGGGAGACCAAGTCTTGCCATCCTTACATCGAAGGAGCATTCGGGCTGTACTTCTTCCAAGACAGACTTGGCTTTTTTCCTGGCAGTGCACAGTACTTTTAATATTTTCACGGATGCCGTAACTCAATTCTTCCTTGGTCTTCCTTATGAATGGTCCATCTCTCACGTGCATGACGTGCGGCTCGTCACTACGTTAAAGACGTCGTATGCTGCAGATTTGCCAGTGCAACGGACGCATCATTTGCTTTCTTGACTGCTGCTTCCATGAATGTTGATTATGGATGCAAGCAAACTTTAAGACGGTTGACCTAACTGAAACAGCTTGAAGTTACATAACCCCCAAAATAAACAGCTGTCATGGAGTCGATGCTGACTCTTAGCGACCCCACCCCGGTGAGTTTCCGAGCCTGGAACTGTTAGTGAGAGTAGAAATAGCTACTTGTGTATGTGTTTTGCTGCCTTGTTTGGTGATGTGCCATTTTAAGAACATTATGCTATTGTTGATCTTCATGAAATAGAAGATTATAAGGGGGGGCATACATACATACAAATGCTTTTAAGCCTATGATTTAAACTAACTTCAGAAACCCAGGAAGTGTGTGCTATTCATCTCAAATAGCATGCACTTGGACGGATCGCCAGCAGGTCCTCTTACAAAGCTGACCAGGTTCTGTCTTAAGGCCTTCTGGTTTGGTCCAGAGAGAGCATCACCCCTCAGTGTTCACTCTTCCTCCGTGAGGCTGCGCTAAGTCTCAGCTGTAAATGAACTGTCTCTACTGACTGTCTTATGAATTAGGCTGTCAGTAGCTACTCTGAGAACCTTCCATGTGGATGAATTCCTTTGAAAAGTACACTGGAGGAAGAAAATGTGTATTTTGATTGGTGTAACAACTTCTTACAAATTATTCTAGATCGCATTTTTCTAAAAATCGTACGAAGCGGCCAAAACACAAAACCCAAAAAGTTGTGAAAATATTAATTTGACCTCAGGATGATATTATTAAATTAGATAATATGACTTCTTCAAGGAACCCACTCTGATTTGGTTTAATGACAATCAGGTGAATACAAATTAAGATGTCATAAAGAATTAACAAACAAAAAAGCACCTCTCCATTTGGACAGTTTTGGGGTTTATCACTAACTTGCAATTAAAATAGTTTCAGGGATACAGAACAATTCTGGAAGGAAAAAAAATGGCTAAAGAGCCCTGGCCTTGTTTCCCGCTAGGAGCCCCAGTGGTGGAGTGGTTACACACTGGGCTGCGATCTGAATGGTTGGCAGTTCAAAACCACCAACAGCTCTGCGGGAGAAAGACTGGGTTTTCTACTGCCGGAAACAGTTACCGTCTCAGAAACCCATAAGTGGTCACTCAGAGTCAGCATCGAATCGGTGGCGGTGAGCGTTGTGTAACAAATAAAAAAGTTACTTAACAAGAGACTAGTTAGCGTGGCAGAGATTAGTTGTCTATAAGTCACAGGGGCAGTTCTTCCATGGCCCATAGCGTCACTGAGGTAGAGGCATCTCGATGGGAGTGTGTAGTTTCTGGAGCTTGGCTCCTCTCTCAACATACTGGGCCAATTTAAACATAAACAAATGATGGGGAGTGACTAATGACTATCTTTGAACATGAACCAAAGATAGGGAGATCATGTCAAAACGTATGACTTCCTGGGTTCCTGCTCTCTGAGCCCATATAAAACCAGGAAAACTTTGGAAGAACCCCCATGACCTATGTGTTGACATTTTAAGAAATCTTGAAAGGCTAAATTGAGGTGTGAAGAAAAAACTAGGGAAAGTGATTTGAAGGTTTAATAAATTCAAAGTATTTGAACAAGGCTTATTTGGGCAGTCGCTATGCTTTGTGATGCATAGGTAATGTTACGATCTTTAGATAACCGCCTAGCATTAGATTAGTGCGATGCGTGCTGGTGGCACTGTGGAGTAGGCCTTGGACATCTCACTGCAGAGTTGTTGGTTCAAACCTGCCAGCTGGTCCCAGGGAGAAAGATGAGGTTGTCTGCTTCTGTAAATATTTGTAGCCCCCCAAATCTTCCATAGGGTCCAATGAGTTGGAATCGACTCAATGACAGTGGGGAATTGAGTTAATAAATATTCATTATAATTTCTGTTTCAGATACATTTTACTTTTTAGAGAAAGGATATCTATGTTACATATAGCTATATACATACATATGCAGAAAAGATATCTATGAGATAAATGATGCATATGTGTATGCACACATATGTATTCATATATGAGCCTTTCTCTGAAAAAGGATATCCATCTATCCAAAACAGATTTTTTTCAAAGCTAAGTATTTAAAAAATTTTTAACAAAAATACCGTATCACCTTCAAAGTACTCTCTATGACACTTAAAACATTAGTCAAATCTGTGATTCCATTCTTGGAAACATTTGTCAAACTCATCTGCTTGGATAGCTGACAGCACCTCCCTCATTTTTTTCTTCATCTCTTGTATGTCATCAAATCGCTGTCCTTTCATGCCCCTCTTTGTTTGTGGAAACAAAAAGAAGTAGCATGGAGTGAGGCCAAGTGAGTAAGGTGGGTGGGGTAAGAGAGGCATGCTGTTTTTTAAGCCCAAAACTGGTGCACTGAGATGGCAGCGTGAGCAGGTGCATTTTTGTGGTGGCAAGACCAGTCCTCTGTCTGCTACAAATCAAGCCTTTTTGGTCACACCCTGCTATGCAATCTTTTCAGAACCTCTCAATAGAAAGCTTGAGTAACAGTCTGACCTGGTGGAACCAACTCCAAATGCGCTATCCCCCTCACTTAAAAAAAAATCCCAACACAAAACAAATGAGCATCGGTTTCTTTTGGGTACCACCTCGTCTACATATAACCATGTATACAAACATACACACACATGTATATATCCATATAGCCCACGAGTCTCTCAGTTTGTTGACTGTGATGGCTTACATGGAAGCTACGCCGCTGGTTTCAAATACCACCAGGTTCACCCATGGTCAATGGGTGTCAGCAGTTTCCAGATTAAGAAAAGACTACGAAGAGAGAATAGACTTCTGCCCCCGAGGGATTAGCCACTGAAAAACCTTATGAAAAGCAGCAGAGCATTGTTAGCTAGATACAGCTTGGGAAAATGGGCCCTCACATTGGAAGGCACACAAAACACGACCGGGCAAGACCCGGCCCCTCAAAGTCGAGTCAGCCTTAAGGGAGATGGAGGAAAGCTCTCTGGACCGTCGTTTGCTGGTGGGGCATGGCTCAAAGTGGGAAGAAACAGCTGCACGCAACCATTCATCATTGGAGAATGGGATACATGAAGTACGAATCCAAAAAAATTGGGAGTCATCAAAAATGAAATGGAATGAATGAAGGTCAATATCTTCGGCCTTAGTGAGCTGAAATGGACTGGCGTTGGCCATTCCGAGTTGTGCAGACATACGGTTTACCATGCCAGGAATGCCAAGTTCAAGAGGAATGGTGCCACGTGGATGGTCAAAAAGAGCATTTAACGATCTATCTTGAAATACAATGTTTACAATAGAAGAATAGCTATAAGCCCAGGAGGTAGTGTAGTGGCTACAGAGTGAATGACTAACCCCAAAGTCAGTGGTTCACACCACCGGCTGCTCTCTGGGAGAGGGATGTTCACACCCACCAGCTGCTCTCTGGGAGAGGGATGTTCACACCCACCAGCTGCTCTCTGGGAGAGGGATGTTCACACCCACCAGCTGCTCTCTGGGAGAGGGATGTTCACACCCACCAGCTGCTCTCTGGGAGAGGGATGTTCACACCCACCGGCTGCTCTCTGGGAGAGGGATGTTCACACCCACCGGCTGCTCTCTGGGAGAGGGATGTTCACACCCACTAGCTGCTCTCTGGGCGAGGGATGAGACTGTCTACTCCTGAAAGGATTTAAAGTCTTGGAAACTCCAAAGGGCACTTATACCCTGTCCGATAGGGTCACGCTAGGTCTGAATCGACTTGATTGCAGTGTGGAATAGGAACTAAAAGAACTATTATTCCAATTTATACATCAACCAGTAAAGCAGGTAATAAGGAAATTGAAGAATTTTACCAAGTTCTTCAGTCTGAAATTGATCAAACATCTCATCAAGATGTTTGATGATTACTGGTCAGTCAATAGAATGTGAGACTTGAGAACCAAGATGAAGGCGCCACAGTTGGGAAATGTGACTTTGGTGATAGAAATGAAGCTGAGATCATATGATAGAATTTTCAAAGACCAATGACTTCTTTATTGAAAATATCTTTTTTTTTTGTCAATGGCATAAACAGTAATTGTATACATAAACCTCTCCAGATGGAATACATAGGAATCAAATTGATCTGTGGGGAGAGACAATGGAGAAGCCCAATTATCAGCAATCGAAACAAGGCCAGGGACCAACTGTGGAACTGACCTCAAGTTCTCATCGGTAAGTTCAGGTTGAAGTTGAGGAAATTTAAAACAAGTCCACAACAGTCAAAATATGACCTTGAGGCTATCACACCTGAATTAGAGAACATCTCAAGGAGAGATCTGACTTATAGAATATTAATGGCTGAAGACTTAGAGGAGTCATGGGGTGACATCAAGAACTTCATGGATGAAGAAGAAAGTCAAGGAAGAAAGAACATGTCAAAGTGGATGTCAGAAGAGACTCTGAAACTTGCTCTTGAACATAGAGTAGCTAAAGCAAATGGAAGAAGTGTGAAGCAAAGAGTTAAACAGAAAAATTAAAGGGCAGCTAGAGAAGACAAAGTAAAGCATGGCAATGAAATATGCAAATACAGGGAGTCACAAAGGCAAAAAGAAAGAACATGTTTAGCATGTCTTCAGTTGAAAGAAATGAAAGAAAATTCAAGTGGAGAGTTGCAATATTGAAGAATTCTATAAACAAAATGTTGAATCAAAAGACGATGGAAGGAATACACAGAATCCCTGTACTAAAATGAGCTGGTTGACATTCATCCATTTCAAGAGGTAGCATATGATCAAGAACCAAGGTGGGAACAAAAAGGCCTTTCCCCAGTTTCTCTCCCCCCAATAGATGCCAAACCTAAGAGGCTGCTTGCCAGCACAGGGTGGCAGGTCAGATGTCTGTAGATAGTCTCCCTAAAGCAGCAGTTCTCAATCTGTGGGTCCCGACCCCTTTGGGGGTCAAATGAACCTGTCACAGGGGTTGTCTGATCCATCACAGTAGCAAAATGACAGTGATAAAGTAGCAATGAAAATAATTGTATGGTTGGGGGGGGCGGTCACCACAACACGAGGAACTGTATGAAAGGGTTGCAGCATTAGGAAGGCTGAGAACCACCGTCCTAAAGGCATCAGCCAACCAGAGCAATCAGACTACAGTCTGGTCCACCGGAGTTGGGGCTCACACCCTACTGATCGTGATTGTTTTCCTGGAGAGCTCAGCATAAATAAAACCACCAGCTCAAGGACAATCAAGGTTAGGTTGCCATCATGAAACTAGGATCCGCCCATCTTGTCACATGTGTACCCTAATCTCTCCTCTTCCGATAGCGTCTACACCCCCAGATCCGTCCCCTGCCATTGCTGTATTGCCTATGGCACAACCCCTTCCTGTGACGTAGGTCATTGCCTGTAATCAGAGGGCTTGCGCACCCCCCCAAAGGTATATAAGCCTTGGTTAGAAATAAATCGCTCTCTCCTCCTCCCGCATCAAGAGGGGCTGAGATGAGCATGTTACCATGAAATACGTCTGACTTCTTTATTTTAGTCTCTCCTATCTCTCTTAGAGTCTATGACTTTACTATAATCTTTGTGTACTATAGCCGTACCACTGTGCCTACTAGACCCGTGATATTTGACAAACCAATAGTAATTAAGGAAGAAGTTCAAGTTGCACTGACGGCATTCACCCAAAACAAACCTCCAGGAATCGATGGGATGCCAATTGAAATGTTTCCACACGCTGAGGCGGAATTGGAAACGCTCACTAGTCTATGCCAAGAAATAAGGAAAATTGAACGGAAGAGATCCATATATGGGCTCATTCCAAAGCAAGGTGACCCAACGGAATACAGAAATGATGTAACCATATCCTTAATACAACATCAAATAAAATTTTGTTGAAGATAATGAAGACTGCAGCAGTACATGAACCGGGAGCTCCAGAAGTCCACGCTGGATTCAGAAGAGAATGTGGTACGAGGGATATCATTGCTGCCCTAAGATGGATCTTGGCTTAAAGTAGCGAATGCCAGAAAGATGTGTGCTTGTGTTTCGGTGGATATGCAAAGGCATTCTGGTGGAGCATCACAGATTATGTATAACGTGGGGAAGAATGGCAATTCCAGAGCCTTTCATTGTGCTCGTGCAGCAGAACCGTTAGCGACTCAGGGGAGGTGGGTCAAACAGAATAGTGGAATAGTGCATGGCTTAAAGGGAGGAAAGGTGCGTGTCAGCTTGTGTCTTCTCACTGTACTTATTCAGTCCTTGTGTAACCTGCCTCCCGGGCAAGAATAGATACCTGGGTCAGGGCAAACTGCGCGGTGTTGAAAAAAGCTAATGTTTTTACCCTTCAGATTTTTAGTTAAAATAACTCAGGTGTTTTTTCTCAGTGAATTATTATAAACTCCTGACAATTTGAGACTTTGTGGAGCCACAAAAGATTTTTTTTCCTGTTTCATAAGGAAAGTGTGAAGGAGGTTTTATTTAATAGGTTATAGATTCACATCGAGAGATGCGCTTGAGTTCTCTGTTGGGTTAAGAGGGTAGATGTTGGTGTTTCTTTTATGCTTTTAGAATATAAATGAATACTAAGCACATCATATTGCACCATAATTTTAGTGATTTTAATTGCTCACTAGACCACAACTTTTGGATCTAGCAGCATAAGAATCAAAGTTGAACTGGAGGACTTAGTCTGCTCACCTAGAAGGACTCACTGCGAACTCAGTCCCATGGCGCCAATTCTGACTCTCAGTGACCCTCCCTCTAGGACAGGTGGAACTCCCCCTGTGAGTTTCTGAGACTGCACCTGTTTATGGGACTAGAAAGCCCGGTCTCTCTCCTTTGTCTAGGGTACAGTGTCTTAAAATTATTATGCCTCATATGAAAGTATGTAACAGAACACCCACCTAGCACATTCATGGTTAGAGAGATACTTTCTAAAGTCCCTTTTGATTTTTAGGTGGGCTTGATTTGATTTTGCATTTGTTCTGTCATTCCCATGCGGTCTTGGACTTAAAAAGACATTCGGAACTTAGAGTCCACTAGACTGAATCCACCTGATTCTGGAGAAGAAGGTGGGGGAGTTCTCAAATGATAACTGCTGCAAAATATAAAGAAAGTAGAAATGAACTACTGAATGGACCCGGGCTGGCCTGCAGCGCTATTGTGGGTCTATCTGGGAATACTGCTGGCGTCTTACGGCTCGAGTCTTTGGAGACCATTTCTGTCCTCCTTTCTCCTAAGTTGCTTTAACTAATAGGTTTGTGATTTTTACCTATAGATTTGGGTTGGTTTTTATTATATATAAATCTATGAGAAGTAGGTCAAGTTAAGAAATCTTAGCTGGGGGGGGGGGGCGGGGTGGAAAATAAAAACATTGGAAAGGTGAAAGAAAATTCTTGCCATACCCTATTTTTATTGCCAGGCTAGTGCTATTAATTACTAAAATAGCATGTTCTTACATTAAAGGAGACAATCAGACCCTGAGTGGGTTGAGACGTGATAACTCTCTGATTAGCAGTTTGTGTTGGTAAGCTTTGTTTCAGGGCACAAAAGAGACCCCGAAAATCTCAAATAGAGTTTCAGGAGAACATTAAACCTTAAGCAGAAAAAGACAAGACAAAGACAGGAAAGCACACATCACCGGGATGAGGGAGGCCGTTCGCACAAGGTCGTAATGGCACCCAAGCACTGACAGAGAATTGGGAGGCTTAAATAGGACATGGGGAACAAAAGCAGTCGTCACGAAAGCCTGATTAGTGGCCGATCAATACATCGCATCTATAGGCGGGATGAGAGGCAGGGGAATAGGACCGTGATTGGGACACACACATTCTGGCAGACAGAATTTACAAGATTGGCCCAGAGCCTGCCCAGCAGGGCAGTCATGGCATGACCCGTAACTGTGTGACCCCACTAAGGCCGGCTCCATCAAGCTCCCCTGGGCTGGTTGGGGCGGTGGTGTGTATTCATTTTCTACATGGTGCCGAGAGGAAGGCTGGGCATGTTCCTGGTGAGCGTTGAGAAGGAATTCAATGTCAATGGAGGTTTAGGCCACATAGGGACTCTGCAAATGGATTTGGGGGCTTTCACTGTTATCTGTAGCCTCCTGCAAACCAGGGGCTCAGAATTTAAGTTTTTGCACACCACCACCCCCTCCCCAAAACAAACAAACAAAAAACCAAAAACGTAGACCAAATTCACTGCATTGAGTTGATTCTGACTCTAGGACAGAGGGGAACGGCCCCTGGTGATTTTTGAGACTGGATTCTTTATTGGAGGAGAAAGTCATGTCTTTCTCCCTGGGAGCTGCTGGAGGAGTTGAACTGCCCACCTTGTGGTTAGCAGTCCATCCGGTAACCACTTTGCCACCAGGACTCCTTTTACAGTTGAGCAAAACTATAAGGATCACGACTGGAGAAGTGTCTGAAGTTCAAGAATGATTTTGCAAATAGAATGGCAGTGATCTCTCCGGCTGTGACCTCAAAGGAACAGTTTTGTGTCTTGACAGATGCTTGTTGCTGGTTGAAGTGCGCAGAACGTGGTTGCTAATGAGGCACAGCTTCAGGGTAAACAAACACCTCGTGGGACTTGCTTTTCTTGGAACAAAGGCTTTAGGGTCTTGCCTTTGTATTTATTTCAGCTCACTGGCCTAATATTGTTGTTAATATTTCTCTTTGACATGGAAATGGGGGTAACCCACCCAGACCATTGCCCCTGGTAGCCTCTTAAATCTGGACTCTTGATTAAAACCCATATCTACAATTTTGAATCACACAATGGCCTAGAGAAACTAATAGGACTATTTTGCTCTGACCTTTGTGTTACTTTGAATAATTCATTGTTTAGAGAAACAGGCTTTAACTAAAAAAAAATCAGAGTGTTAGGTTTAGGGCAAATCAGTAATTATTTTAATTGGTTTCCAAGACAATGTTATATGAGATGCCTGTCTAATGCATATAATCAAACTGTCACCCTCTTGCTATGCAGAAAATTATGTATCTTGAAATTAGATCCTTTAGAGGAGACCAACCTCACTTTGAGTTAGTTTTTCTACTTTTTTTTTTTAACCAAATGATTCTTCCAATAGGGCTGCACCTTGTCATTACTTTAACTTTAAGTCACAAAAGCACAATGTTACCTATCGCTGAAAACAAAGCAGGTACATAAGCAAGTGTGGTGAAGAAAGCTGATGGTGCCTGGCTATCAAAAGATATAGCATCTGGGGTCTTAAAGGCTTGAAGATAAACAAACAAGCAGCCATCTAGCTGAGAAGCAACAAAGCCCACATGGAAGAAGCACACCAGCCTGTGCGATCACGAGGTGTTGATGGGATCAGGTATCAGGCATCAAAGAACAAAAAATCCTATCATTGTGAATGAATGGGAGTGTGGAGTGGGGCCCAAAGCCCATCTGTCAGCAACTGGACATCCCCTTACAGAAGGGTCGCGGGGAGGAGACGAGCCAATCAGGGTACAATGTAGCGCCGATGAAACATATGACTTTCCTCTGGTTCTTTAATGCTTCCTCCCCCCACTGTCATGATCCCAATTCTACTTTATAAATCTGGCTAGACCAGAGGATGTACACTGGTACAGAAAAGAACTGGAAACACGGGAAATCCATGACAGATAAACCCCCCAGGACCAATAATGAGAGCAGAGATACCAGAAGGGTGAAGGAAAGGTGGGTAAAAGGGGGAACAATCACAAGGATCTACATATAACCCCCTCTCTAGGGAGTGCACAACAGAAAATTGGGTGAAGGGAGACGTCGGACAGTGTAAGACATAACAAAATAATAATAATTTATAAATTATCAAGGTCAAGGGCTCATGAGGGAGGGGGTCTGGGAGGGGAAAATGAGGAGCTGATACCAAGGGCTCAAGTAGAAAGAAAATGTTGAGAATGATGAGGGCAACAAATGCACAAATGTGTTTGACACAATGGATGGATGGATGGATTGTGAAGAGTTGTACGAGCCCCCAATAAAATGATTTTAAAAGGGAAAGGGGGGGGGAAGCAGAGTGTAACAAGATATTCCTGTTGGCGATTGATGGATTTCTACAGAAATCATGATCAGAAGGATTGTAGGTGACGGCACCCCCCAAATCCTAGAGCACTTAAGTCTGACCAATGTGACGGGCGCACGCCTGGCACTGGCTTGGCTCAGACGCCACTGTATCTTAGGCTCTACTTCCGTTTCCGAGAAAGTGACTTTTGACCCGTGATAAACAAGGGCAGGACAGTTTGCCCTTGGGTAGGCACTCGTTCCATGCTATCGAGCTGGTTCCAACTCAGAGAGACCCTGGGTGCAAATAGAGCGAAACAGTGCCTGAGGCTGCACCAGCCTCAGAGGTGTTGGTGTGTCGGAGCCTGTTGCTGCAGCCACGGTGTCAATCCATCTCCTTTGACAGGCTTCCTCTTCAAGGCCTTCTTCAAGCAGGACGTCCTTTACCAAGGAACCCCGGTGGCGTAATGCATAACTTATTGGACTGCCAACTGCAATGTCAGCAGTTTGAGACGCCTGGTTGCTCCATGGGAGAAAGAGAGGCTTTACCGTCTCTGAAAGGAGATACCGTCTCTGAAAACCACAAGAGCAGTTCTACCCTGTCCCTAGGGTCACTGTGAGTCGGAATCGACTTCACGGCAGAGAGTTAGGTTTTGAGGTTTCGGATGTCCTTTTCCGGGCACTGATGTTTCTTGAGAGCATGTCCAGAATGTATGACACCAAACCTCACCATCCTCGCCTCCAAGGAGCACTCTGGATGTACTTTCTTTCAAGACAGACTAGTTTCTTCTTTGGGCAAGACGGGTACTTTTCATGTTCTCTGTCAGCACCCTACTTTAAAGGCATCTTTGGTCCAAATTCTTCTTTGGTCTTCTTTATGAAATGTCCAACTTGCACATACATCTGAAGTAACTGAAAAATACCAAGATTCCTGTCAGGGGCACCTTTTCCCACAAAGTGACCTCATTTCATATATTTAAAGTGACCTCCCACAGAAGGAGGCCCATCTTGTGCTGTCTTGCTAATCGTGCATCTTTGACCAAATGGTTTTTCTCTAGCTTTTAGTGATCTAAGAGGGCTCGTGCCTTCGGCTACTTGGATGCTAAACTGTCTTACAAAAATGTCACAGAACATGTTATGGGAGAGAGGGGTCACTGGTCTCCAGGCCTGTCTGTTTGAACCCCCAAAGGCCGTATCATGCAGGAGACATCAGTGAAAAGACGTACTGGAACCCACTGATAGAGACTGAGCAATGCTTGCCTAACAGATCGGTGTGTATCCAAACTGGAAGGTGCTGATCCTTAGACACGTTTGTCACCAATGAAAGGAACCACAAATTCATTTGGACCCGAAGCTGAAATGCCCTTACTGGGCAGCTTTTCATAGTTGTGTGGACTTGGAGATCACTGGACTTGGTTCAATTCTTTGTTGCTCTTCAGACTGTCAGACATTGGCAACTGGAGTTCATTGACTAATAAATATTTCTGTAAAGACTATAGATGTATTTGCTGTTTTAACACTCGTGGCTTTTGGTGTACGTGCTTTTAAGTTCTATAGACTAAGAATTTTACCTTAGTAAATGGACGTTATTGAACTAATAGTTTTTTTGCCTATTCCTTGTTGTTTTCAAGGACTTTTGTTCTGTCACTTAAATTTTATTCATTTGTGTAGGTAAACATTTCCATATATTTTAAATCTAGATCGGTAGTAGTATTTTAAATCTATATTGACTAGATTACTGATACAGTCATAGATGCTATTCAAATTATTCAGTGTTTCATGAAGCCACCGATTGTCGGTTTGTCATACTGTGGTGGCTTGTGTGTTGCCGTGATGCTGGAATCTATGTCACCAGCAGGCTCACCCCAGGTGGACATTTCGGCAGAGCATTCACACTAAGAATAGACTATGAAGAAGGACTCAGCTGTCCACTTCTGAGGGGTTGGCCACGAAGCAATTCACAAGTAGCAATCAAACCTGGTCAGATATGGTGCTGGGAGGTGAGCCGCTCGGGGTAGAAGGCACTCAAGCAACTGGGGACAAGCTGCCTCCTCAACGGTGAGTGGGCCGTAGAGATATGGAGGGGGCACAGCCTGCAGGCCTTCCATTTACAGATGCAAGCCAACCAAAATGAGAAGAGACAGTTGAAAGTATCTGTGACTAATTGGGGACGTACAATGTACCGAGTATGAATTTCGGTACATCGGGAGCCCTGGTAGTGTAGTGACTTAGCCACTGGGCTGCAAACCAGAAGGGCAGCAATTCCAAACCACCGCCAGTCACATGGGAAAAAGAAGAAGCTTTTTACGCCCATAAAGAGTTATAGGATCAGAAACCCACAGGGGCAATACTTGGGGTTTCAACTCCTGGATGGTTTGCTGACTTGTGGCTTAGCATAAGTGACTCCATCTTTGGTCTTAGATAGTCAAATCAACACCAGAAAGAATATAATCAAGGAGGCATCAGACACGGTGTAGTAGAAACTGGTATTAGACTCGGGGACATGACGCCCCTCTCTTGTGCACGTGGATGCTCTCCCCACAGCATCTGTGTGCAGGTCCTCACATGTGTGTTAGGCTGGGTTGACTAGAGAAACAAACCCAACGGCACTCATATCTGTAGAGGAAAGAGTTTTATATGAAGAAATATCAAGAAAACATCCCAGCCCCGTCCAACTCGAGCCCACACGTCCTTCTTCAGACTCACGCAGCCACATGCAATGATGCAGAAGGTCACAGTCCAGTGGGTGCGGAACCCTGAGGATCCAAGTCTGGGGGAAACATGACAGGGTCCCGCAGTCCTTAGGGTCAGTGGCAGAGTCCCAGGAAGCAGGAAGGCAAGGTGGCAGAGAGATCGGACAGTTCCCTGGGTCCTCCTTTATAAGAAGCCACGCCCTCATGGAGACAGCTTCAGGCTCTGACCTGATGGGCAGTTTGGATCCCACCTGGACACTTTGGTACACCTTCCAGTCGACATGGAATTATCTAACTACCACACACTGCGCAGGTGCAATCGGGATTTCAATGTACAGTCCTGGTGCCTCACCATCCTCGGTTGAATCCATGAATATGCATGATTGATCGTGTCAGATGCTTTACTCCCTGTCTGAGGTTTGGTGCCAGGTCTGGTGTTAGGAACTTCCGATTCCTTTGCACATGTTTAAGTGTCGCCTGACGGTTTCAGAAGAACAAAGACACCTCGCTGGCTGCGAAATTCCCAAGGTTATTTTCAGGAACCACAGACAAAGGGCCAAATAAGAATTTGTTTTTTTGTGTGTTCGGGTCGCATGGAAAGACTCAACTCCACAGACACCCCGAACACCTCCCATCTGACCCATCATCTTTCCCTCCACGCTGCCCAGACACATAGAATACCTTATGTAAATAAGACACAGGCCCTCCTTCCTTCAGGTAGATGTTGCTTCCTTGTCCAACCTGAGCCCCTCTCCTGTGTACCCCATCATCTCAGTGAAATGCCTTTGCCTTTCCCCTCAGGCAGCTGTGTAGTAGTTTAAACTGGCTGAGCTGGACATGCGTTGTCTAGAATCCCCTTCACACTCTGGGTTAAGTGAAAACTGAAGTCTCACGGATTGAACTATTTCCCTCCGAAAATGGGCTGCAGCCCTAACCCTGTATACCTTTGAACGTGACCTTGTTTGGGAAATAGGAAAATGTGATCAGTTAAATTAACACGAGGTCGTCTTAGAGCAGGGTGGATCATGACCCAATATGAGGGCTGTCCTTCTAAAACGGGAGAAGAGGCACACAGAGACAGAGGCTTGTCCTCCCTCGGACCATCAGGACGGGCTCTTCCCCCTCTTCCAGGGACCCGGTGGCGCTACCCTGCTCCAGAAACCAGAACGGTGGCTCTTGAGCGACTTCCAACTCCCAGTGACCCGTGGGTTGGAGGAGACCTGTGCTCCCTAGGACAGTTAAGGGCTACGAGTGCTCCCTGAAGCAAGACTCCCCGAGCCTTCCCCTCCCAGGGGTCCTACCAGTTCTTGGCTAGCCTGTTTCTTCGGTCCTGGCTGGGTCTGTAGCTTCCAGGTAGCCTCAGCCTGTCCTTTGCCTGGGACCAGCGGGAGGGCTTCCGCCCTCACCCTTGTCACCAAAGGCCCCACAAGTGTGGCCTCTTTGGCTTTCGCAGACATATCCCTGCTCTCTCCTTGTCCTGCTACATCCCCCGGCTCAGCTGCTGGAGCCGTGTCGCCAATCTTGGGAAAGAGAAGAGAGAACCCCGGTATCGTCCCTGTCTGGACTCCCAGGCACCCACCACACCCATCTCTGTCTGAAAAATGACTCATCCCGCAGAGTGCAGCTCCACTGTCACCTCTGCGTGACACTCACTCCTGGGCCAGGCCCTCTACTTGGACTGTAGCCGGAACTGTTCACACAGTACCTCCAGGCCTCCTGGGATTGCTTTAACCTCCTCTGTCTTAGCCCTTGTGCCACCAAGTCACAGTGGCTTCCCCCTCCCCCTTCATTCCCCTGCTTAGAAGCGGCCAGACAGGAAGCACTGGGTGGATCCCTCCGGGAACCTCAGCATAGCATCCCTGCCATTGACAGTTCAGATCATGATGATGCTAGAGGACAGAGGAGAACTGCCCCTGTGGGTTTCTGAGAACACAAATCTCTATAGGAGTAGAAAGTCTCATCGTTCTCCTACAGAGCAGTTGGCGGTTTCCAACCTTCGACCTCAAGGTTAGCAGCCCAATGGGTCACTCACTACACCAGTAGGGCTCCTTCAGCACAGCCTAACACAGGTCAGAGGAGGGCCCCTGGAAAGGCTGCCAAGAAGGAGGTGTCTGAGCATCTCCAGGGTGCCCAGGTAGAGGGAGGAGGTGGGATCAGGGGGTGGGGGGCAGTAGGAGCTCAGTGGAGCTGCATGGTCAACCAGCCCATCCTCACGGAGCCCAGAGGGGCAAGAGATCCGTCTGGCTAGGTGGATTGTCCTCAAGAGAACTTCCAGAGTGGAGAAGCCTGCCGCAGGCCAGGCTCTGGCGGCGTGGGCAGCTGCCTGCCTGAGTGGCCACACCTAGGTCAGTGGAGGCCCTCCCCGGCCGCACTGTGTCCTCATCCTCTTCTTCAGCATCATGGTCACCAGCAATGACTATCCCCTTTGGGATTCAGGCTTTACAAGATGTTTCCAATCTATGATGATGTTGGGTTCTCTGGGACTTGGCAAGTGGAGCAGGACCAGGCTGAGCTGACCATGCGTGGGTGGGTGGGGGTGGGGTGGTGTAGCAGGGACCAGAACATCAATGCGCTTGGCTACAAGGCTCAGAAAGCCTGGTGTATCCGAGCAGCTGAGACCTGGAGATGATGCCGGTGTCCTAGAGGAGGGCCAGCTGTACAGGCGCAAAGGGCTCTGGCCTCTCAACCATTCCTGGGCCAACTTTCCAAGGGAAAGCTTGTTCCCTTGCCGGACCTCCGTGTCCTCATTCACAAAATGGGACTAGTCAAAACACAGCTCCAGGGGTGGCCGAGTGACTCACTGGGACAGTGGCCGCAGAGTCACTTTGAAACTGCATCTGAGAGTTGGGGCCACAGGGCTGCAGGATGCCACGCTCTCAGTGGCTCCGTGGCCCTGACTGGAACACCGTGCCTTCTTTCTCTCGGGATGTCCCTGCATGGCTCTTAGCTCCCTGGGGGTGGGGATGGCTTTGGAGGACGGTTACAGGTGACCTGATCTGCTCACCCAGGCCAATGGGCCACCCCTTGCCCAGTAGCAAGAACAGAGGATGTGGAGGAATAGAGAGGTGGGCATGGTGTGGGTGTGTGTTCTGGACCCCTGAAGCCCTTTAGGGTGTCGCCTGGCTGTACTGCCAAAGCCATGCCTAGGGTGGTGGGGTGGTGGGGGCTAGAGCTGGAGAAAGATCATGTGTGGACAGTTTTCTCCACCTTGAACACTGCATTGAATGATACCCCTCCTGGAGTCCGTGTGGACTTGAAGTGCCTCCATTTCCCTTCTCTGTACAATGGGAGGACAGCAGCACCGTCCTCAGAGGTGTCATGAGGCTCGCGTGACTGGTGGTCCCTCAGAGTTCATGGTCCCCTGGAACCTGTCAGGGGGACCTGTAAGGTCTTTGCAGATGCAATCAAGTTAAACCGAGGTCATGTCAAATCCAATACGACATCTTCCCCTTAGAAGCAGAGGGGAACTTGGACCCACGATGGACACCTAAAGGGAGGGTCCCCTGGGATGAGAGGCAGAGGTTGGAGAGATGTTGTCACCAGCCATGGAGTGCCTGGGACACTCAAAATGTCAGCAGCCACCACAACCTAGATGGGGCAAGGAGTGGGGCATTCTCCCTCCAGTATCCAGAAGGATCATGACACCCCCCACACACACACACCTTGATTCTGAACTTTTAGCCTCCCGAACTGTGAAAGACTCCATTTCTGTTTATTGAAGCCCCCCACCTTTTGCTAATTGGTGACAGCAGCCCTAGGGGGCTACTACTTTGGGGTTATTCCTGTGTGCATTGCCACACCTGATCAATGCCAGTGTTCTCTCTACAAACTGCTGGGGAGCTGGGGGTGGGGGGCCGTGGGTGGGGGGTGCGGCAGGAAGCCCTGCAGGTGAATCTGGGGAAGGGCTCTGCATTTGGCTGTGCAGGCAGCTCTGCACCATCCTCTCTGGTGACCTGGGCCTAAGCCCTCCCCCACACCTCTCTGCCCTCCCCCGCCCCCCACACTCCGCCCCCACTTAGCAGCCGCCATGGGTGTGGCAGCCAGACCTGCCTCTGATCAGCAAATTCTGGACTGTCTGACGCTTGACTTGGAGCTGTCGTGTGGGCTTTTATCAGAATAAACAGGTTTTGTTGTGCATTTCACAATCTTAGCACCTTTAATTTATCGCACAACAAATTGGAGAGGCTTTAGCATGTATTTAATTAATTTGACGAAAATAGTTCAACAACTGTAAACAAGGCTGAGGAAACACACTTGCTAAGAAGCAGCGCCCTGACTCTCCAGGGCTCAGCAAGGGCCGTGGCTGCAGGCTTCAGGCTGCAACTCCACTGCACCGGCGGGTTGCCTCCGCAGGACAAGGAGGAGCAGCACAGGCCCAGCCTCAGGGTTGGGGTGGGGTAGGGTGGGGGGTGCAGGGCCTGTATGCTAGGCTGGGGGCTTGGGGGTTTCAGGAGAGCTGGGGGGAAACAGGAGGCCTGGGAGCTGTGCAGAGTCCAGCCACATGTGCCTGGGAGTCTTGGCTTCTTGATGCACATGGAGGGCAAGCATTAACAAGCTGTCTTAGCTCTTGACCTCTCAGCTCTGTGGTCCCTTGGCCTTTGTCCTGCACGCACAAATGGAGTTCTGCCAATGAGGTGTTCACCAATCTATCTTGGAAGAGATGTAGCCAGAGTGCTCCTTAGAGGCAAGGATATCCAGGCTTCGCCTTGCCTACCTTGGACATGTCAGGAGAGGACAGTCCGTGGAGAGGGACATCAGGCTTGGTAGAGCAGAGGGGCAGCGGAGACGAGGAAGGCCCTCAATGAGATGGGTTGACACAATGGCTGCAGTGATGGGCTCAGACTGAGGGACAGTTGTCAGGATTGTGTAGGACCAGATGGCGGTTAGTTCTGAGCAGGGTCACTGTGGCGGGGGAACACATGTGGTGGAAAGACACCAATACCAACATGCCTCTACTCTGTCTGGTGGGCCACAAGGACGTCTGGGGGAATCCTGGAATTAGTGGCAATTCAGAGCCAGCGCCCAGAAATTCCCTGAAAAGTCCTGATGATTCTCCTTTTCCCAAATAAATAATCCCTCTCATAAAAAGCTGTAGGTTGCCCTGGGGGAGGCTGAGATAAAGAGGCACAGCATCCATGTTGGGCAGGTGCGTGGGATCCGCACTCAAGGGGCCTTGGTCTCCCCTTCATTCTAAGGATTGTGGGCGTGAACACTTGCTCAAGTCTGGGAATTGACTGAGGGGCTGTGAGTCTATTATGGCCATTCACGCTCGACTGCCCTTCCCTCGAACTAGAATGCTCCCATCTGTCCAGGTCAAGTCAATATTTGGTAGATTTCCTATCTCTTTCACTCCTAGGGGTATATGATGCCTAGGTAACCCATGCCATAAATCCATAAGAATTAGACTCTTACAATCACTGCATTGATTTTGCTGTTCATTAAGGTAACACATTCACCTTGCCTTTGTCTGTTCAGTGCTGCTGTTTGGCCCCTACCACTCTGGGGTCCAATTGGCTCCATTGTGTTTAGGTCTCTTCATTCAATCAAAAAGTTGCCACTGTTAATCGGACTTACATAAACTCACGGTCACCATAGTTTTCAAGGATGCTGGAGTTCCCTTCAGTTTTCTTCACACTTGTAGTAAAAAGTGGGTCCCACGTGGTAACTCCACCGTAACATGCTAATTTCTATAAGCCTTTAGATAATTTCTTCTACCATATACCAAGGCAGGTCTGACATATCACTTTGATTTATTGTAAGCTGCTGCATAACCCATGCTTCAGTGAACCAGCCAAATAAATTATGAGATCCTTTCCTAACCTCTCAAGATGAAACATTGAATGAAGAATCTGTGCGTATTAATAAACTCAAACCAATCAAACTTGATGCTCCTTGTACCACATCCTGCATCCATAATAATCATTCATACACATGTTCTTCAGGTTTCCACTTGTATATGTTGGGAAAAACCAAGCAGTTCTTTCACAGGGCAGGGAATCTCCTGCTCGAACACACATTGTGCGTCATCTCCGGGAGCTCACTGGATCTTAAATCGTGACGCAGAAATGTGTAGTGGAGATGTGTTCTGGGAACATTCAGCACTGTCTTACAAGGCCTCTGGTGACACCCCAGATGATGTCCCAGATGGTGTCTCAGCAGGCATAGCTGGGTTAATCTCATGAAATGAGCTTTGGGAGAAATAATGGTTCTACTGATAATGACTTACCAGACAAAGACGGAGTCATTTATTTAGATGGGAAGGGGTGGTGCTGTGGGCCAGAGTGATTCAATGGAATTTAGGAGCTCGAAGACCCCACCTTTCTAATTGTGTGAGCATGTGTCCTCATCCCAAGTTTCAGGATCTCAATTCTTCTCCATCCATGACTCACTTTAACTTCAGGTACAGCTTGAGGTTGGGAATTCAATCGGCATTGTGGTTCAGCCACTCTTGAAAGGTGTGATATTACATAATTTCATGTCTACTTGGAGATATGAAAGTATAGGGGTGGAGTCTAGCCTGTCAATCAGGTCATAGCCTGATGGTGACTCCATGTGGGCTTGACCTCCTCCTAAGGAGGACTCTAGGAGCGGACCTCCTCCTAAGGAGGGTTCTAGGAGCCTCCCTCCTCCCTTTGCCTTCACCTTCCTGTTGAGTCCATTTGGAGATCTGCATAAGCCCTGGAGATGCATCTACTGCCATTGTATTCACAAGACATTTCACCCACTGGCCTGTGATCTTCCTGCACGTTTCATCATGGTATGTGGCTGCGTGAGTCTGAAGAAAGACTTGTGGACTAGTAATGACTTACGGACTTTATCTGGACTGGGCTCTGTGCTTGAAGTATAATTATTTTTTGATATAAAGCTCTCTTTTATGCATGAGTGTCTCTGGATTGGTTTCTCTAGTCAACCTGGCCTAACACAAAAGGTAACTCTGGGTTTGGAATTCTCCAAATCAACCATGTTTCTGCAAGAGCTCCGAGTACCTTTCGGGCCATAAGGGGCGATTTTCAGGTCTTCTATATGGCATTTGAGCTGTGATTCTGAAGCCCTGTGAGCCTCTCTTTCCTTGACCACTTCATCCAGCACAAGTGGGATCATTCAACCTGCTTCCTTATCCTTTTAAATCTGACAAAGTTGCAGGAAATGATCCAATTCACAATCACCTGGAGCCTTGTTCCTCACAATTATTTGACCTATTTGGTGATGATATATACTTTAAAAAATGGTTTAATTTTATTAATTTAATTTAAAAGGTCAACTCGTTCATAAAGAACAGTTTTGCTATTCTAACATCATCTCTAACACAGAAATTCCCACCCCCAGAGCAGAAATATTAAAAACTCTATCACAAATAGAACACATGAAAGGTTTTTGTTTTGTTTTGTTTTTTAAAAACCTTCCCACTGTGACTTAGGAGCAATTTTACACAGCAGGTTACCCATATATTAATAGACCTGTGATATCATTCTGGACAATCTCACTCAGATTTCCTTGTGATAGAAAGATACCCTAGGCATCTTTTTTCCATTCACGTATTAAAACTGTGTAAGGGGAATTTCTGTCATGTGGAATTTCACTTGTTTATAGGTACATCTTGAGCATGTCCTTTTTCAGTCCAACTAAAGACTAACTCCAGCTCTGTGAAAACACTATTTTCCTCACTGTTTTTCTACCTCATGTCTGTCTCGGTAGGTGCCTTGAATTAGGGAAAACAGAGGTTCTTCAGGTGGACCTCAAAATCTGGATCGCACCCTATATGTTGTTAGTTGCTCTTGAGTCAACTAGGAGAACTGCTCTGTGGGCTTTCAAGGCAGAGGAAATATTTAGAAGCTGTGGTAGCTATATAAACATTTGTCAATTTGAGAGGATTAAGAGTGAAAGGGTGGAGTCTAGCCTGTCCATCATAGTCAATGTGGCCTCTGTGTGGCCATGACCTTCTCCTGAGGATTCTGGGAACTCTGGTTTTCCTTCTCAGAGGTGGGAGACACTCTCACGGCTCACTCCCTGCTAGACGTTTCTGACTAGAAGCCACATGAAGCTACCCTGATGCAGCCAGAGCCCAGGAAGCTGGAGGAGCCACGTGGAGACCCCTGCCAGTGCTGAGATGTTTATATGCCACTGGATCCACAAGACTTCCCACCCACTGGCCTGTGATCTTCCTGCATTCGGCATCACTCCATGTGGTTCATGAGTCGGAAGAGGACTTTATAGATTGGTACTGGACATGTAGGTTCATATCAGACTTATGGACTTGATCTGGACTGGGCTGGGATGTTTTCTCAATGGTCTTGTCTATAAAGCTCTTTCTTCGACACATATGAGTCTCCCTGGATTTGTTTCTCTAGTCTCCCCAGACGAACACAGAAGCAGAGCGCCAGGCCTGCCTCCTGAAAGACTCTAGATGTGCTCACACTGCCGATCTTCTGAAGAGCAGTTGAGCACCTCGCCACTCACACCGTGGAAACCATTTACGTTGAAAGGTGATCTTTAACAGCAAGTTAAATAAACCCAGTTCGAACACCGACCCTAGCTTTCACAGAATGGACTCCGCATCTTACTAGACTCAGGTCCCACAAGAAGAAGGTCTAGTTCATTCATTCATGCACCTCCAGCACCTGGCATGGTACACAGCACAGAGTGGGTGCTGGATACATATTTGTTGATGATTGAGCCCAACTCTCACCAGGAAGTGGAAAACAAGATAAAACTTTGAATGGTGTGAGAATTACCCATTGTGTTAATGAACAGCAGGAGAGGTGTGGGTGACAAGTTTAGGGTTCCTTACGATAAGAAGATCAAGAATTAGATGGAAAACAATGTCCTCAAAACAGTAAAGGAATTCTGCAATTAGAATGGGAAAACAGGATCCAGTGTTGATGCGTAAGACCTTTGAATATGAGCTAAGCTGAACCAAAGCACTTGGTAGGGAAGGCATTTCTAAAGCAAATGAGAGTGCTTTGTCTATTGACTAAAGGATTCTCTGACAATGCTTATTCCTAACGAAATGAAAATATTTTAACTTTAACCAACCTCCTAGGAGAACATGTGTAACCACGTTCTAGTGCATCCTTTCTGTCCTTTAATCCATGTTAGTAAAATGTAAAGCTGGAAGAAATATCTTAAATTCAAATCATCCAATTAATTTTTTTAAGTGAAGAAGAAAGAAATCAATGCCTCTGACCTAAAATAGCTACTGGGTGATTAATGCATCTGTAACGTTGTTGTTGTTGCTATTGTTGTTGTTGGGTGCCATCAAGTTGGCTCCGACCCATAGTGATCATTTGCACAACAGAACGAAGCACTGCCCCATCCTGTGCCACCTCACAATTGTTTCTATACATGAGCCCCCTGAGGCAACCACTGTGCCAATCCATCTCGTTGAGAGCCTTTCTATTTTTTGCTGCCCCTCCACTTTACCAAATGTAATGTCCTTCTCCAGTGACTGGTCTCTCCTTTCAATATGTCTAAATTATGTAAAATGAAGTCTTGCCACCCTTGCCTCTAAGGAGCACTCTGGCTTTTTACTTCTTCCAAGACAGATCTGTATTGTAATAGCATCATGATTTTGTCCTATTACATGCATTTCACCCAGCCTTGTTGAAATGAACCTATATAAAAGTCAACAAAATGAAAACATTGATCTATAAATAAATTTAAAAGGGACTGAAAATCCAAAATTGAGAGTCATAGCAACATCATCGTGTTCTGAAGTGAAAAAATCCTTAGCCCATTTAAAAACGCATTACCTATTTCAATTAAGTGAGTATCAAGGGTTATCAAACATCTCCATCAACATTATCAACATTTAAAATTTATTTTTAAGGCACTATGAAAAATATGTACTGATCAAATCTGAGCAATTTCACAAACCTAGAAAAAGGGGGAAGAAAAAATCAGTAAAGTTTTTTTCCTAAACATTAAATCCTTTCGTATCTCTCTAAATTTATATTCTTGGTCCCCAAGTGTAAGAAATATGGAAATTTCACTAGTATCAATTCTAATCGGCTTAGTCCATCTATTTTCTTAGTGTGCATCTTTTCCATCACAATTCAACCAAAGAATAATGCAAATCTCACTTTCTCGGTCACCTTTGAGCCCAGAGGCAAACAGTTTCAACAATGACCCCAAAATATAGCTTTTGTGACCAGTGTCTGTAATAAAACTGACAAACTCACTCAAGTAATCACAATTTGTAATCTGAGAAACCTCTTCACTGTTCTAGCACCACTGTGTTAAGCAGGGTTCTTTAGAGGAACAAAACCAGGACACTTATGATTATATATATATATAATCCATATATATATGGATTAGTTTATACAGCGAGAAGGAATAAAACCACTAATTAGTCCACACAGCAGTACAGAGGGCTCAGTTCAATTCACTTTCATGGAACAGTTAATATACTGGAAGTCCTTCAACTCACATGGCTGCCAGGTCCAAAGTCAAGAAAGCAGATAGCAGACAGCAGAGTCTTCCCTCAGGCAAAGCAGGCAGCAGACTCTACAAGGCAGGCAGAGTCTACCTGCAGGTGAATCAGCAACAGTCAGTAGCTGGGGAGCTTAGCAAAACATGCTCTGATGGGATCTGAACTCAAGCACAGTACAGGATACACCAGCCTCAAGCTCAAGCAATGCATGCACCAGCAGCGTGGTGAAGCAGGTCTAGAAGGAGCCTCAAGCTCTATCGAGGCAGTCCGCAGGTTGGCTTGGCCCACAGGTAGTGTAGCACTCAGGTTGCGGTAGAGAACTAGCTAAAGCAGCAGCGCAGTGGTCTGATCACCAGGCAGCAAGAGAGATATGGGATGTTGGCAGTCTTCATTTATCTTGATCGCCCTCCAATCAAGCTGCAGCCTGATCGAACTTCACCCCCATGTTCCTAGTGGCCTAGCTGGCACAATAAACCTAACTTTCAAAACCACCATTAAAAGTTCCTCTTCTTTATTGCTCATCACTGAAGCAAATGTTCCAACCCAAACCAAAATAATCACACTCACAGCCATTGAGTTGATGCCGACTCATGGTGACCCCACAAGATAGAGTAGAACTGTCCCCGTGGGTCTGCGAGACCAACTCTTCACAAGGGTAGAACGTCTCATCTTTCTCCCTCTGAGCAGCTGGTGGATTCGAACTGCTTACCTTGCAGTTAGCGACTTCTCCACCACGGCGCCATTACTGCTCCATCATTAAATGTAGAAGAAGTTCCCTATTCACCACCATACAGGCGTCCCTGCCACAAGAATGCACATAGCCTTTGAGGAGAAGCAATGCTGGCGCTAGCTGAGAACACTAGTTTTGCTAGTGGTTCTCGATACTGGAAAGTATTTTTATATCTTTTGGACCGAAGAGCAGTGAGTCCTCATCCTCATTTGTTACTTTTTGTACTAATTCTCCGTTCGATGGAAGAGTCCAATTTCCTTTTTTTGTATTCTTGGACACATCTTCCACGGTCTGAGAAGAAACCCCAAACCACACTACCGTCGAGTGGATGCTCACTCAAAGCGACCCTGTAGGACAGGGCAGAGTTGTCCCTGGGGGTCCCCGAGACTGTAACTCTCGAGGGGGAGTTGACAGCCTCATCCTTCTCCCACAGCCTGAGAATGACCAGGACTTTGACCCCGTTTCTGTATACAGAGCCCTGTTTGTCCCACGGGCCATCATCAACTGGAATCTGACAGTTGGAAGCCCTGGATGACAGATTCTCCCCAGTGAAGACTTGGCTTAGGGCTTTCCCTGGAGAGAGCCCAGGTCTTGAAGCCACAGCCTTTTCATCGTGACCTTAGTCGAGGCTGGAAGCTCGGCTCTGAAGATTCAAACTCAGCTGCTGTCCGTGAAGGTCCACGGGAACAGGATTCATGGAAACCCCTTCAAGCCACAACCGGACTCGCTGCCTCCATACACACCTGGACTCCCCATGAGAGAACTTGTGTCACACCTCTGGGAAGGATGTGTATATCAGACAGGTAGACATAAATGACCCTCAGGCTTTTCCGGGTCAGCAATTACTCCCACAAATGGCTTGCGTCAAAGATCTGACTTGCTGCCAGAAGGATTGTGCCATCACACTCTGCAGCTGTCCCAACATGCGCCCACACAACAGTCTCTTCGCTGTCTGCTCTCCCTGTCACTAGACCAACTTCCATTCCCGCATTCCGGAAACCGTCTACAGTAGGCTCCCGATGCCTGGCATGAATATGATGCCCTTCAAGCAATCCGTGGTGGCTGCAGCCTTTCCGTGCAAGCAGCTGCTGAGCTCCTCCGCCAAGAGCCCCACATGGTGGTGCAGCTGCCACTCCAGTTCATACCTGTGGTTTTGGCCACCACCACCACTGGGAAGTCACTGGCCGAGTGGCTGCCACAGCCTGACGGCTTGCAGGGCTGCCCTGCCCCAGGTGTTGCTTGGGGATGATATTTTGCTGCCTTTTACTGCTGTGTCAGGCCAGGGATTCGCAGACCCCTCTTGACTTCCGTACACCAGTCAACAGTGCCTTTACGACTAGCTAGATTTGCGCTCTAGGTTAATGAATTCTTCTTTACAATTTTCCCAAGAACCACGCTCAGTACTGCGTGCTTTAGGATTCTTTATTAAAGCAAGCCAGTGAGAGTATGCCATGGTGTAGGTGGTAGGCTTTAAACCTTAAGACCTTGTGATTGGCACCTAGCCCACAGCCTCACCTGGATCGATTAGATATACATATATCTTCATCATGAAAGGTTACTCTATCATATATATGATATAATCATATATATGAGAGAGTACCCCCTGAAAAACTGTAATTTTTTAAAACAAAACAACCTTATTACCTTCAACGTACTCTCCATTACACTGAATACATCTGTTCAATCTGGGGTTCCGTCCTTGGAGACATTTTGCAAAGTCATCCGTTTGGATGGCTGACAGCACCTTGCTTTAGTCTCCACCTCTTTGACATTGTTCCAGATTGCTGTCCTTTCACGTCCCTCTTCATTCGAGGAGACAAAAGGAAGTCAGGTGAGAAAGGTGTGTGGGGCAAGAGAGGCATGCTGTTTTTTTGTTGTTGTCAAAAACTGGTGCGCTGAGATGGTTGCGGGGGCAGGTCCATTGTCGTGGTGGTAAAACCAGTTCCCCTGCCTCACATAAGAAAAAAAAGGAGTATTTTTTGGGGGTGCCCCTCGTATATATGACACAGTCATGCATATGACCCACAGCAGATGCGACCGTGCGTGCAAACATAGAGGCAACTACAAGGAAGACACAGGGCCAAGGGGTGTTCTGTTCTGGGGCGCGCAGGGTGGCCAACAGTCCTTATTGCTTCTACGGCACCGAACAACAACAAATAGACAGACAGGTAGGTAGAGAGAGAGAGAGGGGTAGAGATTTCTCTCCAGGAAATGACTCACATAGTTGCAGAGGCCGGCAAGCCCCAAGTCTGTGGCCAGACATCAAGCTAGAGGCTTCTCTTGACTCACTTAGCTGCAGGGGCTGATATACCCAAGATGAGCGGATCAGATAGCAGGCTGCGGGCTCCCAGACTTTGGCAGCTGAAGAATCTGCAGGTGAAAGGGCAGACTTCTAGCTCAGGTCCCCACAACCAGAGGTCAGACCATGAGAGAACAGCACGCCAGAAATGGGCGAGTTTTGCCAATACGCCCATATCTACATGTCTGATGCAGGCCACGCGCCCACAGAAGCTCCCCTGTCAGGCATTGCCTGTTCATAGCAGATCCGAATACGTAACTTATTATAGCAAATCTCATTGTGAGGGATGGCGACATCATAGGTTCCAGACCTGACACACAGCCTTGGCCATCACAGAAGTCTTTGGTAGCAGGTTCGCCCATCGCAATATGTCTTTGATGTCTTGACTGCTGCTTCCATGGGCATTGATTATGGGTTCAAGTAAAGTGAAATAATTGATGACCTTAATACGTTATTATTCAATTACCTAACCTAAAATAAGTTGCCCTCTTCATGTCGGCTCCCGAGAGATCATCTTTGGAATTCCCCGAGTCATCCAGGTGTGTTTGTGGTCTAAAACCCATCAGGTAACACTTGGGACTCGGTGGAAATGAGTGGGAGCTACACCAACCACATGTGGTCAGCTAACCTGGAGAAGGTATTGTGGTTGGGTGCCATCAACTAGTTCAGACCCATCGTGACCGTATGCAGAAGCACTGTCCAGTCCTGTGCCGCCCTGGCAAGTGTTCTTATGCCAGAGCCCATTGGATCTTCCAGGCTCAGACCAGACAGTGGAGAAGGAGTCGGCTCCCCACGTTGGAGGAAGCAGCTGCAGAACATCTTGGGCATCCCTCTGAAACATTGTCACATCCAGAAGGCCTAATGAACGCAAGCAGAGCATGGTGTCACCGATCGTGCCGCAGGGCGGGCCCCTTGAGCCAGAGGGTCCTTGAAACGTGGGGAAGAAGAGCTGCTTTCTGGGAGGGGAGTCCACCATGGTGACGTGAGCGGAGGGAAGCCTTGGGATCTTCCCTTGCTGGTGGGGCAGGACTCAAGGTGAGGAGAAACCGCTGTAAACATCTGCGAAAGATCGGAATTTGGAATGTTCCGATGGAAGAAAACGGGAAGTCGTCAAAACCAAAATGGAATGCATGAAGATCGATATTTTAGGCCTTCGTGAGCTGAAAGGGGCTGGCATTGGCCATTTTTAATCAGAAAATCATGTGATTTACTATGCCAGGAATAACACAATCAAGAGGAATGACATAGTCATTGTCAAAAAGAACATTTGAAAGTCCATCATGAAGTACAGCGCGGTCTGTGATAGGAGTATATCTATCGGCCTTCAGGGAAATCCAGTCAACACAACTATTATTCAGATGCATGCACCAACCACAAAATCTAGTGATGAAGAAATTGAAGGGAAGGGAGGGACATGATTTAATCAATTACGCATATTTAATGATTTACCCAATCATGGCTATTGAGGAAATGGCACAGTGGCCCCATCTGACCTCCCTTTGGCTTCCACAGGGAGAATCTGACTCCACATCAGCCCAAGGCTCTCCAGATGGGGGAAACCATCTGCATGCACACAGTCGAGAGGCTGAGGGAGTCTGCTGAATCTGAGTCATGGAGTTCATGATAGGATAGAGAGCAAAGGAGACCATCATAAGATCATGACTGGGCACAGGTGCAACCCATCACCGTCGCACATCGGACTACAGGAGGGAGTAACGACCGTGATTGGGATGCAGATATAACTGCGGGTTAAAAGGTTACAGAATTGGCTCAGGGGTTTTGATTGTCTGGCTATGTGGTGATCAAGAGATGACTCATGATCATGTATTACCAGCACCCCGACCTTCATTTATTTTAATTGTGAATTAGGGGAAGGTTTACAGAAGAAATCATAGTTTGACACTCAACCATTCATACACATTTTGTCTCACATCATCTCGATGCTTCTGTCTCTGTTTCTTTCCTAACCCTTTGTCCTGGGGTGTACGCTGACCCTTTGCCCTTAAATGGTAGATTATTCCAACATGGGGCTGAGTTCAGTTCCAGACCTGAAGGAAACTGAGGGTCCTAGTCTTGATTAGGTGGGGAAGCGGGGGGAGTGAGGGTGTCCCACCAGTTTCATTTTTTCCCCATTCTATCTAGGACCATCCAATGTCCCCCCTCTTCAGATAGTGGTAGCTGGTAGATAGTGGTAGTTGGACACCATGTAGTTCTTCTGGGTAAGGGTTGTCAAGTCTGATGTTTGCATGGTCCATTAGTCCACTGGACTAATTGTTTCTATATATCTTTCAATTTTCATCATTCCCCTCTCCTCTAGGTGGGGAGTGTGTCCGTTACACAATCTCCCATAAACTTGCGAAGGGGTGGAGTCTAGCCTGTCAATCAGGTCACAGCTTGATAACCTCATTTGGAGGCACGAAGGAGATAAATAGCTCCCTGGAGGCCAGATACACACACTCTCTCTGCTTGGTATTCCTGATGACAAGACACATGGAGCTATGTACACTAGAGTCCTGGAGCTGGAGGAGCCACGTGGAGACCCACGCCAGCGCTGAGATGCTTCCACCGCTACTGGATCCACAAGACTTTCCACCCACTGGCCCGTGATCTTCCTGCACTCTGTGTCATTGCATACGTTGGGTGAGTCTGAAGAGGACTACAATTGGACACATGGGCTACTATCAGACTTATGGACTTGATCTGGACTGGGCTGGTATATTTCCTTAATGTACAATTACTCTTTGATATAAAGTGTCTATGAGTGTCTATGAATTTGTTTCTCTGGTCAACCCAGACGAACACAGGGAGAGACCAACAGTTTCGCGTTAGGTGGATGCTCTTGAGCTTTTATGACCCCAGTCACTGCTCACCCAAGTAGGAGTAGAACGTTGTCACCAGGACTCACTATGGTACGCCAGTTGACCTCGGTGTCCCAGAGATTTGTGATAGCTCCAACTTTTAGCTTAAATTAGACAAACATGCATGGTATTGGCTACTTTTTGGTAAATTTCCAGCCAATTCCCAAGTTGTGTGATCCTTTCTACACACAGTCCTGAGAGCCAACCCCCCTCCCTGGTTTTGTCATGGACTTGGCTAAGCAGTCACATGGCCGGTGGAATGGTCAGCCAGCATGGCCGAGGGACATGAAGAAGTCAAAGGCCACCCAAATTTGTGGCAAAATTCAACATGGCATCATGGCTCCTCCTGAAGGCTGCAACCTCTCGCAATCCAAGTGCTCTAGAATTTAAGCTCTAAGGTACTTCTACCGAAGCTTGCATTTTCTATCTCTTTATATAAATAGAATGAGATTTGCTCCCAGAAAATACACTGCTAAGATTTTTTGAGTAGTTACAGATTTACAGAAACATTGTGAGATGATCCATAGAATTCCAATATGTCCCACCCCCAAGTGTCCCTATTCACGTCTTACATTCGTATGGTACATTTTTCTTACCATTAATGACCTGATATTGGAGGGTTTTTTTTTCACGTCGCATCTAATGAAGTCGTTCAATCTTATTAAGGACATTGTGAAATGATCACCACCATCAATTTCAGAACATTTTCTTCTCGTCCCTTCTTGTTGTTAGCGTCCCTGTTCCTCTCATCCTCCCCCTGCCATGCCCCTACCTAGTTCCTGTCTCTATAGATGTACCTATCCTGGATTTGGTACACGGAAAAATCATATAAGACAAACCATAGTTGTGTAAAATCACGCAAAGCAAGCAAGCAAACAAAAAAATCCAACAGTGACTAAGCAGAAGAGAACAACTTCAATCAAAGAGGACGCAGAACATATGAGAAACGGAAACAACATTAAAATGAATCAAAGGGGGAGATCAGAGGCTAGGGTATCGCTCTGTAAACTAACTGCATCTGCCATCATCGTTTTCGCAATGTCTATTATAGCCAGGCTATCCCATCCCCACTGTTCCCCGAGGAGAGTCACTAAAGACTCAATCCATGTGAGGACCTAGAAAGTGGATCTGGGGCTTCATTGTCATCCACAGCCTTCTGCAAACCAGGTGTTCACAATTTAAGCTCCAATACAATTCCCTCCTCCAGATTTGGATTTTATTGTTTACAATCTTTGGATCACATAGGTTGGTGTGCTTCTTTCATGTGGACGCTGGTGCATTAGTATTACCTGAAGTTCATTTCCTTCATTTTAAAAACCTAAATGTTTAAAGAAACAGCAAAAATAAGTATAGTAATATATATTTTGTGCATAGATTAAAAATAAAAAAGGACACACACCCTTATTATCTGGAAGATGCTGGAAGAAGGAACAGGGAAAACAGGTTGTATAGGCCATTGTTAAGCCAATGTATCAGAAGGTAGCTTGAAGCCAAGTGCTGGTCCCAGGCAATGACGTGCCATGCAGTTTCCAGTCAGAGCCTCCGTGGAAATGGCTGCACACAGATAATTAGCGGAGACAAGCAATGTCGAAAGCAAAACAGTCTTCACTAAGCTCCTCACTAAAGCTACTGCTCGACTTGAAGGTGCCCTAAGGAAACCCGTTCCTGAAAGGCTCAGAGTTCAAAAGGCGACTTAAAGGTAGCAGGTTGGGGTGGATGGCTTCAGTCCCTGAATCCAGAAATGAAGATTCCAGGAGAATCTAAAGCAGGCTTGTCCCCATTTTCTGTTACGGGGTTCCCTCTGGAAGACCACACGCCTTTCGTTTCATGTCTCTAGAGGCTGTTCTTGGTGTAACGGCTTCTCAGACTTTCCAGGTTATTGATGATCCTGATCATTGTGAGACGTACTTTGTAGAATGCTCCCCAGATGTAATTGCTGGAAGTTTTCCCCGTGACCAGAGCAGGCTGATGGGTGTTTAGGAGAAAGACCACACAGGTAAAGTGCCGCTCTCAGCACATCGGACCAAGGGTGCACATTGTCAAGGCGACGGTTACTGTTGATGACGGGCTCCATCGCCTGGCCGAGGTAGCCTGGATCAGGTTTCTTCACTGTAATGTTACACCCTCCTCCCCACCCCACCTGGAAATGACGTCCTTCTTGGAAGGAAATTCCTACGTGCAGCTCAGGATGGACCTAAATGGGCTAGAATTCCTCTGCAAATATTTGTTCCTATCTGTCGAATCATTCATTTATTATCAATATCGATTACATGTGTGGAATATCTATTCTCTACTTTGAGTTCAAATCCAATAAACCAGCCAATTGCCATAAAGTCCCCTCAGACTCATGGGGACCCCAGGTGTGTTAGGAAACAGGGAGTTTCAATTCTACCTTACAAATCGGGCTACACCAGAGCATGCACATGGGTACAGATCAGAGGTGAAACACAGGGAATCCAGGACAGATAACCCCTCAGGACCAATAATGAGAATAGCAATTCCAAGAGGGGATAGGGGAAGGTGTGGGCAGAAAGGGGGAATCAATCACAATGATCTACATATAACCCCCTCCCAGGGGAACAGACAACAGGAAAGTGGGTGAAGGGAGACGCTGGTCAGTGTAAGACATGAAGAAAAAATTATCAAGCGATCATGAGGGAGGGAGGGGAAAAATGAGCTGATATCAAGGGCTCAGGTAGAAAGAAAATGTTTTGAAAATGATGATGGCAAGCTATGTACACATGTGCTTGACACCATGGATAAGAGCTGTGAGAGCTCCCAATAAAATGATTTTTTTTAAAAAGAAAGCGCGAGGTTTACAGTGACGGTGTTGTGGTGCTTGGTTTGTTTGGGGTGGGCGGGGGAGGGAAAAGAGGGCCAGAACTTTCTCCTGAGAAGCTTCTTGATGGGCTTGAACCAACAACCTTTCCCTGCGCAGACTCGCACCATCACCCGCTTCGCACCTCTTTCAATCTCAAACTAAACCCACTGCCAACAGTCCACGATGACTCACGACCACCCCGGAGCAGAGCAGAGCTGCCTCGCAGGATGTCCAAGGCTGGCATCTTTCCAGCGCAGACTGCCACCTCTTTCCCTCATGCGACCTCGGGCGAGGTTGAGCCACCAGCTTTCTGGTTCGCAGCCAAATGCCCCGGTGGCACCGAGGCTCTGTGCTCCACGCAGGGGATTCTGTAAGCCAGAACGACTTTGTGTGACAGTTCAGAATGTTCCAGCTCTGGGCTTCGGGAATGCTCGTTTCTTGTTGAGGACGTCCTTGTTTTCTGGCCTGACAAGATGCTCTCAGCTTCTGCTGTACCTTGCCTGCCCGCATTCTAGCATCCACTGCTTTTCCCAGGAGCCTTCTTCATTGCTTCGATTGGAGAATGGCATCAGCGGGGAGGATCTAGTTACTGGGTCTGCTTGTTACTCCTGGTAGCTATTGCTTCTAGGCCCCGTCAGCTGACAGAGCATTAAAAACAAACCCAGGTATACACCAGCTGTGTCTATGCACATGTCTGTAAATATTTCTTGACGGAGCCAACTCGATACTAAGCTAAACACGAGTTCGTATTGCTGTTTTTAACGCTGATGTCTGCAACTTTATTCTTCCCCTGGCTCCACTGTCACCACCTGCTAGAAGGCAGGCTCCGCTCGGCATTTCCTTAGTGGCTCGGCTCCAGTGTACATGTTTTTAGAATTGCCGACCCCTAACTTGATGAGAAGCAACCTTATCAAGCGGAGGTGGGGGTGAGGGGGGCAGTGCTCACACACCACCCACCTTGCTTGTCCTCTTACAGATTCCTCTCAGGGGACCCGATTTTAACATCGGTAAAGCGGGACACCATTGATAAAACTCATCCTGGCGAAATAGCCACATGGCAGCCGAAAACTGTATACCTAGCTTGTCGTGCATTCTTTCCAAATATTGGGACTTTTTAAAAACGCCGTGGGACGTGGGAAAATTGTTAAAAATTGGGACTGTCCTGCCAAAAGCAGGACGTCTGGTTACCTTACTAGAGAGGGGTTGACAGTCACCAATGGGACCCAGGAAGGCAAACGTTTGCATTTCCAGCCCCGTCAAAGCTGCGTGGAATTGGCACACAACGTGGCTGTTAATTTCTGTGACTGACTCATCGTAAGAGACCCTTTGGAGACCACCATGGTGGGTAAGGAGTGAAGAGGAAGGCGGGGGGGGGGGGCGTAAGGCCAGGTTGCACACAGTGGTGACAGGAGCAGAGGTAGAACACACAGGCAGCGAGGGAGCTGTGCGGCTCACAGAAGTGGGATGTGCGAAAAGGGCTCAGAGTGGAACTCCACCCTGACCTTGGTGATCTCTCAGGCAAGTCCTCCTCCTCCTTAGAGCCTCAGTTTCCCACCCACGGGACCAGCAAGATGGACTACTGGGGCATCGAGGGCCCTCTGAGGTCTCACTGTAGAGACAGAATCCAGTCTGCAACTCGGCCCCTTACCTTAGAGATTAGAGTCCAAAAAAAGGGATAACTTGTCATCAGACTTCTGGCGTGAAACTTGCAGCAGGGATGCTAAGAAAAGTGTGTGTCGTGTGAGATCGTGACTGTACACTGCACAGCAAGAGAAGATGAACACAGACACAGCGGGGCGAGAACTTGGGCTCAGGCCATGTGACTGCCCTTCCCTTCTGGTGCTGCTGACGTCTCTCAAGAGCAAGTTCTTTATCTGTAAGGAGGGACTATCCTCGTAATTCCAAAACACAATAGGTCCCTTCCTCCTGTGGAATGTTGCGCACAGCCGTTTCGGAGTGCCACGCAACTTGGGGGAACTAGGGTGACTGTAGGAGCCCTGGTGGTCTAGTGGTGATGACTTGAACTGCAATCCAAAAGATCAACGGTTCAAAATCAGCTGCTCCAAGGGAGAAAGAGGGAATCGATTACAGGGATCTACATATAACCTCCTCTCTGGGGGATGGACAACAGAAAAGTCGGCGAAGGGAGACGCCGGACAGTGTAAGACATGGCAAAATAATAATAATTTATAAATTATCAAGGTTCATGAGGGAGGGTGCAGCAGGGAGGGAGGGAGAAAATGAGCTGATACCAAGGGCTTAAGTGGAGAGCAAATGTTTTGAGACTGATGATGGCAAAAATGTACAAATGTGCTTGACACGATGGATGGATTGTGATAAGAGTTGTATGAGCCCCCAATAAAATGATTTTAAAAAGAAGTAAATTTGAGAAAATAACTATGACAGCACATGTATAAATATGCTTACACAACTGATGTATGGATTGTTATAAGAGCTGCAAGAGCCTCCAATAAAATGATTTATAATAATTAAAAATAAGAGTGACAGTCTTGGAAACCCACAGGAGCAGTTCTACCCTGTCCTGTAGAGTCATGATGAGTCAGAATCGACTCCCTGGTAATAAGGTTGTTGGGTTTCCTTGAGAGGGTGGGTCGCTATGCATTAGAATTGACTCAATGGCAATGAGTACATATGTTTGGAAGGCTCTCTGGTGACGTAGCACGGACAGTCATCAAGCTGAAGGGCAGGCCACCTGGACCCACCCATCCCGTCAAGGGAGAAAAACATGTCAGTTTGTTTCTATAATAATTACCGCCTTGGAACCCTGTGAGACAAAGCACACAAGAGTCACAAACAACAAAGGTCAATACATGTATAGCCTACATGACAGTAGTATCAAATGTTAGTCCATTAATGGACACAGAGGCAGGCAAGAGCAACAGAAATGAGTAGTATAAAGCGATTACACTCAGGACCATACATAAAGGCTTGGCCGATGACATGTCTACATACCTATGTGTGCCCTAGATGCATCCATGTGGATGAGAGCAAACAGGGCCAAAGGTATGTACATTTCTTAGCCATATCCAAGGGGTAATGAACTACTGCACCAGGAGATGTAGGACCGTCACTTCTAGGAACATCAAGGGCAGTTGGCATAACCTAGGTCACAAAGAGAACATTCTATATCCTACTTCTGTGAAAGGTAACTATGGGTTCCTCCTGTTTCAGGGCAAAGAAGTTTAAAGCAAATCGGACATGAGTGGACCATGCAAACCTTAATCCCCCAGGACTCTGAAACTAGAAACATTCAATGGTTTCTAGTTAGCACTGCTGGCTGCTCTGAAAGGAATTACAATAGAGAGTCCTGGATAGAGTGGGAGGAAAATGTGTGAAAGAAAAAAGGCCCAGCTTACTGGTCTGAGAGAGACTGCTGGAACTTCAAGACTGGGACTCTTGATCAGGCCTGCAATTGAACTTACCCCCACCCTGGCTCAACTTTCAACCAACAATGATCCATGTTTGAGCCCATTGCTGCAACCACTGGGGGTTGATCCATCCAAGCAAGGTGTTCTTTTCCAAGGACTGGTCTGACCCAAACAATAAAAAGGCCGACACGATGAGCCATCACAAGAGGGAGGTGTGCACCTGTTAGAACAATCAGCCCCGTGAGTGTAAAGGGGCAGCAATTGCGCAGGGATACAGTGTAGGAGTTCTGAATGGATAGAAGAGAAGGAAGTGGTGAACACTGGGAGAAGTGGGAAGAGTGCTGTTGCATTATGGGAACTGTAGTCAATGCGATGAAACAAAATGCGCATGGGTCGTGGAACAGGAACCCCATAAAGATGCTCTGTAAGCTTTGACTCAAATTGCAAAAAAAATTTTAAACAAAAAGACAGCTGATGTGGCCATTCTACCCTGTCTTGTTGGATCCCTCTGAGTCAGAATTGACTCCAGAGCCGTGGGGCGGTTTAGAAGGTGGGGTTGGGAGCACGGTGGGTTTGGGGGTCTGTCCATTCGACTTGAGAGTGGTGAGACTTGTTTCTAGGGTAAAGGGGCAAGGCAGCCAAGGTGGGAGGCCCATGAAGCCAAGCCTCTTGGATCTGTTCTGGGATGTCGGGTCCTGACTGTGGAGTCTCTGCCCTCGGTGCACGTCCCTCCCGGGAGGCCCGAGTTAAGGCTGGTTTACTGCTGTGCCTCCTCCCAGGTAAGGCGCCACTCAGGTGTTGAGTGCAACCGCTCTTCAGGGACACCAGTGCCAAGTGTGGCCAAGAATTCTCGGATGGCCTGCAGCTGTGTCACTCACCCTCCAAGCCTCACTCGCTTTGAGACACAGATATGACTGTTTCTGGGACAGCGACTGGTTGGCAGGGGTCCAGGGCTCAAGGAATGGGCAGGAGCAACAGGGAAGAATGCCCTTTACCCAGCCATGCTCCTTAGAGCCCCAGAAGAAGAAGGCAAATTCAAGCGAAAGAAAACCCCTTCGGGATTCGCCGTGTTGTGCTTGCTCATGGGCGCGTGGATGAGGGAGCTGAAGGAGGAGGACTCTCGGCTGAGGGAGCAGACCCTGCACTGCCGGATGGCTCTTGCGCTGAGGCTCTCCATATATTGAGGACAGCTGGGTCGACAAGTGCTGGCCGACCCTGCAGCAGATGTGGGGTTCAGAGGGAAGAACCAGGTAGGGTCCTCTCTCCGGTCACTCGTGGGTATGGGAGTCCAGAGACTCTCACCAAAGCAGTGTGCGGAACAAGTTGGAAATCTGCATCCAGTTCTGAGGATTTGAGGAACTCTGGGAGAAGGAGAGGGGGACCCCTGATGGGAGGGGATGGGTCCCTGAGCTGAGCCTTGAGGACGGAAAGCGCTCTCTCCACAAGGGCTATGATGGGAGGCCCCGGGTAGGCATGGGGGAAGGGAGCCTAGAGATGTGATGGAGTGAACGGAGGATTTTGGTTTCAAGCGTTTTGGGGGCTGAAGCGTTTTAGGTGGAGAGCTCCCTGCCCCATGTGTGTATAAGAAAGAATCCCATGGCTGAGAAGCCCTGGTGGAATAGTGGTTATGGGTTTGGCTGGGATCCACATAGTCAACAGTTCGAAACCATCAGCAGATTCTCAGGAGAAAGACTGGGCTTTCTACTCCAGGAAACATTTACAGTCCTGGAAACCCACTGCAGGGCAGGGGGGCGGGGTAGGGGCAGGAGGGCTAGTCACCCGTGAGTCACCATTGAGAGAAGAGCGTCCGGACTGGGGGCTGTGGAGGTGGTCTGGGTGGTCTGGGTGAAGGTGAGAAGTTGGAGAGAACAGAGTTATTGCAAAGGAGAACAGGACAGCGTGCAGGGGCCTAGAGGATGGGGTGGTGGAGAGGGAGACATCGGCCGTGTCCCTAGGCTTAAAAGGCCAAGTGCATCCAGTCTGCGTGGCTGGAATGCAGGGGAAGAGCCCGAAGGTCCCTGTGGACATGTGGAAGGTGAGCTGGGCTCTGGCCTACTGCGAGGGGCTGGGGAGACTGAGGTGGGCTGGGGAGAGAGCCTCTAAGCCTCTAAGCTCCAGGCAGGGACAGAGCATCAGGGGGGACGATGTTGGGGTATTCCTGAGCAGACGGAGTGGGATGACTTGCTATTTCCATCCTTTCTGCTAGTCAGGGCAGAGGCAGTGGGCTAGTCCCTTCAGTCACCTAGGGGCCCCTACTGACTCCTCACCCCTTGCGGGGAGCACTTTGGCCCCCACTTGACCCTAGGCTCTGACTCACCCTGGCTTCCAAGGCCACCTGGACTGACTTTCCAGACTGGCGGGGTCCTGTGCCAGGGCAGGGCCTGCCCCCACTGTTTACTCTTGGCAAATGAGACCTTCCTGTTTCGGAGGAAAATGGCTTTAATTGCTCATTATACCGTGTCTTTATACAGTGTCTTTCATCCCATTGCCCGCAGCTCCAAGCTTGTTAAACCAAATCTTTAGAAGGTGCTGGGACTTCAAACAGACCCCCGGCTCACTGGGGCGCCTTGAGGGCTTCCCACCACGTAAGCACCCCGAGGTCAGTGCAAGGTGTCTGCAGCACCTCCCGTGCCCGGAGCCAGGGTGGGGGGTGGGGACCCTGCGCAAGTCTGTGCGGTGGGGTAGGCAGAGGGCCTCCTATCTCCTTTGAGCAGTTCCGTCCTTCTTCCCTCTCCAGGGCCAGAGACCCTCCACAACCTTCGTTCATGCGCCATTCATCTGACCGACATGTGCCAAGCATTTCTGGCGTGTGAGATTCAGCACGTCCCATGCTGCTTGCAGCAGGGACACTGACCTCCCTGCCTGGAAAAATGGTGAGGTGGCAGCATGTGACTTCTTCTAACCTCACAAGGGAAAGAAAGAACCAAGATCCAGAGCTGATTCCTTAAGACACTTAGATGTACCTCTCCTCTCCAAACTTTTGACTAAGTCCGACAACTATTTCTCCTACTTCTCTGCTGGGTTAGGGGAGTCACCCCAGGAGCCACACAGAGCTCACAGATCATACGCTCCAAAGGAAGAAAGGTTACAAGGAAGGCTCAGGAATGCTTGGGATACAGCTCTATGATTGAACGGGTTGACTAGGGAAACAAATCCAGGGAGACTCATATGTGTCTAAGAAAGAGCTTTATATACAAGAGCAATTGACTATTGAGAAAACATCCCAGCCCAGTCCAGATCAAGTTCATAAGTCCCATACCAATCTACAAAGTCCTCTGCAGACCCATGAAACACATGTAATGATGCCAAAAGCAGGATGATCACAGACCAGTGGGTGGGAAGTCTTGTGGATCCGGTGGTGGTGTAAGCATCTCAGCACTGGCGTGGGTCTCCACGTGGCTTCTCCAGCACCGAGGCTCTGGCTACCATCAGCCTATCTCCACTAGGCGTGTCAGCTGCAATGTCTCCCGGAGAGTCAGCATGTGTCCCACCTCAAGTGAGCTATTTATCTCCTTAGCACCTCCAAATGAGGTCATCAAGCTGCCACCTGATTGACAGGCTAAACTCAACCCCTTCATTCTTCATCCTCTCAAATTGACAGCAGATTATATAACTGCCGCAATCCTCTTTTCTGTCATGCTCTGCTACAGACCTTTCTGTAGCCAATGTCCCCTCAACCCCTCTGCTCTGCTTGGGCAAGTGGCTGAAAGTTCTTTTAGCCTTGCAGGTAAGTACCCCGAAGGCCCCCCATTCCACCAGCAAGCATCCTACCAAAGGAAACAGCCTTCTTATTCCATGAGTCAGGCATCCCAAAGCACCATCCCATAGCATCGGCCACTGATATTTCTTACCCCCTTCTCCCCATCTCCGACATTACTATTCTCTCTCTCTCTCTCTCTCTCTCTCTCTCTCTCTCCCCCCCCCCCCCCCCCCCGCCGGGGTTGAACATGATCTTGGCACCAGGATCCTGGGTCCAAAGGACGCGATCTACTCCTATCCCTTCTTGCTAATGCTGGTCCCTCTTGGGCTCTAGGATTGGCTCTCATTAAAGCCTGTTGTGGCTGTTAGGTGCCATCGAGTCAATGCCAACTCCCAGCAGCCCCGTGGGCAACAGAACAAGTTACAGCCCAACCCTGCACCATCCACGCCATTGTCATTGTGTTTGAGCCACTGCGTCCAGCCACCTCACGAAGGTCTTCCTCTTTTTCACTGCCCCTCGACTTTACCAAGTACCAGGCCCTTTTCCAGGTACTGCTCTCTCCTGAGGCACAGTGGGTATGTGTTGGGCTGCTAACTGCAAGGTCAGCAGTTTGAAACCACCAGCCGGTGGTCAGGGGAAAGACCAGGCTTTCTCCTCCTCTAAAGAGTTACAGTCTTGGAGACTCACAGGGGTAGTTCTACCCCGTCCTGTACAGTCACTGGAGTGGGCATCGGCCTGATGCCAGTGAGTTTGGTTGGTTTTTTGTTTTCCTGACAACATGTCCAAAGCACATGAGATGAAGTCTCAGCCTTCTTGCTTCCAAGGAGCTTTCAGGTTACAGTTCTTCCAGGATGGGTTTGTTTGTTCTTCCGGCCACCCATTGTACGTTCACTTGTCTTTACCAGCGCCATCATTTCCATGCGGCCATTCTCCTCCAGTCTTCCTTTCTAGCCTAGTGGATGCTAAAACCGAACAATCCCCTTGCTGGGGTTCTACACACTCATTTGCATAACCCCACTCAATCGTCGTGTGGGCGTCACAAAGGCCATATTAAGCAATTAGCTTCGCCGCCCTACCTGGAGGTGAAATAGGTTTTCTCCTGCCTGGTCAGCGCAACCTCACTGCGTTCCTGCAACCATTTCTCACAGCAGGCCTGCCTACTCCCTGCTCACGGAGCCCTGGTGGCATAGTGGGTTAGACATCGGCCGCCAACCTCAAGACAGCAGTTCACAGCCCCCGTCGCTCTGTGGGAGAAAGAGGAGGCTTTCTACTCCTTTAAAGAGTCACCGTCTCAGAAACCCACAGGGACAGTTATGCCCCGTCGTACAGGGTCCCTGTGAGTTAGAATCGACTCGATGGCAGTGATTTTGGTTTGGTAACTGCCTGTTCGCCACCCCAGGTGGCAGATGGGGAGGCAGCACATGCAGGCTTGTGCCCAGACCTGGAATCTCCGAGGCAGGGCTAGGGGGTTGGGGAGAGGAAAAGCTGGGACAATGTGCAGCTCCCCATCAACAAGGAGGTTTCCATCGGGGAAAGGCCTCCCTCCCCACTTTGCTCTTTTCTGGCTCCCCTTGCTCCTCTGAAGCCCCTCCTAAGGGCCCCTGTCTGGTACATCCTAGACCTCCCTCCTTGCTTCCAATGTGCCTCTCCCTCAACTGGGGGGGGGAACCCCCTTTGTCTCTTTTTTAGTTCTAGACCTGATGTGGAACGAGAGGTGGCTCCCACCAGTTTCTTTAGGGGCTCCCCAACTCAAAACAGGCAAATCTTGAATCCTCTTTCCAATGGATGTTCCCAAGTGTCTCTGAGAGAGAAGTGCCGCCTGCCTTCCTCTTGGGGTGTTCGCTGCTGTGAACTTGGCCCCTGACTTATGGGGACCCCATGCCTCACAAAAATGCCACCGTCCCCACAACTGGCTGAGGATTGGACTTTGTGATGCAGGGGGCGTTCAGTGGCTGCTTTGGGAAGTAGATCACCAGGCCTGTCTTCCTAACCTGCCTTAGTCTGTGAGTTTCCCCAAAATCTGCTTGGCAGGATAGCAACATGCGTTGCATATTGCCTGAAACGTAGTCTCCCTCCTGGAAGATGTGACATCGAACCTTGAATCACGAGTGCTCTCTCTCTCTCTCTCCCTCCTTTCCTCACACTCACTCCATTCTCTTACCTTCCTTGGGGACAAAGGTGGGGCAGCAGACACAGCTTAGGACCTTGCCAGGGAATGCGGTGGGGCCACTCGTAAAGACAACAGCCAAGTGAGCTCGGGGTTCTCTTTGCCCTGTTCTCAGAAACAACACAGGTCGATTTCAAATCGCGGTGACTCTGTTTTCCTTGTCTGCATGGCTTTGGTGCTGCCCCCTTTGCAACAGTGGATTTGCGCCAAGCTCGATGCGGTGAATGGCTTGATTTGGACCCTTCTGGCTGCCGTCTTTGCAAGTCTCACCAAGTGGGTCAGCTGGGTTCCCTAGAGAAGCGACCACAGGTATGTGTATTTGCATCAAAAGAGATTTTAATCAAGAAGTGATTTACTGTCTGGGATCTTAAAGGCTTCAAGGTACACAAGTGGCCATCTAGCTGAGAAGCAACAAAGCCCACATGGAAGAAGCACACTAGCCTATGTGATCATGGGGTGTCGATAGGATCAGGTACCAGCCATCAAAGACCCAGATTTTTAAAAATCATATCATTGTGAATGAGGGGGAGTGCAGAGTGGAGACCCAAAGCCCATCTGGAGGTAATTGGACATCCCCTTACAGAAGGGTCACAAGGAAGAGATGAGCCAGTCAGGGTGCAGTATAGCACCGATGAAACACACAACTTTCCTCTAGTTCTTTAATGCTTCTCCCTGCCCCCCCACTATCATGACCCCAATTCTACCTTACAAATCCAGCTAGACCAGCGCATGCACATGGATACAGATAAGAGCTGGAAACACAGGGAATCCAGGACAGATCAACCCCTCAGGACCAATATTGAGAATAGTAATACTAGGAGGGGAAGAGGAAGGTAGGGAAGAAAGGGGGTACCAATCACAATGATCTACATATATATAAGCCCCTCCCAGGGGGACAGACAACAGGAAAGTGGGTGAAGGGAGATATTGGTCAATGTAAGACATGAAAAAATAATAATACTGTAATTAATAAATTATTAAGGGTTCACGAGGGAAGGAGAATGGGAGAGGAAGGGGAAAAATGAGGAGCTGATACCAAGAGCTCAAGTAGAAAGAAAATGTTTGAAAATGATGATGGCAACAAATGTACAAATGTGCTTGACACAATGGATGTGTGTACGGATTGGGATAAGAGTTGTATGAGCCCCCAATAAAATAAATGAATGAATGAATAGATAGACAGGCAGATAGATAGATAGATGAAAGAAAGAAAGAAATGGCTTACACAATTGCAGAAATAGCTAAGACCAGTCTGGTTCAAGTCAGGCATTGCCTGACTCTCAGAAGCTGATGAACAAGAAGCAGGATGATGGAATAGGGACGGCGGAGGGGCACAGACTGATAGATGCCGAAGTCTGAAGTCAGTGGAATGAATCTACTGCTGACCATCTACAGAAAGGCTTATGACACCAAGGAGGTGACATAAGGTTGTGATGCAATTGATATGTTGAGCTGTGCCTTTTCCTTAACCAGGAGTGCCTCGTTTACATGACCCTTGACGCTCACACCAAGTACCTGGGGGTAGGAGTGGGGGGAGGGGGACGAAGGACATGAAGAAAGGGGGTGTGGACGCTACTGTGGGAGTGGTCAGTTGCGTCATTCCCCTAGCCTTACAATGAACCATTCCAGAGATGGAAAGGGGCATTTCATCAACCAAAGAAAGAAGAGTCGGGAGTTGAACTTGTCCTTTGGTCCCGAGTTCCGTGTGGTGAACTTCCTCAGTTCAGGGGTCAGAGAGCTTTGAGACCAGAGAAGGGGTGAAGAGGTGGAGGCAGTAGCATTAAGAGCGTGAGACAGAGCTTCTGGGCCCGACAGTGAGAGAGTGGAGGGCCTGTGGGAACTGGATGCCTCCGGGCACTTAATAAAGGGAGCTAGCCTTGTGGAATTATGGTTCTGGTGAAGAAATCTGAAAGCACCATGGACTGCCAAGAGAATAAATAAAGCTGTCCTGGAAGAAGCACGGCCAGAATGCTTCTTAGAAACTAGGATGGCGAGGTTCGTCTCACAGACTGTGGGCTTGGTGTTAGTCTGGGCAGGCTAGAGAAACAAATCCACAGACACTCATGTGTGCGTAAGAAAGAGCTGTTCTGCTGCACTCCCCCAGTGCTCTGCCTCGGTGTGGTGGGGTCAGGTCAGGTGCAGTTCCCACAGCAAGGGAATGGAGCGGCAAGGTCTCCAGGGAATGCTGAAAGTGGACTTTGGGGCCAGGGCGTGGTGCCCCAACAGACAGGACTGGAAAACGCTCCTAAGGGCCAACAAACGATCCTTGAACTAACTACAAGCTTTTCTTTCGTGAAGTGTTTTGTTTTGTTTTGTTCTCTGTCAGTGGTTTGTTTTTGTTGTCTGGTTGTATACTGTTGCTTTGTTTTCCTCTCGTTTTTGTGCATGTTAGTGACTCCACAGGTCTGTCTGAATAGGACAGGCTGGATGAGCTATCTAGAGGAAAAACAATGGGACCGACAGCTCCGGGGGAACTTGGGGTGGGGGGAGGTAGAGGGGTAAGGAAGTGGTGTCAACAAACACAGGGACAAGGGAACAACATGGGACCCAAAATGGTAGTGAGGGGAGAGTGGCAGACCTGGTAGGGAATGAGTAAGGGTAAGGTTGCGTAGAGAAGAGGGATCCCTGTAGCCCAGGTGGGGACAGAGCATGGTGGTAGGGCAGGAGGAAAGTCAAGGGAGATGGAGGTAAGAGCTAGGAGTCAAGGGGCATTTATGGAGGTCTAGACAAAGACATGTACATGCAAATATATATATGAGGATGGGGAAATAGATCTATGTGTCTATATTTATAGGTTTAGTATTAAGGTGGCGGAAGGACCTTGGGCCTCTACTCAAGCACTCCCTCAATGCATTAATACTTTCTTTAATTAAATTGGCACTCTACGATGCTCACCTTCCAAAAACAACTGCTGAAGCCAAAGTGGGTGAACAAGTAAATGTGGTGAAGAAAGCTGATGGTGCCCGGCTATCAAAAGAGATGGTGTCTGGGGTCTTAAAGGCTTGAAGGTGAACAAGCGGCCATGTAGCTCAGAAGCAACAAAGCCCACAGGGAAGAAGCACACCAGCCTGTGTGATCATGCACAAAAAGAGAAAAGAATATGTGTGTGTATATGTGTGTGTGTGTGTATGTGTGTGTGTGTATATATATGTGTGTGTGTATATATGTGTGTGTATATGTGTGTGTGTATATATATGTGTGTATATATGTGTGTGTGTATATGTGTGTGTATATATATGTGTGTGTGTATGTGTGTGTATATGTGTGTGTGTATGTGTGTGTATATGTATGTGTATATGTGTGTGTGTGTATATGTGTGTGTGTGTGTATGCCATAGTGAATGAAGGGGGAAGTACAGAGTGGAGACCCAAGGCCCATTTGTCAGCCAAGGGAGATCCCCTCATAGAGGGGTTCAGGAGAGGAGATGGGTTAATTAGGGTGCAAGATAGTACTGATGAAGAACACAGCTTTCCCCCAGATCCTGGATGCTTCCTCCCCGCAACTACCATGATCCGAATTCTACCTTGCAGGGCTGGATAGGGCAGAGGCTGTACACTGGTACATATGAGGGCTGGAGGCACAGGGAATCCAGGGTGGATGATACCTTCAGGACCAGGGGTGTGAGGGGCGATGTTGGGAGAGTGGAGGGTGAGTGGGTTGGAAAGGGGGAACTGATTACAGGGATCCACATGTGACCTCAACCCTGGGAGATGGACGGCAGGGAAGGGGGGGAAGGGAGACTCCAGATAGTGCAATATATGACAAAATAACAATCTATAAATTATCAAGGGCTTGTGAGGGAGGGGGGAGGGGGGAGCGGGGAAGGAGGGGAAAAAAAGAGGACCTTATGCAAAGGGCTTAAGTGGAGAACATATGCTTTGAAAATGATTAGGGCAAAGAATGTACAGATGTGCTTTATACAAGTGATGTATGTATATGTATGAATTGTGATAAGAGTTGTATGAGCCCCTAATAAAATGTAAAAAAAGAGAGAAAGAGCTGTATATATAAGAGCAATTGAATATTGATAAAACACCCCAGCCCAGTCCAGATCAAGTCCATAACTGATATTAGCCCACATGTCCAATACCAATCCATAAATTCCTCTTCAGACTCACGCAAACCATGCAATGATGGTGAATGCAGAAAGGCCAGTGGGTGGAAAGTCTTGTGGATTCAGTGATGGTGGAAGCATCTCCGCGCTGGCAGGGGTCTCCACGTGACCTCTTCAGCTCCAGGGCTCTAGCGTAGCCCCATGTGTCTTGTCTGCAGGAATGTGTTGTAGGGTGTGAGCATGTGGCCCACCTCCAGCAAGCTATTTCTCTCCCTAGCACTTCCAAAGGAGGTCATCAAGTTGCCACCTGACTGACAGGCTAAACTCCACCCCTTCACTCTTAAGTCTCAAATTGACAACAGATGATGTAACAACCACAGATATACAATGAGGAGAGACCAGCCCTTGGGAAAGGGCATCTTAATTGGTAAAGCAGAGAAAGGGTCACTGGAACCGTGGAAGACCGTCCATGAGATGGATTGGCATCGTGGCTGTAATGGTGCAAACATAAGGACAAATGTGAGGAAGGCACAGTAGCGGGCAATGTTTCCTTCTGTTTGCACAGAGTTTCTATAAGTTGGACTGGACATGCACCTAACAACAACAACAACAAAAACAATAGCAGCTTTGTTGAACCACGGAGCTAGAGCCAAGTGCCTTTGGGCTGAATCTTATGGTAGAGTGGCATACTTGTGGGGAATTTATCAGCAGTTCTTCAAGAGCCTTGTAACATTGCCCATGTAAGGAAGAGGCCAAGGGACTGCGTGGTTGAGAGACCGATGACCAGAGAGAGGTGTGCACACCCGTGGGCCTGACAGAGAGGAAGCAATCCTTACTGAAGAACTTGTATGCTGAACATTTCTGAATGGTAACCTGTTAGGGTCCCTAATGAACCCCGTAATCTTCAGTAGTATCTGTGAGCTCTGTGTGGTCATTACCAGAGGTTGCAGCACCAGCAGAAAAGTCCTGGGGGAAATGGATGCTATCAGAATTGTTAAAGAAGCTTGGAGAGTGGAGGCCTGTCTGGGTTGATGTTGACTTTGATTCCCCTTGCCTCTTGCCAAGTCAGAGGAGGTCACATGCCACGCCCACACCATTTTCCACACCTGTCTTGTATCACAGTTGAAGAGGAGCATTGGTGGTGTAGTGGGCTATGCCTTGGTCTGTCAGATGCCAGGTCAGCGGTTCGAAACCACCAGCTACTCCTCGGAAGAACGATAAGGCTTTCTACTCCTGTAAAGAACATATGGTCTTGTAAATCCGCAGGGGCCAGTTGTACTCTGTCCTACAGGGTCACAATGAATTGTAGTCAACTTGATGGCAGTGTGTCTGGGGCTTTGTATCCCAGCTAAGACTGCCCTGCTCTCTTTCTTCCTTGCAGAATTAACAACAACAACAAATCAGTTGTTGTTCAGTTGTTGTTGGTAGTTGTTGCTGGTACTCAATAGGTAGATTCTGACAAGTGTCAGCCCATGTGAGGCTTGTCATTTACTCAGTCTGTGTCTAATGGACATGGGAGGAAGGGAGGCTTCAGTTTGTCTTGACACCCACAAAATTAGAATCCTGGGCAACATTTTGTCACCTGCTATTTTTACTTATCATGTGAAATATTTTATAAATCTACGTATTCATCTAACATACGATTTTCAGTTGCCATATATTATTTCATCACATGAATATCACATAATTTATTTAACTTATCCCCTTGTAGAATGTTTAGTATCCAGTTGTTTGCTATTAATCAAGAAGACGCAAGAAGCACGGAAAGTTAAAGAAAAGGTGGACAAATTTGACTATCTTAAAATTAAGAAAGTATGCTCACAAAAGCCATACTAAAGAAAATAGAGACACTACACACTAGAAGCAAATATCACCAAAGGTTTGGCGTCGATAATATTTAACTGATTCCTATGAAGCAATAAGAAAAACTGAAAAATAAACAAAAGTTCAGAGCAGGAAGTTCAAGCAAGAGGAGAAAATATGATTGACAAGTACAGGATACATTCCTCCTCCCGGAGACAGAGGAGACACTCTGCCCCTGTAGCAGTTACTTCTTGGAAATCCACTGGGGCAGTTAGTTCTACCCTGTCCTGTACTCAAACAGCCAACTCATGGGTGTCCAGTTGATTCCAACTCACAGTAACCCTATGGGTCAGGGGAGAACTGCCCCCTGAATTTCTGAGACTGTAGCTCTTTATGGGACTAGAAGGTCCTGCCTTTCTTCCTTGGAGTGGCTGGTGGTTTTGAACTGTTGGCCTTTTGGATTGCAGTCAACTCATAACCACTACACCACCAAGGCTCCTCCCCTGAGCAAGAGGGTCTCTGTGAGTTGGAATTGACTCGATGGCGGTGAGTTGGTTGGTTCGTTGGTTGGTTGGTTGGTTAGTATACTCATTCTCAATAGTATTGAGAAAATGAACGTAAGGGTCATCACAACGTACTGATTGTACCCCTTCCATGAGGAAGAATTAACAAGTTGGCCAGCAGGTGTTGGGGAGACTTGGATCCATAATATGTGGTAGGTGTGAAAGCTGGGGTGCTGAGGAACAATTTGATGATATCTTATAAAGGTGAATACTTGCTTTCTACTTCTAACTACGGTCCCCAGAGAAACTCCTGTCCATGTGCACCGAGACATTTAAAGAATGTCCAAAGCAGCACTGCTCAGCTCAGAGATCAAAACCGTCCCAGTGCCCATCAACAGGAGCCCGGGCTAGTTGATGGTGCTGAAGCTATGCCACAGAGCAGAGGTTCTCCATCTTCCTCATGCCACCACCCTTTCAGACAGCTCCTCCTGTGGTGGTGACCCTCAACCATAACATTATTTTCATTGCTACTTCAGCACTGTCATCTTGCTACTGTTATGATTTGTCATGTAAATATCTGATATGCAGGATGTACTAGGCTACCCCTGTGAAAGGGTCATTCAACCCCCAAAGGGGTCGAGACCCACAGGTTAAGAACCCCTGCCATAGAGTTTCATGGAACAAGGCAGATGGACCTAGTGTGATGGATAGCTATTGTCACAATAAGGCTGCATAACAAGTCACACTTGAGCCCCAAGGGCTTAAAGCAACCATCAGTGAATGTTCTGCATCTGCAGCTTGGCTAGGGCTTGGTTGATCCAGGCTGATCGAGAGTGAACTTGGCTGGCAGCCCTGCATTAGGCCAGTGGTTTTGTAGCCAGAGATGCTGTGCTCCAAGACTGGTTCCTTCTAGGGCCCAGGAAGAGGGGGAGTTCCTCTTTTCATGAGATGGCACCATACAAGAGGGCAGGAGAGACAGCCAAGGCCTTTTGAAGCCTAAGCTTGCACCCAATGAAAGCCTGGTCACTTCTGCTCTTAAGCCAGTGGCCAGAGCAAGTCACACGGCCAGCCTTTATATTAAAGCTTAAAGATAAGCAAAACAGAACAATGTATGATATAGGCATGCATGTCTATGTCACAAAAGTAAGCAAGACAATGACAAACATACAATTCAAGATTACTCAGACAGGAGAAGGACAGGTAGATAGGAAGGGGACTGAGGTGCACAGAAGAAGCACACACCACCAGTATTTCTTGGGATGTGCCATTTCTTGGGAAATGCTGCGACTTCGAGAAGGGATTGTCCAATAAACAAAGGAAGCACATCCTTAGGGCATCAACAAAACAAGGATACCAGTTGTCCCAAGTGAAGACCAAAACCAAGCAGCCAGGACACAGGGAAAAAGTGAGTGGCATGGTGGAAGGGATTTGGCAGGGCGCTAAGTGAAAGTGCTGTCAGCTCCAGTGCAAGAGAATGTGCCAGCTGGAAGTGAAGTGCATAATGGGGTCACAGTGGCGTCCAGGTGTAAGGTTGTTGAATGAAGCTTTGAGGTTCCCTCCATTGACATGTCTCTATGGCCACTTCCCATGGAAAGGAGCCTCGTTATCTCAGTAGGTCTCTTGGGCGTATGCTATTGCTTTCTACTAAACAAGAGGTAAAGGTGGGTTGTAGAGTCGGATTCTTTCTTCATGTACCCAATATGCCACCACATCCCACGTGAGCAATGATTGGCAAGGATAGGTTCTATTACTAGATCAGAGGTCTTCTAGTCTAATTTTGAAGAACTGTCTTCCTACACTTGAGCCAGAAGGGCCAGGGTCTTCCTTTGCCAGGATGCAACTGAGGGTCGCCTTCTATGCGCAGTCTGGCCAACAGTCCATGTGGACCATGGTCCCAACGAGATGCAAGAGCGAGGGTACTCTAATGAGCTCATTGCAATGAACTCAGTCAAGTTGTTTTTTAACTGAATAGCTTTTGCATAAGTTATGACCCCAGTTTTGTGAATATTTAGTGATTTAACTTTAAAATACATCCGGCATACCTCTGGACCCAATCTAGCATATGTTTACTGAAATACTAACATGGTAAGAAGATACTACTAAATAGAAAAAAATTCAAGAAATCATGGAAATATTAATATTTCTCTAACGTGGAAAGTTTCCATTTATGTTTTGAGTAAATTTTATTTTTTATTGTGTTATGCCTGTTATGATTCGGCATGTGCTAATAAATGAGGCGTTCAGCATGTGAAACGAACATAAAATTCAACGTTTATTTATCACGCGAAATATGTTTCTTTGTTGCAATCATGAGTGCGTCTAAATTTGTCCCCCATGAAAGCAACAAAGAGTGTTTATCAGGACATGGCATTCATACTTTATCAGAATATTTACGTATCTTTGTGTAAGGAAACGGAACAATTCCTCGAGGAAATAAATTAAATGAAGATGTAGATCATAAAAATTCTATCGACGTCTTCCATGTTCCATTTCCCTTCAGATGGACTTTCTCTTAAGAAATTGATTGCCACTCAATCACGCGGACATGGGAGTCACGCAATCTCCCCCACAGCACGTGCCACACATGTCCCATGTCATTCCAATTCTAGCCTGCCTTTCACTTCACTAAACTGATGGAGTTTAGCCTCCAAAGTGGTTCTTCCAATGGACCGGGCCTTGATGTTTGCATCACACCTTAGCGATCGCTCTCGCCCTGTCAGGTCCAGCAGTGGTCCAGGGAACTGCAATGAGGCAGCATCGAAGGACGGAAAGGGAGCGACCTCGTTTGTAAGTCTCATTTCAAGATTAAAAATGCCTGTGGAGATCTGCGTAGGGCCTGCCAACCCGCGTCATACAATAAACCAGTGAAATGGTTGATTTCTACTTCCTTATGAGTATGGTTTCTCTTACCCCTCTTTGACCCGAAGAACAAAATCATATATCCCAAAACAATATTAGTTTGACTTACTAATGCTCAAATATAAACTCTTTACCATTCATATTGAAACTCAGATGCTGATTGCAGGTGATACAGTTGACTGGTTGGATCCATTTTATTTGCCAGTTATTCAAATGTATTTAAAGAGGACCAAATTACACACATCTATGTATTCATACATATGTAAATAAAAATTTTGGAAGTGACGTCAATCTAGATCCAGTAAAAATTAAGCGGCAGTGACTAGGAGGATTTCACAAACGGAAGCTCAGGGGAGAGAAGAAGACGCGGATTTGTGCGCCTCCCGACGCGGAAGGAGCCGGAGGACTTGGGCTGCGTGAAGGAGGTCAAGCACAAAAGGACAAACATCGCAGAGAGGACTACGCTGAAAAGCCAAGGGGGGTTCACACCTTCTTTGAAGGCTACGGCAGGTGGGAGGGGAAAGGAAGGAGTCCCAGGCCAAAGGGTAGACAAGTGTTAACTTCGATGAAGGAGAAGGCCAGGCTCAATAAGACGGAGATTAGGAAGAGATGATGGAGGCTGGAGAGGACACTGGGAGGTCTGCAGGCCCGAAAGGAGGAAGAACCACAAGGCAAATGCTGCCCAGTCCGGCACAGTGCTGTCCCCTGGGCAGATGCTGAGCTAGACGCACCGGCTGAGTAGGTGGGGGAAGAGTGAGAGGCTACTTACAGGATATTCGTACATGTGTACTTACCTTTGCTTCAAGTATAGCCATAAATGTGGGGGATCTCATAGGGGACAAAGTTATGAAACCTGCTTAGACATAACCAAACACCTTGAGGGACTGAGTAGGCAGGCCTAGAGGATCTAGCTCAGGCATCCTCAAACTACGGCCCACCGGCCACATTGATCTGGCCCGCCGGGCGTTTTTGCCCCATTTTGGTTTTTACTTCAAAATAAGATATATGCAGTGTGCATAGGGAGTTGTTCATATATTTTTTTAAACTATAGTCCCGCCCTCCAAAGGGTCTGAGGGACAGTGAACTAACTGGCCCCCTGTCTAAAAAGTTTGAGGATCCCTGCTCTAGATTCTTGTCTTAGGGTTACCAAAGTCAGTTAACATGCGTTTTCACAGTGGCAACGTTCTACATCCCAATCCGGTGAGCAGCGCCGGGGATCTGGGAAGCTGGAGAGCATCTCTCGAAGGTGTAACCACTGGCCTTTCCCATCCGGAGGAAAGAAAAAGATACAAATCCAAGGACACACAGAAATCTTTAGCTCAAAGGCCTAGTAGACCCTGCAAACATAAGTCCCCACGACCCTGAGACCAGAACAATCAGATGGTGGCCAGCGGCCTTTACTGCTCCCCTTGAAAGGACACTCAGAGGGCCCTAGATAGAATGGCTGAGGAATGTCGACCGGAACTCAAAATCGTACAAGAGACCAGCCTTACTGGTTGGATAGAGACAGGTGGGACCCCCATGACTAGGACCCTCACCTTACCCTTCATGTCTGGAATTGACCTTATTTTCTCTTTCGGATAATCAAGTGTTTAAGATCACAAGAGCAGAATTTATCCAAGGAAACGGTTTTGAGTGTTAGGAGGGAAGGAAGGAAGGAAGGAAGGAAGGAAGGAAGGAAGGAAGAAGGAAACGAACAGGGAAGACATGGGATCAGTGGTGATGCTTGGAGGGAATCAGAATGTAGGATTTGTATCAGAATCTGAATCATGGTTGGATGTAAAACCACGAGATGCTCTATAAATCTTCTCCTAATTCACAGTAAGAAGTTAAAAAGAAAAGGATTTTCACAGCAGCCGGGAGTCAGGCTGGCCCGGTGGCTGCCATGATGAGCTCAAACATCGATGATGAGGATGGTCTCGGGCCCGATGGATTTGTTCTGCGGGACTTCAGGTTGCTATGAATTGTTGACGCAACAACAAAGATGATTCCAACCTTAACTTCTTTTTCAAATGCAACGAATCGAAGAGACTTCTTCCATTGAGCACTCATGCTTAATGGGTGTAAAGCACTACTGTTACCATTTAGTGCTGGGATGACAATGAGCGATTCAAATATAACAGAAGTTGTTCCAGATTCCTCATCCATTCCTTGTAGTAAAACAAACAAACAGCTGACCTTGATGGAGGGAGTGAAACTATGTAGAATCTGAAATTGTTGCACCTGCAGTCCCCATAAATAATAGAAACAGGAGGATGAGTGAAAAATAGAGTGTACTGCCCTGGAGTTCTAGTTCATACAAGCATGGGTTTATTCCAGACAAAATGTGTTTAAGCATGTCTCTGTGATCGTTGGATGGCTACATGTAAGCTCTCTCAACAATACACTTGTCTTCTTAGTCTTGTGAGGATGCCTTCAAAAAAATGTCTAACCAGAATTGGCTTTCGTTCAAGCAGGAGGCTGACTTGTAGAGCATGGTGTCTCCAGGCTCTTAATTGGGAGTTAAGTTTGCTGACCTAGGGAACTAGAGCCAAGAGCCTTTGGGTTAAAGCTTATGGTAGAGTAGAGTACTATTGGGCCAATTATCCAAACCAAACCAAACCAAATTCACTGCCATTGCCATCAAGGCCATGCTGACTTGCAGTGTCTCTGGAGGACAGGGTAGAATGCCCCTGTGAGTTTCCAAGGCTGTAACCCTTTCTGGGAGTGGAAAGCCCCCATCTTTCTCCCTTGGAGCTGCTAGTGGTTTTGAACTGCTGGCCTTGCTGTTAGCAGCCCCATGAGTGCCCACTATGCCACCAGGACTCCTTGGGCACATTCAGCAGTGCTTAAAAGGGCTTTGTAATATTGTCTGAGAAGGCAAAGGCCTAGGGACCATATGGCTGAACCAGATAGCGGCATGCCTGTGGGCATAACCGAGAAGAGACTGTTCTGACAAAAGAAATGTATCCTGAGCATTTCTGAGCCTCAATTGTTTTCCATTAGCTTCATCAAGAAACCCCATAATTGTGGGGAATTATACATATATATATTTTTTCAAAAGGCAATTAATTCCAAGGCAAAGGTCAGCTCAGAAGGTTATGGGGACTGTTTTTTAATGAGTCCAAAGGGATCTTTTTGCTAGATTTTCTCAAAGGACATGGGATGATCACAGAGATTTATTCTGAAGAAGTTTGAAGAAAATGGAAAATAATCTTCATGGAAAAAAGGCCATGAACGTGGTGCTGAGGAATTTTTGTTTTCTTCCCCAGTCACCAGAGGCTCTAGTGGCCACAGTGCTCTGGAAGAGGATTGTCACTCCTACGGCTTCCAAGCCCAGGATGCAGGGTTGTACCCAGGACTAGCTCACCAAGCAGTGCCAACAGGACCACAGGGATGGACTGTCTAGTCCCCCTCTCACTCGCCGATCCAGTCACAGGCACGAGACATGTCATCCACCAATTCCCCCGGCTTAAAGCAGACTGGCCTCTTTCTCAGCGCTTTGGACTGAGTCACTGCCATGAAGGATGCTCCTGCCCACTTGTACATAGACGTCTTTACGAATTGAGCCTGGCTTAGAATCTGCTGGGTTGGTGTCCCCCTCACCCCCCACCCACCCAGGAGCCCCCGGCCCATCTTCATCACATTCAGCCTCTCCCAGACCATGGCCACACTTGGTCCTGAGTTCATGTATTCCCCAGCCCCAGGAAGGATGGGCAGTCTTTCAGGTCCACGTAGAGCAGCTTCAGGTGCACCGTGGAGGCGTTAACTACCTTCATGGCCACCAAGCGAAATCCCTTCTGCTCAAAGCGCCTGATGATGTCACCCACCAGGCTGTGCCGCATGCCATCCAGCTCGATGGGGCTGACGGTGTGCTCATTGTTGGCCATTGTACAAGCCAGCTGGCGGGGGAACTGGGGGTCAGGTCTGTGGAGCCAGAGAAGGCCACTTATTTTTTTTCATTACTTCAATGAACCTACACATTTTTTGAGAGTAGTGATAACTGTCTAATGAGACGTTCATTGGGAACCCTTAGCCCATCCATCTAAGAGCCTGGCCGTGCCACTTTCAGGCTTCTATTTGATGCCAGAACTCAAAGGACACTTCAAAGGAGCATGATTTGAGTCCCTCACGGATGCCGCACCTGCCACTTTGAGGTGCTGTGAAGCCCAGAGTGCGGGGTACTTCTGAGAAGGGTCCGAGAGACGGAAACACCACCTTCAGAAATGTATAGACCTAGAGGGAGGATATGCAGAGAAGAATATATCCACATCGGATATTTTGCTTCATCGAAGTTCCTATGATTTAGTAGCAGTGTTTGTGGGATAGTTTTTCTTCTGTTGTAGATTACTGGTTTGGAAGAGGGTCAAGTTGTTGTCAACCTCACAGTGGAACCATCTGGCAATGTGGGCCGAAAATTCCTAGCTGGCCAACAAACAAGATTCAGTAGCCAGAATACCTATCCAGGGTGCACAGCAAATGAGTACAGTGATAAGAGGGAGGTGACAGTGGATCCTCCTCCATCAATCAACTCAAAACAAAACCATATTGTTTGGGTTGACAACCATTCAGCCATGTCACGCTCATTTTGCTATGGATGGATTTAGGGATTGGCACAACTTGAGTAGGATTGATAAATAGGAAAACACTTGAATTCACCAAGATTGTATGCTGTCATATTTCAATAGAACACCTGGTTTGGGCTTCACTCGTGAATTAGGAACATAAATTGATGAAGATTATCAACATTAGAGAGCCATTTGGCCACACCTTGCTATACCATCATTAAAACAGTCTCTGAGCATGGACTACCTTCTGGGGGAGTTCCTTGAACTTGTTGCTCAGTTGGATTCATTCTTAACAGGCCAGATCTTGAAACGTGGCAATGCAGGAAAGGCAAGCCATGGTCTATGTTGAGAGTGAATAACCAGTAAGTGATCCGTTTGAGTCACTATTTTCTAGAATCAGCATAGCTCGATGTGTCCATGTCTCTGTGGACGTCCCTCCTGACCTTTCTTACAACCGATCAGCTAAGTGTTGTGGGAAGTTCAGTGTCTCCGACGGAAAGAACATCTGTTGAGCGCTTTATCCCATTGACTCGCTTAACAAGTCACCCAGGTGAAGACATTGCAAATCCAAGTACTTACTATTCACGTGAAGTTGGCCAAATCCGTTTTTCCAAAGTGCAGCGGCCAGTCCTGTGACAAAGCTGCCAACGTGTCACGATACAGGAATGCAACGGGAACCTTCAGAACATAGCCGATAAGCCATTGTCATGCCACGTGCCCTGCATCCACTTCATCTGGTAGGAGGCAGCACTGGGTGGAGACTATGATCCAGAAGCTGATTACTTGTGCTTCTGTTCTTTCCTCCATGCATTTGTTTTTGTTTTGTTTTGTGCTGCCTTTACTCACTGACGGGTAGTCTTCAAAACATGCAGGCAACCAAAACCCCAAACGCAAACCCACGGCTCTCGAGTGGATGCTGACTCATAGCAACTCTATGGGACAGGGTAGAACTGCCCCTGTGGGTCTCTGAGCCTGTTGCTCCTTATGGGCATAGAACGCTCCCATCTTTCGGGTGGTTTCAAACTACTAACCTTGCCGTTTGCCAACAGCCTAACATTTAAAGACTACGCGATCAAGGCTCCTTGGTAAGCAACAGCTGAATATTAAAATGCCTTTCCAATGCACATCGGAAAGGTGATGATTAGCAACAAGTTCAATCCTAGACTTGTACACTCAACATCGCTCGATGTAATTATAGCGTGCTCCGTTGCTGCGCATGGCGCATAGAGCACATATTAACACAGCCCAATCCAACCATCATATAATTCAATTGTTCAATCTGGCTAAGAAGATTTGTATAATCACAACTGCAATCAATTTCAGAACGTTTCTTTGCAACTCGTTGTCGCTGTCAGCGCCCCGTGTTCCCCACCCTCACCTGCCACACCGCAAGGCAGTTAGCAATCCCATGCGGTCTCCACAGATGTACCTGTCCGTCCTGGATTTCACATGCACAGAACCATACAAAACATAAACAGGAAGCGAGCGAGCAAAGACACAAAAACCCAACTACAATGACTAGACAAAACATAGGAAAACTGCAATTAGGGGGGAAAAAGCAGAAAGTATTAAAAACTGAAACGACTTTAAAATGAGTCAAAGGGGAGATCTAATGAGAAGGTAATATATATATGTATATATACGTGTGTGTATAATATATATATATATATATATATATGGCAGTTGGAAATTTATTAGCTATGCCATAGGGAGTCATTAACTTTTTTTTCTTTAAAAATATCATTTTATTGGGGTCTCGTACAATTCTTATCACCATCCATCCATCGTGTGAAGCACATTTGTACGTTTGTTGCCCTCATCATTCTCCAAACATTTGCTTTCTACTTGAGCCCTTGGTATCAGCTCATTTTTTCCCCTCCCTCCCCAAAGTATTATATTTTTAACTAACTCTCTCTGCCACAGTTGACTTTACAGTGCTCTTTGTGTGAGAGCAAGGGCATTCACATGCCTGGACCATGGTCAGAGGGGATCCACTGGAGGCTTAATTCATATGGGGATCCTTCCAAATGGACTTGGGGTGTCCACCATTCCCCATAGACTTCTACAAGCTCTGATGCCATTCCATCTCTCCGATTTGGATTCTATTATATAAAATCTCCAGACCACACAGGTTGGTGTGCTTCTTCCAGGAGAACTTAGGGCGGTGGCCTCACTTAGAGGGCTGTTTATTTGAAGACAAAACTTTAAAATCCAGATGCTGTTCTTTCTGATAGCCAGGCACCATCCAGTGTCTTCACCCATAGTTTCAGTGATCTCTTCATGAGCAAGCCCCTCTTTCCCAGGGATTGGTGCGGGGTCTCAGGAAGGGCAGCCGGTATTGTGACAGTCAGTCCCCAGGAAACGTTCTATCACTCATCTGTGGAAGTTTGCCAGCAGGGAGACTGGGATCCAGAAGGCCAGACCCCAGGTCCAGGCTAAGTTGTTGGAGAAGCTTATGGTGAACGCTGGGGAGCTGCATATGGCTGCTCTCAGTAGAACAGGTGAGCCTGACCTCTCACTGGCTCTAGGCCCCTTTTCATCCTCAGGCCTTCCTCACTTTGAACTTGCACCTTCTCCCTGCCCCCGCCCCAGGTGAGTTTCCTGATCTTGGGCTCACATATTTAGGGCAGAGCCCTTCAAGTCCACATCTGGCTCCGTAGGCCCTGCTCGAGTGGTCCTGAACTCAGGCTGGGGGAGTGCCGGGTAAAATGCTGCTGCCAGTCCTTTGACCTTCTAGTCACCCGAGGTGGGGTCTGCAGCGTCTCTCCCGGACAGTGGGAAGGCTTTTGGTGATGGGCTTTAACCAAGAGAGGCGTGTGGACGTGTCATTCGGGGTCTTCCGAGGTTAGTTTCCAGTAGGCCAGGCAGCTTCCCCCCCGCCCCACCCCCATGGAAGCCTAACTACCACGAGGCTGCCGTGCTGGGAGGGAGCCCGGGAGGCCTTATAGAAGTGCTCTGCTCAGTATTGAATGTCTCCACCCAGAACACTCAGCAAAGGCGGGAGGGTACGGATTGGGCTCAGCACCAAAGCTGCTCCTCTTGGTCTGAGAGGCCCCAGCCCAGTGGTGGGATTCGGCTGATCCAAATCTACTCTGTGGAGTTCAGTGAACTGGCCGTTAAAAGGGCTCTGGTAACTAGGGTTCTCTCTGAAGTGGGAGGCTCGGCAAATCGCAGATTGACAGTCCTTCCTCTTTTTATTCATGCGTACCTCTTACGTCATTCTTATTTAAGTATTAACTGTATGAAATCATAAACTGCCTCTTGGTCTATCTTTTTGATACTTAAACTGGTCATTAAAGCAGTGAACTGGTGGTTAAATGATTTGAACCAGCGTCTCAGCCACAATTCATGTGACCAATGGTGGCTACCTTGCCAAAAAGATCCCTGAAGGGTACGGACAGTTTGTGCTTGACTAGTAACCTAGAGGTTGGCAGTTCAAACCCAGCGAGACAAGAAGGACCAGATGATTTACTTCTGTGAAGATTGTTGTTGGTGTACGTGATGGTGGAAGTGGAGGTGATGGTGGAGGTAGAGCTGAAGGTGGAGGTGGAGGTGGTGGAGGTGGTATTGATGGTGGAGGTGGAGGTGGTAGAGGTGGTGGAGGTGATGGTGGAGGTGGAGGTAGAGGTGGAGGTGGTGGTGGTGGTGGTGGTAGTGGAGGTGGAGGTGATGGAGGTGGAGGTGGAGGTGGAGGTGAATGTGGAGGTGGAGGTGGAGGTGGAGGTGGAGGTGGAGGAGGAGGTGAAGGTGGTGGTGGTGGTGGAGGTGGAGGTGATGGAGGTGGAGCTGGAGGTGGAGGTGGAGGTGGAGGTGGAGGTGGAGGAGGAGGAGGAGGAGGAGGAGGTGGAGGTGGTGGAGGAGGTGGTGGAGATGAAGGTGGAGGTGGAAGTGGAGGTGGAGGCGGAGGTGGAGGTGGTGGAGGAGGTGGGGGTGGTGGAGATGGAAGTGGAGGTGGAGATGGAGGTGGAGGTGGAGGTGGTGGTGGAATATCACTACTACCATTGGTACTACCAATGGTATCACTACTACCATTACTGTTCCTGTGGGGTTGATCTGTCCTGGATTCTGTGTGTTGAGATCTCTTATATGTACTAGTGTACATGCTCAGGTCTCACCAGATTTTTAAGGTAGAAATGGGGTCTTGGTAGTGGGGGGGGGGGCAGGAATCACTAAAGAATTAGAGGAAAGTTGTGTTTCATCAGTGCTATGTTGCACCCTAACTGACTCATCCTTTCCTTGTGACCCTTCTGTGAGGGAATGTCCACTTGTCTACAGATGGGCTTTGGGTCTCCATTCTGACCCCCCTTTGTTCACATTAATATGATTGTCTGTTTGGGGTTTTCTAATGCCTAATATCTGATCCTGTCAACACCTTGTCATCATGTAGGCTGGTGCACTTCTTCCATGTGGGCTTTGTTGCTTCCCTGCTAGATGGTCACTTGTTTAACTTCAAGCCTTTAAGACCTCACACCTTATATATCTTTTAATAGCCAGGCACCATCTGCTTTCTTCACCACATTAGCTTATGCACCCATTTTGTCTTCAGCAATTGTGTCGAGAAGGTGAGCATCACAGAATGCCAGGTTGTTAGAACAAATGTTCTTGCGTTGAGGGAGGACTTGCATAGAGGCCCGATGTCCTCTGAGACGGTAACTGTTGATGGGAGCAGAAAGCCCCGTCTTTCTCCCATAGAGCTGCTGGTGGTTTTGAACTGCCAACCAGTCGGATCACAGCCCAACTCATAACCACTCCACCACCAGGGCCTTTCAGCAAAAAACAAAACAAAAAAACTCTTAGCAAGACGGATTGACACAGTGGCTACAGCCATGGGCTCAAACACGACAATGATTGTGAGACTGGCACAGGCCTGGGCAGTGCTTGCTCTTGTTGCACACCAGGTTGCTAGGAGAAGGAACCACCTCTACATCGCCTATGACAACCGCAACAGCCGCAGACCTCAGCTGGAGCAGCCCAAGAACATCTCCTCTTTTACAACCACGAACCCTGGTTGAGGTGACTCCACAGCCACCTCTAGGCTGTTCTACCCTGCTATTGTTAGGTTTCTGGGGTGATCCGCCTCGGTTCTTGGCCCTCAGTGCTGAAATGATTCACCTGGCAGGAGCACTTTTGTCAATCCAGGTAACTTTTATGAGGGAAAGGGACATTTCGGGTATGGCAGTCCATGCTATCTCTGGAAAGCGTGGACGGCCTCATGGCGGGGGGCCGGGGGCGAGTTTGCGACTGAAAATGGGGAGCGCGGAAAAAACGCCTTGGAAATGGCTGGAACATGGAGTCTGCAAAACCAGAAAGGAGGAGTCCCGGAACTAAACCAGGTAAAGAGCTCGGAAGAGAGAGTTCACAGGTCCTGAGAGGGCGCACGCGTGTGTGCACCGCACACAGGGGAGTGATCCCCCACTCGGACCCACAGGAGAGCAACCTAAAGGAAGGACCCTGCCCTCAGTCTATTTACCCCCTCCTATCTCCACTTGGGGGTGGGGTTGAGGGTATCAGGGCTGAGCTGTACTTAGTGGCTGAGTACAGGCCCGCCTGTGATGTGCTGTTCTGATGCCTAGTGTGTTTCCCCGAGTTGACCTTTACCTGTGCCTAGGTGGCCTTGGTCTGAGCATGCCCAGCTTTGGATCTTCCCCGAAGGTGCCTCAAGTGTGCCTGATTCCTTTGAAAGCTCTTGATTGTGGCATGGACAGCTAGTTTCGGCTTAATGTAGGGATTTGCTGGAGACGACCCCCTTTATCCCTAATCTTTCACCTTTCGCTATCAGTCCTTGTGACTTCTGGGGCACAGGTCAGAGCCAGGTTCATCTCCTGGGGATTAGGCAGGAATGTCGGATAACTAGAAGCAGGGATGTCTAAGGGGCAGGTGCCAATTCAGCCCCCGAGCCAGGTGGACGGTATATGGCCGGATCAATACCAGACCAGCTTCTAGCAGCAAGTGACCTTGAATCTCCCCCACCCGTGCGGAGCTGACCAGAGCTGGCTGAAACAACTAGCAGCGAGTGACCTTGAATCTCCCACACACACCTGTGGAGCTGACCAGAGCTGGCTAATGGCCTGCTTTATCCTCAACCCGCTGCTCTGCACCCAGCACAAATACACCCAGAACCAGGAAGACACCTTACATTGCAGAAACCCGGACATACCTGTATCTCCCAATCCCTGACTACTTTACCTTATATGGACTCAAGGCAGCCCAATCACATGTTCCCCGTCTATATAAACACCACTCCTGTAGTCTGGAGTGCGACTCCCTCGGCTGGGACACTGTGGACGTCACCCAGGCTGTGTTTTTCTCCCCAATATAGCCTGTTTGCTCAAATTTGACTGATTTGGTTTCTAATGCCTCTCGACTACTTTACAGATGGTACACCTGGGTGGGTCCAAACTAGGCCATGCGGGCTTAATTCAGCCAATGGGGTCAACCAATACCTTCTATCATGCACCCCAGCCAAAGGCCCCAAATACCTGGGCCTAGAGACTGCCTGGCCTTTTGGCGGCTTCTCCGCCTTCCACTCGGCCCTGCCACGGTCTCTCTCTCTGACCTCAGGCCACCACGTGTGGGTGTTCAGAGATCATATAACATGGAACTTCCATCCTTTTATAAAAACTCACTTGGATCACAAAACAGGCTTCAGCGTGAATGCTTGCTCCTGTGAAGCCAAAAATGAGGTATTTCCCACCCGAGAAACATAACCTGGTGGCTACCGTGCCTGGACATGTCACCACTACCCTCTGAAAGTGCTCCCCACCTACCCCCCACCTTCCACCGGTCACTTGCATCTCTGGACTCCTGGGTCTTTCTGGTAGTGTCCTGGGACTATCAGGTCAACCCTGCCCACCTCTGTAGCTACGCACCTCTGAGGAAAACAACATGGACACATGGCCCAGGCAGTCTGGGTCTGGTCCCTGTTTCTCCCCCGACCTCCATTTTTTCACCTGCTTTCCCGGTGATGAGATCAGGGATGGAGGTGGAGCTTAGGAAGCAGCATGCTAAGTCCAGGTGGGCACATCCCTTCTGAAGACTCTCTCCATTCCAGACCGATATACCTGGCCTTGAACCAAAACACATCAAGAGTGTGCTGTGACCACATCAGCCCGCTGCTTGTGCCCAGGTGAGACACAGGAATGCACTTTGGGGCTTACTGTTTTGAGCTGGTTCAGAGCACCTGAGCTCCTGGGGGATTTGCCACCACCCCCAACCTACCCCACCCCCCATTCCGAAGCGTCACATCCCCTGAGGCCCAAAGACTGGCAAGGACTTCGGGCTCCTCAGGGAACCCCTACAAGGAAGTTCCAGACTGCGGGTGGGGCTGAGGGGGTCTACCCTGCCCGGTCCAGTCCCTCAGCCCTGCCCGGGAGACCATCAGGGCTCCCCAGGCCAGAGACCAGGCCAGTGAAGGGCAGCTCCCTGTCTGGAAGTCAATATTTTCAAGCCAACCCCTGAGACTGGCAGTCAATTAGTCTTTCTCTCTCTGCCCCCTCAAAGGAAATTGCCAGTCTCAGTCATCAGCTCTCTAATTATCACAGGGACTGGTTGTGATTTTGAGGACAATTAGGGGAGCTTCCTCTATACCCAAAGCCCCGCTGCCCCCTCTGCCCCACCACTGTCTGGAGCCTTCCTCTAATTGGGAGCCACTTAGAGAAGACCAGGGGGTGATGGTGCCCGGAGGAATGTCCCAGAAACGCCCCTTGCTTGTTTTATGGCGGTGCCTGAGAGCCCAGTGGAATGCACTCCCCTCAGCCACCCCCCCTGCATGGGAAGGCGCTCTGTTCAAGGGACCTGTGACCACGAATGTCCTGCTGTAAAAATAGCTGTGGGTTCGATGGCTGAGAGGAGAAGGAAGGAGCAGGGGGCCCTCTGCCCGGGAGGCTGGCAAAATCCAACGCAAATGCAAACTCATGCCTCCAAATTAATGCTGCCTCACATTGGTGACCCCACAGGACAGGGGAGCACCCCCCCCCCAACAGATCGTCACCCAAATACCAGCTGGTGGTTTCAAAGCACTGAGGTCCAACACATCACCGCGAAGCCATCAGGACTCCTGTTGCCAGCAGCTACCCAAAGCCAGGAGCCGAGGGAACCCGAGGCTGGGTCTGGGAGTCTCGATTGGGCCCTGTTTGGGCCTTTGAACCACTACCTGTCCATGCAGCCATGTCCTCTTTGGGGTTCTTGTCCTTCTGACCCAGGCCCCGTCTGTTCCACGCCTTCACCTCCCAGAGTGTTGGGAGTGTGCAAGGCCATTCCCCACGCTAACCTGGCTATTCTTCCTGAGCCCACCTGTGTCCTCCCGGTCCTTCCAGGTCTAGCATGTGGAGTCCCATGTGCCCAGCAGGCTCTCTGTCTAGTTCCCGTCATACTCAGAACCATAGTTGCTTCCTTCGCCACGCATCTGCCATATTCCATGCTCACTAGTTGACGAAGAAACGACTCAACCCAGTAAGAATGGTCTAACTGGATCGGTAGAGATTCCCATGGACAAGGTCCTACACCCTCTGTGCTCCCAGAGAAGGACCACGGAAGATCGTCAGTGAGCCTTTCGGATTTGGATTGCCTTCCAGACCCGCTGGGAATGGTGAACTCCTCACAGCGGAGGCTTGCCAGCGGAGGCCACTGATGGCAGGCTGCAAAGAACACTCACCCTCTAGCAGGGCTGGGCTCAGAGAGCCCACGATTTCCACTGGGAGACTATTGCTGATGTCAGGCGGATCTTGGCTGAAAGCAGAGAATCCCAGGGGGGAAATATTTTAACAGTGATACCTTGGTGGTCAAAGTCAGTTCGTTCCAAATTCGTGTTCAAACACTGGAAATTTTGAGAACTGAACAGATTTGGACAACCAAATCATTGGTTCGGAGGTCCCCCAAATCACACTTATAAGTTCACTGTGGAAGCTTTTCGCCTCTTTGCATATCATTGTATTAGATATGCTATGGCCATGGAGCTGTTTCTGATTTATCCAAATAACAGTTCAGTCTGGACGCTGAGTAAATATCAGGGAAGCCCTGGTGGCACTGTCTGTTAACTCAGCGTTGGGCTGCTCACTTCAAGGTCAGCGGTTCAAACCCGCAAGCCACTCCTAGGGAGAGAGCTGAGGCTATCTGCTCTTGGAAAGATTTACAGCCACATAAATGCTATACGGGGTCACTGTGCATTAGAATCGACTCAATGACAGTGGAAGAAAGAGGACGACTATGTTAAGAATATGGCATCAGGATCTGGGGGATCACACCACCGTGCTTGCTGAAAGAGAAGAGGACTTGATGCCCTTGTTGATAAAGATCAAAGCTTGCATATAGCCCTCTGTGGTCGTTACATAAACTGGTGTCAATTTGAGAGGATTACGAGGGAAGGGGTGGAGTCTGATCTGTCAATCAAGATATAACCCATGAGGCCTCTGTGTGGGCATGGCCTTCTCCTGAGGATTCTGGGAATTGTTGTAATTTCTTCCTTGGAGGTGGGAGACACTTCTCTCTCTCTGCTCACTCCCTTGGAGACACGCTACTGACAAGACACGTGGAGCTACACTCTGGGAGCTGGAGAAGCCACATGGACCTACCCTGATACAACCAGACCTCTGGACCCAGAGAAGCCACATAGAGACCCCTGCCAGCACTGAGATGCTTCCACCGCCACTGGATCCAGAAGACTTCCCACCCAGTGGCCTGTGATCTTCCTGCATTCAGTGTCATTGCATGTGTTTCATGAGTCTGAAGAGGACCTTATAGACTGGTATCGGACATATGAGCTAATATCAGACTTATGGACTTGATCTGGACTGGCCTGGGATATTTTCTCAATACTCAATTGCTCTTGTCTATAAAGTTCTTTCTTAAACACACACGAGTCTCTATGAATTTGTTTCTCTAGTTGACCTGGACTCGCACACCCTCCGTATGCATTAGCCCTCAACACGAAACATAATTCCTCACAACTGGATCCACAAGCAACATGAAGATGCACAGAGAAACACATAAAATTGTCAAGGATTCCACGTGACTTGGCTCCACAACCAACGCCAAGACGTCAGGTGACGCCTCTGCCGCAAAAGATTGCCTTCAAGCGTCCCGAAAGCAAAATTCGGCCAGCGAGCACGAAGAGATGCCCCTGACACAAACCATGTGGCACTTCCAAGGGCCTCCGGTGCAGGGGAGGCTGAGCCATGAGTAAGGAGAATGCAGAAGAATCCGTGCCTGTGACGTACAGTGTTGGCCAAGCATACCAAGCGTCCATCCCAAGGCGGCCAAATCTGTCCTGGAAGAAACAGCCAGAATGCCCCTGAGGAGCAACGACGGCGAGCCCTCATCGCCCATCCTTCAGCTCTGCGGTCAGCAGGGACGGCTCCCTGGAGAAGGACTCTGTGCTTGGCCAAGTAGAGGCGCAGTGAAAAGGAGGAAGACCCTCCAGGAGATGGCTTGGCCTGGGGGCTGTAACAGTGGGCTCGGACATGGCAGTGAGTGTGAGGCTGGCATAAGGCCAGGCAGTGTTTTGTTCTGTTGGGTGTAGGGTCACTGTATGCCAGAGTCGACGCAACGGCTCCTAACCACAACCCCAATGACAGCAACGCCTGGGCACGGCCACGGACCATCCGGACACAGGTCCAGCACAGTGACGGAGCAGGGCCTGACATTTTGTTCCTCAGCCGCCCTTCCGATCATTATTACCACATGCCCTGCCCCACGAGGGGCTCCTGATTTGAGTCCCAGTACGGCTAATCCCTGGCCGGTCAGCAGGGCCTGAGCCCAGCTCTCAGGGACAGTTAAGCCTTCCATCTCCTGGGCTCGGGGGTGAGGACGGAAGGGGTGCTCTCTGCCTGAATCTGCATTGCCAGCTCTGGCAGCCAATAAGATGTGGGAGGCCCTACCCAGGAGGCGACTGGATCAGATGAGGTAGGGGTGGGGTGCACTGCCTTTGAGGTCAAGTCTGGGCCATTGGGGTGCCCTGGAGACACAAGGGAATTGCTTGCCAGGGGCAGGTGCTGACTCTGTTGACATCTCATCGCTAGGCTCTTGGGCTAGGCCAGGCCTGGTGGGGATGGGCCATGTAGGGGGCAGAGAGTGGTGGCGGGGGGAGTAAGGGTCTGATTTTTTCTGAAACACCCTAGGCTGGAGAGGGACACATCCCACTTGGAAAAATTGGGGGTCAGGCAACCAGAGGACGACCTCCAACGAGATGAACTGAGCCAGGGGCTGCAACCGTGAGTTCAGACGTAATCATTGTGAGGACGGTGCGGGACCAGGCAGTGTCTGGTTCTCTGGAACAAAGGACCGCTGTGAGTCAGCATGGACTCTCTCTCAGATGGCATCTCACGAGAGCACCAACCAGGAGAACCTGGCAGGGTGGGTGATGAAGGCACTGATAACAATAAAATAATCATCATCATCTGAGTCTAGGGGCATCTGGGGGCTAGGCTGGTGTAGAATCCCTCTCCATGCGCTGTCAGGAGTGTTGCTCTCCTCCCCATGTCCCCTGTGAGATGATGGAGTGAGTGGACCAAACTGCAGCCCCCTGAGTTCTCCCAGCTGACGTGGGGGCTTTGCCATGGGGAGCTCTCGACCCTCAAGGGCCTAAGAGTCAGTCTTTTCCAGCTAGTTCCAGCCCTCACCTTCCTGTGTCCTTGGCCCTGGGGCCGAAGAGAAGACAATGGCCCAGTACTCACAGATGCCCTTGACTGGGACACTGTTGGGCTGTGGATTTACCCAAAGATCCTACCACCCCACCCACTCTGAATGGCCCGAGACAGGTGCCTGGCAAGGAAGCCCCCCTCCTGTCCTTTGTCACCTTCCAAACCGTTGTTGTCTGGACCTGGCTCCGCACCAGCTCTCAATAGGAACACTATTTAAAGAGCCGGCCCTGAGGCCACCCACCCTGCCATAGCACCAGGAACACGCCAGAGCATGGTAGGCTGGGGCTGCCCTGCCTCCCCTGACTGCCCCCATTCCCTCTGCCCTAGGTGGGGTGGGTGTCCCCTCCTCATCCTTGATCCCCACATCACTCCTCAAGGCCGACCTCATCCACTGACCTTGACTTCCTCTGTCATTCTGCTGGACTCACCGACCTTAATGGAATTCCTTTCCCGCTTAACTTTGACCCGAGGCCTCCTCAGGCCCGGCCCACCCTTCATTGGTGTGTTGTCATGTCTCTTTAAGCCGATTGGGACTCCTGGGGGACCGTGTGTGGCAGAGTAGAGCTGCCCCCTGGGGCTGAAATCCTTAAGGAGTAGATCTTGGGTGTTTCCTTCTAAACGGCCGACCTTTGGGTTCCCAGTGGAGCCCTTGACTCTCCCACCACCAGCGAAGGTCCACTCCAGTCTGCCCTTCATGAGTGGTCATGGGGTCCTGCCTTGGGTCTCTCCCTCCCCTGAAGCAGACCTGAGATGGGGACAAGAAGACGGGAGGGGCCAGGTGGGCACAAGACAGGAGGGCTGGTGGCTTCAGAGCTTCAGGATTGGTGCTCTGACAGCCTCTTGCTGCAGTGTTCTCTCAGCAAAGCCTAGCTTGACCTGGGCGGCCAGGTGGGGCAACTCCTGCCTGCTGGCCTCTCTGCTCAGCCTTGTGGCTGTCCTGGCAGACCCTCAGCCTCACTAAGACCCCCACTGGTCCAGAACACAGATGCAGCGACCAAGTCTGGGTTCCGTAGCCAGCCCCTCCTCCAGGAACTCTGCCCCATGTCCTGGGAGCCCAGGGGCCTTTGTGCCTGCTCTTCACTGCGCCACCTTCTCTCTGGTGCCTGCCTCCGTGCTGGACTGCGGGCTCCTCCAGGATAAGGATGGGGTCTGAACCAGGGGTCTGGGCCTTCTGAATCAGGAGATGGCAGCCTCGCAAATGTCCTGATGTAATGAGTCTTTGGGGTGGGTATGATCCTTGTGGATCACCAGGGAAGCCGAGGGTCGGAGAAGGCAAGTGATCTTCTCAAGCCAAGTCAAGATTAAAACCAGTCTGAGAGACCCTCTAGAGGAGCCCTGGTGGTGTCGTGGGCTATGCATTGGGGCTGCTAACCACAAGGTCAGCAGTTCAAAACCACCAGCCACTCCTCCGGAGAAAGATGAGGCTTTCCACTGCCGTGAAGATTTCCAGCACAGGGGCAGCTCTACTCTGTGCTGTTCTAGGGTGTCTGTGACTCAATGGCAGTGAGTTTGGCTTTTTAGCTTTGTTTTAAGGGGACCCTCTGTGCCAGGCTTTCCGCCTTGAAGTGGGCCTTTTCGAGGGATTGTGTTTAGGGGACACATGAAATGGGGATTTCCTAAGAGCTGGGCTAGGAGATCAGCAAGGAGTCTGGTGATCCAATAGGTTAAGCACTGAACAGCAAAGGTCCCTGGTTCAAACTCACCAGCCATACTGCCGGACAAAGCGGAGGCTGTCTGCTCCCGAAAAGACGCCCAGTCTTGGAAACCCTAGGGGACAGTTCTTCTGGCACCCAGAGGCTTGCTGGTATCCCTCCGGGTGGGGGTCAGGTCCCGGGTGTAGAGAACAGTGTCTCTGGACCTGTAGGGTTTCCAGACCAGGGTCTGGCACCCTGGAGGGTGACATTTAACAAGAAGGACATGAAAGGGCTGGGCTCTGCCCAGCTGGGGGAGTCTGGGGTCTGTGGAGGGGGAGGGTAGGGGTCCCTGCAGACCCACGTGATGTTTTTATTTTTAATTATTCAGAGGGAAATGTCCATGTCATTATGTCAGACAAACTCAGCAGGGAGGTTCTCTGCTCTATGTCTGAAGGGACTTATTCGTATTTCTGGCCTCCTGACATCTCAGCCACCCTGCCTGCCCCCTTTCAAAGGAATAGTTGCAACAGAGCACCTAGTGAAAGCTAATTATAAGTTCTCCAGAGGCTGCTCGCAGGGAGGAGGGTGCAGGAGCCAGTGGGGAGGTGGACCACACAGGCACGGGGGCTGGGAGTGCTGGTGGGGGGTAGCACAGGGGAGCCAGGAAGGCCGCCTGGGTGGGGGTTCAAGGCGAAGCTTGTAGAAGAGGTGTCTGGAGGAGGGAGCTCTGAACGTGGGAAGCTACTTCCCCCCAACCTCCCTCAGGGAAGCCCGGGCTGCCCTTTGCCCCCTAAGAGCCAATTCCAGACTGCAGTGCTCAGGGATCTAGCGATGGCCACTGAGGGGAACGGCTGCCCCTTGGTGGACATGCAGACGCCGTGACACTCTGGGAAAATATTTGGAGGCACAAAGGTGGTCCAGAGCCCCTTGGTCAGTTTCACATGGGGTCCCCTGTGCTGTGCGGAGGGCACTGTGGGGAGTGGGTGGACGATGGGCCCTGGGTGGAGGAGGCTGGAGGGCTGGAGGTCAGGGAAGCTTCCCAGAGCAGGTAACTCTGAAGTTGAAGGGAAATGAGTTGGAAGAAGGATATGAGGTGGGAGGAGTGGGGGAGGGTGGGCGGGGACAAGGATCCCAGACATAAGACGTTCTCCTGGGGGCACGTCAACCAAACAACAGACTTGCTGCCCCCAAGACACCCCCCCTCCCGCCCCACAGGACAGGGCAGAGCTCTCCTGGTGGGTTTCTGAGACGGTAACTGTACGGGAGTAGAGCGCCTAGGATGGGGTCCTGGTCCTGATTCTGAAGCTCCCTAGGGAGCCCTGGTGGGCTACGATTTAGGCTGCTAAGTGCGGGGTTAGCTGTTCAAAACTACCAGCCACTCTGTGAGAACAAGACTGGTCTTTCTACTCCCAGAGAGTCAGTCACGGTCTCAGCAATCTGCCGGGCAGTCCCACGCTGCCCTAGAGAGTCGCGATGAGCCAGAACGGGCTTGATGGCAGTGAGTTCTCCTCCAGCCTTGGGTGGAAGCTCCATGGAGACTGATTCTAGAAACCACCCTGCTCTTGGCTCCATAACCTGAGCTCTGCTCACTCACCCTGTGGGGCAGGGGGCTTGAGTCTGGCCCGGTGGGCAGATGCGAGGTCATGTGGGAGGACACCCTGGCTGCCCCTCGGGCTTCAGTACCAGCCTGTCAGTCTGCAGTAGTACCTGAGGGCTGCAGTGGGCACAGCAGGGCTGGGCTGCTCTGGGTGAAAGGGTGGGGGTGGGGGTGGGGTCTGATCTCCCAAGGAAGCAACTGCTACACGGGCTCACCTGGTGCCTCCCAGGGACCCAGAAGAGCCCGGAAACGAGCGGAAGGTGGAGCCAGCTCCAACGTCTTCTCCATGTTTGATCAGTCCCAGATCCAGGAGTTTAAGGAGGTTGGTTGGTGCGCTGCCCCTGGGCATGCTGGGAGGGTGAATGTAATGCATGTAGCATGTTTAGGGAGCCTAGCATGGTGCCAGACCTCACCCCTGGGTGCAGGAGGGTGGGGTGCGGGTGGGGATAGAGCAAGCTGACAGCATTGACCTCAGAGGCCATCAGGGGGGGACTTAGAGTCTAGACCAGCAGTTCTCAGGGATCACCCGATTCATAACAGTAGCAAAATGACAGTGATGAAGTAGCAACGAAAATAATGTTATGGTTGGGGGTCACCACAACAAGAGGAACTGTATGAAATGGTTGCAGCATGAGGGAGGTTGAGAACCACTGGTCTAGAGACACCTGTCTTCCTGCCTTGGGTACCCCTGTCCCCTGTCTGCACCTTAAAGCCTTTGCTTTCAGCATGGCCTTGGCCTTTCTCTATGAGCCCCAGTTTCCCTGTCTGTAAAATGGGCTTGGTGTGAGCATGAAGCGTGCAATGGACTTGAAGCTTCTCAGACAGCAGATCACAGGAGGACAACCTTTGGCAGGGGCCACGGGGACTGGGGGTGGGGCACCAGGGTAGAACTGAGCTCAGGTGGTGATGACTGCTCAATGTCCACGTCTCTGCCAGGCCTTCACCATCATGGACCAGAACCGGGATGGCTTCATCGACAAGGAGGACCTGAGGGACACCTTTGCTGCTCTGGGTAAGGGACCTGGGTCACACGGTCAGGCAGCAAGCATCTCTGATGGCCGCTGGTGGGCTGCGCTGAGTGGGTGCCCAATCGTGAGGGGGTGCTCCGGCGGGGGCTCCAAGGGCTCAGCTGTGACACCTAAAACAGCGGGTACTGCCAGTGTCAGGGCATAGATGCTGGAGGGAGGGGCACTCCTGGTAAGTCAGGGTGCATTTACTGGGAGTTAGAAATGGGCCCCCAAACCAAGAAAGGCCTGGACCCAGAAGGGCAAGGTGTCTCTGATCTGGGAACAGCCTATAGGAATTCCTGACTTGGGAGGGAAAAGCAGAGGGGGGCTGGCGACCATGGCAGAGCCTGGGAAGAAGTGTTGGCATTCTCTAAGGGCCCTGGTGGTGGAGTGGTTGTGCACTGGGCTGCGAACTGCAAGGACAGCAGTTCAAAACCATCAGCCAGCTTAGAGGGAAGAAAGAAGAGGCTTTCTACGCCCATAAAGAGTTACAGTCTCAGAAACTCATGGGGCAGGTCTGCTCTGTCCTCTAGGGTCACTATGAGTCAGCATCGACCAGATGGCAGTTTTGTTTTTTTTGTTAAAGGGCCCAAAGCCATGGTGGTGCACTGGGTCAGGCGGTGGGCTGCTAATGGAAAGGTCACGAGTTTGAAGCCACCAGCAGCCATCTGCCCCTGGAAGGATTTCCAGCTTGGGCAATCCTCTGGAGCCTGGTGCTCTGTGCCACCGCAGGGCCACCTGAGTCAGAACCACCTGAACCTGGCAGGCTGTTGGCTTTTCTAAAAGCAAAACAACTGAGAAGGGTGTTTAAGGAGATGATAGGAAAGGGGAGCGTGAATGAGTCATCTCTACAGAGAGAGCTGGGCCCTCCCCCTCTGACTGTTCACTCGGACCTTGAGCAGTCCGGGTGGCCCCCAGACCCCTGTCTCCCCAGCCTTGTGGTGACTCCTCCTGGGGCCCAGGGGCTAAGGTCCAGGGAGAAGCTGCCTCCAGCCCCACATGTAGCTGCTGTCTCAAGATTCCCAGAATCTCTGGGCCTCAGTTTGCTCTTTTGTAAAAGGGAGATCGTGCGGGGGAGGGAGCACTGGAACGGACTGTGACTTTGCAACTCATTTTAAAAGTGATTTAACCACTGGGGGGTAGGCGGTGGGTATAACAATGATACCACACTTCTCCTTGAGTGATTGGATTGTATGCTATGTAAATTATGTGTCAATACACCTGTTAATAAAGAAATAAAATGGGGCTATGACCCAGAGTGATATTGGAGCCAGTGGGTGGGGGTGGGCTGTCCTTTACTGGCTGGGAGTTGAAGGCTGCTCCCTGCCCTGATACCCTAGCAGGAAGGGTGGTAGAGCTGGGAGCTGGGGAGTTCGGGCCCCTCTGATGTCCCCCATCCCCCACCCCCAGGCCGCATCAATGTCAAGAATGAGGAGCTGGAAGCCATGGTGAAGGAGGCTCCTGGCTCCATCAACTTCACTGTCTTCCTCACCATGTTTGGGGAGAAGCTAAAGGGTGAGTAAGGGCTAGAAATCCCTGGGGAGGGGATTCAGTGGGCAGAGCAGCCCCCAGCCCCTGCTATACCAGACACACAATCATTAGGAAAGTGGCATGCCCTCTCCCTGCCTCAGTGCCCCCTTGCCCTGCAGAGTGGGTGTAATTCGAATAACTCTTCCAGCAGAGGGCTGGGAGGGGACCCGGTGAAACAAGGTGGGTAAAAGCCCTTTGTCCACCCTCAAGGCGGTGCCCCCACCACCCTCTTCAATCCCTACCTCCATCTCATTGTGTCCATGCTGCCTCCCTGCCCTCTGGCTACCAGGGAGCCCATTATACCTCTTCTGGAAGCTCCGATGGCCAGCCCAGGGCAGGAGTGCTTCCTGGCCTGCTGACCACCAGTGGCCTGGCAACGAGCTCGTTCATTCAAAAAGTTAGGGTACTTGTCCCAGGTGGTCGAGTGAAAATTGGACCCATGTATGTACACACACACACACACACACACACACACACACACACACACACACATTGTGCCAGCTCCGGTCTCTACTCACTGCACTGCACTCTCCTGAAACGTCGCATCTGGCCAGGGACAGGGGCTGGGGCCAGCCAGGCCGTCTCTGTCCCCCTAGTGATTGCCCTGGCAGGTCCCAGGGTTAAAGGAAGAGCCAGCTGGGCTGCAACTGCCCTGTGAGGTGGCAATTCTCACCCCTCCTCACCCTGCCCTGCCTGACACTCTCCCCGGGCCTCCTGGTCTCCCGCCCACTGCCGAAGTGACCTTGACCAAGGCATGCCATTCCTCTAGGGGCCTCCGTTTCTTTGTCTGTAAAACGGGGATGAACTTACAGAACATCACAAACTGGACTTGGATTTTTTTGTTTGTTTGTTTCTTGCTTTTTAAATCATGAAACTTGGTCATGACACAGTGTCCTAGCTGATCGTGGAGCGAGAAGGAGGCCAGCCATGTCCTGTTGCTCAGGACCTCCCCCTTCGGTCACAGATGAGGAAATGGAAGGCCAGCGTGGCCCAGGGCCCCTCAGGTGGGGCAGTCTATGAGTTGGGGCCTCCGGGCGGAGTCAGAACTGCCACTGGGTCCTGAGAGCTCCAGACAGCCGCTGGGGTGATTCCTGGGGCGGTGACTGCCGCCGCCGCTCTGTGCACAGTCCAAAGGAAGCTCCCCACTCCTGGCTGTTCTGTTCATAGGAGCCAGGACCCTTCTCCACTCTGGACTCCCTCTGCGTCTGGAATTGGCTCTCTCGAAGCCCCGCAACATGGCAAAGCGGACTGGGCCCCTTGCTGGGGTTCCACGCTCCTTATTTGCACTCTTAGCAGACTGTCCAACCCCCTTCCGTGCACTTGACTTGCCTAATCCCACCTGGCATTTTGCGGGATTCACAAGACCCTAACCAGAAGGGTCGGATGAAGCAATGCACCATGCCGCAGGGTGACAGAAGGCCCTGATGCTCTGATGGCAGTGACAGAGGTGTTGACCCAACCCAATGCAGGGGACAGAAGGCCTGGCTCAGTCTGAAGGAGAAGACACAAGGGCCCTGCCCTGGTCTGGTGAGGGAGACACAGAGGGCCTTGGCCTGTCTGATGGGGGAGGTACAGGGGACTTTGACCCAGTTTGCTAGGAGAGACCCACAGCCCTGACCCAGTCTGCTGGTGGAGACATGGGGCTCTGATGTAGTCTGAAGGTAGAGATACAAAAGCCTTGATCCAGTCCAATGTGGATTCAGAGGGCCCTGACCCAGTCTGGTGGCAGAGACATGGAGGACCTTGACTCTGTTGGGTGAGGCGTGGGCCTGCTGCCAGGAGGAGCACAGATCGGCGGAAAGCAGGGCCCCTGGAGGCCGACAGAGGCAGTGGGACTCGCTGTAGGTTCTTGGGAAAGTGACAGAAACATTGAACCTCAGTTTCCCCATCTGCTGACTAGGGACTGTTCTCCGGGGCTGGCACACAGTGGATACTCAGGCAGGGTCTCCATGTTCGATTGTGCAGGTCATTGATATCCACCTGAACCATCCTACATGGCCTTCAGATGGGCTCTGCCCCGCTGTGGGCAGGACCGTGGGGACGAAGCTCTCTCCTGGTCCCTGCAGAGGCCATGGTTTGGGCCTCAACCCAGTCCCTGCCCAGCCCTGCCTGTCTCTGCGTGTGGACCCTTCCTCACCTGCCCTCCCTCTGCCCCTGTGCTGTTTCCAGGCACCGACCCCGAGGAGACCATCCTCCACGCCTTCAAGGTGTTTGACACTGAAGGGAAAGGCTTCGTGAAGGCTGATTTGTAAGTCACCGATCCCTGCTTTGGGGTTTTCACCCCCGCAAGAGATAAAGGAGCTGGGGTGGGGGATGAGAGGAGACAACTTCTTCCCCTCTCCCTCCCAGAGCTCAGCCAGGCTCAGAGTGCCTGGCCAGGAGCCAGGGGACTGCCCACCAGCCTAGTCACCTGCTTGGTGTTCCCTTTCTGGGCCTCAGTCCTCCCACCTCTCTATGGTTGTCACCTGGGATGGGCCTCCCAGGGGTGGGAGTAGCTGAGATGAGCCTTGAAGGTGAGTGCAAACCCAGGGAAGGGTGGAGGCCCGGGATGCGCAGAGTCCGTGAGGAAGGGTCCTCTGCGGCACGGGGTGCAGGCAGATGGGGGTGCAGAGACTGGGCACGGTGCCCAGGGGTCATTGGCAAGCCAGAGAAGGAGTTCGACAGGGGCCACCTGGAGGCCAGCCTGGAGAAGGAAGCATGCTTTGAGTTGGAGGTGGCCAAGGGCCCTGCCCGATGTGCTTCTGGACTGGAGCCAGGGGTTGGAGTCAGGGCCCTGAGCACACAGGATAGGGAGCCAAGTCTGTTGCGGGGCAGTAGCCTGCCGGCAGCGAGACATAGGCTGGGCTGGCATCTGCACTGCCCCCACGCATGCTCCAAGGCCACACCGCCCTTGAGGACACAGGTGAGGACCACGATGCTCCGGGCTTCCCCGTGGAGGAGAGACTTGCTCCGTCCGTGGGAGAGGGGCTCTCCACCTCCCATCCCCACCCTGGCTCTGAGTCCCATGCTCCCTTGGTGCAGGGAGGGGCTGTGGGGATTTCTTCCTCACCCCTCCTTGGGGGGGTCTCTGGCTCCTCCCCCCACCTTGAGGACCCGTGGGACACTGGGGGCACCTCTGGTGTCCTTCAGCCACCATCACCCTCCACCAGCACAAGGTCAGGCTTTGGGGACCCAGTGTGGGGGCCGACGTGCCGCTCCTCCCCCTCGGCCTAGATATGAGACCTGAGAGCCGGGCTGCCGGCCAGGCGGCCAGAGTGACCCTGGCGGAGGCCCTTCGCTGGGCGGCATGTTTTGCACAAACAGAGTCTGAGAAGTCCCCATTTGGAGAGCTGGCTGGAAATGGGGACTGTCCCGCAGAAACGTAAATAATGGAAAATGTGTGTCGGTCCTCAGGGGGCCTGCCCCTGTGGCGCCAGCCGACACGCTGGGTGTGGGAGGCAGGCTCGGCCCTTTGATCCCTCCCTGCCCGCCCGGGGTGCCCTGGAGAGCCCTCAGGGACCCACTGAGCAGTGGGCACAGTTCACCCTGCACACAGGCCAGTTCTGGCTCTCGGGAGCAGCTGTTTTCCTGCCCTTGCCTGCTCCCAGGGCCATGGACAAACCAACCCTCTCCCGGAACTCAGGGTCCCCCCAGGCCAGGGCCAAAGGGGGCTGGTGGCAGTGCCTTCCAGGGCTGTTAAGACAAGCCCCAGGCTGATGTCAGGGGTCATCTGAAGGCGGACCAAGCTGTGTCCAGAGCTGAGACACAGCAGGTCCTTTCCCCACAGCCATCCATGCCAACTTGTAGTGACCCTACAGGGCGGGCTAGAGTTGCCCCCTGGGGTTTTCCAGACTGTAACTCTTTACGGAAGCAGAGAGCCTCCTCTTTCTCCCTCTGAATGGCCGGTAGTTTCCAACCCGGTGACCCTGAAGAAAGCAGTTCCCACTGCACCACCCAGACTCGCAGGGGCTGGTCAGAGGAGATGTCAGAGGGTCATTTCAGCTGCGCGGGCTGTTTCATTTGGCTCCCACCACGGACAGAGGAAGGCACTGAGGGGCGTGGCCTGCTCAAGTCCACACGGCCAGCCAAGGGTTACAAGAACCAGGCCCAGGTCCAGGCTGGTAACTTCCTGGGCCAGGGGTCCCCCTGTGCCCCTGTCCTCACCCCCTGGTATCAGGTGTGCCCACCTCTGGGAAGTCCTTCCCCTGAGCATCTCTCTTCCTTGCGCAGCATCAAAGAGAAGCTCATGACCCAGGCAGACAGGTTCAGTGAGGAGGAGGTAAGTGGGGCCTCCCTGCCACTGCTGAGGGTCTTCCTAGGGCCAGTCCCGCCTAGGGTTCTGCTTGGCAGCGTACACCTCTACCCCCCTACTCCCCCACTCCCACCCTATGCCACACACACAGCCTTGGGATTTTTTTTTCCAGTTCTGAACTGATCTCAGCTTCATGGTTAAGAACAAGCCAGGTGTAGGTGCGGCTGCAGGGTTAGAATTGGGCTGACGGCTGGTGGTAGGACCCTGGGGCCCGGTCCTTCTGTCCCACACCCTGATGCTCCCCAAGGATGGGAGACAAGTGCTGCCCTGCCCGCTGGAGGAACTGACAGCCCCCCTCCCCCTCCGCTGCCCCTGACTGCCCTGGGCCCCATCCCGCCTGGCCCAGGCTGACTTCTCCCTCCTTTGGCAGATCAAGCAAATGTTTGCCGCTTTCCCACCCGACCTGTGCGGTAACCTGGACTACAGGAACCTGTGCTACGTCATCACCCACGGGGAAGAGAAGGACTAGGAGGCCTCGGGGTCCCTCCCACTCTGGGACTGGGCGGGGCACTCCGGCCTGCCGCTATAGGCAGAAACAAGAATAAACAATGTTTACAAAGTCTGGGCTCTCGTGATGAACGCTCCAGTGGAGGAGCAGGCGGCACATTCCTATCTTGTTGGTTTTTCCAAAACTTTTTACTTTTCTAGCTTTGTGCAGATGTTCCTGATGAACTGGTATTTAGAACAAATTGACAGTTTTAATGGTCCCCAGCTGGGCTAAGGAGTATTGCCCTCATTAACGACGAAGCTGTCATTGAGCACCTAGTGTCCACCAGCCCTGGGCCGGCCCCACAACATGGGGGAAGTGAGCCAGGCCTGCCACTGGGTAGGATGGGGGGGCTTCAGAAACTAGGAAGGGGCCTGTCGGGAGGAGATGGTCAGGACTGGGGAAATCTGCCAGCAAACATGGGTGGAGGCAAAGAAGTTGGAGAGGAGGGGGTACCCTACAGGAATGCTGAGGGGGGTGGGCAAAGATTTCTTAAGCAGGGCACGAGGAATGCGGACCATAAAATTCAAAGTGGGTAAGTTGGACTACTTCGAAATCTAAACCTTCTACGGATCAAAGGAGACCATTAAGAAGTTGAGAAGACAACCTGTTGGGTGGGGGGGGAGGGGGAAGCTATTGGCAACCCAAATGTCTTAATAAAGATCTCATATCCGGAACATACTTTCTAAGTCCTCTCTATAAATGATGGAACGACGACAGCCAAATGCAATTACCAGGCACTTCCCACCTAAGGATTCCGCACAGCCAACAGGCACAAGGAACATGCAAACCGAAGCTTCCAGAAAGCACGCCAGGACAATAGCAAGTGTTGACAAGGCTGTGGAGCAACCAGAAGCCGTGGGCCTTGGTAGCAGGGGTGTGGGATGAGCCGGCCGCGTTGGAATACTGCTTGGCAGGATCTCCGAAAGTTAAATCGAGGCCTACCTTGTCCCAGTACCGCACTCCTAGGGTCACACCAGCGAAGAGGTCCCGACGATAGCCGTCAAGTCAAACCACATCTGCAAGAATTTACAACATCAGTTCCAGGCTGTCCCGATTTTGAAAGAGCACAAGTGTCTAACACGAGGAGACTTGAAAAAACAAACCGAGTCTATTTATATACCGGGATATGACATCATCAAGATTAAGCTGCTAAGACCCGTAATACGGATGGCTTCACGCGCACACTGCGCGGAAGAAGACATACACAAGAAAGTGGGCTTTCTCGCCCATACGTTGACATGTTGTCCAGGGGGGACCAGTCCCCAGAGAAGGACATCCTGCGTTGGTCGAGCAGAGGGGCATTGGCGAAGAGGAAGGCCCTCAACAAGATGAGTGGGCACCGTGACTGCCACCGTGGGCTCAGACAGAACAGAGGTGAGGCCCCGGCGGTGTTTCCTCTGTTGTCACTTGTGAGGATGCCGAGGGACCAGATGGCTTCGTTCTGATTTACACAGAGGCGCTACGAATCAGAAACAGACCCATGGCCCCTAACACCAGCAACAAACACGTCTTTCGAAGGAGCGCGTTGGTGGTCTTGTGAGATGCTGTCCTGCCATCCAAGGTCGTTTTTAATACCAAGGGGCTATTTCCAACGACTGATTCTTCTTCATTTCTAACTTTTGAATTTCAATCCCCACAAGTCGTCAATGCATCACCATTGTATGTTTGACCCACTTCGGACTGCCAGCGGGAGCCTCACTTCTTGCACCGGTGACATGAGTGACCGTCCTGTTGACTCCTCTTCCCTGTTGGCATAAGAGTCTCCTGCCGCTCACAGCACTGTGCAGACGCACTGTGGGCTTCGTCCAGAAATGTTCTCATTTTCACAACGGAGTCGCTGCTGTTCCTCTCAGGAGGATTGTGGGCTGACCGCCTTCCAAACGCCGGCGCAGGCCTGTGTGAGCTCCTGAATGCCCAGGACACGGGCCTGTACGCACCCTGCTTCGTTGTTGACGACTTCTGAGTTTCCCTCCAGCCACACTGGGTACACTTCACATTCAGATGATTGATGGATGTCTGCGTCTGTGTCCTCTCATTTGGAGACTCACCACGTGAGCCAATGAAGGCCTTGAACGGTCACTCCATTCAGGTCCTGAAGACCAACTCTGCTTTGAGGACGCAGCTCTTCCTACGGCCGAGTTTGAGCACCTTCCAACCCAAGGACCCCATCTTCTACCCCAATTCCAGACGGTGAGACACCCAACGTTGCCACCGGCCGGGGTTGTCAGACGTGGGCCTCCAAGTGCTCCTTTCTAGTCCGTTTGCATCTGTAAGCTCCACCGGGGCCTGTCCACCTCGGGTGACCCTGCTGGTGAGATGCTGATGGCCGAGTTTCCCGCATTGCAGCAACATGCAAGCCACCACCACAGGACACACTGAGGGTCACGTGGTGGCATGGAGACTGAGGGGCGAGAATTCAAAACCTATGAATCAGAGAGGAGAGGAGGCCCAGGAAAGTCAGCTCCGCAGGGGACCACACCTGGCTTTTGATAGTCCAAGCTTGACAGCCAGGTCTTCCTCCTCCTTCCTCCTCCCCTTCCTTGTCACCCCTTGCTCCATCTGAGGGACGTGGTGGGGGAGGACCACCATTGACCTGAAGCTTCCTGACTTAGGCCCAAGGACAAGGTCAGGGGTAGACAGAGGGAGAGGAGGAGCGTTGGAAAGCCCTCTTCCCTCCACCCTGGGCTTTCTTCCCTCTTGTTCTCCAAGAGTTTGCCTTTCTTAGAAAACCAGAAGCCAGAGTGCAGGCTGAGCTCTGACTGGGCTGCTTAGGAACCCGCCAGACTTGTTTGAGCCCCACACAAGGAGGCTAGAGCTAGGCAGGAGCCAATGTGACTGCCGGTACCTGCATGCCTGGGGGCCCCACGGCAGCCCTGCCCCTGGGAGAGCAGGCCTGCCCACCCTGCAGAGGCCTGGCTCTGCCAGGATGCAGGAGTGGCCCGGTGTGGGGGCAGGGGGTGCGCCACACTTGGTGGGAAGGGAGAGCCGGGTGGTGGATTTGTTCTTCTCTTCCATCCTCCGCTGCAAGGCTCCCGAGAAGTCTGACAGCATCCCCGGTAGTCCTGGTGGGGGGTGAGGGAGTGAGGATGGGCCACAGGCATGGGAGTGGTCCATCTGGTCTCATAGGCCTAGAGAAATAGATGCAGGGGGTTCTCTAGGGGGTGAGTGGTTACTCAATGGGCTGCTAACTGCAAGGTCAACAGTGTACAACCTCCAGCCACACCGAAGGAGAAAGACAGGGCTGTCTCCTCCTGTAAACAGTTACGGTCTCAGAAACGGACAGGGCAGGTCCACCCTGTCCTAGAGGGTCACGATGAGTCGGCACCGACCTCGTGGCCGTGGGTCTGCTCTTCTCGAGGTGGTTGGGCTTTGAGTTCCATGAGTCTAGCGGTTGGCTCCCTTGGTGCTTCCATATCACGGCTTACTTGCGGCCTCTTCTCTCTGCCCTTCAACCCCACACCCATCTGATCCTCATCTGTGGCCTTAGCTGCCCCAGAGCTGAGCTCCACCCCCTCAGCCTCCAGGCTGCTCCATTCAGTTCTCCGAAGACCAACCAGCTTGTCTCGTCCCTCCCGTGGGCTCTCCTGCGGCCTCCTCTGGTCCCTTTCCTGGGTTGGGCCAAACTTCTGGAAGTCAGATGAGAAACTGGGAAGAGTGGGAACCTTGGTGGATGCGCCACTGGTCATCCTGAGCCCTGAACTGGAGCCACCTTCCCAGATGTACTAGCACTGCTGCTGGCCACCCTGATGCCCGCGTCACGGCTCCACAGCCTCCTTCATTCCCTCCTGCCCAGAGCCTTTGCACGGGCTGTTCCCTCTACCTGGAACCCACTCTTGACGGGCGCTGCCTGCAGCTCCCATCTCAGTTCTGCACGGCCTTCTCGGGCCTTCACACCCTCTCACCTCCCATACTTTTAAGAAACCACTAAGTCACAGATTGATTTTCCCCCAGGACCCTGAGAGCAGGCATCTGGCTGACTTTTGTTTTTCTACCTGTCCCAGTGCCCTGCATAGGACCTGGCACACAGAAGATCCTTGGAGAAATGGGGAACACTTGAAGACTTCCAGGAAGCCCAGAAGACACCCGGATAGTGCGGTGGCTACAAGGGGGCCACTAAGTGAAACCTTGGGCTGCCAGTCACAGCCACTACTTGGTAGGACTTTGGAACTCGGGATCCTGGATGAAGCCGCTTAGGCTTGGCCCGCGGCCCTGCCTGCTCTGTGAGGTGTCTCTCGCTTTGTCTCTGGGCCCTGACATGAAGCAGGGCCACCTGTTCACCTTAGGAAAGGTAGGACCGTGTCTCATGGGTATTCTGAAATTGGAGGGCGCCTGCGGAAGGGGCCTTCTTTTCAGAGGCATGTGCTGTGATCTGCATAGTCGGCACTTTGAAACCTCCAGCAGTGGAAAGTCGGGGCTTCGCCGGCTCGGAAACCGACAGAGGGGTTGCCATGAGTCAGTGATGCCTGGGAGCAGTGAGTGGTTATGGTTGGTGGTTTCCCGAGGCAGGGCTACAGGTTGGGCTGCTGACCTCCAGGCCCCAAGTTTGAAGCCACCAGGAGCTCCCAGGAGAAAGGCAGGGTTCTCTACAGCCGCGAAGAGTCAGTCTTGGAAACCCGCAGGGCAGTCCCACCTGTCCTGTAGGGTCGCTATGAATCGGCATGGACCTGAAGGCAGTTCAGTTTGGCTTTGGCAGAACCCCAGACAACCAGCTCCAACTGCCCAGGCCCTCTGGCCAGCACCTGTGACCAGTGCAGGCTCCACGGCTACCTGGATCTGCCCGAGCCTTCTGGGTCTTTGGCTCCCTATGTGCAAACAGGACTCTGGTGGCCATTGAGACCTCAGGGGTCTCCAGCTCCCCGGCAGGCAGAGCCCTAAGTTCATGGACCTGCCAGGCTGGGCGGTGCCAAAGGTTGGCTGCCCATGGTTGGTTTCCCTGGGACCTGTCTCATGAGCCGGCCAAACTGGCTCCCCCGGGATTCTCAGAGGCCCTAGCTGTCTCCCGGGAGGTGACAGGCAGCAGGCCCAGGCAGCTGTTGCCGGCCTGCACATCCCCAGGGAGCCGGGTTCAGGGGCATGGGCTCTATCCCCGCTGCTGCTCTGCCAGCTGGGTCTCATTAAGGCGAAGGAGGCCAGCGAGATGCCTGAGTCTGGTCATTTCATTTTCCACTTGGGATCCGTCAGCTGGGGGCTTTGGACAGTGGGCCCACGTCAGTCACGGAGGGGCGGGGGCTAGGGGGCAGGCAAGGGCTGCTGTTAAGGGAAATGCCGAATTCCTTCCACCCTGGTGAAGCTGACTCTGGAGGCAGAATCCCTCCTGGCCCTGGCTCAAGAATGGCCCAGTCCTTTGATGGCCATTCCAAGGAGGACACCAGAGGCCTGGAGCCCGCTGGGCAGGGACACTCCTGGGGAGCCTCTCCTGACCTCAGGAGGGCGTGCCCCCCACAGGACAGCCAAGGCTGGTGGGGAGGCCCCACACAGTGTCTCTGATATTGAAGGACAGAGACTGTTCCTTCTCACCGCCAGGAAGTGGCTGTGGTGGGGTGTGTGAGTCTGGGGGGGTGGGGTGGGGGAGACTGACAGTATCTTCAACTGGGCCACTGAGTCTGAGAGCAGTGAACTGTCCCCATAGAATTCCAGGCCTCCATGGTGGTTACGGCGTAGGGTGGGGCTCAGAGGGGACGCTCCAGTGGCCACAGTTGGTTAGTTGGAATTCTGTTCTCGCTGTGAGTGGCGCCTGGCAGCCTGGCTGAGGATCCGCGTGTGTCTGTGGTCGCTCTCGGTCTCTCACAGAGGCGGACAAAGGGCCTGCTGGAGAGAAGCGGCCCTCAGGTGGATGAGCGCTTAAGGCGGCTGCAGAGCTGAGGGTCTGAGTCTATCCGTGGCACCCCCTCCCCACCACCGCACTACTCTGGCCCCTCTGTGTGACTCTGGGCAGGTGGCTGTGACTGGACTTCCTTATTTGTAGAATAGAGATGACCTCACATGGCGCTGACCTCACAGGGATGCTCCTTCAGCCCCCCCTGCCCCCATGCCGTCCCCACCTTCCCTGAGTTTACATCCAGGGGTGCAGATGGGGAGTCTTGGACTCGTGAGTGGCCCCGGTGAAGAAGGAGTGACCTGTGACCATGCAGGTCATGACCAGGCGGTCCCAGTGGGAATGGTTGTTGTGTGAGGTGCCAGCGAGTCGGTTCTGACCCATAGCGACCATGTGCACAGCAGAGCACACCGCCGCCCGGGCCTACGCCATCCTCACAGCTGGTCCTAGGCCTGAGTCCATGGCTGCAGCCAGTGTGTCCATCCATCTCCCGGAGGGCCTTCCTCTCACTTTACCAAACACGATGTCCCTCCCCAGGGATCCAGAGTATGTAAGATGAAGTCTCACCATCGTTGCCCTTTGGGAGCGCTCTGTCTCTCCTTCTGCCAAGAGAGATCGGTTTGTACTTTCAGCCACCGTGCAGGTCAACAGTCTTCTCCAGCACCACAATTCAAATGCGGCCATTCTCTTTGGTCTTCCTTATTCAATGTCCAACGTTCACATGCCTATGAGGCGACTGAAACCACCCTGCCTTGGGCCAGGTGCACCTGAGTCCTCAAAAGAGCAGCCTTGGTTTCCAATACTCTACAGCGGTCTCCTGCTGCAGGTTTACCCCGTGCCGCACATCTTTCGATCGCTTGCCTGCTGCTTCTGCGAGCACTGACTGTGGATCCAAGAAAGAGCAGATCCTTGACAGCTTCCACCTTTTCTCTGTTTATCGGGTGTTTCCTACTGATCCAGGCGTGGGGATGTGGGTTTTCCTTACACTGAGTGTCATCCATGCGGGGGACTGCGACCCTTGGCCTTCAAGTCATCTCCTTGTCTGTCAGTGTGTCGGACTGTGGTGGCTTGGGCATTGCTGCGACACTGGAAGCTATGTCACCCAAACGGACCAGATTTCAGCGGAGCTTCCAGACCAAGAATAAGCAACAAAGAAGGACTGGGCTCCCCACTCTGGAGGAGGGAGCCGCTGAAAACTTTATGCGTAGCAGGAGTAGAGTGATCAGAAATGCCAAAGGTTCATTTAGGGTGGTCAGGAGAAGCCCAGGAGTCCTGTGGGAGCCACCCAGCCTGGGAGGCTTCCTGGAGGCAGTGGTTATACATTGGGCTGCTAACTGCAAGGTCAACAGTTGGAAACCACCAGCAGCTCCCAGGGAGAAAGATGGGGCTCTCTACTGTAAAGAGGCACAGTCTTGGAAACCCACAGGGATGGATCTACTGTATCCTACAGGGTCACTATGAGTTGGCACCAACTCGATAGCAGTGAGCTGAGTGAGCCCTCCGTTGATTAAGATCCAGAAACGCTTCAGGACAGGACAGAACTGCTCCGCCGGCCTCCCAAGGCTGTCCATCTGCATGGATGCCGACTGCCGCCATCTTTCTCCCGAAGAGCAGCTGGTGGATTTGAACCACCGACCATTGTCTTAGTAGCAGTGTTCAATCTAGTTCACCACCCGGGCTTTGCAGCCAGGAGAACAAGTGGCAGAAATTCAGACAAAGGCAGGAGGGTGAGTGGTTCGCCCTCCAGGGAGCGGATGCAGAGAGGGACTCTTTCCGGAATATTTGCTCCCGACTGCAGGGAGAGAGCAGGAGGTCTGGGAGAGCAGGAGGCCTGGGCATTGGTGGTTACACATTGGGCCGATAACTTCACGGTCAGCAGTTCAAAACCACCAGCCATTCCACGGGAGGAAGACGAGGCTTTCTACTCCTGTAAGAGTTACAGTGTCGGAAACTCACAGGGGCCGTTAATTCTACCCTGTCCCATAGTTTCTCTCTGAGTTGGGATCGACTCGGTGAGAGTCTATTTGGTTCTTGGTTTGCAAGGAGAGAGGCTGTTGGGTGCCGCCAGGTCCCTTACCCTCTCTGGCCAGTTCTCTGTCCTTGTCTGCCACCAGGCGCAGGCTACAGCCCGCGCGTCTTCCACTGTCACGGCCGTGGCGTGTTCCCGTGGCATATGCGTGGCAGGTTGTCTTCTGCTATGGCACGTGGGACTAGCTTTCCAATTGCATTACCAAGGACTTTGGCTCCTTTCTCATCAGAATCTTATTAACTTATTTTTGATCACATGTTTTGGTAGTGAAGGATCCCTGGTGGCATAGTGGGTTACACGTTGGGCCACTAACCCCAAGGTCAGCAGTTCGAAACCACCAGCCATTCCTTGGGAGAAAGATGAAGCTCTCTACTGACTTACTCTCTTTTAAAAGTCTTGGGATCCCACTGGGGCAGTTCTGCTGTGTCCCACAGGGTGGCTCTGGGTTGGAAGCAGCTCGGGCAGCGAGTTGGGTTATTGGGGGTGGGGGTGGGGTGGAGGTTGTTTGATAGTTTCTTCTAAAAGCTCCCTTTAAAATCAAGCCTACCTCCATGCGTTGATGGCAGGAAAGACGGCTACATAAACAATATGTCGGACAAACACCCTGCGGGTGGAGTGGGAGGCCCTGAGATATGGGAAGGGCTGGATTCTAGACAAGAGGCTGAGAGAGCCGCCTCAGGAGAGTGGAGAATGTCCCAGAATTCATTCGTGTGCCTCGCTCCATGTGTCAGCTCTCAACCTTGAGTCCTAAATCCCCTCAAATGGGCAGGGTGGGTGGGGCCAGGAGAGCGTGGCGAATAGATGACAGACAGTCTTTTAGCGTGGCGAGTTGATGACAGACAGACTGTCTCCAGCCACTTTTTCTGTGGCTCAGTGCACAAGCTCAGGGTGGGTCTTGGTGGGGCCAAGCTCTCTGGGGGCTGGTTCAGGCGCCACTGTGAGCCTTGCCATCGCCCTGCCACCTCAGCCCTTTGTCTTTCTGCACCTGGTGCTTCCAAAAGCCTGCCCGGGGCCTGCCCTGCCCCCTCCACCTGCTCTCTCTGCCCAGCCTCTCTCCTCCGCCTTCTCCCCTCCAGCTGCCACCACCACTGCCACCGGGATTAAGCTGTGTGCTCCACTGCAGAGGCAGACCTGTACCTGCGGGTGGCAGGTATGGCATGGCCCCGGGTGCCAGTTGAGAGTGGAGGGTGGGAAGGTGGCACCAATGAGCCGCTTCCAGGCCGCTCAAAGTCTCCACTGCCCTGTGTGGGAGATATTCTAGCAACTGAAGATGGATCGCCACAGGTGGCAGTTTCCTCAGCTCTGGGCCTTGGCCTGAGCTCACCTGGTTTGCATGGATAACTGAGGCTAGGGCCCCAGAAATGTGCACCCACCCTCTCCCCACTGGGGCTGCGGGACCCACTCACCCAGAAGGGAGGTCCTTTAGCCATGTGATGGGGTGGCTGGTGGTGCTCAGACCAGGGATCAAGGGTAGGCATGGTCCTGCTTGGTTCCCTTCCGGTTGGGGGCAGTGAGGCGAGGATGGACCAAGCCAGGTCCTAGAAGGAGAAACCAGGTGTAGGGTGGGGAGGAGGCTGGGACTGGTGTCCCCTGGGCCCTGGGGCAGGGTGGGGCTGGCTGGCATGTCCTCAAATCCGTGCTCCAGGCAGAAAGGCTGGGTGGCTTCCACTGGTCCTGAAGCAGAGCAGGCAGGGACAGGTAGAAGCCGGGTGCCTGGACGGCTCAGAAGTGAGGGCAGGCGGCTGGGTGGACAGTGAGCCCTCTCACTGGGGCTGTGCAAGTCTGGCTCGCGGCTGCTTGGTGGGGATGGCCACAGAAAGATACGGACCTCACCCGCTGCAGGGAGCCCTGGTGCTGGAGTGGTGGGCACGTTGGCCTTCGAACCACATGGAGGGCAGTTTGAAGCCCAGCAACTCCGTGGGAGAAAGACTGGCCCTTCTATTCTCGGAAACCCACGGGGGTCGCTGTGAGTCAGCATGCCCCATTGTGGGCGCCCCCTTAACTCCCTCCAGCCCCTGGCCTGGGTGATGTGGCCCAGCCAGAAGGACTCTAGGGGTCACCCTAAGGAAGTCCCCCCAACCTCCCACTCTCCACTGGCCCCTTCTTCTGGTCTTGTCTCTCCCACCTCCCTGACAAATTTGGGGACACATTCCCAGATTCCCCTCCAGGACAGTTACTAGGGTGAGGTGGTAAGTTGCTGCCTTGCTAGTGATGAGGGTGTGGAGACAGGACCTCGGGACTGTGGCAGGGCTCGGGACCGTAGATAGGTTTATACCCCTCTCTCTCGGCCCACACCCCAGTGGCAGGCCTGGGAGGGAGAGGCTGGGTCTGGCTGCCCTAATGTGAGGCTTAGCTCGGACTTCAAAGCTTGGTAGAATGTCCAGCCTGGGGGCCTTGAGGAGGATGGGGAGATGAGACTGGTTTCCATCAAATTTTGCAGAGTTTAACTGAGGCCTCTTGGCAGGAAGTGGGGGAGGCATCCTGGCCCTTGGGGCTGTGTGACTTAAGGACAATGGCTTAACCTATCTGGGCCTCATAAGGCTCCTTAGAAAAACCATCAGGGCCAGGTAAGAGGGCCTAACAGGCATGGGAGGTGTGGGCCCAGCCTGAAACAGTGCAGAGAGCCACCCCGGCAGCACCACAGCGCCATCTACCGACAGCTGAGCAGCCTCGTCCCATCCAAGCTTCCTGAAGACCTCCCCAAGGGCTCCCCCACAGCCAGGAGCGCAGGGTTAAAAACTCACCTTTGGAGCAGACAGAACTACACGTGAATTCCAGGTGTCTCGATTACTGGCTGAATGCTTCTGGGAGTTTCGGCTTGCAGAGAGCGAGGCACGCAGAGAATTACTGACTGCACTTCACACAGCCAGAACTGGACAGAGCAGGGATCTGAGCCCAGGCGCCATAGCCCAGGCTGGCATCCTCTATGGCTGGCGTATTTACCTTCAGCCGAAGCCCCTGGCCCAGGATGGCATGCCCAGGGGACTCCAGCACAGTTCCGGCTCCAGGACTTTCTGTGGGCGCTCGGCAGCCAGCCCACTCAGCCGCCTCTGGGTTCTCCTCTGTGACATGGGGCTGTGCCCACTACGTCCTCTTGGGATAGGCGAGAGCATCCGCTACAAAGCACACAGCAACCTGCAGCCCCTACCTGGAAGAGCAAGGTCTTTCCTGTTTTCAGGTTCCCGTACAGGTGGAGCTCTATGCTTTGCCTGGCCATCTGTTGAACCACAAAGCAGTCCTGGGTCCCCCTGGAAGGTGATGGGGACAGGAGGGCTGGACGCCACAGGGAATGGACCTTTGTCCTGGCTCCTGTCTCCAGGGCAGTGGGGAGACTGTGAGCCTCTGGAAGCCCGGAGTAGAGCAGGAGGCGATATGGAAGGACCTGGTTTACTGCTTTCTCTGAACTGGCCAGGAAGGTGCCTCTCCTTTTCATGGCCTGATCCAAACCTGCTATTCAGACCCCCAGGCAGTTCCTCAGGGAGTGGTGGATGCATAAGAAGTGTCCATTTCTGCTCGAGCGGCCACCACCCAGCCACCGGCAGGACAGACCAGGTGACTGAGGACCTTGGGTTAGCCCTGGGTGCAGCCTTGGGCCTCTGTACCATGCCAGTCCCTGCTCTTCCTGTGTGGGCATCCTACTCAGTGGAGCAGCCTCTCCTGGAAAAATCCTCAGGAGTCTGATGGCTGATTCAGCTTCCTCCTGCCCCGCCATAAACTGTGTCAAACGTCCCCAAGACATGAATTCCAAGTAAAAACTGGAGCCCTGGTAGGAAACAGGATGGAAAGAGGGGTGGGGACCTGGATCTCACAGTCCTGTTGGGGGGTAGCTTAGGGTAAAGCAGGCCACCAAGGGGCCTAGCTATGAAGCCCTGGTGATGTCATGGGTATGTGATAGGCTGCCAACCGCAAGGTCAGTGGTTCAAAACCACCAGCAGCTCTGCTGGAGAAAGATGAGGCTTTCTCTTCCCATAAAGAGTTACAGTCTCAGAAACCCACAGGGGCAGCTTCTACCCTGTCCTGAGGGTCGCCACAAGTCAGCATTTACTGCATGACAGTGAGCTGAAGGACCCTGGATAGGGGCTGGGGGTTGGGGACCACCACCGGCCAGCCACTCTGACAGGGTTGTCTCTACACAGAGCTTCCAGTCGGGGATGAGCTCCTGTCTCAGGGCCACTAGGTCACAGCACTGGCCCCTCCACTCTCAGGTTGTGAATTAGCACCACCTGGGGGTAGTGGGGAGGCCCAGCAGGCCAGAGTGCCCGTTTCACAGATGAGGAAGCTGAGGCTCAGTGAGGAAAGGCAGCTTGCCTTTGGACACACAGGCCGGATGCTGAAAAGGCCTGGAACATAGGGGCCAAGGAGCTGGGCCCAGTGTACTGCCCATAGCCTGCCCTGGGGCTCCAATTCCTGGTTCTGGTCAGCCCTTGGGGCCAGAGGCTGAGGACAGAGGACGCAGGATTCCCAACAGTGTGCAAGCCTGGCTGCTCAGGAGAAGATTCTGCATCCTGGAGTGGGCCCAGAGGCAGCCAGGGGATGGGGTGAAGGCCCGGGTTATCTGGGGGTGGAGCACAGGGGCACCCGAGGGGGATGGGAGACCTCTGCAACTGACAAGGGAGTAGACATGGATGGGCACCGCGTGTGCTGGGCTGGGGCTGGGGCCGTGGCTAGGGCCAGGGCCTGCCAGGGCTGACGCCCCAGTTCAGATGGGCAGGGACCTCAGAGTCCTATCCTGCAGATGAGGAAAAGATGGCGAGAGAAGTCAAAAGCCTCCTCACGGACTGATGTTGCTCTCCCTGCCCAGCGCCGTGGCCAACCTGCCTTTCTGCCAGGCTGCCCAGTCACCTTGCCAACTACCCTGGGGGCTCCTTTGGGCTGCTTCCCACCTAGCCTCTGATCTTGAGTAGCTGGTGTCGGGGAGTGGGAGACCCATCTGTAAGGGTCTGGCGCTGGCTCCTGGGGGGCCCTCACTGCTGGGGAGGAGGGAGTCAGGCGTGCCAGAGCAGGAGAACCTGAGCGGCACCAGACATCCTGGTGGGAAGCCAAGCACAGTGGGTGGTCGGCAAGGCTGAGCGAGGTTGCCAGGGTCAGAAGTGTGGGCTTCTGGGGCCTCTAGCCAGGGCTGGGTGATCATCCCAAAGACATGGGGAGTACCCTCGGGGCATGAGGGCCACACAGGCACGGCTGTCCTGTTAGGCCTGTGCTGTCAGCCCAGGGGCCACGGCTGGACGTGGCACAGAGTGCAAGAAGAGGCCCATGATCCCTGGCCCAGACACCTGTAGGCCACATCCTCATGGCAGGAGCCAAGGAGGCACACTGAGAGGCCAGCCAGGAGTGGCCTGGAGGCTTGGGCCCTCTGACTCGTACTTTGTAAATAGGATTAAATTATACGGCTGGCCAGCTGTGCCCTGTCAACATACGGAAAAGTCGGGCCGCTGGCAAGCTTGAGGCCACAGCGTTCTGGCAGGTTCGATCCAAGATGGAGTCAGCGGTTCCCAGGGCCAGATCCCTTACCCGGAGAGCTGGTAGATCCCAGAAAACAGACGCAGGCTCTGCCATATCCTTCAGCCACAGCCCATCCCACTGGGCCAGTATGTCAGGGCCAGGGACCTGGGCAGTGAGTGGCTGCCCGATGGCACAGCCACTTGGCCGAAGGAGACCGACCATGCCTCAGGGAGGGTTGTGCTGGCCCGCCAGGTGCATCGGACGCTTGGCTGGGCTCATACCCATCTGGCCTACCCTTGTTCCCCACGTGGACAACCTGCCTACCCGCTTCCAACCCTTCACTGTCCTACCACCTGGGGGCCTCTCTCTGGACATCTCCTCGGGGCACAAATACTCCTCCATGGAGCGGGGTGTCAGCCAAGGCCCGGGGGCCTGGGGGCCTGTGAGTTGCCTTCCGCACATTGGGTCATCAAAGGCTTAGGGAGGCCTTTGGCAGGACCGCTGGGTTTCCACATGGTGAGATCATGCACCTGGCCAGCAGGCCTACCCGGCCTGCTCCCTGAATGGCCTTCTTGTTCTCTCAGATGCTGGGTTTCAGTGCCCAGCTTGTTAACCGGTGGTGGCTCTGTCTGTCACTCCTGCCTGGCCAGGGCCCCTGCCAGAGAGAGGATGCTCAAGGGTGGTGGTGGGTTGGGGGGGCGGGCAGCTGAGGGCTGGTCCTGAATGTGCCCGATGGTTGCCGGGAGGAAACGAATCTCTGTAGCCTTCATCCTGGCTGGTAGGATGCGGTCCACTCCTTGTGTCGTCGTTCCCTGTGTCAGACTAGGGATTTCTGACACCCAGACACTGTGAGGGCTGTGGGAGGAAGCCTCATTCAGCAGGTGTTTTGCGTGGGGATGCGGAGGCAAGTAGGTCCAGTTGCTGGTTGAGCACCAAGAGGCTGGTCCACACCCAGGGGCTGGACGAGGGAAGATGTCAAAGAGGAGAGGTTTTCAAGCTAGGTCGTGACTTCCAGGTGGAAAATGGGAGTTGGGAAGACAAAGGGGGATAGGAAAGGGCATGAAATCCGTGGGAAACTTTCATGGTGTTATCCAATCTCAGGCTTGTGGAGGTGGATTGTGCTCAGCTGGGAGGTTCATCTGCTCCATGTGATATTGGTTGGGGCTGCAGCCCTCTAGGCGCTGGTCTGACTCAGTGCCCTATGACTGCACTGGTAGAAGAGGTAGCAAGGAGAGTGGAGGGTGTGGAGTGGAGAGGGGTCACTGGGATGACTGGGGTAGCCTCCCAGTGAGAGGAATGGGGCCTGGAACATAGGCCAGTGCAGGCCAGTGGGCAGAAGTGAAGGAGGCAGGCTAACGAGGTCTGTGTGGGTCTCAAAGGTGTCCGTCTAACTGGGCCCCGTTTTTAACCCTTCCTTTCTTCAAAGTCCTCTGTTCCTTCCAGCAGTGTAGAATTTCATTCTGCTTTCTCCTCAAACGCTTCCTATAACTTTTTAGATTTTTGCCCACCGTTCAGGCATTTTTCACACTTCTTAAAAGCTTCCAACCCTTTCACCAAGTAAGTGAGGTGAAAGAGTCAGCAGTGGTTGTATTGACTTAGTGGACTAAGTAAATCAATGCTCAGAAACATAATAATTATTTTCAAGTTCAAAATAAATGATGCATATTTAATAGTCTACAGCAGAGGCTGCTAACCTTTTTTTTTTTCTTTTCCTGTAAAGGGCCGGTTAGTAAATATTCGAGGCCTTATAAGTCTCTGTCACAACGACTCCACTCTGTCACTGTAGCTTGAAAATAGCCGTGGACACGATGTAAATGAGTGAACACCACTGGGTTCTAATTAAACTGTAGTTATGGATACTGCAATTTGAATTTCATAGAATTTTTATGAGTCACACACCGAAAAAATATTCTCTTTTTCCCCCCCAACCATGTGTAAAATATATCCTCACCTCTCAGGCTCCTTAACAAGGACAGTGAGCTGAGGTTTGGGGATCCCACTTTGGCAGGGGAGACAGGCTAATCTTCTAAAGCAAACACACAAAACCCCCAACCAGGAAACAAATGTTTACAAATACGTATAAATATCACAAACGGTTATACATTGCTCTGTTAAAAAAAAAGCCAACAAACAAACACTGCCTCATAACTTGGTGGTGGGTTTACCTCCTGGTTTCTTGGGTAGTGCTTGGGGTCTTCAAAGCTTGCAAGCGACCATCCAAAAGACAGTCGGTCTCTGTCACCCGCAGCAGCAGAGGAAGAAGTGGAACCACAGAGGGAGAAAGAGGAGGAAATGGGATGTGTGGTTTATTACCACCACGAACAACGTCCTCCTTCTATAGCCGTGAGGCCGAAAGAACTAGATGGTGCTGGCTACCATGACCGAACATCTTGCTCCAAGAGTCTATGGAAGACCCCTGGGGAGGAGGGGATGCAGAACCAAAGTTCAAATTCTCATGGAATTCAGCCTTTCTGGAGCCGTGCAGGCTTCTGCCTTCAAGTTGATGCCGACTCGTACCACTGCCCCCGTGGGTTTCAGAGACGCCCATCCTTTACAGGAGTAGAAAGCCCCGTCTGAGTCCCCACCCCCCCGAGCAGCTGGTGGATTTGAACTTCTGACCTTGTGGTTAGCAGCCCCGTGCGTAACCATTGTGGCACCAGGGCTCCTTCTTGAATCATAGAGGTCAGATAAACACTCCCAAACTATTGCTCTGAGATCATCTTTAAAACTAAATGAGAAAGGGCCCCTGACATCTTTTTCAAACCAACCAACCATTTAGCTTAATTAATCAAGAATGTTTGCCTGGAGCATTGCGGGCAATGTTTTTTGTTTTTTTATTTGTTTGTTTGTTTTTAAAGAACAACTTTCAAGGAACTATATGGAACCAATTTGACAACAGCAACTCCTTAGAGGGTTTGGGGTTCATGTGAGTGACGGGATAATATTGTGGAAAAAGAGGGAGAGCGGGTGCACACCTGGAAGAATGTAATCTGTGTCAGTGACTTGAACATGTCGAAAATGTTGGATTCATGTATGTTGTTGATGTGTTCATTTTCCACCACAGTAGCAAAAATAAGAATAAAAAGTGACTCCAACCAATAGTCATTTCACTAAATTTGGTGATTCTGTCGATTGACTGTGCTCACCTGGGAGATTCTTCTGCTTCACATGAGTTGGTTGAGGCTGCCCCCTTCACAGGGTTTGACGGGGCTGGAAGAGCAAAGGTGTTCTCCCTCACAACAGTGGCTGATGCTGACTATTGGCCGTAACCTTGACGGGGGCAATCAGTGTGAATGCCTTCCTGTGGCCTCTCCGGGTAGTTTGGGCTTCTTGGAGCATGACGGATGGGCTCTGAGAGAGTCACAGGGGATGTGTTCTGAAAGGGAAGAAGCAGAAGCTGTTGGTCTTTTTAAAGGCAAGGACTGGACCTGGCGCATTGCCACTCAGTTCTATCAATCGGACAGTCATGGGGCCATCCTAGACTCAAAGGAAACAGAAATAGATGTCTTGATGGAAGTAACAGTCTGTGACCATCCTTAAGGCACAAACCTTCTGTCAGTGCCAACCCTGATGGGTGAACTGATCCAGATTCGACATAGGCCCCGAATGCTTGAGTGTTCAGGGGATGGGCTGTGTGCATGGGTACCACTGCCAGCTGAATAATGGGAACGTGCTCCCAGCCAATGGACAGCTAACATTTGTTGATGGCGATGGACCTATGGGCACGATATCATTGTATCTTCACAATAGCTACTTACACTGGAACGATTGTTCTTACACTGGGCGGATGAGGGAACAGAGGCACAGAGCTTTGTCGGGACTATGCTAAATTGCAGTGTCCGTTTTATGCCTTCCTGTTGAAACCCAGGTGGCAAGGGGTACAGGGGGCTTGGACTTAGAGGGAGGGGAGGGGTGAGAGAGTCAGGAGGGGCTTCTCCCACGCCATCACCAGGGTCTTGAGTAGAATCGAGGTAAGAATTGCGGGCTCAAAAATCAAGTCCTCCCCAAAGAAAGGCTGGCTTTGCACCCCTCTTGGGGTTAGGAGGCAAGAGTTCGGCAGACCCCTTCGGCTTGGGTGTTGCCTTGGTCAACTTCTCTGAGCAAGGCTGCCTCCCGGAGCTGCAGGGAAGGTTAAACAAAACTCTATAACTATCGTGTTGTGGCAGACAGCCGGGCCTTTGGAGTTGGAAACTCTAGACTAGTGTTTCCCAAGTGGACATTAGCCGCCCCCCTGGTGGGGGGAGACCTGGGTGATGTTCTTCCCTGAAAAGGGGGTGCTAGGCCAAATAGGTTTGCGCTCCTGTGACCTAGACCGGCTGCTTTGGAATCCCCAGGCCTGCAGTTTTCTCAGCTGTAAAGTGCACCCATGGGTGGTGAGTATTCAACGAACAGGCCTTTCGCTGAACCAGCAGAGCACAGAAGCTCAGTCCTGTCACTGTGTCCCCCCAGCCACCAGATCAGGGCCTGCCAGGCAGACAGCAGTGCTTAGCACACATCTGCTCAAGAGGAGCCGGCTGTGTGCGGAGTAGGCGCTCAAATTGGGCAGTCGTCTGAGGATTCCTGTCTGCCTCTTGGAAGGGCTCTTTAGGCAGACTGAGTTCTCTCCCCTCTGCCTGATAAGACTCCAAGGGAAGAGGAAAGGCGAGGGGCAGCTTCAGGTATGTGTGTGGTTGGGGTTGGGAGGAATGCAGGGTCAGGTTTGTTTTTTCTTATTTCTCACTGCCACCGAGTCATGCCAACTCACAGTGACCCTATCAGACAGGGTAGAACCGCCCCTGTGGGTTTCTGAGACTGTAGCTCTTCGCGGGAGTAGAAAGCCCCATAGTTCTTCCGAATAGCCAACTCGTGGTTTTGAACGACTGACCTTGTGGTTATCAGACCGACATGTAACCACGACACCACCAGAATGAGTTATACGATTACCGTGATGGTGTTTGCCAGTCCCCATGATAAATACTCTCATCGTGGCTGCTTTCTGGAAGACAGCATCATGATATCCGCTGGACCCCAACATTACTGAAACATTGACTTGAGGGGCTGCAGTGAGCAGACAATAGCAAGCCAGTGGGAGGGCTTTCACCACCCCTCCTGGCCACCTGAAGCAGGAAGGACTGTGAACATGGAAGTCTGCGGTGGGAGGGGCTGGCTAGTGATTGAGCGGGAGAAAGGATGCTGCGGTGGCCACTCCCACAACTGAATGTATTAAAAGCTATTTCATAATAATAAAAATAGGATGGGGTGGTGGTGACCGTTCATGCTTAGAAGGATTCGCACCACACCCGTGGTGCGTGGAAGATCCTCGAATCGATGCTGCCTGGTGCTTTCCCTCCTCTGAGCCTCTGGGCCATCTCTTCCTTCGTGGGCTTCCTTTGCCTGGACCTTCTGGGCCAGCCTGACGCCTGCGAGATGGAGGGCTGGGCAGAAGGAAGGTCTACCCAGGCTGGACAGCAAAGACGTAGGGATGAGACATTTCTCTCGAGTGTCTGCAGAAACATTCTAATGTAGCAAGAGCCCAGAGGGCCCAGAGGACAGAACTAGGGCCAGCCAGCATGGACCCGCAGTCCCAAAAAGGACATCTCACAATCTCAGCTGTCCACAGACGAGCCTTGGGACCCGGGCTGGCAGTGAGCCTCTCGGCATTGGACCTGCGAGGGCAGAGGCTAATGGCCACCGACTGGAGGTTTTTCTGGGTACCTGACCAGGCTGCTGACCAGTCAATACAAATCAGGTGAAGACTAGGGCTCTGGGTTCACAGCCCAACTCAATAGCTTCCTAATCACATAGTCTGGGACAAATCTCTTATTTTCTCTGTGCCTGTGTTTTCCTGCCTCCCCATCAATACCTCCATGCCCATGCCCCCCGACTGCCTAACTGGACTCCTGGTGGCCATACTTCTGTCTCTTCTCACTCACTGCCATTGGACTCATAGTGACCCTGTAAGACAGGGTAGAACTGCCCCTGTGGGTTTCTGAGACTGTAACTCTTACGGGAGTAGAAAGTCTTATCTGTCCCCCATGGAGTGGCCAGTGGTTTTGAACTGCGGACCTTGCAGTCAGCAGCCCAGGGTGTAACCACAGCACCACCAGGCCTCTCTTAGGACCTTCCAAAGCAAACTGGACTTGAGAAGAAGAGCTGCATTGGTGGTAGTAAGAAGCGGCAGTGGTTTAGGGCTATACTTTTGAGTCTCTCCCCCCCCCCCCTGTCTTCTCCCCTCAGCTCCTGCCTACTGACTTCTCCCTGGGAGAGAGAAACCTGGAGAGCAGGTCTTGCCTATGACTCTTTTTTAGTCCCCCAGTTCCCAACATAGGCCTGGCTGGCATGCAGTGAGTTGGCATAAAGTGACTTCAGTGAATTGTTGTTAAGTGAATTGATAAGAGGATGGATGATTGGACGAATGATCAGATAGATGGGTTATTGGCTGAGTGGGTGGATGTATTTATGGTGGATAGGTGAGCGGATGCATGAATGCATGACAGATAGGTGGATGGATGGATGGATAGGTGGTGGTGAATGGATAGGTGGATAGATGGATGGATGCATGGGTGAGTAGATGGATGGATGAATGGATGGTTGGATAGATGGATGGATAGGTGAATGAATGGATAGATGGATGGGTGAGTGGATGGATGGATAGATGGTAGATGGATGGATGGGTGGATGGATAGATGGGTGAGTGGGTAGATGGTGGATGGGTGAGTGGGTGGATACATGCATGGGTGAATAAGTCTCTTTGAGGAGGGGAGGTAGGGACTAGAACTGGAAAGAGGGGCAGGAGTTGGCCAGCTATGGAAGGAAGAGAAAGTAGTTGACTTTAGGCCAAGGTTATGCAGGACAAGTTAGTCGTCTGGGCAGTGGAAGTGGAATGATGTGTGTGTAGGGGGTGGGGGCACAACTGGGGCCCGGTATCCCCAGAGGATGCAGCTCTGGGACTGGCCTCTGTTGCTAGGGGGGTGGGGCAGGGGACAAAGGTGCACCCAGAAGCTGGGGTGGCGCAGAGGGCGGTGTCCCCTCCTGTCCTGTCTGCCCAGAGAGCTGAGGTGCGACTCGCCCTGGCCAGGGAGCAGGACGCATCGCCCCACCCCCTCTGGGCCACCCTCCTGCAGGCTTTGTCCAATTCCAGGGAGGCCAGCGCACCCCACCCCAATCAGGGCACAAGCCCCGCCTCCCTGCTGGGAGGGACCCTTGGCACCAGCAGGTAGCTGGATAGTGGGACTGTGGACTCTTCAGGGAGCGACTTGACCTGAGCTCCCCGAAGAAAGGGGGAAAGGGGAGAAGAGAAGCTGGTGGGGATGGATCTGCAGCACTTCAAGTGCTAGGCTGAGGAGGTAACAGAGCAAAAATGATCGCTGCAGCCCCCTCCCCACTACACCAGGTCCCCCCCAACACACACTCTAACCTCCACCATGCCTGCTGCCTCCATAGCACCCCGCCTTGGGACAACCGGACAAGCAGCCAGGGCCCACCCACGACTGCCCTTTGCTGGGGTGCCACCCTCAGCCCTCTGGAAGACCTCAGGGCTGGGTTTGAGGATGTAGCGCCCCTGAGAAACCTCCAGAAGCCAGGTCGGTTGGTTGGTGTGCCAGGTGTGCCCCGAGCTAATGACGCTGCTATGCGGGGTGCTTGCAGCAAGTCTTCCTGAGAATCCTCGCAGAAAAAGAATCAAAGGGTGGGGATTGAACAACAAGGATGAGGAGATACGAAACAAGATTCCTATCTGAATAATTTCCTCTAATTGCTGGCAAGAGACGTTCATTTTCCTTTTGAAGCCGCCACCCCACCCACCCTCACCCCCCACTGGCCCCAGGCACCTCTGGAAGTGCCAAAAATGGCAGCCAGTCTAGCCGGATTACCTCAGCTGCCTACCACTGCACCCACTTGCCTGCCAGCCAGCCGGCTGGAAGGGTACTCTCTGGAGGGGGGGGGCAGGGGAGGGGGCTGCATTCACTCCAGGGTGGAGGACATGAATCCTGGAGGATGAGGAGACAGCCCTGGCTGCTGACACCACCCTGGGCCAGAGCAGACCCAGGGGTGGACAGGTCACTGTAGTCTGCGGCCCCTCTTTACTGGTCAACTACCTAGTCTTGGCTTCAGCCAGCTCAGGCCCAGCAGGGCATCAGCTGGGCGGAGACCTGACCCACCTTCTCCCACCCCTGACCACACTCCCCAAGGCTGACTCACTCAGTGCCAGCAAGACCATGCCCCCTCCTAGCCACCCCATGGCACAGGCTAGAACCGCTCCTAGGGGGTCCCAAGACGGTCACTCTGTATGATAGTAGAAAGCCCTGCCTGTCTTCAGCTGAGCGGCTGCTGGCTTTTGAACTGCTGACCTTGGGGATCCCAGCCCCACCACATCACCACTGTGCCCCAAGGACTATCCATGGTGAGGCTAGCAGGGGTGAAGAGAGTGTGAAGGAGACCCCACCGGCATGGTTTCCCCTTAAAGCAGAGGGCACTGGGTCCCTGAGAGACTGCTTAGGCCACAGGCTACACAGGAAGAGGTAGCTGGAGTCAAGGGTCTCCCTCCAAGTCCAGGACCCTCCCACCCCGCTTCCTCTTGGATCACCACGGGGAAAGTTCCAGGTGGGGCTGGGGGTGGGTGGGTGGGGGCGGTGTCTCGTGTCTTTAGCAGTCCTGCTCTGCCGTCAGCGATCCCATCTTGAATCAATCTTTGCTTTGTGTCCTCATCCAGGTGGGGCTGGTGGCCTCTTCTGGGACCCCCAAGCCCTGGCACGCCTTCCCAGACTGGCCACACTCACTGCTGTCATCTGGTACCCCGTGCTTCCTCCCTGGGAAGCATCTGGGAGTCTGGGTCCCACCCAAGCCCCTCCGAGTCTATGCCCAGCCCGGGTCCATGCCAGGGGATGCTGGATGGCAGGGCGGGGACATTGGGGGGCAGCACTGTTGGGAACTGCCCCGGTGATGGGCCTCACATGGTCTTTTCCCCCTGAGAGGTTTTTCCTTCCCTTTAGATCCCGTGCAATTTGTGAAAAATAGAACGCATGTGGTGCTGATTAATTCTACAACAAATCATGGAAATGTTGACTTTAAAAAAAAAGTCATTTTATATGGAGGCTCCTTTCAGATTTTTTTTTTTAAGACCGTGTCTTTGCCTCAAAGAGAAAGTTAAATTTGGGGAGAAGAGTCATACAGCCCCACAACCCCCACCTCCAGGTCCCCATCTACTCAACCAGATGGGACTCGATCAGACCACTGCCTGGAGTGGCCACACCTCCACCTTCATTCACTCACCCCCCCCCCCCCGCCCCCCACTACATCCTCCCTTGGTCCCTTCTGTCCTCAGGAGAGAGTCTACCTGCTTAGCCTGGTAGCAAGGCCTGCGGACACCAGTTCCCCCAGTCTCGTCCCAGAGGCCTCCAGACACCCAGCTTCCTAGAACCTCCCAGAACCTGCTCATCAGACCCCTGTCTGCCGCTGACCCTCAGCTCATCCTCCAAGGCCCAGGCCCAGGCCCAGACCCAGGCCCGAGTCTCACTGTGTGTGGCATTCCCACCTCCCCAGGCAGCCCTCTGTGCTTTCCCATCATTCCAGGAGGCCAGTCTTCATGTGCCCCCAAAGAGGCCTGGGTGTGCCACCCTTGGCTGGGCTCCCGGGGTCACTGACCAGCGTGTGCAGAGATGAAAGGCTGGTGTGTCGTGCTAAGAAGTCATAAAAGCAGAGACAGCTCTCCCCAAATGAAATCCATGCATGGCGTTTATTTTTGGTCTTTTTATGGGGTGCTTTTGAGGATGGGAGATGGAAAAAGAGAGTTCCACCCAGGATGCGCCACAGATTTTAGCCTTGGGACGGGGAGGGGGGAGTTAGCAAGAATAGCCCTGGGGCCCGCTGCTGCCCCCCGGATCCCAGAGCTGGTCTGAGGGGGGACCAACAGTGGGTGCCTCCCACCCCCTCCGCCCTCGCTCCCCTGTCAGATAGATAGGGTGAATGACGATCCGGGTCTTCATTTTCATGGGGGACTCCAACACAGATACTACAAGTAGGTGGCTGGAAAAAATAAAAGGCTAGTTTCTCTCGGTTTAAAACCAAACCAAACTCACCGCCGCCAAGGCCGCGGACTCACAGTGACCCAGCAGGTTTCTGAGTCTGTCCATGTTGATGGAGGCAGAAACCGCGTCTTTCTTTCTCGGAGTAGCTGTCACAGTTGGGGAGGTGAGTCTGCATCCAAGGAATGGACTCTGTTGTCTCTCAGGAGGGAGTTTGGGAGCCCTGGTGGTCCCTGGCTCCTTGTCAATCTTCAGGTAGCATCTCTGCCTCCCACCCTACCTCCGCCTGGCTTGCTGGTCACTGCCTACACTGTCCCTTACAGCTCCGAAGGGATTCGTTGTGGACCCATCCCATACCGCTCAGGCCTCATCAACAGGCCCAAGAAAACGCTAACACGGATTTGTAGCTACAGGCTCAGCAGTGAGGATGACAACACAGATGTTCTCCAATGCCAAGTTCACTGCCACAGAGTCCATTCGGACTTACAGCGACCTCACGGGACACAGTAGAATGGCCTCTGTGGGTTTCTGAGACCGTCACTGTTTATGGGAGTAGAAAGCCCTGCCTTTCTCCCTCGGAGCAGCTGGTGGTTTCGAACTGCTGACTTTGTGGTGAGCAGCCCAACACGAGTTCATGCGTACCGCCCCATTGGAAAGAGAAACACGCTGCAGCCGGAACAGGAAAGGGCTTGTTCTAAGGCCGTATTTCCAAGCAGCAGCCAGGCAAGGACTGGAAGTACTTGGTCTATTGTCCCCTCTGCTCAGGCTAGTTCTTTCCTGCTCCGCTGTCTCCAGCCCGAGGGTAGGGGGGAGGGCGGGGGCACATCCCTGGGAGCCTCCACTCTTGCACCCCTAACAGTAAAGCACACTTATCAGCCCGTTTACCCGGCCCAACCCGCCTGGACTTTCGGCCTTCCTGAGTCCCTGACCCCCGCTTGTCTGCCAGTGTGTGGTACTGTGGTGGCAGCGTGTTGCCCTGATGCTGGAAGCTATGTCGCTGGTATTTCAAATACCAGCAGGGTCCCCCAAGGGGCACCGGTCTCAGCAGAGCTTCCGGACTCAGAGCGGACTAGGCAGAAGGAAGGGGCCATGCACTTCATTAGCCCCTGAAAACCCCATGAGTAGCAGGGGGGCATTGTCAGATCCCGGAAACCTCATGAACGGCCGCAGAACACAGTCGGAGACGGGGCAGGAAGATGAGCCCCGCCCCGACCCCTCCAGGTTGGAAGGCACGCAAAATACGACCGAGGAAGAGCTGGGGGTATGGAGGCTGTGTGTCATGTACGTTGGACACCAAGAGGGACCAGCACTGGAAAAGACCATCATGCTCCGTCACAGAAAGGCAGCGCAAAGAGGAAGCCTGCGTGGGAGCAGCCATGACAACAGTGCGGGGATGTGCGGGACCGGTGGTGCTGCGTTCTGCCGGAACGGACTCCCCGGCGCCTGGGCACCGTGTGTGTGAAGAGCTGTGCTCCACGTGACCCCTCTGTGGGAGGTGCCCCCCCCCAGCACAACCCCGCCTTAACCACAGGACAGAGTGGTTACATCTTTCCGGGAGCAGACGGCCTCATCTCGCTCCCACGGTTTGGCTGATGGGTTTGAACTGTTGATCTTGCGGTGACCAGGCCAACTCGTAACCCCCAGTGCTCATCACCAGAGTGAGGGCAATCACGGGGGCTTCCTGTGGGCAAGGCTCAGCGGTGGGCAGGAGCAGCTTTTGAGTAATGGGGCTTGGCTCCACAACAGAGGCTGGTGGGGCCATCGGTGGGGAGGGCCAGGTCTCCTGGGAGGGGGTGGGTGGGGGGAGAGTTCTGCCTTCAGAGAGCTTGCCTGGTGTGCTGGAAGGCACCTCAAGCCTTGGATGAGCCCCCTCCCTGAGCACCTGGCAGAAAGCCACCTCCGGGGCCTGGGGAAACACGAGGGACTTTCCGAAGTGACCTCACTCTTCACTCACTCATGGCCATGGTGTGGATGCCAACTCACAGCGCCCCTAGAGGACAGGGTAGAACTGCCCCTGTGGGTTTCTCCGACTGCCTTGTCTTCTCCCAGAGAGCTCATCCCCCGACCCCTATATTACAGCGAAGGCTGGGAGGGACCCGTGACTTTCTTGAGGCTGCAGAGTAGCAGATGTGGGCCTTGGACCCATGACTTGACTCAGAACTTGCACCATGACCATGAGAAATGGCTACTTCCGGCCAAGGGAGCTTCCCAGCGAGCAGTGGACAGGGCATGTTGGCTTAATTGGGATAGTGGATGGGGGATGTTGGATCAGCACCAACAGGTTTCCAAGATGTGGGGCCTCATGCCACCCTCGCCAGGCCCAAATCTCTGCCCATGAATGCCCACGACCCACCGGGCGCCATTCTGGAAGTGGGTGGGACTTCAATCCTCCACTGGTCCATCCTGATTTCGATTTGTTTCTAACATCCTGAGGCTCTGAGAGAGCCCGCCCTTGCCCTCCGTCCCTTTGGCAGGAATGTAAATGCTCACCTTTATGCTACTTTATTTCCCAGCATCCTTTGTGAGCAGCCTGAGGCCATGTGACTGGTTCTGGCCAATCAGAGGTGGGGAGGGAGGGACATGACCTGAGCCATTTCTGGGAGGAAGCCGTGGCGCCTGTATGCTTTCTCCATCGCTCTCTCTTCTTGCCCCCACCTGTGTACCAGATAACAGAGGTTGTCTGACCCACACTGGACATTGCACGCGTTAACAGTTCAACCTTTCTATTGGCTGGTGGCGTCATGGTTACAGGCTGGGTTGCTAACCATGAGATCGGCAGTTCAAAACCACCAGCAGCTCTGCAGCAGAAAGACGAGGCTTTCTACTCCCGTAAGGAGTCACCATCTCGGACCTCACAGGGGCAGTTCTATCCTGCCTTTAAGGGTCGCTAGGGGTCGGCATCGGCTCGGTGGCAGTGAGTCTGGTATGGTTATTGATGTAAGCGGCTGAGGTTTGGACTTTTCTTTGTAGTGAGGTGGATGGTGACCTCTTAAAACCTGCTCCTGTCCTAATCCCCAGACCTGGTGAATAGGGCCTTATATGGAAAAGGGGTATTTGTTGAGATCTCTGAGGATCTCAGGATGAGAGATTGGTTCGTCTCAGCCCTGTGGGCTCTCACGCCTACGAGAAGAGTTCTGCGAAGAGCCAGGTGGACAGAAGACCCAGGTAGACCAGGGCCAGGCAAGGCAAAGGCAGACGCTGCACTGACGGAGGCAGCCTGGAGCAGCCAGAAGCCAGAAGAGGCCGGAAGGATGTTCCACGAGGGCTGCCGGACAGAGCTCGGCCTTGCCGACTCTTCCACTGGGGACTACTGGCTTCCAGAAGGTGAGGGAATAAAGCTTGGTGATGCTTCCCTGTGGCTGCCCAGGAAGCCAGCAAGATGGTGAGCTCATGGTGGAGTGCCCCGACACTCTGAGAAGGGGCTCCGCTGAGCGCCTCAACCACAGGACCAACCCCCATGGGTGTCCTATTCCCAGACCCCTGAGCTTGCCCTTCTGTGACTTGTTGATAATCACCCACAGGCCCCAGATCAGGCAAGAGGTGAGGCTGGGAGCAGCTACCACACCTGTCTTGGAAGAAGACCAACCAGAGTGCTCCTTAGAGGCCAGGATGACGCAACTGAGTCTCATGTTCTTAGGGCATCTGGCCAGGGGAGACCAGTCCCTGGAGAAGACATAGGTTCGGCAAAATCGAGGGCCAGTGCAAAAGAGGAAGACCCTCCAGGAGGAGGCTGGACACAGTGGCAGTGTCGGAACCGTGGTGAGGATGGTGCAGGACAGGGCGGTGTTTCATTCTGTTGTGCACAGATGGGACCCCGCTCGATGGCCCTGCCACCAACACCAAGGATTAAAACCCTACCCGGCTCCTGCAGACCCCGATGAGGAGGGGCTGCTGTGGAGAGAAGCCCAGGGCAGATCTCCAGCCGGTAGCAATTGACACCCCTTTCCCAGGATGCAGTAGAACACCAGGAAGGCCCCGTGTCGGATGTGGGCGGGACAGGAGGGCAGCGTGTGGGGTGGGCTCTCCACCGCCCCACCTGCAGCGAAACAGATGGCTGAGAGGGAGGCCGGGAGGAGGGGAGAGGAAAGGAGAGATGGAGGCAGATTTACCGGCATCCGGGAAGAGAGAAGGCAGCCAGGATTTATGGGAGCGGGGCTTGAATTACTCGTCAGAGCCGGGATTGATTATTCATCACGTGCGTCCAACTGTGTATTTACGTCTTTCCACATGATCCTGCCCCTCTGAAAAGGTTGTCCAAAGAGCATCAGCAACCATCAAGGAGGCTGCACGGAAAGGGGCCCATCAGAGCGGAGCTCAGGCCTTCGCCTCGTCTCCCGGGCCACTGGACTCTGGGCACACAGGAAGACACTGGTCAGCCATCCTCGGAGAGGGGTCCCGCACGGGGCCGGCAGGCAGAAGCCTACCGCTGTCCACTCCGTTCCAACTCACAGCCACCCCTGTAGGGCGGAGCTGAATTGCTCCAGAGAGCTCCCCAGAGTGGTCCTCTTTAGAGAAGCCCTGGTGAAGTAGCCATCACATGGTGGGCTGCTAACTGCAGTTTGAAACCACCAGCTGCTCTGAGGGAGAAAGACAGGTTTTCTACGCCTACACAGAGCTACCTACGGTCATGCAAACCCACAGAGGCAGTTGCACCCTGTCCTACAGGGTCTCTATGAGTTGGAATCAACTCAATAGCAGTGTGTTTTTTTGGTTTGATACATCTTTATGGGCGCAAACAGTCTCATTTTTCTCCCTTGATGTGGCTGGTGGATTTGAACTACCAACCTTTTGGTTAGTAGCCCAATGCTGAACCAGGGCTCCTTCTGATAGGTTTGCAGAGGTGGATGAATATGCCAGACTGCTCTCCAGAGCTGGATGCTGGAGCTCAGCAGAGACACTAAACGGGGAGGGGGGAAGTGGGGCAATAGGAGTGCAGATTCAAGTACCAGCTCTGCCATCTAACTGCTGAGTGAACCTGGGTGAGATACTCAACCTCTCTGAGCCTCCATTTCCTTGTCAAGAGAATGGACGCAGCACTGAGCACCATCTCACAGAGCCATCAGGAGACATGCCCAGGCAAATGGCCAGGCATTTAGCACTTAAAAAACCCAAACTTACTGCCGCTGAGTCCATTTCAACCACTGGGGACCTGTTGTTGTTGTTGTTGATCGAGTCTGTTCTGACCCACCCCATGCCCAGCAGAAGGAAATCCTGCCTGGCCCTGCCCCATCCTCCCCGTGGTTCCTGTGCCCGAGCCCATGGTTGCGGCCACGGTGTCGGTCCATCTTGTGGAAGGTCTTCCTCTTTCTCACTGCCCCTATAAGACGGGGTGGACCTGCCCCTGTGGGGCTGTACATCTTTACGGGAAGAGAAAACCTCATCTTGCTCATGTGGAGCAGCTCGTGGCTTCGAACTGCCAACCTCACAGTCAGTAGCCCAATGCCTAATTCACTAAGCCACCAGGCTCCTCAGGCATTTAGCAAGTGCCCCATCAAGACATTTTTTTTTTTACTATTCCTTTAAAACATCATCTGGAAAGGTTGGCACAATCTGCCAATGAGAACAGAGCTGAAAAACGAAACCGTGTCTGGCCGAAGCTCCGCTCGGTGACAGAAGGACCCGTCCGTCCACTGCTTTGCAATCTCTGGGCGACATCGTTCAGCAGGCCTTGGGCAAGCAGACAGCCGCTGTGCGGGGCTTTTCACCTTTCGCGATACAGGGAGAGCTGCTGGGGGTGAATCCGCCTGCTCAAGTCTCAAAACAGGAGACGCTTTCCCAGAACCAAAAGTTCGACATGAGTGGAGGCAAGACCTGGCATTCATGCAGACACAGCGGCGTGGCTGGCTGTTCCGGACATGTTGCTTTGTCGCTACCAATCTAAATGCTGAAAGTCGTCCTCTTGCTACGCTGGCCCTCTTGATCTCTCCACCAGGACCTCTTGGTTAAGGAGTGGCTTCGTTTGGGATTGCCCTAATGCAGAGCCTGGGACAAGGACTTGGGAGTTGAGAATTGACTTGTGATGTTTTTCAGGAAACGGCAAGCAACGGGGAGTGAGTTTTGAAGGGAAAGGGTTGTGGCGGTCATGTTGTCAAAGGAGCCCTGGTGGCGTAGTGGCTATGCGTTGGGCTGCTGACCGCATGGTCAGTAGTTTGAGACCACCAGCTGCTTCAGTGAGGAGTTACAGTGTTGGAAACCCACTGGGGTGCTTCTACCCAGTCTGATGGGGATGCCCGAGTTGGAATCGACTCAATGGCGGAGTTTGAGTGTGAGTTTTGTTAGGTTATGAGGCCTGCTGCCCTCAGGAGTGGGGACTCGACTGTCTCTGGACCCTTGAGAAGAGTATGAGATTCCAGAACTTTCCTTTCAAAGGAAGAGGGCTGGAGCACTGGTCCACCAGCGCCTGCATCCCAAGGGCTGAGGGTTTCTTTTGGGGGTGTTGACTCCCATCATTCTAGGTGTTGCTGGAGAGACCCCTGAGCCAGAGGGTGGAAAGACACAGGTCATGTGCTGCTGGGTGTTTCCAGTGGGGTGGAGCTTAGATCCCAGGGAGGTTGCAGGGAAAGGGGAGTGGGCTGGGGGATGGTGAGAGGAGGCACTGAGAAGGATGGGCCCCAATCCAAGCTCAGCTCCACGTGTAACATGGGGGTGAGTCAATCTATCGAGAGATTTTATTGCTACCTCCCCTGCAGCTGTGGCTGGTTATGAGTCCCTATCAATATTCGTTCTCACCCTCCTGCAGAACTCATTCAAGATTGCCTTCAGCCTGGCCAGCCCTGGGGCTCGTCTACATTGCCCGCCTGCAGGTGTGAACCAAGCCCTTATTCCTGAGGGTTCGGAGCCCTTGGATGCTTCACCTTTGTCAGGCCATGAGTCCTACCTGTTCAGTATTATCACCTAGCACAGCCACACCAAGGGACAGCCCCCAAACCCAAGGCAAGCTCACTGCCCTTGAGTCAATTCCAACTCATAGCAACCCTCCGGGACAGGGTACAGCTGCCCCTTAGGGGTTTCTGAGGCTAACTTTTGATGGGAAGAGAAAGCCTTCTCTCTCTCTCTCTCTCTCTCTCTCTCTCTCTCTCGCTCTCTCTCAGATTGCCTGCTGATTTTGAACTGCTGACTTTGTGGTTAGCAGCCAACTCATAAGCACTGTGCTATCAGGGCTACTGAGGGGCGTCCCAATGGAACCTTACATTCCAATCACGCCTCTGCCTACTCCACTGGGTGGCAGGAACCCCGCCTCCTCACGATAGCCAATGAGAACTCTCCCTAGAGGATCCCACCCCCTTCCTTGGCCTTCCATGTAAGAAATCCAAGGCAACATTATAGATGGCAGTTCAGTGGACCCTTCACTGGGCTTTCTAGTGAAAGGTTTCCCCAGCCCTGGGAACAGGATTGGAGCGCTGGCCCTGTGTACATACCACACGTGGATCACCGGAAATGAGAGGCACCGTAGCTCCCGCCCTGGACCCTTACCGTCCAGTTGTTGGATATAGCGCCCCACCTCTGTGTCAGTCTGGGTAGATGAGAGAAACAAATTCATTGACACACATATGTGTATAAGAAAGAGCTTTACATCACAGATGTGGTGAAGAATGCTGAGGGTGCCTGGCTATCAAAAAATGTGTCCGGGTTCCTAAATGCTTGAAGATAAACAAGCAGCCATCTAGCTGAGAAGCAACAAAGTCCACATGGAAGAAGCACACCATCTTGTGTGATCATGAGGTGTCAATGGGATCAGGTATCAGGCATCAAAGACCCAGAACAAAAAAACATTATCAATGTGAATGAGGGGGAGTGTGGAGTGGAGACCCAAAACAATTGGTCACCCCATTACAGAAGGGTCACAAGGAAGAGACGAGCCAGTGAAGGTACAATATAGCACTGATGAAACACATGACTTTCCTCTAGTTCTTTAATGCTCCCTTCCCCTCATTATCATGACCCCAATTCTAGACCAAAGCCAGCTAGACCAGAGCATGCACATGGATACAGATAAGATCTGGAAACACCAGGAATCCAGGACAGATAAGCCCCTCAGGACTGATATTGAGAGTACTGATACCAGGAAGGGAAGGGGAAGGTGGGGGGGGGGGAGATTATCAGAACAATCTACATATAACCCCCTCCCAGGGGGACAAACAACATAAACGTGATTGAAGGGAGACATCAGTCATTGTAAGACATGAAAAAATGATAATTTATAAAGTATCAAGGGCTTGTGAGGGAGGGAAGGAGAGAGGGAGGGAAAAAATTAGGAGCTGATACCAAGGGCTCAAATAGAAAGAAAATGTTTTGAAAATGATGATGGCAACAAATGTACAAATGTGCTTGACACAATGGATGGATGGATGGATTGTGATGAGTTGTATGAGCCTCCAAGAAAGTGATTTTTTTAAAAGAAAGCAATTGACTATTGAGAAAAAATCCCAGCCCAATTCAGATCAAGTCCGTAAGTCTGATATTAGCCCATATATCCAATACCAATCCAAAAATTCCTCTTCAGACTCATGCAACACATGCAATGACACCAAGTGCAGGAAGCTCACAGGCCAGTGAGTGGGTGGAAAATCTTGTGGACACAGTGGCGTTGTAACCATCTCAGTGCTGGCAGGGATCTCCATGTGGCTCCTTCAGCTCCAGGGCTCCAGCGTAGCTCCATGTGTCTTGTTCACAGGAATGTCTCACTGGAAGTGAGTGAGTGTCCCACCTCCAGAGAGCTACTTATCTCCTCAGCGCCTCCAAAGGAAGGTCATCAAGCTGCCACCTGATTGACAGGCTAACCGCCACCCCTTCACTCTTAGTTTCAAATTGACAACAGGTGATGTAACAACCACAACCTCTAAAAATGGCTCTGCAGCAGCACCATCTGGCCTCCTTTGATATCACAGGGGGGTGGGTGGGGGGAACAACACAAGATCAACAGCCCAAGGAAGAGTCCAGTGAGGCAAAGGTCTGAACTACCTCTGCGCCTCGACCTCTTTACCAGTTCTCACCCCCACCATCCCACCCATGGCACTGGCTACTTCTCTGCTGGATTCAATCATCCATGCAATGACCACACAGACTCACAGATACGAGGTTAGGGCTCTCTGCTCCTGCAAAGATTTACAGTCTCCTGCCTTATGAAGTTGCTGTGAGTCGATCTCGACTTCAGGGTGGTGGGTTGTTTGGTTTAACAGGGTTCAACTTAGATTGTAGTTCTTAATCAGGACAGCTTCTCACTCTCTGCTGCTGGCCCTGCTTGGGACCTTCTTGGGCAACTGTTAGGACTCTTAGCTCCATGGGTCGGGAAGCCAAGTTCCATCAAGTGGACAGAGGCACCCAGTCTGCCAGCAAGCCTCCTGCGTGAGCTTTCTCAGCTTCCTCGTTCGGCTACCAAGCTCCTCATTCTGCTGCCTCTGGGGCTGCTGTATCTCTGCCCCTGCTTCTCACCATCCTCTCTCTCTTTCATGCTACAGTTCTCTCTCTCTCTCTCTCTCTCTCTCTCTCTCTCTCTCTCTCTCTCTCTCTGTCTCTGTCTCTCTCTCTTTCTCTCTCTCTCTCTCTCTCTCTCTCTCTCTCTCTCTCTCTCACACACACACACACACACACACACACACACACACACATTCTCTCTCTCTCCCTCTCTCCAAGGTCTGGGAGGTTTCAAGCACAGGAACTCAGGTCTAAAGGATGTCCTCAGTGTAAGACATGACAAAACAATAATTTATAAATTATCAATGGTTCATGAGGTGGGGGGGACGGGGAGGGAGGAGGAAAATGAGGAGCTGATACCAAAAGCTCAAGTAGAAAGAAAATGTTTTGAGGAGGATGATGGCAACATATGTACAAATGTGTTTGACACAATGGACGGATATATGGATTGTGATAAGAGCTGTATGAGCCCCCAGTAAAATGACTTTAAAAAATAAAGGATGTCCTCCACTCCTAGGTCTTTTTTCTTGGTGGTCGTGAGTTCACCTCCTCTTCCCCCACACCTGCTTTGGAAGTGATCTCTTTTAAGCCTAGCAGGATGCTTATTAATTAGGCTCAGTCACTCTAGGGGTCTGATATTTGGGCTACCATTCCCCCAAACCAAACTCACTGTCATGGGGTTGCTGCTGATTCCTAGCAGCCCCATAGGACAGAGTAGAACTTCCCCTGTGGGTTTCTGAGACTGTAGCACTTGATAGCAGTAGAAAGCTTCATCGTTCTCTCCCGAGGAGCTGGTGGTGGTTTCGAACTACTTACTTTGTGATTGGCAGTCCAACAAATAACCACGATGCCACCAAGGTTCCTTGGGTTACCATGAAGGAAAATCAAATCAAAACCACGATATACCACTGTATACCCACTAGAACGACTATTATAAAAAATTAAGATAGACAGTCACAAATATTGGGGAAGATGTGGAGATCTGGGAAACCTTTGTGCTGATGATGGGATGTGAGATGGTGCAGCCACTTTGGAAAATAATTAAGCAGGGTCACAAACATTAAACAAAGAGTTACTATATAACCCTGTAATTCCGCTCTTAGGTACAAACCCAAGATCAGTAAAAACATCCATAGTCGATACAAAAGCCTGTACATCAATGCTCATAGCATATGGATAAAAACCAATTACCGTATATAATGTAATAGGTACGTTTATTGTGCCAGCCTGACCAATAGGAACCTGTGGGATTGATCAGGTCATAAAGAGATAAATGGCTTGGGGAGCCCCACCCCTCTCTCTCTAGCTCTCTGGTGATCCAGACCAGCATGTGGCTGCCTAGCTAGTTCTCTGCCTCAACTTGTGAGCAACACTTCCTGTGGGACAGCCAACCTGTGAATCATGTCGCTAGAGCTTGAGGCTCCTTTGGGTCCTGCTTCGCCACACTGCTGGTGTGTACATCGCTTGAGCTTGTGGCTGGTGGATCCTGTCGTCTTGCATTGCTCAAGTTTGATGTCCCATCCGGGCTTGCTTCACTAAGCTCCTGAGCCGCTGACTGTTGGTGACCCACCCTGCTGTTGGCTGCCTGTGGCCGGACTGCCTGCATTGCCAGAGGGAAGACTCAGCTGTCTGCTTCCTCAACCTTGGATCTGGCAGCCCTCGTGAGTTGAAGGACTTCCAGTGTATTAACTGTTCTACGGAAGTGAGTTGAACTGAGCCCTCTGTACTGCTGTGTGGACTAATTAGCTGTTATATTCCTTCGTGTTGTATAAACCTATCAATATATATATTTTTTCCTAAGCGTCCTGGTTTGGTTTCTCTAAAGAACCCTGCCTAACCCAGTGTATGGATACAGTAGCATATAAAAGCATAAACATTTATATTTCCATCAACAGACAAAAGGATAATCAAAATATGAGGTAGCCATGCGATGGAAGGTTATTTAGTCATGAAAAGCAATAAATTACTGATAACATTATGAACAAAGTCAAGTAAAGCAGACACAAAAGTAACATGTGTATGATGCTTATATGAGATATTCAGAATAGACACATCCATAGGGAAAGGAAGTAGACTAGTGGTTGCTAAGGTTAAGGGGGGAGTGACATGAGGAGGAACTGTTAGTGGTTACTCATTTATTAGGAGGTGATGGAAATATTTTAGTGCAATAGAGAGCTATACAGCTCAGTGACTACACCAAACACCTCAATGTTGGACACTTTAAAGCGGCGGGGGTTTTTGATATGCAAATCACATCTCAATAATGCTTTTTATTTATTAAAAAAAAAGGTTTGGGACCAGATTTTACCCCTAGGCAAAATTTTTCTAATCCCTGCCTTATTATATTGTCTAGGACCTCCCATACAGTGTTTGAGTAAAAGTGGCAATAATATGTATCCTTATCTTTTTCCCAATACAATGGAAAAATTGATATTATCAATACACTTTATTTTAGTTATAGCTTTTAATTTTATTTTAGTTTTTAACCTCGGAGCCCTGCTAACTGCAAGACCAGCAATTTAAAACCACCAGTTGCCCTGAGGGAGAAACATAGGGCTTTCTTGTCCCACAAGAATTACAGTCTCAGAAACAGGGGCAGTTCTACCCTGTCTTATAGGGTGCTCTGAGTTAGAATCAACTCTATGGCAATCCGTTTGGTTTGGGTGCACGTGTGCACACACACACACACACACACACGAGGGGTACCCCCCAAAACAAAGGGTTTTTTTCAAAGCTACGTATTTAAATTTTCTTTTTTACAAAACAACCTTTATCACTTTCAAAGTACTCTCCATTACACTTAATACATTTGTCAAATCTGTGACTCCATTCTTGGAAAAAATTTCAAACTCATCTGTTTGCATGGCTGGCAGCACCTCCCTCGTTTTCTTCTTGGCCTCTTGTTCATCAAATCGCTGTCCTTTCATGTCCCTCTTCATTCTTGGAAACAAAAAGAAGTTTCACGGAGCAAGGTCAGGTGAGTAAGGTGTGTGCGGCAAGAGAGGCCTGCTGCTTTTTGCCCAAAATTGGCGCATTGAGATGGCTGTGTGAACAGGTGCAGCGTCGTGGTCGCAAAACCCGTCCCTGCCTAACACAAATCAGGCCATTTTTGTCACACACTGATGCAATCTTTTCAGAATCTCTCAATAGAAAGTTTGATTAATAGTCTGACCTGATGAGATGAACTTCACTACGAGAACATTTTCATCTGTTCGGGAAGTTAATGGATTTCCAGAATGAGGTTTGTCATCAATTTACATTTCATATTTTTTGAAATGAGAAAACCACTCGTACACTTGAGTTTTTTTTCCCCCACAGCACTGTCCCTGTAAGATGTGTTCAACATGACAACAGTTTCTACAGCATTTTTGCCTGAGCAGGAAACAAAATTTCAAAACCACCCAGGCCTCTTAAATCAGCAATCACAAAAAAACAGGTTCAACTGAAACTATTTTTATGAAAAAAAAATTGACTGTGACCAGAGAGAACCTTCCCAGGTGATGCCACTGGGTGCACTAACTCAGAGTGAGTTGCTCAGTGCTTGGCTACCAGGGGAAAATTTGTACTACGAAAGTTCTGCCCAGAGGAGCTTTATTCCATTTCTTTCTTTCTTTCTTTCTTTCTTTCTTTCTTTCTTTCTTTCTTTCTTTCTTTCTTTCTTTCTTTCTCTCTCTCCCTCTCTCTCTCTCTCTCTCTCTCTCTCTCTCTCTCTATATATATATATATATATATATATATATATATATATGGCTATTTTTATACACTCATCAGATAAGGAAGATTCCTAATGTTCTGTATTTAATACCATAAATATTGGATTTGATCAGCTGCCTTATCAACATCTAAGTGGCTAGTCCTGTGAGTCTTTATTACTGTTGTGTGACAACTCTTTTACTTTCATCATTTCCTTTATTTTGCTAGTGTGGTAAATTACATCAACTGGTTTCCAAATATTAGGTTAACGCTGTAGTCCTAGAATGTGTGCATTCTCTTTTTCACATATCACTGAATTCAATTTGCTAATAATACATTTAGGATTTTTTCCCTACACTCTATTTACTGGGATTCTTTTTTTCACATTTTTCTTTCTTATACTATTTTGGCACCAGTTTTATAAAATAGGTTAAAACACATTTTCTCTTCTAGCATTTGGAAAGCTTTGTGTAAGATGTGCAATATTTCTTTAGGCAATGTTGGGTAGAATTCACCAGTTAAATTCTGAGGCTGGAATTTTCTTTGTGGCAAAGTTTCTAAGTATGGGTTCAGTTTCTTCCTCGGAAATGAAACCAGATAGCTCTTTTATTTCTTCTTTTGGAAATTTTGGTCAGTCGTGTCTTTTCAGGAATGTGTCCGTAAGCCTCCAGGGTGATTTCTCCCTTTTAATTCTTGACACCAGCAACTTGTCCTTTCTCCTTTCTTTTTCTTGATCTGTCAGACTAAGGATTTATCAATTTTGGTGACGTATCAATTTGTGGCTTTAACATTTTTCTGTATAGATTTGCTCTCTATTTTATCAATTTCTGCTCTTGTCTTTGCTCTCTCATCTCTTTTCTTTTCTACTTTCTGCTAACTTGTTTTTCATGACCTAGTTTCTTAAAGTAAAACCACACACCATTCCTTATTCCTGTTCATCTTTCCTGAGAGTATTTCTGTGGCATTTACATCATCTGGTGTCAACTTGAGACGATTAAGAGGGAAGGGGTGGAGTTTAGCCTGTCAATCAGGTTGCAGCTTGATGACCTCATTTAGAGGTCATAAAAGCTATTTATTCAGAGATAAATAGCTTCCTAGAGGCCAGACCCATTCTCTCTTCCTTGTCTTCCTGCTGAGAAGACACGTGGAGCTACGCTGATGGAGCTAGAACCCTGGAGCTGGAGGAGCCACATGGAGCCCCACGCCAGTGCAGAGATGCTTCACCGCCCAGACTGGATCCACAAAACTTTCCACTCACTGGCTTGTGATTTTCCTGAATTCAGCATCATTGCGTGTGTTGCATCAGTCTGAAGAGGAGTTTATAGACTGGAATCAGACGTATGGGCTAGTTTCGGACGTATGGACTTGATGCGGACTGGGCTGGATGTTGTCTTCATATACAATTGCTCTTTATATAAAGCTCTCTCTTATGCACCTATGAATGTGTCTGGATTTGTTTCTCTGGTCAACCTGGACGAACACAATACACATTTGGAGTTATAGATTTTTGTCCTGTAGAGTTCGAGATTGCTTTTTGAAGAGTTGTGTGAGCTGCATACTACATTTTCAAATGTCCTGTTTAATTTCAGTAATTCAAAATACTTTTTAACTTCCATGATGGTTTCTTCATCTATAGATTATCCAAAAGTGTTGCTTTGTTACTAATGTTTAAACATTTTCTTCCAGTTGGTTTTTTGGGGGGGGGGGGTGGGGGGTGGGGGGGTATTGATTTCTTGTTTGATTTCACTGCACTCACAAAACATACTCTGTGTTTTGTTTTGTTTTTTATAAAAGGCAGGCTCTGTTTATTCAGTCACATAAGTCGCCTGGTTCAATGTGACTCAAGACCACAAAAAAAACAAACAAACATTCCTCCGGCGCCATGGGGCCCAGCAGCAGGAGTGCTTCCTGGAACCCATTCACAGGTTGACAAATTTCTCGTTGAGGGCAATCTGTGACTGCGTAAGGTTGGCCAGGTAGGTCACCATCAGCAGGTCGTTGATGTTGCTGTTGAGCATGGTCTCGAAGCCATCGGGAACGATTTTGGGTACTTGGTTAACCAGGCTCATCAAGAAGCGGCCCACGGTATTGTCCGCCGACACCTTTCCAGACAGCACGTCCTCTGCATACTGCAGCACTGTGCTGAGGGCATCCTGGATGCGGGCCGACGCCCCTCCGACTTGCTGCAGGTCACTGGAGAGCCCGATCACCCGGTTGGGGCTGAAACAGGTCTTCATTATCAGGTCAACTCCGATGAGTTCTGTGTCGTAATGCGCATACCTCACGGTCAGAGGTGTGAACATCACCCCCATGGTCCTCCCAGGGACACCCATTAAAGTGCTGACATAGGCCTTGATGCTCATGCGGCGGTTCTGGAGGCTGGTGTCCACGGTGAGGTGAATGGGGTTGGGGACCTCTCGGCTGTAGTACTCATGGATCAGCACCGAGTGCTCGGTGATGTCATGGCCTGTAGCGTACCAGCCCAGGATGAGCTCATTTGGAGAGACTTTCTTGTGCAATTCATACATGTTCTTTGCGAATTCCATGTCCACGGCCACCTCGTCTTCAGACTCATTGTGAGGCACTGAAAAGCAGTTGGTCACTTCCACCGAGTGCTTGTCCACGGTGCCCAGCAGGGTCCCAATAACCCGGGCAGTGCCCTCGTTGCGTCGTTCGTAGCTGTCCACGATGGAGGCTAAGATGACCGGGTGCAGCCGGACCACGCGGCCGCCAGGGAAGGGCCCCGGAAGCGCCGGCGGCGGCACGGGGGTGTGCGCGGGGGCTTGCACTGAGGCCGGATTCTGGCCCGAGGCCGCGATCATCGGCCGCTACCGCCGTGGGGTCCGATGCCGCGGCGGAAGCCGGAGGCTGAGTGGGACCTGGAGCCCAGGCCGGGGTCTGCGCTGGCGCTGGGGCAGGAACCGGGGCCCGGGCGGGGGCGGCCGCCAGAGCCCTGGGCGCTGCAGCCACCGGCGCGGGGGCCGGAGTGGCGGGAGGAGCACTCGCCGCTGGTGGAGTCGATGTGGCCATATTGTCGAAAAAAGCCTGTGTTTTTGTTTGAAATTTTGCTTAGATTTTATTTATGGCATGGCATTGGCTGGGTTTTTGGAAATGGTCCTTACTCATTTGAAAAGTGTTAACATGTATTCTGCAGTTGATAGATGCATGTTCTATATACCATCCATTAGGTCGATTTGAATAATTTCATATGTCGTTTTCCATATTATCACTTGTTTTCTCCTTCTTTATATGCTTTGTTAATGAGAACAATTCTTTTAACTGTGTGAGTCTGGGTAGACTAGAGAAACAAATCCACAGAGACTCAGGTGTGTATAAGAAAGAGCTTTATATACAAGAGCAATTAAATATTGAGAAAACATCCCAGCCCAGTCCAGACCAAGTCCATAAGTCCTGTATTAGCCCATGGGGCTGACACCAATCTATAAATTCCTCTTCAGACTCACACAACACATGCAATGTTGCTGAATGCAGAAAGATCACAGGACAGTGGGTGGAAAGTCTTGTGGATCCAGTGATGGTGGAAGCATCTTAGCGCCGGCGTGGGTCCTCCACGCAGCTCCTCCAGGTCCAGGGCTCTTGCTGCTATCAGCATAGATCCGTGTGTCTTATCAGTAGAGCGTCTTCCAGGGAGATACACTCTCTCTCCTGCCTCCAAGGGGGAAGACAGGAGTTCTCAGAATCCTCAGGAGAAGGCCCTGCCCACACAGAGGTCTCATTGACTATGACACGAATGACAGGCTAGACTCCACCCCCTCCCTTAATCCTCTCAAATTAACCAACAATTCTATAACTACCACAAAAATTTAAAAAAACACCCAAATCTTAGTGAAGCTACGAAAGAGTCAAGCTGCCTCACAGGCAGACAGCTGCCCCTTTCCTGCACGCAGCCCCTGGTGGGTTTGAACCACCAACGTTGGAGTCAGCAGTCTAACACCCAACCCCTGCACCACCAGCATTCTTTAATGAGAGAGATGCGTTAGAATCTCAAAGTTACCCTTGTAGATTTGTCCATTTCTTTTAAGCACTCTGTAAATGTTTCCTTTTGTTTTTTAATCGTTTCATTGGAGGCGTTTACAGCTCTTTTAACATTTCCTACATCTATTGTATCAAGCGTATTCACACATTACGTTGCCATCATCATTTTCTAAACTAAATGTTTTCTTTATATATTTGAAAGTTATGGTATTAGTATATTAGACACTCGGGATTTTTGTAGCTTTTTATGGAATTGACCTGTTTAAAAACATCTCTTTGCCTTGAAGTTATTTCTTGCCGTAAAGTCGATCTGTTCTTATAGTTTAGCGATGTCATCTTTGTGGTGATGAGCATTTGTAAAGCATAAATTGTCAATGATTTTACTGTGGCACTTACCTCATCTGGTGTCAGTTTGGGACTTGAGAGGATTAAGAGGGAGGGGGTGGAGTCTAGTCTGTCAATCACTGTATAGCCAATGAGGCCTCTGTGTGGGCATGGCTTTACCCTGAGGATTCTGGGAATTTCTATTTTTCCTCCATGGAGGCTGGAAACTCTCTCTCTCTCTGCCCACTCCCTGAGAGACCCTCTACTGACAAAGCACTTTTTATTCAAAGTGTGCTTCTTGCATGCAGCACATAGCAGGGGCCTTTAAAACTCGCCCGAGAGTCTTTTATCTTATCATTGGATTATTTGTCTTTTATGTATTTATTTTGTTGCCAGATCCCATTGCACCACTTCTGACTCATTAGTGGCCCTATGGATACAACAGAGCGAACCCCTGCCTGGTTATGTTTCAGTCCATTGTTGCGGTCACTGTCCACCATCTCATGGTGGAGTCGTCGTCTTCTTCTTCTTCTTCATCTTCTTCTTCTTCATGTCCTCTCCCAGGGGTCAGTCTCTGCTGACAACAGATCCAAACGTACACCTGAGGACGTCTCTCCGTTCTTGCTTCTGAGGCACATTCTGGCTGTATTTTTTCTTTTGGCTGTATTTTTTTCTAAGACAAATTTGTTTGTTCTTTTGGCAGTCCACAGCCCTTTCAATATTCTTCCCCAACCCCATCCTTCAAATGCACACATCCTTCTCCCACCTTCCTCCTCCATTGCCCAACGTTAAGACCATTGAGAATACCGTGCTCTGGGTCAGGCGTGCTTCAGTCCTCAGAGAGACCTGTGCTTTCCACTTCTAAGAGGTCTCACGCAGCAGATTTGCCCAATACACAACGTCGCTTGCTTTCTGTGATTTTTGCCTTCCTGTGGATGAATCCACTGTCTTTGTTACTCCCTTTTCCTCTTCATTAGCGGGTCAGTTATGAATTCTTACGGGGTCACAACTCTTCCAGGGGTCACTGTAGCTCTGCGTTCTGAGTTTCAGTTAAGAATATGACGGAACTGGAACCATCCTGTGATGGCCCCTCTATAACAAGTGTGATGTTGGCTCATGTTCTGTGTTGGGGACACAACTGTCTCCCAGATGAAAAGTAGAAATAGATGCTAAAGGGATAACGAGATCGATCAGTGGCAGTTCTCGTGACTGTCATTTCCGATCCACTCTCCACCCTTGGACCCCTGCTCTGTGCCCCAGGAGACAACATCCGCCGGACCCCACAGATGGCATCAATGTGAAACCTTGGCTTTGGCCAATGGGAAGTCCTCAGCAGACATAAAGCCATTGCGGATGGCTATGATTCCTGTATCTCCCCCTTACACAACCTAACCACGGGCTTTAACCGAAGTTACTGCTTCTTTCCCTGCGAGGGAACCAGCCTCCACAGCCAGAGGGGTCCTAATGGATAATTGTGTCATTGAAGGGAATACATGAAAAGTCAGACAAAAGGTTTTGGGTGCTCACCTCTCCCATGAAGCCAGGTCGGAGAGGGAGAAGGAGAGGGAGATGGGGAGAATATATTCTGTCGCCAATTTATATAGTCTCGGGGCACACAAGCCCCCCCCCCCCTAGCCACAAACACCAGCATATGTAAGAAGCTGGGTAGTGTCAGAACCTAGATGCCCCTGAGTTCCCTGGGGGAGTAACCTCACACCTGGGCTGGGGGCAGGGAGAGGGGGGTGCCTGTCCCTGGGCAGGGAGAACAATCGAAACATGGCTGCTTGCACAGATGAAGTGTGAGCTGTCTATGTGCTTGTGAGAGATATCGTGAAGGGAGCATGATAATGGGAGGATAATGTGGGGATGATTGTTATCTAGCAGGGTGACTCACACATGTGAAGGCTCCCTCCACCCAGGACCCTGGCCTCCCAGGCTTCTTCTAACAAGCACACACAGCCTGCGTCCACAGACGCTGTCTGCCCGGTCCACGGTTTTCCCACATTTCCAAATGGCTGCCTCCAAACAACCCTTTTCTTCCGGGTGCCAGCGACCATTCCTGCCCTCATGCATTTGGGTGGTTGTGGGATCGAGCTCACGAACTGCCCCGCTTCTGGTTCTTCTCCCTACCCGCATCTTTAACACTGTCCTCTTGAAAGTCAGTCTTCCCGAAAGAATTCTTCCTTGAGTGTTCCGCCAGATTCCTGCTGGAAACCCCACGACACCTGCCCTTAGGTCCCCACCTTTCACCGCTGTCAAGCCGGAGCCACGGGACTAGTTCCGACCCAGGAACTGTGGGCAGACGCACCACGCTGTCGCCTGAATGAGGCAGCTCAACTCCCCTGTGCTTCCTCCACCTGCCTCTGGCCTGCCCTGGTCATCTGCGAGGCCACAAGATGATGACCGGTTTCCCCGCCTGTTCCTGACTGCCTGGGTGTAAGAAAGAAATGAATGTGGAAGGGGTGTAACCACTGAGACTTCAGCGTGAAATTGCCACTTCAAGGACCAGGGTTCTGTCCTCTGAGACCTTTCCTCACCGGACCGTTTCTGATGTGGGATCTGTTGGTGGCTGTCCAGCTGCTGGACCACCTTCTCAGTCTGGAATGCCTGGTTCCCGCCGGCTCTCCCTTGTCCTCCAAAAGTCTCCCAGTTCAGCCCCTCTCTGCTTCCCTCAGCCGGAGCACTCCTGTTTGCCAGCAGCTAAAAACACCAGCTGATGTATTATTCTTTCACCTAACGGTATATGACAGGCACATTTCCATGCCATTAAATATGATTCCAAATATTATTTTTAATGCTTGCATACTATTTGGTAATATTTATATACCATCATCTATTTAACCAGGCCCTAGCATTTAATTAGATGATAAATTTCTGTGAAGTACTTAGAATGAACACTATTGTGCTCAAAGTCTTCCCTTCAATCCTGGCCATCTCCTCAGGATGTTTTAGAAGGGCGGGGCAGGGGAGGTGACTGGTAATGGTGTGAACATCTTAAGAGCCCTCGTGGCATAAATTCAAATGTTTTCCCAATCTGCAGCCTCACGTGGGAGGCCGGGTAGAATGCCTTCTTTCATGGCGCTTGACAAGCCTCGATATCACCATTGGAAATGGTCTTTGGCAATCTGATAGCGGGGCATCGTGTGGGCATCCTTGTGGGTTTTCCTTTCGTCCTCGGTCCAGCTGCATGTTTGCAGACCTGTGTGGTCCATATTTTCATTCCTCCTTCTGTGCATTGCCGCGCAAATGCATGGACTGCAGTGTGTTTCTGTTGCTGTTGATTTGCCATTGCTGTTTGCATAGCAGCGGTATTAACCCTTTGTCCGCTCAGCTGCGATAATTGATCCTTGTCGGTCCTTTTCCAATACGCTGAAATCGGCGCGTTTGGGGCGGGTAAAGAGATTTCCATTTTCGAGTATGCAGTTCTCGGTGATTCTCTCTTACTATTTTTCTCCGTCCCCCTTTGCTTTTGTTTTGGAAGTCTTCTGCTCAGATGGTCCATCCAGCTTGATTTCTCATGATTTCTCCTTTGGCAGTTAATTGTTTAAATCCTCTGGAAGGTATTCGGATGCCTGGTGTGACGGAAAGATCTAATATTCCGTCTTTCCAAAGAGCTGACCAAATGCCCTGGCACCTTATATTGAATCATCTATCCCCCCCACCCCCCACCCGATTTGGATTTGCAGTGCACCTCAGTCAGCCCAGGCTGGGTGATCACCATGGCAACGGAGTGGCATGAAAGACATTTGTTCTCACAAAGTGGAGGGCTGGTGCCCAGCCCGGCTCAGCCTGTCTCCCTGGACATCTTCCCTAATTAAGATGCACCTTTTGGTTTTGCCGTTTACGTGAAATTCACCCCCAAGATCCACAATGCAGAGGAGAAAATGAGGCTTTCAGCAGTCAGTCTGGGCTGGACCCAGGCAGCCAGGGCGGTTGGAACTGGGGGGAGCATCAGGAAGGGTGTGGATATGGACCTGCTACCTGCTGGGAAGCATGGCAGGAGGGCAGGGAGTCCTGGAATAGCAGAGGGGGTGATGGCGTGGGCGGGGGGAGGCGTGCCTGAAAACCACAGCTCTGACAAGACAACGGGGAAACAAGGCAGAGACTGCACCCCCTGGGACCCCAAACGTCCCTCCTCTGCCTGGACCAGCCATAGAGACAACTACATGTTGGTGAATTCGCATCGATCTGACTCTTCTTCACCCCACCCCCACCCCCTTTCCTTTTGCTTTTATGCTTGGAATATTTTGACTCACATAGGGATCAGGTATTCGACCCTCCCCACTGTCTGAGGTTTCCCACCTGAGGTTCCTGGAGGCCTACATCTTGATCAGCCGGCAGAGGGGAGAGGAGGAGCAGGCCCACCTTCGGGGATCCCAGTGATCCTGTCTGCTGGGTGGGTGGCGGAGTGCGTGGGGGGCAGGAGACGGTGTGGTGATAGCTGAAGGTGGGATGGCTGGGAAGTTGGCTGCAGCTGTGGGGAGGAGAGGGGGTGGGGGCGGGGCAGGGTAGCCAGGGATGGGAGGGAGGCAGCGGCAGAAGCTTCCAGAAGCTCTGAGGCCAGAGAAAGATGAAGGGGCTCTCTGAGAGCGCAAGGAACTGAGAAGGGGGATCCGCAGCCTCTTCTTACTGCCAAGGTCCCACATTGCTTACCCCCTCGGGCTGCCCCTTCCTCTCTAACCCCGAGGACTCAACCCCCTGCCATGGAGTCAGTGACAGCTCACAGCACCCAAAAGGACAGCGTGGAACCGTCCCTGTGGGCTTCTGAGATGGAAACTCTTTCTTGGACTAGAAAAATCCCATCTGCCTCCTGAGGAGGAGCTAGGGTTTTGAACTGCTGATCTTGTGGTTAGAAGCCCAATGCATAACCCAGGACACCACGGTGTGAACGGGTTCTGTCCTGTGCAACCAACGCAGCCCACTCTCCTCCAGTCCAGGCTCAGGGACCCGTGTGATGCCCCTGGCCTTTGGCTCGGCCCGAGTGGGGTGGATCCTGCCCTTGAGCCTGGGCCAGGTGCCTTTTAGATTCCTGTGCCCCAGACCCGCCCCCACCCCACCCGCTGCCCCAGGGATGAGGCTGACTTGGGGGGCTGTCTACAAAGGGCAACAGCAGGGCCTCGGTTAGAACAACCCCCTCACCTGGTCCCTGGGACCTGCCCAAGACCTCTCCTCACTTCCCCCTTGGTCAGACCTCAGGCCTCCAAGGCCCACCTGTGTCCCCTCCCTGCTGATCACTCTCCCCTGGCTGCCCCCTGACAGGCTCCACCTTCAGTTCTAAATGCTCAGGTTCTCTCTTAGTCTGCCTGACCTCTTCCTGCAGCTCCGAACCTCCCATGCTGTGCTTTAGAACATTCTGCTGCTTGCTCACTTTTCCCCTTCTTACTTCCCCAGCAAGTGCTGGCCCCTCACCTACCGCCCCGCCCACCCCCACCGCCTGACCCCGCCTTTGCCTCACCTGGATGTCCATGTTGATGTTGTTGTTGTTGTTGTTGTTGTTATTGATAGGTGCCATTGACTCCAACTCAGAGCCTCCCTGTAGGACAGCATATTGATTCCAACTCAGAGCCTCCCTGTAGGACAGGGTGGAGTTGGCCCTGCGGGTTTCCGAGGGGGCAGGTGGCCTGGTCTTTGCTTTCACGGAGCACCTGGGTGCGTTCGAACCACTGGTTTTTCACTTCACAGTCAAGTGCCAAACTCCTGCACTGCTGGAGCTCCTTCAGACTCGCCAAGCCACCTGTGACTCCGCCTGAGAGGTCTCTGCATCGGTTAGATCTCTCTGGAGATAGAGTTATACCTCGGTCCTTAGCTCCGCACAAGGAAGAATTCACGCCGAAGCCTGGTTCGTGATCCAAGTGAGTTTTATGAGAGTTAGAAGAAGTTTCAGGTTTACACGGCACCCACAGGACTCCTCCCAACCATGCAGCCTGGCGGAAGCTGCTCAGCATCACGCAAAGTTCTCTCTCTCTAGGCTCCTGCCTTTTCAAGGATTCCACAGGGAGGCATGGTGGACGACCCCTGATCGACCCCATTGGCTGAACTGAATTCACCTGGCCTAGGTGGGCCAATCCAGGTTTAGCGTCCACCCATGCCTACAGGCGGGAAACCTGAACCTCTGAGCATGTGCAGTGCACCACTCCTTGTTCCTGTGCTTGGCTCTCTGGGCATGCGTTAAGGGACATCTTTTAGGCCTGTGCTAGTCTGCCTAACACACCCTCTGGGTGAACTGGGGGCCTCTCCTGCATCTCCCCCTGCCTACTGACTTTGCTGTTCGTTGACTTTTGGGAGCTCCTGCAGGCAGGAGCTGGGGGGCTCCCTCCTATGAATTGGCCTGGGCGGGAGGAAGCAGGCCGGGACTGGGCAGGCTTGGGGAGGGGTGGGATGCCACCTCCATCCCTGTCCAGGCCAGTTGCTGCTTCTTCCCACAGTGGGCCTGGCACTGAGCCAGGCCTCCCTGGGAACCTGGGCCTTGGTGAGGACACGTCTATCCCCAGGACTGAGTCTCCCTAAGTGCCCAGGAGAAGCTGTAAACACAAGTCCATCTGTGTGAGTCCAGGTTGACAAGAAACCAATTCCAGAGACACTCATGTTGTGTAAGAGCGTTTTCTATCAAAGAGCGGTTGCATATGGAGAAATCATCCCGCCCTGTCCAGATCAAGTCCATAAGTCTGATATTAGCCCATATGCCCAACACTAGTCCATGAACTCCTCTTCAGACCCACGTTGCCACTCCCAATGATGCTGCATGCGGGAAGATCACAGGCTGGTGGGTGAAAACTCTTGTGGATCCAGTGGTGATGGAAGCACCACATGGTTGACTTGGGTCTCAGTGAAGCTCCACATGGCTAGTCCACAGGAAGATCAAGGCCGAGAGAGTGTGGGACCACCTCCAGGGAGACAGTCGCATGAGAAGGTCATGCCCACCAGGAGGCATCATCAGACTGTGACCTGACTGACAGGCTAGACTCCACCCCTTCACTCTCTTTACCAAGTGGACATGAAATGATGTAACTAACACACCATCCATGTCGTATGGTGCAGACAGGCTACAGCTGACCCCTAGATGGGGAGTCCTCAAGAGATGCAGCCAGGTCAGCTCCTGCCGTGGCTCTGAGCAGGTAAATACACTGCAACTCCCAGAATGTCCAGATGTGAAGCCAGGGACGGGGGGCTGCCCCTCCACTTCCCACTAGCAGGACAGAACCCCGTCAGGACTGGAGCCTGAGGTTCTGAGGCCCAGAGGCTGCTCCCCTACCCTTGCAAGGAGAAGCTAACCAAACCCAATTCACAGCAACCGCCATCGAGTCGATGCTGACTCAGGGTAACCCTATAGGACAGGGTAGAACCACCCCTGTGGGTTTCTGAGATTATAACTCTTTACGGGAGTAGAAAGCTCTATCTTTCTCCCAAGGAGCGGCTAGTGGTTTTGAACTGTTGACCTTGGGGTTGGCAGCCTACTGTGTAGCTAAGGCTCTCCTGAAATGGACCCCTGCAGAAAGAGACTCAAAATCAACCCAGAGAAGTCCCTTGGGTGCAGCCCTGGTACCTGGGATCAGAGCTTCCACCTAGGATGCTGTGAATGAGCTCCAGGTGTCAATGGTTGTTGGATTTCATTGCCCATCAGGGAAGTACAGGGCTGGCTGGAGACCCTGGGCTGCCCATCATTACTGGGTGCCTCCTGGTTCACTTACCTCTGTGATGTGTTGTACACGAGAGACGGTCAAGCAGCTCTGGCTCAGGATGAGCAGAACAGCTCCGCTCCATTAAAGAGGCAGCTCTGCCCCTGTGACCCCCATTGATAAGAGTCTTTCCTGGGCCAGGGATCTCTCTCTCTCTCTCTCTCTCTCTCTCTCTCTCTCTCTCTCTCACACACACACACACACACACACACACACACACACACACTCACACTCACACTCAGTGCTCTGTGAAAGCAGAGCAGAAACTTTGTCCCCACTTCCCACAGAATCCTCACAGGTCAAGCCTCAAGATTGGCCTGAAATGTTGAGAATATGTAGATTTCAGAACTGCCAGGGCCCGCAGAGGCCATGGAAGTAGTTGAGGACTTAATTCCGTAGCAATTAGTCCAGTGACCTTATGGGCCATCCCAACGCCAGGTTCCACAACCTTGAGAACAGAAGAGCTAGATGGTGCCTGGCTGCCACTACCAACTGCTCTAAAAGGGTCACTTTAGGGGTGCCTGGGTGGTGTGGAGGAGCCCTGGTGGCATAGTGGTAATGTGCTGGGCTGCTGACAGCAAGGTCAGCAGTTTGAAACCACCAGTCGCTCCTTGAGAGAAAGACAGGGCTTTCTCCTCTCATAAAGAGTTACAATCTCAGAAATTCACAGGGGTCGTTCTACTTGCCCTACAGGTTCACAGGGAGTCAGAATCGACTTGATGGCATGAGTTTGGTTTGGGTTTCGATAATGGGGCAGAAAATAACATGCGATACAACTCAAAATCCTAAACAAGAGCAGGCTTATTGATCAGACAGAGATTGCTGAGATCTAAGGCCAAGACTGTGGTCCTCCGTCACCCTTTGGGTCTGGGAAGGATTTCTCCCCTGAGTTAGAATCATGGACTGCAGTAGTTACATCATCTGGTGTCAATTTGAGAGGATTACGAGTGAAGGGGTGGAGTCTAGTCTGTCAATCCGAGATATCCAATGAGACCTCTGTGTGGGCATAGCCTTTTCCTGAGAATTCTGGGAAATCCTGTTTTTCCTCCTTGGAGGCAGGAGACAATTCTCTCTATCTGCTAACTCCCTGTGAGATATCCCTGAGGAGAAGCCACGTGGACCTACCCTGATGCAGCCCCAGGTACTGAAGAAGCCACGTGGAGACTCCTGCTGGCGCTGAGATGCTCACAACGCCACTGGATCCAAAGACTTGCTACCTACTGGCCTCTGATCATCCTGCATTTGGCATCATTGCATGTGTTTTGTGAGTCTGAAGAGGACTTTATAGATTGGTATGGGACTTAAGGGCTAATATTGGACTTATGGGCTTGGACTGGACTGAGTTGGGATGCTTTCTTAATGTATGATTACCCTTTATATGAAACGCTCTCTTATACACATATGAGTCTCTATGGATTTGTTTCTCTAGTCCACCCAGATTGACACACGGACTGTTCCCGATGGAGGGTTAGGGAAGGAGGCGGAACGGAAACAGGAAATAGCGGGAGCACGTGGGGTAAGCAAAGGGATTTGACTGGAAGCGACGAAACAAAATGTGTATCAATGGTCAAAGGTAAAGCTCAGGGTCACAGTCAAAAGTTGTATGCACTCCTCTCTCTCAAGAAAATTAACATAGAATCGTTATACCAGCCAAAGAAGTCCCCTTCAAGTGGATTCTGATTCATGGCGACCACGTGTGCGGTAAAGAAGAGCTGGCCTCCATAGGTCTTTTAGGCTGTGACTTTTTGAAAGTGGCTTGTCAGGCCTTTATTTGAAGGTCCCTGTGGTGGGTGTGGCAGTTACATAATCCCCTGTCAACTTGTAAAGGGGTGGAGTCTAGCCTGACAATCAGGTCGCAGCCAATAATGTCTCTGTGTGGGTATCGCCTTCTCCTGAGGATTCTGGGAACTCCTGTCTTCCTTCCTTGAGGCGGGACACACGCTCTCTCTGCTTTGTCTGCCTGCTGACAAGACATGGTTCCACGCTGATGGCAGCCAGAGCCCTGGAGCTGGAGGAGCATCCCACGCCAGCACTGAGATGCTTCCACTGCCACTGGATCCACAAGACTTTCTGCCCACTGGCCTGTGATCTTCCTGCATTCAGCATCATTGCATGTGTTGTGTGAGTCTGAAGAGGAATCTACAGACTGGTATGAGACATATGGGCTAATATCACACTTATGGACTTGATCTGGACTGGGCTGGGATGTTTTCTTAATATTCAATTGCTCTTGTATATAAAGCTCTTTCTCATACACATACAAGTGTCTATGAATTTGTTTCTTTAGTCAACCAAGACTAACACAGTGGGTTCAAGACAACAGCTTTCAAGCTATCAGTTGGGCCACCACCCAGGAGGGACTCCAGAATGACCGTGTGACCCAGCATGTCCATGCAGGAGCATATTCTCCAAAGAGGCACTGGAACAGACCTGCAGTGTTCACTGCAGCCCTGTCAATGACTGCACAATAGCCCCTGGGAGAAGCTGCCGACACCTCCATTGCGGTCTCTGATGCAGCAGAGCATGCCCTGTGCTGAGCCATGAAAAGGGGTGGGGTTCTGACACACGCTGCAGCATTGCTGAGCCTGGAAAGCACCGTGCTGAGTGGAATCAGTCAGACGGCAAAAGGACACCATATTGCATAGTTCTGAAGATGTGAAATGTCTAGTGTGTTATTCCAGGTAGACTAGAGACACAAACTCATGAAAGAACTTTATATACAAGAGCAACTGAATATTGAGAAAACATCCCAGCCTACTCCAGATCAAGTCCATATGTCTAGTATTAGCCCCTATGTCCAATACCAATCTATAAATTCCTCTTTAGACATATAAAACACATGGAATGATGCTGAATGCAGGATGATCACAGGCCACTGGGTGGAAAGTCTTGTGGATCCAGTGGCGTTGTAAGCATCTCAGTGTTGGCGTGGGTCTTCAGGTGGCTCCTCCAGCTCCAGGGCTCTGGCTGCCATCAACCTGACTCCATGTGGCTTGTCAACAAGAATGTCTCGCAGGGAGTGAACATGTGTCCTGCCTCCAATGAACTATTTATCTCCTTACTGCCGCCACATGAGATCATCAAGCTGTGACCTGATTGACAGGCTAAACTCCATCCCTTCACTCATAAGTCTCAAATTGACAACAGATCATGTAACGACCACATCTAACAGGTGAATGCACTGGGGCCTGCGGGAGCGGGACTGAGAGTTAAGCGCTGAAGGGCTGCCAAGTTTCTGTGTTGGTGATGAAGTGGTGGTTACATGCCATTGAGTCCTCTCTGACTCTCGGTCAACCCGATATACAATGCTAGATCGGAACGCCGCCCGGGCCTGCACCGTCCTCATGCAGCCATGGAGTCAGCCCATCTTGTGGAAAGCCTTCTCCTTTTCTGCTGCCCCACGACCTTCCCTAGCCTGACGTCCTTCTCCAGGACTGGGGATAGAGAGATGGGGGAGGGGGGAGGGCTGACGACAGCTCGGCTTTGGTGAATGTGAGACTGTCGCCAACGGGCACACTCACAAAACTCTCCCGACCAATCTCACCACCACCGAGGTGTTGCCGACTCACAGGCACCCTATGCCTATGGCTGTCGGGTCGAGACGTACACTCACAACGGGATCCCGTGGCAGATGCTTGTTACCTATGTTTAACCACCCAACTCCCGCCCCCTAAACCTACTGCCAATGAGTTGGGTCCGACTCCCAGTGATCCTGAATGCTGCTGTGTCGGGTTTCTGCGGCCGCACATCTTGATGGGAGCAGCCAGCCGCGTCTCTCACTCCCGCTGGTGGCTTTGAGCTGCTGGCCTCGCAGTCAGCAGGGCAGCGTTACCCAACAGCATCCCGAGACACACACACACACACACACACACACACACACGAGTGTAGGCTATCCAGAGAGATAGAGTACAGGTTCCTGCTACGGCATGGCTGGACCTGGGCAGCATGGTTGTGGCACTTCGCTTTTAGGTCAACTTGACGGCACTCTGGTGGCCTCGTGGTGACACGTTGGGCTGACATCTGAAAGATCCGCAGTTGGAAACACCAGCTGGAGAACGAAGGGGCTTTCTCCTCCCCCGGTAAACAGTTAACCGTCTCAGAAGCGCCCAGGGGCAGTTCTGCTTTGTCCTGCGGGGCTGTAACTGAGTTGGCATCGACTCGGCGGCAGTGAGGTTTGAGTGTTGATGATTCCTGTGTGGGGGTAGGCGGAGTTGAACCTGTCAATCGGGTGGTAGCCTGGTGATGCCTCCCTGGGGTGTCGGGGGTGGAGGTGACCTCTTTATAAGAGCTTCTCTCTCTTGTCCATCATCGTCTCTGCTTCCTTGGGTTCTGCGCTGGGCTCCTAGGGCAGCCCCATGTGGGCCACTCGACCCTGGGAGCCCACCTGGCAACAGCCTGGGCCCTCCCACGTTCCCACTGCCCTGGGATGCAGGAGACTGTGCACCCCCTGGGGGGCCTGTGATCTCCCTGCTCCCCACTTCCCCTGCTGAGTCATCGACCTGCAGCTGCATGAGTGTGAAGAGGCCCCACCTAGCATCGCACCCGTGGACTTGAGTTCGACTGGGCTGGGCAGCCTTCTGGATGCAAACCTAGTTTTTGATCTGAGCCACTGGATTTGGTTCTCTGGATAATCCAACCAGATACAGCGGTGCTGCGTGAGGGGAGCCAGACACGGCTCTCACCCAGAGCCCTTCCTGGCCTCCAAATAAAAGGAAAAGGAACACAAGGAGCCGGCACCCACCTTGAATGCCATCAAGGTTTTGGAGGCAGCTGATCCCCTGAGACCGGCAAACTTTTGAGACAGAAAAGCCGATCCTGTCCTACACCACCATCTCAAAAGTATTCGACAGCTGAAATTATAGTCTCACAAATAAGGAAAATTTAAAGTCAGATTATACATGAGACTACAGTCGTGCTATTTTCATTTCCAATTTTATTCGGGGCCACATACACGCGCCGAAAGAGCCCCATGTGCCTGGGGAGCCACCCCTTGCCAAGGCTTGCTTGACACAGATGAGGTCAGCGAGGCCCAGGGCCCAGCTGCCGTGGTTCAGGCCACACTCATGAACGGAGGGGGCTGTGTGAGCAAGGCTGTCTCCTTTGGCACCTATGGGCCCGTTACATTTACCAGCCTCCGCCTGGAAAGGTATTTAATGTGCCTTTTACAAGGCATTGATTTCAAGTTAATTAACTGGCAATAGAATATTATAGATGGTATTAAGATTTATTAAGAACATTGGAAATAAATCTCCCTGGAATTCAATTAATTGAAAAATCTCATGAAATTCTCTTTTTATAATCCAGGGGGGAAAAAATCAAACACCCACAGTCTGGAAGAGAGGTGTTCCAGAAGCCTCTAGGGTGGCTGGAACTGCAGGGGTGGTGCAGCTGGGGTGAGAGGGGAGTCTTCTGTCTTTGGGTCTTGGATGCCCATTGGCCCACCTGCCTGCCTGGTCTGCTTACCTGAGTCATGGCCTCCTGGAGTCAGAGAAAGAGACCCCTTCCTGCTATAGAAGTCCCGCCAATAACTCCATGACTCATGACTCCTGCTGAGCCATGTCTAGTTCTGGGAATTGGAGGTGTAGGTGTGACCCTTCCCATAGGAAGCTCACAGCCTCCTGGGAGAGGCAGCGTCATGAGTCATCTACCTGATCAAGGTAGATGATGACTGGGGTTGGGGAAGTACGATGGTCCCTCAACTGTCGCTTCCTGGGGCCCACACCCAGTTCTCACCAATCCAGAGACTCACCCCATGAGTGTTTGGGACATGCCAAGGGTGGGGCGAGAAGGATACACCCTCCAAATACCCTTCCTCCACCCCAGAGTAGGCCATGTGGAACCCAGGCCTGGGAGAGACCACTCCTAGAGCATTTGGGGCAAGGGAGACACTTGGTTCCCTGGAGCCTTGGCTCCCAGAGGCCCCACATGCCTGGTGAGTGTCTGGTGCACTTCCAGCCTCACTCCGATCCCCACCTGAGCCCAGAAAGCAGGACACCTTATGTTCTCCTCAGTCCCAGGCTCAAGGGGACGAAGCAGGAGATCGGGCGTCCTGAAGAAGCCTGAGGGGTGGAAGGTGATCTGCTTCCATGAAGAACCCAGCCAAGAAACCCTTAGGGAGCAGTTCTACATGACAGCCCACGGGGTGGGGGGGTGGGGGTCACGAGTTGAACGTGGCTCCACATCACCAGGGCTTTGGGTTGGTTTGATTGGGTTTTGGGGAAGGAAACAAAAATGAAGTGGCCTACCCAGTTCAACAATCAACACTGATGGAAGCAGCGGTGGAGACATCAGATGGCATATCGCTTTAGGCCAACGTGCTGAAAGTTTCTTGAAAGTATCAAGAAGGAAGCTATTCCTTGGATGCTGAAGGGGTGGCTGACCCAAGGCACCGTCTTTTCCATCGCATCGTTTGCATTCAAGTGCCGGGTGATGGAAATTCAAGCTGTACTTGAATTGTGGTGTTGCCAAAGACTATCGAAAATACTGTGGAAAGGGGGACACGATCACAAGGATCTACATATAACCCCCTCTCTGGGGGACGGACAACAGAAAAGGGGGTGAATGGAGACGCCTGACAGTGTTAAGATATGACAAAATAATAATTTATAAATTATCAAGGGCTCATGAGGGAGGGGGAGCGGGGAGAGAGGGAGGGAAATGGGGAGCTGATACCAAGGGCTCAAGCAGAAAGCAAATGTCTTCAGAAGGATGATGGCGACAAACGTACAAATGTGCTCGACACAATGGATGGATGTGTGGATTGTGATAAGAGTTGTATGAGCCCCCAGTAAAATGATTAAATAAAAATAAATAAATCCTCAAAAAGAAAAGACTGTTGACTACCAAATGAACGCACACATCTGTCTGAGAAGACATACAAGCAGAATTCTCCTTACAAGCAAGGGGGTGGGGGGAAGATCTTGGACTCCTGGTTGTTGGGATCTATTGTCAGGAAAGACCAATTGCTAGAAGGGGACCTTATGCTTGGACACCGTGTTTGAACCAATGAACCACGGGAAGCACCCATGAGATGGGTGGATACAATAGCCCCAATAATGAACACATCCAAGGCCAAGAAGAGGCCACAGAACCAGGCAATGTCTGCTCTGGTTTTTTTTTCGGGGGGGTGTTTCAAATCATTTTATTAGGGGCTCATATAACTCTTATCACAATCCATAATACATCAATGGTGTAAAGCACATTTGTACATTCATTGCCCTCATCACTCTCAAAACATTTGCTCTCCACTTAAGCCCCTGGCATCAGCTCCTCATTTTCCCCCTCCCTCCTCCCTCATGAGCCTTTGATAATTTATGAATTATTATTTTGTCATATCTTTCCCTGTCCGACGTCTCCCTTCACCCACTTTTCTGTTGTCTGTCCCCCAGGGAGGAGGTCACATGTAGATCCTTGTAATCGGTTCCCCCTTTCCAACCCACCCTCCCTCTACCCTCCCAGTATCGCCGCCCACACCACTGGTCCTGAAGGGCCCTAAATTCCCTGTGTTTATGGTTCCTATCTGTACCAGTGTGCACCCTCTGGTCTAGCCAGACTTGCAAAGTAGAATTGGAATCATGATACTGGGGGTGGGGGGAGGAAGCATTTAGGAACTTGAGGAAAGTTGTATTTTTCTTTTTTTTTTTTTTTTTACATTTTATTAGTGGCTCATACAACTCTTATCACAATCCATATATATACATACATCAATTGTATAAAGCACATCCGTACAATCTTTGCCCTAGTTATTTTCAAAGCATTTGCTCTCCACTTAAGCCCTTTGCCCTCTGTTTTCCCCCTCCCTCCCTGCTCTGTTATACACATGGTAAGATCGCATGAGCTGGAACCAACTCCAAGCCAGCTAACATTGGGGTCCCTGGGTCTGCAATGGGTGCTCACCAAGAGAAGCCAGGCGATCGAATTCCTTTAAAAACTCAGCCAGTGAAAACTCTACGGAGCACAATTCTATTCTTACAGCCGGGGGATCAATTGGTTCAATGCTGGCTCGGTCATCAAGTGCTCCCCAAACAGAAACACCTCAAGCAGATGGCTTTAACAAACAGAAACTCACTTTCGCAGTTTAGGAGTCTAGAAGTCTGCATGCGGGGCACCAGCTCGAGGGGAAGACGTTCTCTGTTGGCTGTATGGGAAAGTCCGGGTCTATTTTCAATATCTCTGGGCCTGATGCTCCTTGGCATTTTCCATGTGTCTTTCCATTAGGTTTTCCCTGTGAGGCAGTTAGTTTATTGTGCCAATCTGGCCGATAAACACACGTGGGGCTAATTGAAGGGCAGAGGGATAAATAGCTCGGTGAGCCTCACCTTTCTAGTTCTCAGGTCTTTTGCTTTGTGATGATTGGACCAGGGTGCAGCTGCCTTAGCCAGTTCCCTGCTTCAGCTGGCAAGGCTCACTTCCTGCAAGACATCCCCAAGGAGAAGCCGCATGGACCTACCCTGATGCAGCCCTGGGTGCTGGAGCAGCCGTGTGGAGACCCCTGCCAGCGCTGAGATGTTTACACGTTCACCGACTTGGCTTTCCTCCTGCAGTCGGCATCATTGCGTCCGTTTTGTGAGATGGAGGAGGACTTCGTGGATTGGTGTTGGACATATGGGTTAATGTTGAACTTGTGGATTTGGGCAGCATTGAGTTGGGATGTTTTCTTGAAGAGTACTTAACCTTTCTATAAAACTCTCTCTTGTACATGAGTTTCTGTGGATCTGTTTCTCTAAATTACCCAGACGAACACACCCTGGGTCTAGGAGGTTCTCAGCATAGGGACACTGGTCCCTGCTCATGTTGCTTGGCGGGGCCGAGATCCCACCCTCTGACTTTGCTTCTCTCTCCTTCCATCTCCTATACAATGAAAGGGGATCCAGGCAGCAGCCTGGGGAAACCAGTGCAAGAGGTAAAGGCTGAACCTGAGGAAGAGTATAGCATTTCACCGTAACGTCCCTACAATTGATTAGCTGATCTTATTCAATCGCATCAGGGGAGATGATTCTAGTGTTGCCTAACTACCAAACCACTGAGAATCCTGGCCCAGCCAAGTTCTCTCTCTCTCTCTCTCTCTCTCTCTCTCTCTCTCTCTCTCTCTCTCTCTCACACACACACACACACACACACACACACACACACACACACACTTGGGGGGGGCACAAAATTCAATACATGACAAATGGCAACTGTCTGTTTTTATTTTACCTGTATTTTCATTGTGGCTCTCAGGAGGAGCATCAGCCAGCCTGAGGGTGGGAGTCCTGGATTGACTTTTTGACCCAAGCCACCAGATCCTACTTGCCTTCCACCATCTGTCCATGGACTTGTATTTGTCTCCCTGTCACCGAGCTTCCTTGAGCCGCTTGTCTCTCTACATCCCCCACCTCCCACAATGCCCCTCTGCCCTCAGACACCAGCTCCCTCACAGTCCTGAGAGTGAGCATGTGTGATCAGGCAGAGTGCCCCCGGCACCCCAGCTCTGCCACTGGCTTCTCATCCCAGGCTACTCTAAACAGCTATGAGCAGTATGTTGTTGGGGACCGTGGACTTAGTTCCGGCTCACAGCAGCCCTATTGGACAGATCAGCAGAGTCTCCACCAATCAGAACAAACCCTGGAGCTGGGTGATGTCTCAGTTGTGGTCCTCAGGGAAGGGCTGGGTGGTCGAGCACATGCGGGAAGCTGGGATGAGTAGCCCCTTGCCCTTTGGTTCAGGGGACCCGTCAACGTTTGAAAAGCAGCTTGGGCTGTCCTGGTGGGTCCCACTGAAGGTCAGCGCAGGCCCTTCCCCCATTCACAAAGTGACCATCATGCCAAGCCTGCAGAGGCAGGGGTCTTTATTTTATTTTTGCGTTTCTCTTTGGCTGGTAACTGACTGGGGTTGGGTAGGCAGAGGTCCCTGGCTTCAGGTCCAGGGGCTGCTTACTGGTCTGCTGTGGGCTCACACCAGCCCTGACTAGTGACACACTGGTCAGGGGGACCCTCCAGCCTTGCTCTCTCTGTGGATCCTGAGTCAAGCTCTTGTGTGAGCCCCACCATCTGGCGGGAACTCAGATGGGTAGACAGAGTGAGAAAGAGAGGGTCCCGTGGAATCTGAGCACCAGGGAACAGGCCAGAGCCTGGGGCTGAGCAAGGCTGTACTCTGGGCCAGGAACCTAGGGGAGGGTGTATCTGTAGAGGTGTGAACTCCTCTCCTGACACACACCTGCATGCCCGCTTATCTGTGCACTCATGCCCACCTTAACCTGCATACCCCCATGCAGGTACATACACAGGCTCACACACACACTGATACGCACTTGCAGATGAACACACAATTTGCATGTATGCATACTCACACAGTCTTCTCTTTCATGCACATGCACACGCACACGCACACAGCAAGGCCTGGAGCTGGTTAGGCTTAAGAAGGAAAGGGGGACTTTGACCGGGCACTGGGACAATATCGGAAGGTGTGTGCAGGACACAGTGATGGAAGAAGATGCTGGTGTGCCTTCTTGGATGGCAGGGGTGAGGCGCGGAAAGAAGAGGAGTCTCAGGAAGAGCCAACATGCAGTGCTGTGCGGTGAGTGGAGAGGGTGTGTGTGCTAACTGTCCCCCATTAACTCACTGCGTGGCCCGTGCAGGTGGCCCCAGAGTGGGAGGCCTCTCCAATCGCCAGAGCTCACGCTGCACTGAGCTGAGTTCCAGGCGCGCTGCCCAGTAGAGGCAGAGGCAGACTGAGGACAAGGAAGCAAGCCAGGGCCCTGGAAGGCAGGGCGGGTCAGCTCCATGGCCTGTCAGCTGAGGCTCTGAGCGCCTGCTTAACCATCTTGAGTCTTGCATGGAGACTGAGCTGAGAAGAGCAGGTTGGGGCTTCCACACCCGCTATCAGACCCTCATGTTGTAGGATGTGAGGGGTCCAGCCTCTTTCCTGGGACTGCAGGGTTCCGACGGGGTGATGGACCTGGGAGTTTTGCAAGAAGCTTGGGGCTGTCTTCTTGGGGCTCTTGGTGCCGGATGTGCCAGGCCCTTCTTGGCCTGCTTTCTGACGTCTTCTGAGGGCACGGTGTCCCCGAGGGCAAAGAGGAACACTGCCCAGATGCCTCGGGCTGGAGCTGAGGTTCCAGATGTGGGGAACCAGGATGTTGAACCCAGGCTCTGAGCCGGGACAGAGGGCCACAGCCCATTCATGAGCCAGGGCAAGGTACAGGCAAGGTCTACCTCTCAGAAAGAGCATCCTCCAGCCACAGTGGAAAGCCCAGGAAGACCAGAGAGCCTGCCATGCCTGCCTGTCCCTGACAGCTCAGCTCCTGCCCCTCCCCAGCATCTGGGCCCCCAGGATCTGGCACCCCCCAACTGACAGTCTCTCTTAGGGTTCCATTCTGGTCAGCTTCACTCAGGGCAGAGAAATGGGGTTGTCAGATGGCAGTACCGGAGGATGTACCCTTCTGCTTAGGGCCTGTTTTGGGGCTTCACCCAGTGGTGCATCATGGTTAAGTGCTGGGCTGATAACTGCCAAGGTCAACAGTTCGAAACCACCAGTGGCTCCTCAGGAGAAAGATGGGGCTTTCTACTCCCGTCAACAGTGACAGTGTCGGGAATTCACAGGGGTAGCCCTGCTTTGTCCTGGAGGTGGTGTTGACTCGATGGCAGTGAGTTTATTTGGTTTTCACTCACTCGATGGAGTGGGGTTCAGTCAGGTGTGGGGACTGAAAGGAGCTGAAAATGAGGCTTACAGAAAAAGGGGGATCCCATGCTTGGCTTCCCAGCCCTTTGGGGGGCGTCCCCACACCCCTACGCTTCTCCTCCTACCCTGCATGTGTGCTCTGGTCCAGGGGTTTCACTAATGAGCCACCTTCCTTCACCCTCCAAGCCTTTGCCAATGCCGTGCCCATCCTGGTAGGGCCATTCCTATGGAGACAGCTCCACTGGCCCTGAGTTGCTCCCAGTGACTGTCACTGAGTGACCTTGTGAAGTACTCGGTCCAGGTCCCACCCGGAGGATGGCATCCATGCCTCCATCTCACACACACTGACCCTCACTCTGTCCCAGGCCCTGGGCTGGGAAGACAGGACCCAACCCTGCCCTTAAGGAGCTCAGCGGGTGTTAAGAGGGGCCAAAGATGCTATAGCAGACCAGCTTGGACGGTCTCAGCTCGGGATGGGGGTGGGGGGGTGCTCATTGGGAAGGACTGAGGAGTATCAGCTCTACAAGGCCCTGAGCCCAGGACACCCCCCCCCGCCCCCGCCCCAGCCAGGCATGCCTGGAGCCCAGAGGAACAAACAAGGCTGACTACAGCCCAGTCAGTCCCTCACTTCTGTTCCAGAATCCAGGCAGCACATCCCAAATTGGCTTCGTGCTGAGACTCTGGGGACAATCTCCCTTGAGATCTGAGGTTCCCTGGCCCCCAAGATCTCCCAAGGGGCCAGAACAGTGCTGCTGGCATTTGGCTGCAAATGTCCCCCTGGGCCCAAAGGGGGCCTGCTTGATGCCCGTGTTTCTCTGAGCTGAGGGCAAGAACAGGCTCTGCGTCTGGAATGAGACAAGCTGGGAGCAGGCAGGCCCTCCTGGCCTAACCCCGCATGGTGCCTTGATCCCGGCATCGGCTACATCCCTCCCGGCTCTGCCCCTGATCTGGCACCCCTGGCTTCCCCATGGTGACTTGAGCCTCAGGCTTAACACTGTGGTCCCTGGTGTCCCCTCTGTCTAGAACCTTCCCCACAGAGGGCTCACAGTATTTATTCTGTCCAGCCACAGTATTCAACCAAACCACCTTCCCAAGGAAGCCTTCCCCACCACCCTGCTGAAGACCCAACCGCCAGGCCCCCAGCCCCTTAGCTTTCCGAGACACCCATCCATTCTGTTGTTGCTGTTGTTACTAAGTGCCATGGGGTCGGTTCTAGCCCGTAGGGACGCCGTGCACAACAGAATGAAACACTGGCCAGTCCTGCACTGTCCTCTCCGTGGCCCCTCTGCCCCAGCCCGTGGATGCGACCACTGTGCCCACCCATCTCATTGAGGGTCTTCTTTTTCATTGCCCCTCCACTTCACCAAGCACGATGACCTTCCTCAGGGAACGGCATGTCTGGCAATGTGTCCAATGTAGGTCAGACCAAGTCTGGCCATCCCTGCCTTATTAGGAGCACTCTGGCTGACCTTCTTTCAAGACAGATGTGTTGGTCTTTTGGGCAGTTCATGGTACTTTCCATATGGTTGACCAGCCACATTGTGCCTTTTAAATATATATGTGGAAGGGCCTCTGGGGGTGCTGTTGGTTAAGCATCTGGCTGCTAACCATTCACACCCACCAGAAAGACAGGGCAATCTGTCCCCATCAAGATTTCCAGTCTTAGCAGTGGGTTCATATATATATATATATATATATATATAGATAGATAGATAGATAGATAGATAGATAGATAGATAGATACAGATATGGGTATGGATATAGGTATATATGGGTATGGATATAGATATAGATATGGATGATATATAGAGATATGGATGTATAGATACAGACATAGAGGGCCTAGTTTCACTTCTCCTACTGGACTCATTAGCTCCATGGGCAGGGACTCTTGCCTCCTTTGGTCCCTGGGGGTCCCCAGAGTCTAGGGCAGGGTCTGGATCAATGCAGGGGCTTAATGAAGATTTGCTTAATAAGCCAAAGCATGAAAGACAGATATAACTCCTCTCTGGGAAAAGTATTAAGAGGGGCTAGGACCAATCCCCAAGTAGAATACAGACACAGATGCCCAGCTGTCCCTGCCAGGGTAACAGGCAACCCCACCCCCCACCCCACCACACATACCCTGAGTCCCTCCCCACCCCCCCATCTCTGAGTGAGTTGTTCTTTTTTTTAAACCAAGTCAGGTTTTTAATCGCCTCCCGTGTATGTAAAGGCTGGTCACTGACTTGGGAAACTGCAGAGGAGTGGACGTGTTCGGTTCTTGGTGTTAAGTCCAGCCAGAAGGCTCCTTAGCAGGGAGGCTGGTGAGACGTCCTCCTGCATCCTTCGGACAAGTCATCAGGAGGGGCCGGTCCCTGGGGAAGGACTTGAGGCTTGGTAAAGTGGAGGGACAGGGCAAAAGAGGAAGGCTCTCGCCCAAATGGACTGACGCAGGGGCTGCCACACTGGGTCCTGGTGCGGCTGAGGACAGGGCACAGGGCCAGCGTTGTACGCAGGTCACTCAGAGTGGGAGTGGACCCCACAGCGCTGACCCCAGCGAAGGGGCCGAGCAGCCCCACGCTTTGACGGCTCTGATCTTTAGAGAGCAACTCTAAAGTAAGCCTTTATCAGCAGCACCTCTGGGTGGGTTTGATCCCCCCACCTTCCTGTTAACTATCTGAGCCGCTGTGGTGGCCAGGAGTTGGAATCCAGTCCTCTGCAACTGCCCACATCACCTACCCACCGGCTGCGTGTGGTTCTGGTCTGTGGCTGGGTGCTGGGCACACTCAAAAAAACCCAAAACGACCTCACTGCCATCGAGGCGATGCCACTCACAGAGACCCTATCGGGCAGGGTAGAAGTGCCCCTGTGAGTTTCTGAGACGGTCACTCTTTATGGGAGTAGAAAGCCCTGTCCTTCTCCCTCAGAGTGGCTGGTGGTTTTGAACTGCTGACCTTGAGAATCACTGCCTGACTTGTAACAAGTAGACCACCCAGGCTCCTGCCTGGGCACACAGTAGACGTCTAACACACATAAACAACAGTCTCAGAGTGAGTCGGGAGTTCCCTGGAACCCCTCAGGTTACCAACTCTAGCACCAGGGAGGAGGAATGTCCCTGACACCAGGCCTGAGGTGTCTCTCCCTTTCCATTCCTCCAGCGCAGGGGCTCCAAGAGTTGGGGACCGCCCCCCCCCGCCCCCGCAGACATGGTCCTGCTGGGTTGGACTTCACAAACTTCCCTTACTTTCCTGTCACCTCCCTCTCTTGGACCCTGCTCCCCAGGTCGTGGGGAGTCACCTTGGTTCCTGGTTGTGGGTCCGGGTGCCCAGAGCCTCCAGAGGTTCAGGGGGACCCATCACAGCCCACAGCACATGCACACACGTCACCACTGACACCTGACACCAGAGCCCCCGTGGGGAGAGCACCTTTATTGTGTGTGACCCGCTGCGACGCCCCGGTGTGGACACAGCCTGCCTGGGGGTGGGGCAGCCAAGCCGGGCGGGACCAGCCCACAGACTCTCGCCCCAGGCGCTGGGAGACGAGTCTCCCCTGCTGGGCAGGGGCACTAGCACCTTTGAGTTTGCTGCCATCGTGGGGTCCCTGGTCCTGGCCAAAGAGAGAGGAGCCCCGGGAATGGCCCTGAGCGGAGAACATGGTGGTAGGAGTCTATCGGGATGTGCGGAGTGGGATGCACGGAGTGGGGTGCGTGGAGGCTGCACAGGCCCATTCCTTTCCAGAAGGGCCTGGGATGCTACTGCCGTCCTGTCTGGGTTGCCCTGGGGACGTTGTACACACTGCCGATTTCCCAGTCCTGGTGGCGTAGCGGTTCAACCACTGGGCCGCGAGCCTCAAGCTCAACAGTTTGAAATCACTGTCTACTTGGGAGGAGCAAAAATGGGGCTTTCTACTCCTGTGAAGATTTACCGTCTCAGAAACTCACAGGGGTGGTTCTACCCTGCCCTATGGGGTCACTGTGAGTGACCATCGCCTAGACAGAAGTGAATTTGCTAGTTTGGTTTTGGGGTGGGGCCTGTAGGCTCCCTCCAGGACATGGCTGTTCAGGGTGCACTTCCCACCAAGTCCTCCTTCACCCATGGTGGCACTGTGGTTGACCAGTTGAGCTGCACACTGCATGGTCAGCAGTTCAAAACCGCCAGCTAGCTGCATGTTGGGAGCAAGATGAGGCTTTCTACTCCTGTAGGGAGTGTGGGAGTAGAAAGCCTTGGAAACCCACAGGGGCAGGTCTGCCTTGTCCTGCAGGGTCATGATGGCAGTGGGTTTGGTTTGGAGAGCTGGGAGGGGCCTGCCGGGGCCTGGCTGTAGCTTAGGAGAGCAGTCAGTGGGACAGAGAGGTGACCATGGTGATGCCAACCTGGTGGCCTTGGGCCCACAATGCTGCTCTTGCACAGTTCCAGAGCCCACAGGGGGGTGACTTAGGGTCCCTCTGGCCCCAGAGTTCTGACTGGCCAGGCTGTCCCCAGCCCAAGGAACAGACTTTGGGGAAAGGGGCTGAGGAGGGGACCCCGAGGCCCTGTGGCCCAGGGGGTGCTGTCCTTCCTGCTGGCCAGAGGGGAGTGCTGACCTCCCTCCCTGTCTGAGTCAAGGGAGGGGGCAGGCAGGATAGAGTGAATACCAGAGTAGAGAGGCCTGGGTTCAAATCCTGACTTAGCCGGGGCAGGTTATTTCTACTCTGGGTTTCTTACCTGTGTGAAATGGGCTAGTAACCTGACCCCCTAAGGATTAAATGAGACCGTGTCGGTAAAGATCCTTGTACAGGGCCCCAGGCATAGCCAGGGCTTGATAAATGAGGAGTAATAATGAGGATTCTCAAGTCCACCTCGCAGTCCACCCAGACCCCATCTCCAGCAGGGGGTGGGGGAGGCAGGAACAAAGGGAGGGTCTGCTGAGGTTGCTGACCCTATCCAGATGGGAGGTGCCATCTGTCCCCAAGGCTCCCAGGCCCCAGAAGTCAGTGTCCCTCACCACCGTTCATGCCCAGAGCCCAGTCCGCCCCACTCAAAACTTCATCCAGAGGCAGTAGAGGCAGAGGCTCTAGGGCCGGGACTCTGGTGGGGTGGGCTTGTCCTGGAGAGCGCGGCTCTTATTTCTTCCCGCTGGCATGGCCAGCCTTCTTCTGCCCAGGGGCTGGGCCGAGCAGGGCAGCAAGGGCACCATCAGCTGGGGGGCCACCTCGCTTCATCTTGAGGTTGGCTCTTAGGGTGGTATCCTGGCCGGAACCCCCCTCCGGGGAAGCCAAGGGGTCTGGAAGAAAAGCAGAGGAGGGGCGTGGCACCAGGACCTTAGGAACCTTTGGAAGACCCTTTGCTTCCAGACCCTGGCCACAGAGGGCCACCGAGAGAGGCCCTGTGCCTGCATAGGCCACACAGACCCTTATTAATTCACCCATTCATCCATCCATCCACTCATCCATGCTTTCATCCATTCATCCATTCAGTTATCCATTTACCCACTCATTTATCCATCCATTCATCCATCCACTCATTAACTCCTCCATCCACTCATCCACCCACACATTCATTCATCCCCTCAATCATCCATTCACCCATTCATCCATCTATTCATTCACGCAACATCCATCCACTCATGCACCCAGTCATCCATCAGTTCATTCATCAATTCATCCATTCATTCACTCATCTACCCATTCATTCACCCATCCATCCACTCATTCACTCATCCAGTTATCCATTCACCCATCCACCCACCTATCATCCATTCATTCACTTACCTATCTACTCATCTACCCATGAATCCATCCACCCATTAACCCATCCAATCAAATCATCCATCCATTCATCCATCCATCCATTCATCCATCCATCCATTCATCTATACTAGCCATTCATTCATCCTTCCGTTCAACAAAGTACAATCTGGAGAAGGTGCCAGTCACCACCCCCAACAAATGGCAAAGGGTAACAGGAGCGGGGGTGGGGGGGAGAAGTGACAGGGTAGGCTCACTTGTCCCCAGCGTTTACACTCACCATGAATCCCAATCATGTGCTCCAGGATGAGCACTCTCTCTGCCAGGATCTTCAGGGCCTCCCGCAGCTGCTGCACCCCCTCGCCCTGGCAGGTGGGAGATGGGCCAGGTCAGGGTCAGCTTCAGGGAGGGAGTGGGGTTATTCTGCTACCCTCTCTACCTGCCACCTCCTTTCACCCGGCACCATCCTTCCTCCCTATAAGCAGCCGTCACTTATTGTACATCTACTGTGTGCCAGGCCCTGGGAGTACTGGCTTCGAAGGCTGCCAGCAGCCAAGGAGCTTGAAGTGTAGAGAGACTAACCAGCAGCCCAGAGGACACGCAGCCGGCAAGCGGCTGACCTGGGCTTCAAGCTCAGCCTGTTGGCTTTGAGCCTGGCTGGGGTTCTCCTTCCATGGTGCTAGGCTACTCTCCTTGCAAACCTTCCCAGAAGACACTGTGACGGGTGTGCTTAGAGCATCACCCATGCTAACAGGACCCCACAGGTGTCGCTTCCTCCGGCTACCTAATTCACACCCATCCATTCACCCATTCGCTCACCCAGGCCCAGGCCCAGAGGGGGCCCAGGGCAGTCTGAGTGCGGCCACTCCAGAGGAGACCGCGTGAGAGTGAGGCAAGGGGTTGGGATAGGGGAGATGTCCCTGGTCTTGAGCAGGGAGGTACGGTGACAAGACTCCGTTTAGGGTGTCCAGTCTGTGCACGCACAGGAGACCCTGGCCCTAAGAGCTGGGCCAGGATGCTGATTAATTGAGAAGACAGGTCATTCTCAAAGTGGTGGGGAAGGAACAAGACCCCAGTCCCAGACCAGCCCACCTGGCTCCCCTGGACGGCAAAGACATGCCAGACCTATCAGCCCCAATGAATATATCTAAAACCTGAACAAACCAAACCCAGAAAGCACCCTGCTGAGATGGCTCCTGCCCATCCCGGAGGGACAGGAGGTATGGCCGCCCTAACCCTTGGAACTTGGAAAGAGGGTCTTTGAAGATGGCACCAGTGAACCCGAGGTCTCGGTGGGTCCGAATTCAGAAGGAGTGTGTCCTTATCAAGAGGAGAGGCAGAGAGAGACAGTTGGGAGCCGGCTTGGCCTCCGAGCCCCCAGACGGAATTCATGTAATTAAAGGCCTGACCTCAGGCCCTCAGCCCTTAGAACTGAGTGAGTATCTGTTTTATAATCCACCCGGGGGCATAGTGGGCAGCACATCAGGCTGCTAACCGCAAGGTCGGCAGTTCAAGTCCATCAGCCCTCTCTTCAGGATAAAGATGAGGCTTTCGACCCCTGCAAAGAGTTAGTGTCTCAGAAAACCCAAAGAGGCAGTTCTATCCTGTCCTGGGGGTCGCTCTGGGTTGGAGCAGGCCCCCCAGCAGTGAGCTTAGTTTGGAGTTTTAGATACTATGTGGGGGCTGCGTAGACCCCTCTTCTGGGGAAGGAGGCAGCAGTCTTACCTCTGTGACCTTCTCTCCTTCTTCTCCCTTCATGCCAGGCTCTCCCTAGGAAACAAGGCCACGGGTCAACGGCCCATACAGGGTGGGGGGCCACCTCTCTCTCCTCTTCAGTGTCACGGGCAGACCTGCCCGGTGCCTGCCGTGGCTGTGGTCTGTGAGCAGGCCAAAGACTTAGGGGCTGACCCTCATGAGAGGAAGTCCGCCCTTGCCAGTGTGGCTGTGTGACTTTGGCCAAAGTCCTTGACCTTGCTGAGCCTTAGGTGCCAAGAACCCAGAGTCACAAAGGACACCTACCCGAGAGGCTGAGGTCACACCTGGTGTTGCCCCAGGGACGAGGCTCTCTTCTAAGAGACCCTAAGACGCTCCTCTGTGTCTCCTATGTCCTCCTGCCCATAAGAGTCTGTGTCAGCCCTTCCTGACACAGCCTAGTGAGGTTCCCTTCCTAAGGCCCCCTCCCCAGTTTGAGCAGCTTGGATTGTGCTCCAGTTGTCACACTCGATCCCCCTGCCACATCTTGACGGGGCTGTAGAGGCCAAGCTTGAGAGAGCCTACCCCTTGGGCAAAGGTGTCCAGGACAGGCTCCCCCACCCTGATGCACCCAGCTGCAAAGACCCATACTTACAGACGGCTCCGCTGTGCCCCGCTCTCCGGCCAGGTCCTGCAAGAAACCAGACACATCCTGTCAGGCCCTGCCCACCCTCGCCCGAGTCCTTAGACCCCTCTTCGCAGAGCACCAGGGTCTGAAGGTGGGCTGGGAGGAGGATGGTGTGGAGGGTGGGGGCCGGAGGGTCTGGATCACTCCCCATGGGCTGGCCTTGTCTGCTCTTCCGCAAAGTGGGGCAGCACCAAGCTCAGCGCTCACGCGTGCTGCTGTGATGGTTAGGCCCCATCTAACCAGTTCTGGCCCATAGCGACCTTCTGTGCAATAAAGCGAAGCACTGCCCAGTCCTGTGGCGCCGTCCTCCCAATGGTGCCTAGCCTGAGCCTGCGGCTGCAGCCAGAGTGTCCGTCTGTCTGGTGGAGGGCCTTCAAGCAGTTTGAAACCACCAGCCGCTCCGTGAGAGAAAGATGGGGCTTTCGACTCCCATAGAGAGGTCCAGTCTCAGAAGCCTCCAGGCGCAGTGCTGCCCTGCCCTGGAGGGTCGCTGGATGTCGGAAAGGACTTGATTGATGGCAGGGAGAGCCTAGGGCCCTGAGATGAGGAGCAGTGTCGATGGAAATCCTGAGGGTCCACTCAATGCCACCCCTAGAGGGTGCCAGCGCCCACGCCTGACTGCACCACATCTCCGGAGTGGTGCATTCCGCTGTCTTCTGACATATCTACTCGGCTCACCACCCCTCCTGTCCGCCTGTAGAACTCCCGCCCCTCCACCCGCCCTCCGGTCTCAGCTGATGGCTCCAGGAGCCTCCAAGTGCTCAGGGTGAACCCCTGGGAGTTCCCCGAGTCTGTCCCCTTGCTGCAATGTCATCTCATCGTCACTTCCAAAAGACGGCCCTCCACGTGGCCACTCCCACCACCCCCACCTGACCCTGACCCGTGCCCACCTCCCTCCCAGGACCTCATCCGACTCAGGTCCCTCCCCCTCAGAGGGACCCCTTCCAGGTGTGACTCCATGCCCTGAGACCAATACACCCAAGTCCACTTTGACATAACTCATACCAGGGGCCCCTCTCCTCCCAGCCCCCAGCCGGCCCCAGGCCTCTCACGGCTTCCTTCCTTCAATCTAAAATGTTCTGTCTCAAGGGCTTGGCAGGGCTGCTGTTCCTCCTCGCTCCTCAGGTCTTGGGTCGGCTCCGCCCAGCTGTTGCCCTGTCACACAGCCTCTTTCTCACTGACCAGTCATTGCTCTGGCCCGGCTGGCACTGACTCAAGGCTGGTCCTTCCTCATCGTCTCCCTCACTGCTCTCTGTAGTAGTGTCGCCCCCTGTGATAGAGAGGTTTACTGTGCCAACCTGGCCAATAGGAACATGTGGGATTAATCAGGTTGCAATTTGATTGGAGGTCAAAGAGATAAATGGCTCTGCAAGGCCCGCCCCTGTTTCTCTTGCTCTCTGGTGATCGGACAAGTGTGCAGCTGCTTTAGCTAGTTTGTTGCCTCAACCTGTGAGCTACACCAACTGTGGGACAGCTAACCTGTGGCTCATGTTGCTAGAACTTGAGGCTCCGTCAAGACCTGCTTCGCCACGCTGCTGGTGCGTACATTGCTTGAGCTTGAGGCTGGTGATCCTGTCATCTTGCTTGAGTTCGATATCCCATCCGGGCCTGCTTCCCTAAGCTCTCGAACTACTGACTGTTGGTGACCTGCCCCGCTGTTTGCTGCCGGTGGGCAGACTCTGCCTGCATTGCCCGAGGGTAGACTCAGCTGTCTGCTTCCTTGATCTTGGACCCAGCAGCCCTTGTGAGTTGAAGGACTTCCAGTATATTGACTATTCCACAGAAGTGAATTGAACTGAGCCCTCTGTACTGCTGTGTGGACCAATTAGCTGTTATATTCCTTCTTGCTGTATAAATCAATCAATCTATCTATCTATCTATCTATCTATCTATCTATCTATCTATCTATCTATCTATCTATCTATCTATCTTCCTAAGTGTCCCGAGACACTTAGAGAACCCTGCCTAGCACGCGCGCACACACACACACACACACACACACACACACACACACACACACACCCCACTCCTATTCCTTGCAGGGCACAGAGGGCAGGGGTGGGTCCTTGCTCACATGTCCTCTGCACTGGCTGCTCTGGTGTGGCCACCAGCGGCCATGCCAGGTCCTCTTCGCTCCCTGTAACAGCCCACTCTCTGGGTCTCAGGTCACCCATTCATGGAATGGGCATGACGCTAACCACCTGGCACAGACAGGGTGGGCAGCGGGAGGTAGGGGGTGCTGCTGAGCAGGAATCTGCACTCAGGCCAGGTGGGCTGCCCACCGGTCCCTCCTTCCTGACACACCGAGTGACGGCGGTCCCACCGGTCCCTCCTTCCTGACACACCGAGTGACAGCAGTTTGGCTTCACTTCTCTCAGGGAGACAGTGCCCTCCCGACCCTCATCCCTTATGGCCAGAAAGAGGAACGTACCTGGGATCCAGGAGCACCTGGGGGTCCTGGGGGGCCATGTGGGCCTGGGGGACCTGTGGGCAGACCACAGGTGGTCAGTCAGGGCTAGAGATGCCCACGGTCCCGCCCTTGGCCCCAGCACTTCCCCTGGGTCTGTCTTTGGTGGGGGAGTAGGAAGGGTCTACAACCCCCAGGCGGTGCCTCTACCCACTGACCCCCCCCACCCCCAACCAAACCGCTCCCTGGGCATCCCTGTGACCCAGACCCCTAGATCCCAACCTACTCCCCAGCCCCCACCCCGGGCCTCACCCATATGCCATCCACAGCTCAATACCAGAGACGGTGTCAGCCTGGACTTGCCCCTCCCACCCTGACCAGTGAGTTCCCTGCCAAATTCCCCACATCTGGTCTGCCTCACCTCAGAACCTCAGAGCTGGCTCCTCAGAGGCCATCCACCTAGCCTGGGTCACAAAAGTAGCTTCCTGCTGGTCACGCAGAGTCAGCTCTGAGCCAGCCTGCTGACCCCCACTCCACCACTGGGGCTCCCGAGACCCTCCAGCTCCCCAGGGGCCCTCTGCCTCTGTGCTTTCCAGCGCTGTTCCTTCCTCCTGGTGTGCCCTTCCATTGACACCCGGCCCACCCTCAAGTCCTTTCCTACAATCTTAGGCCGAGTCCCACCTCCTCCAAGAAGCCTGCCAGCACCTATGCCACCAGCCACCGCCCGCACCCTGTGGGAGTGCAGTCTGCCCTCTCCCCCACCAACACCCCACCTGACCAGGACAGGCAGGCTCTGTCCTCAGGGCTGCAGCCTGCCAGGGTGGCGCCCCCGTGGCTGCCCAAATGCTTCCACCAGGCACTGCCCTCCTCTGTAGACCCTGAGTGTGAGAGCCCTGGCTGAGGGGGACCCAGGGGCCTGCAAGGTCAAGCACAAGTGGGTGGGGGCATGATCTGACTCAATCTCAAGAAGCTACCATCAGTGAGCTGGGAGGCTGAGGCAAAGCTTCTAGAAGGCCCCAGAGGGCTCCTGCTTCCCCGCTTCGGAGTGTCCATTCAAACCGACCCGTTCCCTCCCGCGGCAGCCAGGCTCCAAGTCCCCAGGGGGGCAGACGTCTCTGGATTTGCACCCCTTGACACCAGCCAGAGACACCCTCTCGCTCCAGGAGGTCGTGGGAGCTGGGAGCTGCAGCCAGCGTGCACGGTGCTCACTCAGGACCTGTCTCTCACCAGAAACGGAAGACGTGTGTGGCGGAGATGCAAACTAGGGGCCGGGCACTGCAGCCCGACATCCTGCCAGCCTGCTCCCAGCCTGGGGCTCTTTCTCTCACTGCAAGGACACTGTCGGGCACATGGTCCACACAGCTGGCAGGGCGGTGGGGCCAAAGCAGCAGTCAACCAGCCCCTACCTTCTCCCTCCCCACCAGAGGCTCCCAGGAGGACAAGAGTCAGCCTCTGCAGGGGAGTAGGTTCACCCACTTAGGCCTTTGGTCTTGACCTTGCTGGCTGGGGCCTCCTTGCTGGCCACTGGGCTTCTCAGAGGTCCCTGATGCTGACCTCATGCCTCTGTCTGGGCCTGCGCCCTGTGCCCTCAGGGCGGCCCCACTCTAGCCCAAACAAGGACAGCCCAGGGCCCCTTTGTATGGGAACAGGCCTGAGAACACTGGGGCCCCTGGTCCACCCCAACCCCTCCCCCATGGAGAGCCCATGGAGAATCTGAAGCGGTGGGGCGGACTGCAGCCCAAGCACCCTGCCAGGTGCCCCCTCCTGCCTCAGCCACCTCAAGGCCCACCCAGGCCAGCTGGGATGCTCCCTCTTCCTTACCTGGTGGCCCAGGGGGACCCCGGGGCCCCGGGACGCCCGCCAGCACCGTGTCCACCACGGCAGAGGCCAGTTGTGAGTCGCCGTCTGTGGGGAGAGCAAAGGGACATGTGGGGTAGCCAGGCCCCCAAGTGGGAAGCCACCTATGACCCTGCTGGCTAGCAGACACCTTCGCTTCCACCTCCCACTGCCAGAGGGCAGAGGGCAGGCACAGACCCCACTGTTGGGCACTCGGGGCTGGCCTCGATCCCTGCTCTTCACTCACAGCACTAAGAGTGACCCCTCCTCCACTCCACCCTCCAAGCCCATCCTGATGCCTCCTCCAGGAAGCCCACCCTGCCCACCTCTGGGCTACCCCCACCACAGTGGTCACACAGAGGGGTCTCCCCTGATCTGGGAGCCTCATGCAACCTTCCTCGGTGTCGCCCTGAGGGCTGGACTCAGAGCAGCTGGAGCCCAGAAAATGCCTGGGGAGGGGTGGCTCCTGCTTGGTCCCACCCACCGAAACTGACCCAGGGCCACCTGCTCCTGGCCCATGCCCATCCCTGCCTCTGTGCCAGGAGTACCTTGCCCTGGACATCCACAGGTGGACCACCACCATCCTGGGACCCCCTGCTCACAAATCTCCCAGCCCTGGAGCACCACACCCCCACCAGAGGCCCACATCTGCCTTGCAAGGCTGCCAGGGGCACAGCCCCCACAAACTGCCCGTGCTGGGCACCTCCAGCTTCCCAAATGCTCCCACTGGGCAATGCCCTCCTCTGTAGACCCTGAGTGTGAGGGCCGTGGCTAAGGGCAACCCAGGGGCCTGCAGGGCCAAGCACAAGCTATCCCACCTTCTGGTGGCCCCAGGGAGGGACATTAACCCTGAGGCCAGTGTCATCTCTTCCCTCTCCCCAGGGGCTTGGAGACCATTGTGCCCATGGTACCGGTGAGGAAACACTCCAGACGGTTCAGGAGAGCCAGGAGGGCAGCCCAAGGCCCCCCAGGCCACTCTAGCGAGACCCTCCTGTGGGGCCACTGACTGGGGGCTATGCCCTGAGGCTCCCAGAACAACTCCATCAGGGAGGGTGCAGTGCCCAGAGAGACAGAAGCCCCCAGAGGATTATGGGGCTGTGACAGCCGAGGAAGGGGCTCTGGGCCTGGCTGACCCTCTCAGAGGGCTGGCTGGAGCTGTGGACCAACACCCCCAATCTCCGAGGGCAGAGCAAGTTGCTATGGGTGAGGGGCCTGTAAGCCAGGCTTGCCCCCCCAAATCCCTGCTCCCCAACAACTAAGACGCTGCCGGGCCTGCATCCTGCAGTTTCCTGCTGCACCCAGCTCGCTGGGTTTTCAAGCACCCTATACCCACTGCTACCTTCAAAGCGCACGTCTTGTGAGTGGTGTGGGCCCCCCTCAATGGGCCCACCCCCCAGCAAGCAGCTTCACTGAGGCCTGCAGGCCCAGTGCCTACACACCCAACCCCTCCATGCCTGGGCATGCCTAAGCACCCCCTCACCGATCCTCTGGTCTCAGAATTGAAAGTCAATTCCGGCACCTCACATGCTTCCAGATCCTGCCATCCCTGGATGCCACCCTCTCCCCTGTCCTCAGTCTCATGGTCCTGTCCCTGTGCAGGCAGGTCCCCTTGTGCCCACCAGGGAGGCCCAGAAGGCAGGGCCAGCGTTGGGCTCACTGCTGTACCCCAGTGGCAGTCACTGTGACTGGACACACATGTGGCACCCAGCAAACACCGGCTGGCAGATCAAGGCTCTGTGTGCTTTGTCACAGGTGGTGACAGGGTACAGGCCATTGAGCAGAGACCTCTAGGGGTCAGGACTCGGTACAGAGCACTGAGGTGGGGACAGGCCACCTGGAGGCCACGAGTACAAGGGTCTAGCACTGCCCATCGCCAAGATCCACCCAGGATGAACTTCACTCTGAAATCTATCCCCTTCTCCCCAAATGAGGTCCACTTCCCTGCACTTTGGGGGTACAGAGCCAAGCCCTTGGGAGACAGCAACAGGGTCCTGCCCTTCTACCCCTCCCCTACCACCCCACCCCCACATATAACGAGCTCCACGGGCACTCACCTTCCTTGTCCGCGGTCGGCTGCAGGGAGTAGAGGACACCTTGGGGACCACTGGGGGAGGGGCCCGGGCTCCCTGCTGGGCCAGGAGGGCCCGGGGGGCCGGGGCGCCCCATCTCTCCAGGAAGCCCTCGGGGCCCTGGTGGCCCCAGGAATCCTGCATTTGGGAGAAGGTGTCACTGTGAGGAGCTGGGCCTGGCGTGAGGTAGGCAGGGAACAGGCTGAGGGGAGGGGGTTGGCCAGGCCACCCAGCTGGTTAGTGACAGCCTCCTGACCGAAGTCTCAGGGCCATGTCCACTGAGGTGACTTCCCCTTTCCTGCCCAGTGCAGGGGAGTGGGGTGGGAGGGGAGGGAAGCAGAAGGCTGGTGGGTGTCACTCTGCCCTCTCAGACACCCAGCTGGCCTCTGAGTTGGGGAGCTAGCCTGCACCTGCTGGGCACCTTCTTGCCTGGTGTCCCTCTTCCACAGGCCCAAGGGAGGGAGAGAGGCCTGAGGAAGCCTGAGGAGGCAGCTCCCTGGGGTCTGGCAGGCTGCCTCCCCAGGGCCTCGTCCCTGCCGGGTCCCACTAGAGGGTGAGTTCGGCTTATAGCTTGGGTGGCAGCGGAGGTGGAGGCTGGGAGGGGTGAGAACAGCCTCCTGGAGGCCAGCTACTCACCAGCAAGGTCAGGGGGCCTGTGGGGTGCCTCCCTGGCTCCAGTGGCAAAGACAGGCCAGCTGGCCCCCATCAAGGGGTGTTGTCCTCACCTGGAGGTCCCGTGGGGCCCTTCTCTCCCGTCTGTCCCGGGTCACCTTTGGAGCCAGGGGGGCCTGCAGGCCCTGGTGGTCCCATCTGCCCTGGGGGCCCTGGCAGGGGAGTGAGGAAAGGTCCAAGCTGGGTCGGGCTGCTCACTTGTCCCCGGAGATCCAGGTCTGCCCGCCTGAGTGGGAGGTCGCCAGGAATCCCACCCACTTGGGTCCTCCTAACCCCACCCACACAGGTAAAGGCAGCGCCGTCAGCGCCTGGTGTCAGACATCGAGGTTTATAACCACGTTAATACCCAGTTATGGCCAAGTGCCTGGCTGAGAGGCAGATTGTGGGTAGTTTGAACATCCACCGACCCACCCCACCCCACCCCACCCCTGCTGTCCCACTTGTTTTTGTAAAGATAAGACCAACACCTGGTGGGGGCCCGTAGGCTTGAAAGGAACCAGCATGTCACGAAAGACCCCCAAGCCCACTCCCCTTGAACCCTTTTGGGGCCACTCAGCCCAGTGTTGAGATCTCAGGGGTAAGGAATCTGGAGGGGGGTATTTTAAACTAAAATTTTTTTTCCCTGCTAAGCCCTTCCTGTTTGCCCTCCCCCCATCCCACGCTGGCCCCACGCTTGTCATCCCTGGCCTCCTCATAGTCAACAGTCTTGTCCACCGGCATATAAGCCCTGTTTCTTCTTGGTGTTTCCTTATACAGAGTGAGTAGGAAATCGCTCTCTTTGTAAGACTGACTGGGTTGGGGAAGCATCCTGCTCTCCAGCTGTGTTCGTGCCCTGCGGTGTTGAAGAGAGTTGTCCTGGTTGTTTCCCATTGATGCGGAAAATGTCGTTGTGCAACTGTGTCAGAGCCTGTGTACCCATTCCTCTACAGCTGGGTTAGGCGGTTGCTTCTGCTCCGGTGGAAACTGCTGCAGGGAGCTTAGGTGTGCATCTGTCTGTTTGTATCTTACTCTTAATTTCTTTTGGGTCTGTGGCAGTGATGTCGTCTCCTGTCAACTTGAGCGAAGGGGTGGAGTCTAGCCTGTCAATCAGGTCATAGCCAGTGAGACCTCTCCTGAGGATTCTGGGAACTCCTATCTTCCTCCCTGGAGGCGGGACACACACTCTCTGCCTTCTCTTTCCTGCTGTTGAGACATTCAGAGAGCTGGAGGAGACACGTGGAGCCCCCTGCCAGCGCTGAGATGCTTCCACTGCCACTGGATCCACAAGACTTCCCACCCACCGGCCTGTGATCTTCCTGCATTCGGCATCATTGCATGCGCTGTGTGAGTCTGAAGAGGGATTTATAGACTAGTATCAGGCATATGGGCTAATATCGGACTTATGGACTTGATCTGGACTGGGATGTTTTCTTAATATGCAATTGCTCTTTGATATAAAGTTCTCTCTTACACATGTGAGTGTCTATGAATGTCTTTCTCTAGTCTACCCAGACAGGGTCTCTGCCCAGTAAAGAGGTAGCTGGGTCATAAGGTACTTGGAGTTGCATCTGTTTAGAGACATGCCATAAGATTTCCACAGCGCCTGTACAATCATCAGATGGACGGAGCACCACTGCTCTCTCCACGGATCAGAATCCCCTCGCTGGCACAGGGAAGCACAGCAAAGCCCAGGAGGGACTTCTGTATCCATTTGACAGGCAGGGAAACTGGGGCTTAGGCAAGGTCACAGGAAGCAGATGAGCCACACACCCTCGTTCACCATTCCCACTGTCAGACTCTGGCTGTAGGGCTGCCTGGCAAGCAGCCCCCCACCCCACCGTGGTCTCCTTGGAAGCCTCAGGGCCTGGGCACCCTGGGGCTCCTACGGACACAGGCTCTGGAGGCTCCAGGCCCCAAGGGTGGGTGAGGGTGGAGATGGAGTTCTGTGACTGGGGCAGTTGTGTGGCCAGCTCCCTCGGGATCGCCCGTACAGGATGTCCAGAGGAATCATTTTTTCAGAACTGATGGAGCTGACTGGCACCTTCCAGCTCGGACAGTGAGACTCTGGGGTTGGAGGGGAGTCCAGGCTGCTGGTACCGGAGACCCCCAACCACTCTCAGGGATTCCAGGGGCAGCCATGCTCCCTCTCATTTTCCCCCTTGTAGGGTCAGCAGGAGAGAGGGCAGCGACACTGGGACTGCATGGAGGGACTCAAACAGCGATGCCAGTAAGGCTGGCGCGGGACCGGGCAGCACTTAGCACTGTGGCACAGGAGGTTGCTTGTGTCAGGATTGAGCCACTGGGCTGCTCACGACAAGGTCAGCAGTTCAAACCTATCAGCTGCTCCCGGGGAGAAAGATGAGACTGTCTCCTCCTGTCAAGATTTACAGGCTTGAAAACCCTGGAGAGCAAGCAGTTACATGCTATGCTGATTTATTTATTTTTAACAATGGGGTTTGTTCGCCATCTGGTGGCCACCTTTTGGAATGACACCTTCAGTGATCAAATTCATGGCCTTAGAGTCGATGCAGACCCACAGCGACTCCATGGGGATAATTCTTTAAGGGAGTAGAAAGCCTCCTCTTTCTCTTGTGGGGTGGCTGGTGGTTTCAAACTGCTGACCTTGTGGTTAGCAGTTGAACTCATAGCCCAACACACCACCAGGTAGAGAGATTTGTAGAGCGTCGATCAGCCCTGTAGTCGACACAAACCTCGACTCATGGTGCAGAGCCTTATAGAGAGTCTTTCTTCTTTCTGAATTTAACGTTTTTACTGTGAATTCGGTGAAGGGTTACAAAGCAGACCATCCGTTTACGTCAACAATGTATATACATGTTGCGCAGCCATGCCAAGTATCTGCACTTATTCCCTGTTTCTGATTCCTTTCCTGACCCTCTCTGCTACAGCGAATGCTGCCTTTCCCCAGTTCCAAGTCTCACCCAGGACACTCTCCCAATGTCCATCCCACCCTCACCACGATGCGCTAGGGCCTGGCCCCCGCACCAACCACTCAGAACAGAACCTGGGTTTCCACCCTGAGTTGAACCAAACTCACTCATTCTAGATAAGCAGCTAGCAGGGAATCCCCTGATACCTGCCATCGTCCCTGGTCTCATTACGGTTTGATTGAAATTCTAAGCATTCTGCAGGGCACTATCAAAAGGAACAATGTGCATTTGATGAACATCCCAGAACAGAAAGAAGAAAGATTAACTACAGAGAAAATAGTTGAAGACGTAGTGAAGGAGAATTTCCCTAATATTAAGACAGAACAGAAAATCACTAGACAAGCAGCCCAGAGAACTCCAAAACAGAATTAGCTCCTAAAGAAAATCACCAGGATACATCATAACCAAACTTTCTAACACTGAAGAAAGGGAAAGAATTCTGCGAGCAACCCAAGAAATAATAATCAACTATAAAGGTCGACCAATTAGGGTCCGTTCAGATCCTTCTATGAAGCCATGTGGTCAAGAAGGCAATAATTTGAGATAGTCCAAAGTTTGAAAGAAGGGGGAAATAAAACTGCCCAGCATGAATCCTATTATCCAGCAAAATGGTCCTCCAAATATGAAGGAGAAATAAAATCATTTTTAGATAAGGAAAAATTAAAACAACTTGTTAAAACAAGACCAGCCTTACCAAAAAATAGTAAAGGGAGTTCTTTGGGAAGAGAATCAACAACAACAACAACAGACAGCAAGTTAAAATTATAATCCAAGACATTGTTATCGAGAAAGCAGCCTACGTCGGTAACAGCCAACGTGAAACAGACCGATCCCAGTCAGAAGGAAGAACCACAGGTAACGCTTTAGAAATGAAGGCAAGAAAAACAGCAACAGAGGGAGCTGAGCAGGCAACAAAGAATCAAACAGAGACGATATCAAGTCAATCGAGAAAGACAACAACCTGCCTTAAATTTGGAAGAAAACAACCAAAAACGCACACATGCCAATGAAAGAGTTAAAATCTCAACGAAACCAAAAAGAGAACAACGGAAACATCCTAGTAAAGAGTAACATAAACACCAAAAAAGCAAAGAAAGTATTGACAAGAACATTCACTACAATTGTATTACTATCCTGCAAGCCCAGAGGGAAGAGGGCAGACCAACGAGCAAGAGGAACAGAGAGAGAAGGCTCTTATTTCTGATTTCAGGAGACAGAGGTGGTCCACCGGCAATCACAGCTCAGTGGAGAGTCACCAGGAGGTGGAGAGGGCTGTGGACTTGAGCTTCTCATTGATGGGGGTGGCTGGGGGTCCAGGTGCAGATACTGCAGGGCAGGGAGGGCAGTGAGGACGTAGCTGGACTCTCAGCCAGTCGAGGCTGGCCGGGACTGAGGCAGACCTGCAGCACTTGGGCCAGGTCTGCTAGGGTCCTGAGACTTAGCTGCGGCCAATTGGTTCCCTGTGGGCCGCCAGCCTGGTTGGCCAGATCCTCAGGTTTTGTAAATGAAATCGGACCATCCTGATTTGTGTGTGCCGTCCCCACGCTGTAAATATCTGCCCATTAAAAAAAAAATGAAAAGGATGATGGCAACATATGTACAAATGTACTTGATGGATGGATGTATCGATGGATGTAGGGATTGTGATAAGAGTTGTAAGAGCCCCCCAAAAATGATTTTAAAAAGAAAAAAACAGGACAACAGAAAAGTGGGTGGAAGGAGACATCGGACAGTGTAAGATATGACAAAATAATAATTTATAAATTATCAAGGGTTCATGAGGGAGGGGGGAGCGTGGAAGGAGGGGGAAATACCAAGGGCTCAAGCAGAAAGCAAATGTTTTGGGAATGATGATGGCAACAAATGTACAAATGTGCTTGATACAATGGGTGGATGGATGGACTGTGATAGGAGTTTTATGAGCCCCAATAAAATGCTAAAACAACAACAAATAAAAATAAATAAATATCTGCTAAAAAAATTGAGAAGGATGTTGGCAACGTATGTACAAATGTGCGTGACACATGGATGTGTGGATTGTGATAAGAGCTGTTTGAGCCCCTAGTAAAATGATTTCTTTTAAGCCACGTGTGCTGAACCACCACACTCCCCACCCCAGAGTGCTGTGTGGTCCTCAGGGCCACGCGCCCCAGGTCTACTGCAACCACCCGAGCCCTCCTCGGCAGGCGTCTCTCACCAGCTGGGCCCGTGGGCCTTTTCCTTCGGGGTCCCGGGTGGGCCAGAGGGATGGCGTCAGGGAGGAAGTCCTCGTTCCATGGGGGCCGGGTGCTCTGGGGGGCCGGCAGGTCATTGTCTGGGCCTGAGGGCAGCTCTGTGGCCTCCAGCAGGAGAACCTGGACCAGGGCGAGAGCAGAGGGTCAGCCTTGGGCAGACCACGCCAGGGTGACACGGGTTCAGGGATCGCATAGACCAAGAGGGCCGCATGGATAGAGAAGGCCACACATGTGCAATGACATGGCCCTCGTGAGGCCTGCAGCTGCCCGACCCTGGGTGTGCCCAGTCATGCTCTTCAGTGGGACACAGCTCCCTTTGCTGGAATGTTCCCGCCCGTCCCCTGCTTCTTCCCATTTCAGGAAAGCCCTCCAGGCCCTGCCAGACCCTGCTGAGCTTCCTGCAGCACCTTTTCCTCGGCAGCTCCTGTCACTGACCGACGGGTGCAGTCACACACCGCCCCCCCCCCCCCCGCTGTCACTGGAAGAGGCTGTGCATGCTGATGCTGGTCCCTACACTGCCCTGCATGTTGTACACATTCTGTGCTCAGGGAGCACGTGTAGATGGATGGATGTGTGTGTGTGCGTGTGTGTGCGCGCGCGCAGATAGGTGGATGGATAAATGGGGAGATGGAGATGGAGAAAGATGGATGGGTGGCTGGATAGATGGGTGGATGGATATGTGGGTGGGTAGGAGGATGGATGGTGAGATGGCTGGATGAGTGGGTAGTTAGATGAGTGGATATATGGATAAGTTGGTAAATGGATAGATGGGTGAATGGGGGAGGCTGGGGTGGATGGATAGATGGGGGGAGGGAAGATGGGGGGATGGATGGGTGGGAGATGGCGGATGGGCACAAATGGGTCCGTCATTATGCATGGCTCTTAACAGAAGCTTCAGGAAAACCAAGAGGGGCTGTGGTCTCCCCGGACCAGCCTGAAAGGAAGCCCTCTTCTCTCCCCTTGAGGAGGGCAGGGGCCAAAGCCTGCTGGGACCCAGACCACCGACCACCATGGTCAGCTCCAAGCCAGCCTTCACAGGCCCCAGTCCATGCTCTCCCCACAGAGGCCAGTAGGGTGCGCTGTGCACCAGGGTCTGGTCCCAGGCTGAGCGCCCAGAACTGGCTAGCCCCGCCAGGGTAGAGGGTGCTGGGCACCCTGGGAAGACTAGACAGAGACTCCATCCTAGTGCCCTGATCTGCCCAGTGGGAAGGGCAACTATTCCTCTGTGCTCGCTCCGTGGCACAGGTAGAGGTCTGGGGCTGAGGCAGACTGGGGTTGGGCAGAGGCACTGTGACGGGGCCCAGACCACTGGCTGCCAGTTTCATGGGCACGCATGCATGTCCAAAGCCCTGCACCACCCCACCCCACCCCACCCCCATTCTGAGCGAAGGGCCTGCCCTCAGTAGTCTCTGATCCCAGGCCCTGAATCAGCCTCCATCTGCCGCCTTCGCCCCTGCAGCCGCCTCCACTTTGCCACGGTCATTATCCCAGTGTTCCCTGAGCCTGCCCACGCCCCGCCTGCGTCAGTGTCCCTCTTCCAAGATGCCCCACCCCTCAGAGCCCTCACTCACCCACCCCCGCCCCTCTGCTCCAGCTGCTCAGCCCCTCCACCCTGTCCCACTCCAGGCCCTGCCCTGCCCCCTGCCCTGGAAAACCTCCAACACTCTCTTAACTGTCCTCCACTCCACCAGTGGCCAGCCCCCTCCCCAGGCTCTCTGAACCAACCACTGGATCTACAGGGGCCCAGGGGACTTAGGATCCACTCCAGCTGCTTCCCAACACTCTAGCAGACCCTTCCTTCCAGGCCCAGGACCCCGCACAGGCTGAGGACCTCAACCTGGGTAGGTCTCAGGCCTTGGACACACTCCCTCAACCAAATTCCCTTCCCTGAGTGATGCCAACGCCCGGGACCCTCGAGGACAGGGTAGAACTGCCCCTGTGAGTTTCCAAGACTGTACCTCTTTAAGGGAGTAGAAACCCCCGTCTTTCTCCCGCACAGTGTCCGGTGGTTTTGAACTGCCGACCTTACCGTGAGCAGCCCAATGAGTAACCACAGTGTCACTCGGGCTCCAGAGATCACACTGACCAGTCTGAATCTGGGCTCTCCCTCTGTGGGAGCGTGGGCTAGTGGGGTGACCTCTGTGAGCCTCAGTTTCCTGGCAGTACAATGACCCTCGGGCTCGGGGGAAGCTTGTAGCCCCCGCATTGGCATTGCAGTTGCCCCTAGGGGGTCCCAGAAGGGAGCCGGGCCTGGCTGGCGGGGGTCCTTTGGGAGTGGGCAGTGGTTCCCTCAGCTCCTCATCACTAGTGTCCCTGGGCCTGGGGATGGTCATCTAGCAGGTCGGGGGCCGGTGCACACTTGGCTGCTCTCAGAGCTCCAAGCTGGCCGATAGTAGCCTCCCTGCTCTGGGTGGGGATTGGGTTCCTCCCTACCAAGCTTCCTCAAGACCACGGCACCGATGAGAAATAGAAACACAGAACCCCTAGGTAACCTGTCAAGGCCACTGGCGAGCAGGCCTGGGGCCTGGCCTCGATGCTCAGCAGTGTCCTCCCCTGAGCTGACAGGAGGCAGAGTAGGAGGTGACTTGCCTCAGGTCGGGCAGCAGCTGGCAGTAAAACTGGAGTCCCTGGGGCTGCCCTGGAGGGGGTGCGATTCCTGCCCCAACCACTGAGGACCGGCCTGTCCCAGCAGCCTCAGGGAGGCGGACTGGCTGTGGCTCAGCAAGGGCTTGCTGCCCAGGGTGCTGGGTGTGAGGAGGTGGGGAGGGAGAATGAGCCTCAGGACTTGGTACCTGGGGGAGGAGGGCGGGGTGGCTGACACGGGTCTCCCATGTCATTTCTGGCCCGGCTTCTGGGAGCAGTTTGAGGGTGAGGTGGTTAGTGTAATTGGCAGAATTGCACAGAGAAAACAGAAAAGCAGGGAGGGGTGGCAGGAAGGCAGGGGCATGAAGCCACAGGGCAGGCGGGGCGGCAAGCAAGCATTCAGGGAGGTGCCCCTGGGCCTTTGTCCAGCCCTCTGCTCCCCAAAGGGGACCCACAACCAAACAGACGGCCTGGGCCAGTTCTCTCTGGGGCACCTCCTGCCATCACCCACTAACCAGGCAGGGGTGCCCTAGCCATGGTCAAGTGTGACCTCCCAGCCCTGGCTGGAGTCCAGCCTCTGTGGGCTGACCATGGCCAACCTCCTAGAGAAGCTGAGCCCTTTCCAGGCTGGCCATGAGCTCACCAGGGTGGGCAACAGTGGGCGTGGGGCCTCGGCCCAAGAACACCAGACCTCAGCCTTCCAGGGCAGTGGTCCAGTGATGTCACTGCAGTCTGAGGAGTAACCAGGACACCCCACGCCCACCCCCACCCCCTGCCAAGGCCAGCCAAGCTCTGAGATTGCCCCAACCCTGGCATGGGATGGTCCTCCTACTCACATGGACCGTGAAATCAGAGAATCGGGCAGCTGAGGGGGTGGCGAGGAAGGGAAGCAGGTGCCCTGCTAGCCACCCCCCTTCCTTTTATCTGGCACCCCTATTGTGTGGTGGGCTCAGCCCCAAAGAGGAATCACAATTGCAATCCTGTTCTTTCCCAGTCTGCCTTCAACAACTCCCTGCCATCGAGTTGATGTGAACTTATAGGGACCCTAGCAGGCAGGTCAGAACTGCCCCCTTTGAGTTTTCTTAAGTGCTTATGGGGGTAGGGAGTCCCTCTTTCTGACCTGGATCAGCTGGTGGTTTCCAACTGTGGCCCCCTGGGCTTCTTCGATAAGCGCAGATCCTACACTTGATCATTGCCAAAAGGCCTAGAAGCCTGCCTTACAGCTTCCAAACACACGGCCCTTGCACTGCGGCCCTGCGGGACAGGGTGAGTTTCTAAGACCGTCATTCTTGATGGGAGTAGAAAGCCTCATGGCTCTCCCTCGGAGCTGCTGGTGGGTTTGAACTGCTGACCTTGAGGTTCACAGGCCAACACATAACCACTACGCCACCAGTGCTACCTTGACCACGGAGCACCAATGCTGAAGACGGCAGTCAGTTCACTAAGGCACCTAATCAATGCTGTGGCCACCTAGTGCTGAGCGAACATGAATGCCCTTATGAGCTAGCCCACTGCCCGCTCCCACAGAACCCTGCTCCCCTCGCCCCCCAGGCCTAGCTCCCTTCTGGGACGCCCCAGAGGCAGCTGCAATAACCAGCACTGGGGCTACAGGAAGTTTCCTCCAGGCCCCGAGGGGTCATGATGGTGACAGAGGTCACTCCACGGTCAAGGTTCCACGGTGGGACAGCAGGTTTCACACTGGCAGTGTCACCCCAGAGAGCCTGGGGAGGGGGCTGGCCACTGGTGGAGTGGAGGACAGTTAAGAGAGTGTTGGAGGTTTTCCAGGGCAGGGGGCAGGGCAGGGCCCGGAGTGGGACAGGGTGGAGGGGCTGAGAAACTGGAGCAGAAGGGAGTGGGGGTGAGGGCTCCGAGGGGTGGGGCATCTTGGAAGAGGGACACTGAGGCAGGCGGGGCGTGGTCAGGCTCACCACTGGGATAGTGATGACCCGTGACTTCATGGAGGCAGCCTCCTCTCCCCAAAGGAACAGGACCTGCTCCCAGGCCTCAGGGCTGCCACCTCTTCCAGCCGCCTGATCGCTGACTCCCGGTCTGGGGTCTGCTTTCTCCCACTCGGACCTGAGCCAAGTCCATCCGTGTTTGCTGGGGTGCCTGCCACTGGCTCAGCGGCCTCAGAGCAGCCTGAGCAGCTGGGCTGGCCAGGCCACTCTCCCATGGGGCACCTCAGTTGTGCCCTACCCTCTGGCTGGGCCCTGTCCCCTCCCCTCACTGTGCCCTCCCCTCTGCTGAGTCCCTTCCCCAGGCTGCCCTAGCCCTGCTCTTTCCTGGGGCACATTTGCTTCCTGAAGCCTTCTGTCCCTCCCCCAGGAGGACAGCTGCCTGAGCCCCCATACTGGGGTTGCTGGGACACCCAGACAGACTAGGAGTCTGGGGGCAGCTGTTGATGCCTGGGAGCTTTTCCAAGCAGACACCCTCTACTCGGGGAATGTGGGGACATGACATGGTCCATGACACCTGTCCAGCACTTGATTTACCAAGTGACCCCCCTGGCCCCCTAGGTGCCCAGCAGCCCCACAAGGCAAGCACAGTGACCCATTCTGCGGGTGAGGAAGCAGGAGCTGGGGAGTGGGGGAGTCAACCCAAGCCCCTCCATTTGTGGGCGAGTCCCGAGTATGTCTGACCCCTGGCCATAGTCCTCTGTGGTGCAGGCGACCTCCTGATCTGGCCAGTAGTGAAGAGTTGGCAAGGGCTTTGTGTGTGCATGTGTGTGCACGTGTGCTTTCTGTGTTCATGTACACACGCATGCATATGTGGGGAGCAGTGTCTACATCAGTGGTTCTCAACCTTCCTAATGCTGCCACCCCTTTCATCCAGTGCCTCATGTGGTGGTGACACCCCAACCATAAAATTATTTTCGGGGCTACTTCACCACTGTCATGTTGCCGCTGCAATGAATCAGGTGACCCCTGTGAAAGGGCCATTCGACCCCCAAAGATGTCGCAACCCACAGTTTGAGAACCACTGGTCCACAACATGTATGCACATGAGTTTGTACCATGTGCATGGGCCCTCTGGCTCTTCTGAGCTGGGGTACAGTGAGATGATGAGGCCCATTCTAAGGGGTTCCTGCTGTCAGGGCCCCCACCTCAGTGCTTCTATCCTCCCTGTAGCCACTCTGCCAGCTGGCCAGACTGGCACCCCTCCGATACCAGGGAGCTTACTCCACCTTGACTCACGTGCTCCAGCCTGTCACCCTTCTGTCTTGGGCTCAGACGGAGGCAACTTCCCAGGGTCTGGCTCTGCCCTGAAAGCCAGGTGACTCCGAAGTTCCTGATACCCCAAGAGGCCCCACCGAGCCTGGGACAAGACCATCTCAGGCCCCCTGCCTCTGCCCAGCCCTGCAGGCAACCACTCAGCTGCTGCTTCCCCTGAAGGTGGCGGGGCTCTGCCTCCCCCCCACCCCCACCCCTTAGTGACCTTGGGCAGATGCTTCTAGGCCCCACGCACATCCCCACCACCCACCCGGTGACAACACTGGCTTCTCACAGCAGGCACCTGGACTCTCTGCTGTGGACGTTGTCTGGCCACCAGACAGACACATTTCAGAAATTACAGCAAATAAGCTCCCTCCGGAAGGCCATTCTGAGCTCTGCTTGACACTGCCCCCAGAGGACTACCATGGGACTGCAGGCCAGCAGCCCACGGGGATGGCCTGTCCCTGGTCATCCCTCCTCTTCCCTGTGTGCTCTCCCCGTGCAGCCTGGGTTTACTTCAAATCCATCCAATCCCCTGCACCCAGGCCTTGTCTCGGGGTGCTGTGGGGACGCTATTCTTCACTGAACAGACGGGATGGCCACTGCTCCACGGGGTCACAGTGTTACTGTGCGCAGGCCCGAGCCAGCTGGCTGACAGGGGAAGAGGTCCCAGGGTGACCTGGGCTTCAGGGTACTCAGTCAGGCATAGGTCTGTGCCCTGCTGGGGCAGCAGTCAGGGTGGTGGGGGTGCAGCTTCTTGCTCCTCTTTCCACCAAACGCAAAACCAAAGCCCCTGCCATCCAGTAGATTCTGACTCCTAGCCACCCCACGGGACAGGGTCCAACTGCCCCCATGGGTGTGTGAGACTCAATATCCGTGGGAGTAGAAAGCCTCCTCTTTCTCCTGAGGAGAAGTGGGTGGTTTCGAACGGCTGACCTTGTAGTTAGCAGCCTAATGTGTAAGGGCCCCTCCCTCTTTCCCAGCAGGAGTCCATTTCTTAGCCACCTGCCTGCCCTGCATCCAGACCAGACTGGGGGTGGGGTGGGGGTGGTCCAGACCCTTCACACCTCACTTATGCCCCCCCCCCACCCCGTGCAGGTGGCTGGCTCCAGCCAAAGCTGCCTGGAGTCAAGCTGAGGCCCCAGCAGTACCAACCTCCCTCCTGAGGCGAGGCTGCTCAGGCCTGCTCCCCCTGTCCCCCCGCACCCTCTCCCCATGCCCATCTCACCTTGGCCTCCAGGGTGGTCAGCCGCTCACTCATGTCGCTGAGCCGGGTGCAGTTCATGCATTCTGAAAGAGGGGTGGGGGGTGAGGGCAGAACTCTGCTCGGGGCAGGGCACAGCCATCTCTGCTTGTTCTTTCTAGAAGACTCCTATCCTGCCTTCAGCATCTTTCCTGGGGTCCCCTTCTCCATGCAGCCTCCCTGACCTCCAAGCTCCTCTCTTGAGTGTCCGTGACACGTGGATCTGTCCGAGTGGCTGCTCTGTCTGGCAATGAGCCAGTCCCAGGATGGCAGGCAGACTCCAGGACAGCGGTTCTCAACCTTATGAATGCCACAACCCTTCCGTACAGTTCCTCATGTTGTGGTGAACCCTAGCCATAAAAAAAAAAAAAAAAAGAGGACATGATGCAAAGGGCTTAAGTGGAGAGCAAATGCTTCGAAAATGATTAGGGCAAAGAATGTATGGATGTGGTTTATACAATTGATGTATGTGTATATATGGATTATGATAAGAGTTGTATGAGCCCCTAATAAAATGTTTTAAAAAATCATTTTTGCTGCTACTTCATCACTGTCATTTTGCTACTGTTATGAATCAGGCGACCCCGTGACAGGGTCGTTCAACCCCCAAAGGGGTTGCGACCCACAGGTTGAGAACCGCTGCTCCAGGGGGAGGGGTTTTGGTGACCAGGACACACAGTGCCTCCGATGTTGGCACTGAAATAAGTGAATGAATGAACGATTGTCGCCCAGCCACGCCCTTTGAGTGAGAACTCTGACCTGGGAAAGAAGACTCGGGGCTGCGGAATGCTTCGAGACAATCTGGGTGCCCCAGAGGCAGCCTGGGTGGGTGCAGAACCACCCGGGGGTCCACAATGGACATTGAGGGGAATGGAAAGGGAGAGATCAAGTTCAGGTGGAGGGAAGCACAAGTCCTGTGGCCAGAGGATGGAGAACGGGCAGGAGTTATAAGCGGCCCAGCCTGGGCAGAGCCAGGGCACAAGGGGGAGTGGGCGGGGCTGCAGAAGTGGGCGGGCCTCACACAGAGGGCCTGGAGTGAGGTGCCTGGTGGTGTCCTGGTGTGGGGGTGGGTTGGGGTACTGTTGCAAGGCTTATGTGGGTGGGTGAACGTCAAGGCCAGTTTTGCATGAAACAAAACCAAACCAAAAAAACCCTCTCTCCTGAAGCTGAATGTCCAGCGAGTGGGCAAGGTGGGGGTGGGGGTGGGTGGGGTGGTGCCGCCAACGGGCTGCGGCAGGAAGGCTGCTGAAGAGCAAGATGCTAGAAGCCTCCGGGGGTGCATCTTCCTGTGCCATAATTTATATCTGTCTCCTGGAGAGCCGAGCTCTTTAATGAGGAAAGAGATGGTTCAAAGTCGCTCTCGCTCCTCCCTGCTTGCTGGGTTCAAAGCCTGACCCCAGAGAACACCATTCTGCGCAAACAGACGCACAGACCGCGCATGAGGCCCTCTGGATAGCTCAACGGCCAGCCCACCCCCTGCCAGGGCGCGCTGGAGCAGACCATGGGGGGAGAGGGCCCTGGAATGGGGCTGGCCCTGCGTGCTCCTGCGCTCCTCAGGCTGGGCCACGGAACCCCACACTGCTGCTGGCCTCCACTTTCCCCCATGATTCCTCCATCATTGTCCCTTACTTTAAGCCTGAACACAGATTACTTGGGCAATTTTTCTGTTCAAAAATAGCAAGTTCTCCACGAGAAAGGTGGAGAGACAGAGTGAGGGGAATAGGTGGTCCAGGGTTTGCACCCACACACCCAGCCCACCCCCCAGGATACCCAGCCACTGGGCGAAGGGGTAGCGAACCCATCCTGCCTCCTGATCCCCCGGCCAGATCCGGCTTACACAACGGCGCCTGCCCACCCCCCTCTCCTTCCCTCCCTCCCTTGACTGGGCCAAGTCAGTGGTTTACAAGCATATTTTAGGTACAGCGCTCTCTCTCTCTCCTCTTCCATAAAACCTTGTCCGTAACCCCAACACATAAAGCAGATTAAAGACCGAGGTATAAACACTAGGACATTCAAACACCTTAGAAGAACGTACACATTCCCCCTGACTCAGGGATAGGGAAGGGCTTTATTGGGCAGGATGGCTGGGGATGAGGCCTGGGCGAGTCACACTCCCATGTTCACGCTGGCTCCTCCAGGAAGGCGCCTTGAGAGGTGGAAAATCACCAGGCAGCAAGAAGAGGCGGGGTGACCCCAGAGGAGCCAGGCCAATAACATTTTGAAAGATGGAACGCAGCCAGGTAAGAAGTCACAGTTTAGTCAACCAGAGGCAGGCTGAGAGACCCGAGAGGGCAGGCTTTCCCGAAGGCTGGAATAGCCCCTGATGGGACAGAGGTGTGTTCCCCCAGGGCGGAAGGGACTAGCCCAAGGGGACAGGCTCACACATGGAGATTTGGGGAGGCCTCCAAGGAATGGCTGAGTTCCCATGAGGCCGCGGGTGACACCTCTAAACAAGAAGGCCCCATGATATGGGCAGATCTGGGTACCTCATTAGCATTGCCCTCAAAGGGTGACACCCCTAAACAAGAAGGCCCCATGATATGGGCAGATCTGGGTACCTCATTAGCATTGCCCTCAAATATCAGCAGACGCCCCAGGATTCCTGAGCCTTGAAAAGAAAACCTTTGAAAGACGGAAACAACAGGGTCCCCTTTGTTTACGTACCCTAATGCCCACACAAGGAGCCCTCTTGCACACTGGGTTGCCCTTGGCAGCTTGCACCTACCAGTTGCTCCGTGAGAAAAAGAGTTGGTGACCCACTTCCGTGAAAATTCCACCCAGAAAACCCGGTGGGGCGATTCTAGTATGTTCGGTTGGGTAGCTTAGAGTCAGAATCGACTCAGTAACACGCAACTATATCCTTCACACACCCAAACGCCCTATTCTCTACCCAATTACCCACTCACCCATTCACTTTAGTCTTCATGCACCCACCCACCTACCCAGCTACTCACCCAGTCACTAAACACCAACCCATCTGTCCATTGTACCTCAACCTATACTTTAGTCACCTACCCTACAACCCACCCACCTACCCACCTGCTCACTCAGCTATCTACCCACCCAATCACCCATCCACTGGCGCATCTACCACCTGACCTTCTCCTTACTCCCTGCCCCTCCCTCTCGACTTCCCCTCATCTGCCCACCCACCATCCATTCATCCAGGTATCCACCCGCCCAATCCCATCAACTGCCTCTTTACCATCGCCTACCCACACAACCTATTCCTTACTCACTGGACTCAGGCACCCATCCTGACCTCCACCTGCCCACCCATCCCCTCCCTCATGCAGCCATCCGCCCAGCCAATCACCCATCCATTGGTCCATATTGCCACCTCCCCCTCACCATCCACCCAAACAATTGCACACTCATCTGCCCTACACTCTGTTTACCCCTCACCCACCACCTTCCTATGCATCTCCTAATGCACGGGAGGCATGTTCAGGAGGCCCTTGGTGGCCCTGGGCTGATGCTGAGGAAGACCTGCCCTCTGGGGCTGTCTAGACACCCTGTAACTCTGGGCAGCAGTGTGCTGTGGGAATGAAGAGCAAGCGGAGTCGGGAGCAGAGCTGACCCGGATGACCTTGGTCACAGCCACTCTGGCCCTCAAGCTTCGGATCAGTCCCTCAACCAGCCCACTCCCCCATGCCACCCCGCCCCGCCCTCTGGGGCCTCGGGGAGGTGGAGGCGTGGAAGGCTGCCGGGGAGCTGTAAAGTGGAGCTGCAGTCTCAGAAAACAACCGGGAAGCCGCACATTCCTGAGGCTCCCAGGCGGGGAACACAGTGTTTCCAGGATCCCAGGCAGCAAGTTGGACGCTCCGCAGGGGGCATCATCCATCGGAAGGGAGGGGGCGCCCTGGCCACGACAGAACTTATTTCTGGAGCGTGTGTTGGCCCGGCCTCAGTGTGCTCTGGCACCCGGCACCGGCTTGGCTGTCAGCGGCCACAGGGTGTCCAGCTCCCCAACCACAGAGAGTGGGCAGAGGCGAGTCAGCCAACTTGCGCTCCCCGTGCCACCTGCCTGGGCAAACGCCCTGACTGGAGTGGGTGTTATAGCTCCCCAGACACCCTGTCATCCACAGGCAATTAAACAATGTTTGTTTAACTTGATTTCATTATGCATCAGCGCGGTGGAAACAGAGAACACTGTGCTGTCTAGGCCGGTTTGGCCACGGTCTGAGGCTCCACCCCCACTGTGCCCAAGCCCCACCCACTGCACTCAGCCCCGCCCCACCGCGCCCAAGCCCCACCCACTTGTGCCTCTGCTTCCCCCGTAGGGTGGGGGCCTGTGGATGACAACGCTCAGTGCTTCCCAGTATTCCTGCTTGTTTCCAGCATCCTTTGCATCCCGCACAGGCTTTTCTGGGGCTCTAGGACGCAGGGTGAGCAAATAATTAGAGAAACTGCAATTGACGAAGACGAATGCTCTACGAGGACTGGAGGAGGGATTGTTAAGCACCTGCAAAATGCAGATGACCGCCCTGCTTGCTGGGACAGGGAGGAGGGGCTGAAGCACATCAAGGATTTCAGCCTTCAGCGGGAGCACAACTCGATGTAAGGAAACAAGGACCCTCACTCACCCCTGGACCAACAGGTCCCATTTCTGATCCCCGGAGAAAAGGCTGGCGTTGTCGAGGATTTGGTCTTGCTTGGATCCACAATCAATGCTCATGGAATCAAGAGATTGCTGTCCATGGGGTCAGTCTGATGCAAAAGACCGCTTTAAGTATTCGAAAGCCAAGGGCACCCAAGCCAATCAATCGCCCATGGTGATGTATTTTTCAATCACCTCATAGGCATGGGAAAGTTGGGCACTGGATAAGGAAGATCCCCAAAAGAACAGTTGCATTTGAATCATGGTTCTGGCGAAGAACACTAAAAAGCGCCCTGGACCGCCAGAGGGACAAACCAATCTGTCTTGGAAGAAGTAAGGCCGGCGTGCTCCTCAGAGGCCAGGCTGGGGAGACTCTGTCACGGTTTGGGCATGTGTTGTCAGGAGAGACCAGCCCCTAGCGGGGCAGCAAAAAGGAGGAAGGCCCTGGACAAGATGGATGGACACAGTGGCTGCAACAATGGGCTCAGACATAAGAACAGTTGTGAGGGCCAGGCAGTGACATGGGGTCACTAGGGGCCGGGACCGCCTCCATGGCACCTAATAACAACAGGTCACAGAGACAGAGACCAGGGTCAGGCTTATCTACCAGCATCTGAATATCAGAAGTGTGTATCAGTAGGCAAGATATTGTCGGGGGAAGTAGGGGGGTGGGGGGCAGGTGAAGGGACTGCATGGTGAAGGGGCAACTAGAGACCTAGGTCTAGTCTGCCATTCTCTCTGTGAACCTCAGTTTCCCCATCTGTAAAAGGGGTTTGTACTCTAAGAGCCTCTGACTCCAGGACTCTGCTCCTGCCCCATATCTGGGCCTTTGTCCTCAGCCTCACTCCTGGCTCTGGCCCCACCGGCAGAAAAGTCCGTTGCCAGGTCCCTCAGCCTTTTGCCTTCTGCCACCACTGCTGTTGGTGATTGTTCTGCACCTAGAATTCAAGATCTGCTCACTCCCCCACCCCCAACACACACATTCCAGAATGAGGTTATCTTCCTAAGGCCCTGAGCAGGGCTTCTCTGTTCTGGAAATCCAAGACACACACTGAGTCCACCGTGGGCTCTGACCAGGAGCCAGCCCCTGAAGGCTGAAGGGCATGTAAAGAAGGCATAGAGAGGCTGCTACCCAGGCCCAGCTTTGAGGCTCACGGACAGGACAGACCCTTAAACTCCACCCCTTGCTATGTCCGCAATCCTAGAGAAGACAAGCATTCTCAGCAACTTCGGCCCAGACTTTGAGGAGTAAGTTGCAAGGCAGGATTCTAGCTCCTACCTAGGCGATTCCTGCGGTGACATCGGTGCTGGGGGGAGGGCGGGGGGCAGACGCAGCTCTGACTCTGTCTAGAAAGCTATACAGATCAGATACAGAACTCTGAATGTCCAGAAAAATACCAAGTCTCCAGGAAGCCAAAGCTGCTTGGCCGGCTACCTGCTCCCGCTGTGAGTACTATCTGCTTTGTTATCATACTCTGTTCGCTGTCTGTGGTTCTAACTGAACGTGTGATACGGTTCTGTTGGGGGAGAAGATGGGCAGAGGTTAAACAAAGAACCAGCGCCTCCACGGAGAATCCGGAAGAGAAAGAGAAAGCACTTAGCATGAGGCGTCAAGGTCAAAGCGAAAAAGCAGCCAGGGGGCAAGCCTGACCACCGAAACCGGAACCCACTGCCACCCAGGCAACTCTGATGCAAGGTCGACCTCAAAGGGCAGAGTGGGGCCACTTTGCAGAGTTTGGACGCTAGAGGGTGTGCGGGGGATGGATCGTTTTTACCCTGAGCCTTGAAAAGTGACCTGGCCTTTCGCGTGATGTGGAAACATAAGACAACATCATGTTTGCATTTTGCTTCAAAGCTAGACAGTCGAGGAATTAAAAGGGCTGTTGGTCCTTACCCCGGAGTTGATGCCGGCTCTCAGTGACCCTGTAGAACAGGGTACAGCTGCCCCTCTGAGTTTCCGAGTCTGTAACTAGTTATAGGAGTAGAAAGCCCCGTCTTTCTCCCTTGGTGCGGCTGGTGGTTTTGAACTGGACGCCTTGAGGATCCCAGCCCAATGAGTAACCACTGCCTCACCAAGGCAGGAATCGTGCTGGTGGCAGGGTGGCGGTGGGCTGGTAGGTGAGTTCTTTCCCCTTGTCTGTCAGCAATTTCTGGGCCTGGGCTCTCACCCAAGCTCGGCATCAACTCAATGACAGGCCTTGGGGCTCCCCGTGCCACACTGGGGAGCCTCCCAAGGTAGAGACACAGGCTCCCTATCCCTAACCTTTCCTGGTCTGCCATCCCCATGGAAGGCCAACCTTCATCTGCCCTCATCCGAAAGAGGATATAGGCCAGAGCCAAACCTGAGCCAGCCGCTAAGCTGATTGCCCCATTTCACAGGTGGAAAAGCTGAGGTCCAGCACGGCAAAGCACGTTTGTCAGAAGTCTCCCAGGAAGCCCATGCTCACGTGCTCCTACATCTTCAACTGTTTAGACCCTGGCCCACAATGGCCAATGTTTACTGCTCCTGCTCGGCTCCAGGCCCAGTGCTCACTGACTCTCTGTAGAAGCGCCCAGAGGGACCCACTATCTACTGAGGAGGAAGTGGATCACGAAGCCCCAGCACAGGAGGGGTGGAACCAAACACCACCTCCAGACACCACCTCCCACCTCCCCACGGTCCCACCTGACCTGACACTGGCCACCTGGCCAAACAGACCTGCCTCAGCCTCTTGGATTAAGTGCCTGGGACAGGTAGAAGAAGCAGGAGCCTGGTGGGGTGGTGGTTGAGAGCTGGGCTGCTAACTGCAAGGTCAGCAGTTTGAAACCACCAGTGGCTCCATGGGAAAAGGATAAGGCTTTCTACTCCTGGAAAGAATTACCGTGTCAGAAACTCACAGGGGCCCTTGTTCCTGTGCTGCACGATGAATCGGCATTGACTTAATGCTAGTGAGTTTGGGTTTAACAGCTACCTGGCAGGCGAGATTTCCCAGAGTCCACCAGGGCAGCCAAGCCTCTTTATTCCTCACCCCTGGCTCTGAGAGACCCTCTCTGGTGTCCTGAGCCTTGCCCCAGGACCCACCAGATGCCAAGGCAATGAACCCCATGGGGGCTGGATCACCCACTGGTCCGATAGAGAAGTGGCCGCTCTCCAGGCTCTGCTGTGAGGCTGAGGGACAGGCAGGACAACCAACCTCCACCCCTCGTTCTGTCAGGGGCCACAGAGAAAATGAGCATTCTCGAGAACTTCGGCCCAGACTTTCCCCTGAGGAGTAAGTTGGGTTCCTCCTTGGACAGGGGCCACCCTGGCAGGGGTGCTCTCTCCCTGTGGAAGCACAAGCCCCGAAGAGCTGAGTGCCCCAAACATCCTTAGAGGACAGCAGCGGCTGCCCTAGACAGAGAGCTTTCTTGAGATGTTCAGAAAGAGCCAGAAACACGGGGAACTCTGGCCAGTGGGATGGAGACACCACTGTTTATTAGACACCCGCTGGGTGAGAGACACAGACACCCAGGCGGACTGTCCTCCCTCTGCTAGGGAGGACGGTGAGCTGCAGAGAGGTTCGGTCACATGTACAAGGTCACGCAGCTTGTTGCACAAAGATCAGAATTGTACCCCAGGGCGGCCCGTGTGGGTCACGCAGAGCCCAGCACATGAGCTCTCAGTGCTGGTGGGGGTGTGCCCCCTGGCATGGTGGTTATACGTTGGGCCAGGATCCCCAGGTTCTGAAGATTAAAACCCCCAGCCACTCCTCGGGAGAAAGACAGGGCTTCCTATTCCGCTCAGGAGTTAGCTACAGTCTGGGAAGCCCACAGTGGCAGGTCTACCCTGTCCTATAGAGTCGCTATGAGTTGGCATCGACTCGATGGCAGTGAGTGGAGACACACCTGGCTTTAGTGCTGAGCACCTGGTGGGGACCATGTCTTGTGTCTCGGTTTTCCCTATGGACCGAGAACTCCTTCAGGGCTGGGGCTGTAGCTCATTCATTCGTGTATTCTGGGAAACTGGAGGAGAAGAAGCCTCGTGCCCGTCACGGGGGTTTCCACGATGCCCATGCGTCCACTCGGGGAGCCAGCGGTGCTGCCCCTGGGGAGTGATCGGGCTGGGGGTGGAGGGTCTCCTTCCTCCTGCTTTGCTTCAACCCCTGCTTGCTGACCCTGCAGCTGCAGGTCTCTGGGTGGGGCCCCCGCCTCTCCTCTCTCAGGTCTGGATGAAGCCCCTGCCCTCGTCTACTTGCTGGGGAACAGCAGGAGGGCCAGCTCCTGCTGGGAGGGTCCTTCATGCCCTACGGCTACCTGGCAGGGACATCCGGGGCAAGTAGGACAGGAGGGGCATCCCAGGTGTGCATTTGCTGTGTACGTTCCTCTAGGTGTTTGAGACTGTCCGGCTGGAGCAGGAAGACCCATGGTCTAGAGCAGTGATTCTCAACCTTCCTCACGCCACCACCCTTTAATACAGTCCCTCATGTTGTGGTGACCCCTCCAACCATAAAATCATTTTTGTTGCTACTTCATCACTGTCATTTTGCTATTGCTATGAATCGTCATGCAACTATCTGATAGGCAGGATGTACTTTCATCGTTACAAATTGAACATCGTTAAACATAATGAAAGCATAGTGATTCATCACAAAACAATACGTCATTATACATTGTGAAGTATTTATGTATTTTCCGATGGTCTTAGGCGACCCCTGTTAAAGGGTCATTTGACCCCCAAAGGGGTCTCGACCCACAGGTTGAGAACCACTGGTCTAGCATCTCATAGCCCTATCACTGGGGCGGTATGTGGTCCCCGTGGTGCGTGCCCAGGCAGGTGTGGGCTGGGGATGCAGGGTCTCCTTCCCGTGCAGGGGCAGGTGTAGCTCCCAACAGCCCCACGCAGCTGTTTTGCATTTCCACAAAGACCTGGAAAGTGGGGAAGGGCTTTGTACCACAGCAACATGATTTACGGAGAGAGAGGGGGGGTGGGGAGAGAGAGAGTGGGGGGATGGAAAGGGGGGAGAGAGGGGGGGGAGAGAGAGAGAAAGAGAAAGATCTTTGGATGCTGGTGTTCAGTATATTCTGGGTGGCACCAGCCCACCACAGGAGGGGAGAAAACACTTTCTTTCCATTTCATTTGAGGATCTTTCCCAGCTGGACAACAAACTCACAGCCATCGAGTCAATTCTGGCTCTTAGCTGCCCTATAGGACGGAGGAGCACTACCCCTGTGAATTTCGAAGGGAGCAGAAAACCTCAGCTTTCTCCCTCGGAGCGGCTGGTGGTTTTGATCTGCTGACCTAACCCACTATGCCACCAGGGCTCCTTTGAGCTGGAGGATGCAAGACACAATAATGATTAAGGCAAGGAAATAGCACCCTGTGGTGTCCAGGGCGCACTTACCTTAGGCTAGAGATGGGTCTCAGGGCGTGGCACCATGCTAAGGAATCCATTGTCATGGAAACGAATCCAATCCATCAAACTCTACCAAATGGTGTTGACATTCAGGACCATGGTCGGGTTCTAACCCATAGCAACCCAATGGACGGCAGAGTGAGGCACTGCCTGGTCCGTACCACCCTCACCACCATCACGAGGTCTGAGCCACGGTGGCAACTCCAGCCACTCCCAGCACGATGTCCTTTTCTAAGGACGGGTCTCTCCTGCTAGCATGTTCAAAGCACATGAGATGCAGTTTCTCCATCCTCACATCTAAGGAGCATTCTGGCTGTACCTCCAAGAGAGACTTGCTTTTTGGGTAGTCCAAGGTATTTTCCATGGTCTTCCCCAACGCCATCATTCAAAGGCATCTGCTCTGCGTAGGCCTTCCATTGAGCTTACTGCTCATCTCTCCCACGCGTATGGGGTGACTGAAAATACAGTGGTTTGGGTCACATGCCATGGGCAGGTACTCCGCTCCTGGGCGCTCCAAAGTTCCTACGTCTCTCCCTAAGGATCACCTACTTCTGATTGCCTTGCACTGGGGGCCTGGCCAGTCGCATGAGCAAGTGAATCAGTTGCCAATGATCTCATTCTACTTGGATCAATAATCAATGTTGAAGTAATCAGGTATTAAAAAAAAATCAAACCAACCTATTTCATCGGGCAAGCCTACTACAAAAGGCCCCCTTAAAGTTCTAGAAAGCAAAGCTGTCTTTGCTTTGATGACCAGGGTGCATCTGACCCACCTTCAGAATCCCCCGATGTACAAAGAGAGATTGGATCGTGAAAAGGAAGACCAAAGAAGCGATGCTCATCACCATGTTAACCCGCCACTTAAGATCAAAGGGAAAGCATTTCCCCAAGAAGGGGCGACGGAAACAGACAACCCAGGGAGGAAGTGGGGTCACAACCGGAGGGGACTGCAAGGAATGAAACGCGGACAACTCGGTGGATGGGGTGCTGGTGCTCCTCTCTGGAGCACATCTCCACCTAATTCACAAAGTAAGCCTCCAGGGGAGAGTCCATGCATTCAAACTGCCGTGCTAACAAAGAACATGGACCGCACTGGGGACTGGCAAAAGATCAAGCCGTCTTAAAAGACACGCAACCAAACCCTGCTGAAGAGGGAGGTGACAAGACTCCGGCTAGCTCACATGTCATTGGGAAAGCCCCACCGCTGGCAAAGGGCAGCTGGCTGGTACAAGAGAGGGCATGGTTGGTGGAAGGTCAAAGTGAAACACCTAATCCGTTCATTTGATGGACTGGCCCAGAAACCCCAACAACACGCCCCAACGTACCAGCGATCATGAAGATGGCACTAGAAGGGGCCACGTTTCCTTCCATGACACATGAGGTCATTCGACCGCCATGAAGAACAAGGACTGTAACTGTGAAGTGAGCCGGTGCTAAGAGAGAGCCCGAGAAGACAGCATGAGCTTTGGCGCTGGCGCCGGCGCTGCTCAGTCATGGCTGGGGCACTGGAGCTCAGTTCTGGGCAGGGAAACACTCATGTACCACCAGGTGCATTCGATGAATATATTTCTCTTTCCCGGTGCTCCCAACGGGCTGCGGAGTGGCTTCTCTTCAGGCTGCCGGGGGCTGGCTGGAGCTCCCAGGAACCAATGGCAGAAGCCTGCTGGGGTGGGACCACAACCCTGTAGGACACCACCCTTCTGGGCCCTGGGTTGGGCCCAGGAGCATGGTCCCCAGAGCCCACAGCTGGGATGCTTGGAAGGGAGCAGCTGTGCTCAGTCTACTCCATGGCGAGATGTCAAGGCTTCCAGGAAGGTCTCTCAGGACTTGAAGGGGATTTTGGCACACCCAAGACAAGTGGTCCTGTCTCAGCTGCTGTTTGGGGGAGTAGGGATGCTGGGTAGGCCATCCCTCCATCTGGTTTTCCTTTAAGGGTTCAGGGACTCAGCTGCGTCTCTGGGGCGGATGTCTGCGTCTCATGTGGAATCCGAAGTTATTGTTTGAAGCATGCTTATCCTCTTTTCCTCGGATGACTGACTTCCAAGTTCAAAGTCAAGGTTCAGGGGCCAGTGAAACAAAGCCAGCTGACGAGGAACTTCCACATCTGAGGAGGCGCTGCCTCGCTTGCTCTAAGAGGGGCTGCTGAGCCCCAAGGACTTTGAGGAGCGCCCATCACCTTAAACCCAGCAGATGTTCTGAAAGAGACCATGGGGTGGAGCTCTTGCCCGGAACAGAGGAGAGGTCTGCAAATAAGAGTCAGGAAGGGGTGGACCTCCCCAAAGACTGGGGCTTTGGGGGAGCAAACATGGAAGCAGAATTTAAGACCCAAAGACAAAGTCAATGAAGGAGGTGGGCGGCCCGGTGCTGAGGAAGAAGAGCCCTGGCAATATGAGGAAGACCTGGGGTTGGCTCTGCACCCTCCTCCATGCCCATGTGATTCTGAGCAGGCCCTCCCCCTCCCAGAGCCCTTGTTCCTGCCAAGGCAACGTCCGTGCATGCAGAAAATGGCATAGCAACTGTTGGCCAGGTGGTGGAGAAACCGGAACTCTTGCCCATTGCTGGTGGGAAAGCAAAATGGCACCTCGCAGTGGAAAATTGTTGCGAGGATCCACAGAAAAGGTAAGCATAGAAGTGTCTTATAGCCCAGCCATCCCATTCCTAGGTCTATGTCCCGAAGGATTGAAAGCAAGAGCTCAGAGATCAAACAAAGTTCATAGGGGAATTAGTCACAGTCACCAAAAGGTTGAATGGAAACAACTCAAATGCACATCCACCTGGAAGCCACTGACACGCCCCACCTTTCTTTCCCTTCCAAACAGTTTAAAATGTATTTGAATCACATAGAGGCATTTGTGCAGGGTTTTAGTAGTTGTCTGCTAGCTTAAGACTTAGTTAGCGCTCTGGGCCCTGGCCCTGTGACCAGGGGGAAGTTCCTGAATACTCTGGACACACAGCCCCACCCCCGGCTTCACTATGCAATATAAGGATCGTCAAGGCCACTTGGCAGGCCCCACGGATAGTCAGAGAGAAGGCAGGATAAGCACAGGATGCACGTCTGAGAAAGCCTAGCTGTAACCTGCACGGCTGGGTCCAAAAGCAAATCTCTCCCACAGTGGTAAGGACAGGAAGGATCTTCAACTTATCTCACCCGACTCTTTCTTTGTACCAATGGGAAAACAGATCTTCGGTGATAAGTGGCTAAGAGCCACAATCTGAGGTGGTGGCAGATCCAGGGCTAACACCCAATTCTGGGTGTGCATCTTCACCTTCCGCCCTCTACTGCACCCAGAATGAGTACTTCTTTCATGCCCGCCCCCACTGCTAGTCATTTACACTATAGTTAGAAGGAGTTCATCCAGTACCACTGAAGGCAAATGCTTTCCAAGTCAGTTTCCAACTACTTTCCCTTAGTCTTCCCAGGAGTCCTGTGAAGGAGATATGGGTATCCCCACAGGTTAGAAGAGGAAAGAAAGGGCGGTGCCCAGGGATCCAGCCACACGAGACCCAGCGCTTCTTTGTTCAGTGTCTCCACCTGTGGACAGGTAGGAGGAGGAGACAAGAACCACACCAACGGCTAGTTAGGAGCAGCATGGGAAGTTCCTGCCGCACAGGTAGCCACCACCACCCCCTCCAGGCAGGGCTGGTCTCCACAGTGGTAGGTGCTGGGAACCCCACGGGACTCACCAAGTGGCAGATGGGAGAAGGCTTAGGCCAGAAGTAGAGTCCTTGTAGGGGGACACTGGGAGACAGCCAAGACCTATTCTCTGCTCACAGCTGATCTGCAGGTTTGGGGGAGGAGAGAAGGGAGCCTGAGTCTCCCTTTTACTGCCCTGAGCCTGAGGGATGTGGTGGAGGGTGAGGAGCAAGATTGGGGGTGCAGATCCTCTTGGAGGAGTACAAATCAGCAATTTACCCTAAGGCCCTCTCCCCTCTTTCCTGCCGCCATCTCTCAGCAAGAGACACACCTGCGGTTGGTGGCAGGGGCCCCTGATCTCAGCAGAGTCTGACGGCACCTCCAGATGGGCGAAGGGGTGGTAGTGGGGGTTGGAGGTGGTGGGTGCTGGGAGGGTTGTGATCCTCCCCAGCACCCCGTTTCACTACCCACAGCTCAACTCCTTGCCCTTTGGGCTAGCATGAGCCTAGAGGGCAGGCAGGAGGAGGAACAACTCCCCTTCCGGGGTCCTCCTCCAACACTCCCCGCACCCCGAGGAGCAGCTGCGGTGAAGTGCAAAAGCTCTGCCAGTCGGGCGGGAGTGCACCGGCATCTCCTTGTGGGGTGAATTTGCATTCTCCACATGACGAACACGCGAAGCATCTTTCTAGAAATTGTTCTTTGCACATAATTTTATTTCTTGTATCGTTATTGAGAATGTATGTAGAAAAACAGCCCAACCCAACGCTTTCTGCACGTACAACCTAGAATGTGGTTGATCATTCCCAAGAATGATGCAGGGAGCCTAAGCTTAGCTTGTTCGGGGCTCCGACAGCTCCCCGGGGATCTGAGAAGCAGGGTCTGTCTCCAAGCAACAGCAGCTGCGCCCCAGAACCAACATCTCCCAGAGCCCAGACTAACGACATCCACAGGAGATACCCTGGAGAACATTGAAGCTAAACCTCTCCTTGTCCAGAAGGGTGGCCATGACCATCATTGGAAGAAGGAAGGTAGGTGCAAACTGGGTGTGGCAGGTTGGGCCTCCTTGTAAAAGGGGAGGGGCATCAAGGCTGATACCAAGGAGGTAGAGATCAGATAGGTCTCCATCCTCCCAACTTTTACCTTCTGGCACGGTTGGACTTACTAGATTCATATATTGTATGCCGCCCACCCCCCATTCTCATTAACAGATGCTGTAGCTGTCTCTCCTCTATGTGAACCCTACCACATGATCAAATGAACATCCCCCATCCTTACTCCATGCATGCCATTACGGCCAACAGATCTTCCTCCGTCGTATTTTGAGTGTTTTCCAACCTGTAGGGCCCATCTTCCAGTACTATACTAGGCCATGTCCTGTGCTGTTCACAAGATTTTCAATAGCCTACCCCCCGAAGTAGACTGCCGCATTCTTCTTCCTACTCTGCCTTAGCCTGGAAGCTCGGCTGACACCTGTCCGCTGTGGATGATCTTGGTATTTGAAATATTGGTGGCATCGCACCTACTATCACAAAATGCAAGCCACCGTGGAATGACAAAGTGAGGAGGGGCGGTGGATCAGGGAAGGAACAGGTCACAATTCATGATCCGGAATGAATTAGGTGTAGTTCTTTGGTCTGGGCAGCTTTTTCTCAGCCCTGCCTGCCGGCTTCTCTCTGAGCCTCAGTCTTTTGGCCCCTTGGTCCCTTGGCCCTTGGACCCCTAGCCCCCTCAAGTAAGTATTACAAAGCTCTTTAGCATTCCCATTAAATGCCCAGAGGCACCCCACAGGGAAGCCTTGGCCCAAAGACCTTTAGCACTCTTGCTCTGTGCGTCTGCACAACCCTGCCTCACAGGCCAGGAAGTTCACTGCCAACCTGGGCCAGGCTCCTGGTTCCACTGCTGCTGTTTTTCTGCAGTTGCTTCTAGGTGCCTTGTGCCATCTCTCGTGTGCCCTGCTCTCTGTCTGCTGAGTCTAGGGGGTTCTCAGCACAGGAACCCCAGGCCCAGAGAACACACTCCAATCCTCACTCTCCCGCTCTCCGCCTTTGGAATGAGTGATTTTAAGCCTAGTAGGATAACAAAACTGGCTGTGTTAGTCCGGGTAGACTAGAGAAACCAATTCATAGAGATATTCATATGTGTATAAGAAAGAGGTTTATATACAAAAGTAATTGAATATTGAGAAAACATCCCAGCCCAGCCCAGATCAAGTCCGTAAGTCTGATACTAGCCCATATGTCTGATACCAATCTATAAAGTCCTCTTCAGACTCATGCAACACATGCAATGACGCCAAATACAGGAAGATCACAGGCCAGTGGGTGGGAAGTCTTGCGGATCCAGTGGTGGTAGAAGCACCTCAGTGCTGGCAGGGCTCTCCATGTGGCTTCTTCAACTCCAGAGATCTGGCTCCATCAGCCTCTTTTCATGTGTCTTCCCCACAGCAATGTTTCCCAGGGAGTGAACTGAGAGAGAGAGTATCTCCCACCTCCAAGGAGGAAATAAAAGAGTTCTCCCCTTATTTCGCATCACGTGTTCATAAGGAAGGAGCCTCGTGGTGTCCTGGTTACAAGTTGGGCTGCTATTCACAAAGTCGGCAGTTCAAAACCAGCAGGCACTCCACAGGAGAAAGATGAGACTTTCTACTCCCCCCCCCCCCCAAAAAAAAAGTTAGTCTTGGAAACCCACAGAGACGGTTCTACTCTGTCCTGTGATGACAGGGAGTTTGGTTTGGGTGTTTGTTCATAAGGAGGCGGCATCCCCACCCTTGGGACAAGACATGGGTGTGGGGTCTTGATGCAAGAGTGTAGATCCCAAGCTAAATGCAAATCCCAAGGGCTCAAATGCATTCCCCTGTGAGAGAGGAAGGTGGAGCTTCTTACCCCAATTAACGTTAAAGCAGTAGAGACTAGGAGGAGTTGGGAGTTAGCCAGGATCACCAAGCTGGTCCACAGCATCAGCCAGGCCTTGAACTCAGTCCACCTGACTCTGGGATCCTTGAATCAAGGACCAGAAACCTACTGTGGACCAGCCATCTCTCTCGGCAGGATAAAGAATATCCTCACGGTTCACAAGAAACCAGCCAGAATCCCTGGACTAGGGAGCCTCACCCTTCATGCCTGGGAGGGAGCAGCAACCTCCAAGCTTTATGGCTTGATGATAGGGGTCAACATCTTCCAGAGAGAAGCGTCTGTCTCCAGCATCCATCCTAAAAGGCTTTCTCCAGCTCGCTGTAGCTGATGAGTTTGTGGAAGCTCAGCTGGGAGTCCAGGCAGCTCCTGCAGGCCCCTCCCTGTTCAGCTGCTGGAGTCCTAGGGGGCCTGGCAGGGGTGGGGGTGGGGCAGCATCAGTCTAGCCCATTCTGGGAAGTAGATGAGGCAGGACTTGGCACCACTGCCTCCAGTTTGACCAGCCTAGGGCGGCTATGGCAGGCAGGCATAGAGGAAGGAAGGGGAAAAAGGCCAGGTCTCGGGAGTCCATGTCCCACATACCCACACCCCATCCCTTCCTGCCATTAGGAGTCAAGTGGTCATCAGAAGATTTTAAGTCAAGTAGACACTCCTGGCTAGGGCTGGAGTCTAACCTGTTAATCGTGTCACAGCCTGATGCCACCATGTCCTTGGGGGGCTGGCTTTCTTATAAGGAGGGATCTAGATGAAAGAAGGGCCTTCCTGCTGGCTGGCCACCCTGAGAGCTGCCGGAGCCCAGACCCATTTCCAACGACCTTGGATCCGCATGGCTCTGCACCCCACTGGCCTGTGACCTTCCTGTACTCTGCATTGTTGCTCTTCCCCAGGCTACACCATGCTGCTACGCTGTCATGATGGTCCATTGATAACAATGGAACTACGTCCTATCAGACATTTACATGACGGCTCATAAGAGTAGCAAAATGACAGTGATGAAATAGCACCGACAAGACATTTATGGTTGCGGGTCACCCCCGCATGAGGAGCCATGTCAAAGGGTGGCGGCCTGAGGAAGGTGGACGGGAACCAATAGCCATCCTTTCTCCCACAGATCTGCTGATGGTTTCCAATTACTGACTCTGGGCCTCGCACCCCCATGTGTGACCACTACACCCCCGGCTCCATCCTTCTCTTCTAAGAGCCTCCATCCGAGTGGCTTACGCATCTGGCCCACCCACCAGGACCCCAGCCCAATGACAAGATCAGAGTTGGCTGTCAGAAGGTGCTCTGAGGCCATGTTGAGAGGGATGGGACCAATAATTCCCCCTACCCCCACCCCCCACCTCCAACTGGAGCCCAGGACCTTGAAGTCTCCCAGGCCCACACCTGACCCTGCAGGGAGCTGATGACAGACCAACGGCATCGAATACTTAGTCTGACATCATCTGGCTGCAGATCCCAGCGCCTAAAATTAGGCCGAGGAAATGTAGAATGTGACTTCGGATTTCCAAAGGAAACAGGAGCGAGGGCCAGAGAACGGGTCATAAAAGAATGTGTGTGACCCAGTCCCATCCAGGGGGAACAGACAGCAGCTCCGCTTGTGGGAAGGGGGGGCAGGGGAGGGGCTCTCGCTGCTGCCCTCCTTCACAACACACAGAGCCTCACACCCGCTGGGCTGGCAGTCTCCTACCTGGAGATGGCCATTCACCACGGGTAGGGGAGGGGAGGCCTGCAGGGAGCCCACATCTTGCCCAGGGTCAGGGTAAGAAGATTCATCGCAATTCCACCGCCCCAAGCACAGACCAACCATCCCAAGCCGGGCCTGCTGTCACCCAGGCAATTCTGACGCCCCAATAACCTAGCAACCCAGCCGTGGGACTCTGAGGCTCCCAATTTTCACAGGAGCAGACAGCCTCATCTTTCTCCCCGGGAGCCATGGGCGGGTTCGAACCTTGCAGGTGGCAGCCCAATGGGGCCCTGTTTTCTTTCTCTCTTAGGGGGTCCAACAACAGAAAACCATCTCCTGAGACAATCCCAGGCCCTCCGGATCGAAACTGCCAGGAGCTCAGGAAAACGGAACTGGGAATTCTGCTGAGGTTTGGAGTTTCTCCAGAACTCCCCCCCCCCCCCCCCAGAGAATGCTGAGTAAGAAGGAGGAGATGCCTACTGCCCTCCCCGCCCCCCAAACACACACACTCAGCAGTCAGTGAGGCGGGCAAGGCAGTGCCCTCCCTGGAACATGGGCGATTTCTCCCATCAGTCTGCGGCTGGGGATGCCAGGTCAGGCTGGCCCCCACCACAGCCTGGCCCCGAGTGTCCATACAAGCGCTGTGGGGATGGGGTGAATGTGGTTAGGGGGTGATCCACCCCCCACACACCCTGTCCCCAGCATTCTGACACCTTCAGGACCACAAGGCACCACCAAGAAAGCCAATCCTAGAAGCATGGCCGGGGCTCAGATCACATCCTGGAATTTCATTTCCAACATGTTTAGAGCATTTCCGGACTAAATAAAGGGTGGGCGTGAAGACAGGTATCCCCAAGAACGGCAGGTTCAAATCCCAACACCAACTCCAGCTACAGGGAGGAAAAGCTGCGGCAGGCTGTGGCCGCCCAGCTACCCCAAGATTCCCAGTAGCTAAGCCAATGGGAGCAGACCATGATGTATGTTCTGATGAAGCTGGGGAGGGGTCAGCAGGAAGCAGGGCCAAGACAAGGAGACCCTGCCCCCGAGTGGAAAAGCCCTTCAAGACTGCCCTCACCCCTCCACCCCCATGAGAGCCACCTCGGAGGACCTGGAGCCTTGTGTCCTAAAACCCAACCAATCCCTTCATTTCGCAAGGAAGCAGGCGGGCCTGGGGAGGCTCCCCCCAAAGTGCAGTGGTCAGTGGCTCCTGAACCCCGTAAGAGCCCCATCACCACCACTTCCAGGGGGGCTCAGCGCAGCCCTTCCTTCCTCCAAGCACAGGGCAGGAAGTCCAAGCCGCCTTCGGGGAACTCGGGAGAGAGCAGTTTCCGCCCTTTCAGAATGATGGACAAGGCCATGCCCCCAAAGGCACTGATCTTGCTCTGAAATGGCCTCATTTACAGTGTCAAAGGCAACCCCTTCCTCCATCCCAGACGCTCGCAAGTTTACCCAACAACTTCTGAGGTAATGCTTCCACCTGGCGCCTGGGCCGCTTCACAGGTCATACGGCACAGTCAAACCAAAGATGCGCCTGAGGATGCCGAAGGCAACACCCTGTACCTACTCCCCCCATCTTCCATCCCCTGCTCAAGCCATGCCTCCTCTTGCCTCTTCCTCTGCCCTTGGGACTCCAGATCCTGCCCATACCCATCGGAACCCTGGTCCAACAAGCTTGGGAGACCAGCAAGCTTCCAACCTCTTCTACCGCCTCTGCAGTCCGTCAGACCCAGGTGGACGCCAGGCCTCACTGCCAAGTTAGCCAAGCTCCCGCTGCAGCGCCCTCATCTATACAACGAATGTGGTAGCTGCTATGAGAACTGAAGGCGGGATGTGCTCACAATCATGCTGAAAAAAAAAGGTCACCTGGCACACAGATCACTTGTTGCGTCCTTTGTGCAAGAGTTCACCCAGGGGACACAAGGCATTTCCAAAAACCTCGCCGCCTTCAAGTCCAACTCCCAGCAACCCTATAGGACAGGCAGACCTGTCCCCGTGGGTTTCCAAGACTGTAACTCTTTACAGGAGTAGAGAGGCTCATCTTCCTCTCACAGAATGGCCAGTGGTTTTGAACTGCTGGCCTTGGAGTTAGAAGGCCAACAGGTAACCCGCTCTGCCATCAGGGTTCTTTGGCATTTCCTAAGGAAAACTTAACTTCTTTTTAACCATGTGGCACAAAGAACGCAGGCAGTGATGATGTTGCTTATGAAACAGCAACATACTCTTAAAAAGTCGTGTTTGTTTCTCTGTTTGTTTGTTTGGGCAAGCTGAGGTCAGTATTAGGCCTGGCCTGATGATTCCGACCCACACCAGATCCCGTCCTTCCTGGGGAGGAGCCCACAGCCCCCGATCTTCTAGGGGCCGGAGGAGCAGAGAAACCCAACCAGCCATCTATACACTAGAGCTCTATCTGAAAGACGCCCCGAGGGAGGCTGGAGGGAAGGGAAGACCACTGAGTCTGTCCCTGGGGTCAGAAAGACTTTCTTGGTCTCGGAGGTGATCGAGTAGAGAAGAAGAAAGGTAGAGGAGGGGAAGCAGGGGGGGGGGGGAGAGGAGGGTGGAGGAGGGAAGAGATGAGCTGGTTCAGCAGACACCATGTCTGCAAAGGTCCACGGTGAGAAAGGATCGCAGTAGCAAGAACACACTAAGCAGAGCAGCATGGGGTGGATCTGCTGCCCTCTGCGGAGTATTGAAAAGCCAGGATGGTACTTTGAGGACGAAGGTGCCCCTGCCCTGAGCCAGAGTGTTCCAATTGCCTCCTATGTGTGGGAAAGTCGGACACGGACGAGGGAGTACCGAAGAAGAGTCGATGCCTTTGAACCCGGCTGCTGGTGAGGAAGATCGAAGGCGCCGTGGGCTGCTAAGAGGCAAACCGAGACCGGCCCCCGGAGAAGGGCCTCGTGCTCGGTAAAGTGGAGGGGCAGCGGAAAACAGGAAGGCCCTCCACGAGGTGGGTGGACACGGTGACTGCTGCATTGGGCTCAGGCGGGGGAAGAGCTGTGGGTTCAGGCAGAGGTTCGTTCTGTTGTGCAGAGGGTGGGTCGGGGTCGGAGCTGACTCGATGACCCCTAACAACAAGACAGTGGCTTAGCACTCAGATGCCACCTGAAAGGTCCACACCTGGAGCCCACCGGCCGTGCTGCAGGGGGAAGATGTGGCAGTTTGCTTCTATAAAGGTTTCATCCCTGGACACTCTCTCCAGAGATCCACTCTGCCCTACCTACAGGGTCGCCGTGAGTTAGAATCAACTGGCTGCCAGCACCAGGCCCTGTGGCCAGAGTTCACATCCGCAAGCCCAGGGCGGGGGCAGGGGTGGGTGTTGGGAGAACCACGGCAGCGGGACATCACTGGAGGGGAAGGTGAAAATGAGGGTCAAGGATCTTCTAAGCCTTGAGGTGTTTGGATGACGGACATCCAAGCTCGGTGGGGTGGGGTAGGGTGGGGGTGGGGGTGGGAACAACACACCAGCCTCATCAGAGGCAACACGGCTGTGTATTTATGACAACAGGTGTCCAGCAGATGGCAGTCAAGTGCCGTGAGGAAGGAATGCCTTTTCCGGAATTCACACAAAGACACCTACATCCATGGAGGTGCTGTTTGGCTGATACAGAAAAGGGGTGAAGAGACACTGAAGGGTCCCCTACAAGGAAGGGGGATGTTTAGACTGCCACTGTCGACAGCCTTCTTTTTATGGGGAGAGAAGAGGTCACTGAGATGGTCTAGGTGGACAAGACATGACTGAAGAAAGAGGGGTGCAGGGGTAGGGCAGGGAGGGTGAACTCAAGGGCTGTGTGGGCAGAAGAAGCTGCAGAACTCGGTGAGCCCTGGGTCTGGGGTCCCAAAGGAGAGGAGAGAGTTGGGACTTGGAGGCTTCTAGATGGATTTAGCAGCTGGATGCTGGAGCAAGCCTCTTCCCTGAGCTAGGCCACAGGACAGAAGGTGCTCGAGGGAGGGACGGTGAGTTTGTTTTGGGGAGTACAAGGTGTGCCTGCAAGACATCTAAGAGGAACATGGGCAAGCATTGGACGGAGTTAAAGGTATCGGTTGCAGCTTGGGATCAACCAATGGCAATGCCAGGCTCTGGCTAGGCATCCCCTCAGTGTTCCCAACCAGCTCCTCCTGTGATGGAGAGAGAGAGAAAGAGAGAGAGAGAGAGAGAGAGAGAGAGAGAGAGAGAGAGAGAGAGAGAGAGAGAGAGAGAGAGAGAGAGAGAGAGAGAGAGAGAGAGAGAGAGAGAGAGAGAGAGAGACAGGCCCTGGGTCTGGAAGCAAGCTAGGGGAAACCCAACTGCAATGAAGGCTCCGCTCTTTCCATCCCATGGGGATGATGGGAACCGAATTCCCCCCTCCTCCTGCGCCAGGATCTTTAAATGGGCTCTCTCCACGGGACTGAAGGACCACCACCAAAGAGAGGGAGCTCGTGTACCTGGGAGCCAAGGGTGTCCTGATACCCCAGGAACGGCTCTGTCTCCAGGCAGACGGAGGATGGAAGGAAGGGATTCAGCCATGACCGAACTGAGATACTGAGCAGACCCAGTGTGGGACCTGAAGGGCTCCAAGTTCTGGACAGACCACATACCCCCCCCCCCCCCATGTCCTGGAGCCGCTGTCTGAGGGAGCCGGCCGTGACCGGCCTGGCTTCTCCTCCGAGGGCCCCACCAGGCCCTTTGATTAGCAGCCAAGCCCCACGTCTTTCCAAGTCAGAAACACAATAAAATGAAGCTTGTTCCAAAGTGATCCCCCTTCTCCTCCAACTCATTTTAATGTGGGTTTCGGCGTCTGTTTATTGCGAGCAGCCCCGCCAACATGTGCTCACAATATGCCTGTCACCGGCAGGCGGGGGACGGGCGGGGGGCCGCGGGCCGCCAGGCTTGGCAAGCAAAGGAAGGAACCCCTGCATGTCTTTTAGGATCAGGTCACCCGGGAGGTGGCTCTCCAAGGGGTGGTGCCACGGGCTCAGGAGGGGCGGGGCCTCACTCGGGCTACTCTCCCTGCAAAGAGCCTGCCCGCCTGCAGGGGCGGGGGCGGGACTCCGGAGGGGGCAGGGTGGGCAGGAGGCAGCTCAAGCGTGGGGAGGGAAGAGGTTTCTGGCAGGGCACTGTGGGGTTGTCTAGTCTCTCATAGCCACAGCATCCTCTTAAGCGAGTGTCTGCCTACTGGACTGCCAGGCCTCAGTTTCCCCACTTGTAAGAGAAAGGTCCAGAGACTTAGGGTCTACTCGGAAAGCACTGTGGCATCTCAGGTGAGCAGCTGCTCCTGATGGGCTGTGGTGCCTCGGTTTCCCCACCTGTAAGAGGTGGTTGGGCTTTGATAATGAGAACTCCCTTTGGCGACTGGTGGCTGTCTGCTTTCTCTGGGTGGGGACACTGGAAGCCCCGGTGGGCCTCGCGGGGTTCATGAAATCCAATCTAATCAGTTGCCCGTGAGTCGACTCTGGGCGAGCCCACGGGTATCCGAGTAAAAGGGGCTTCCTTGGGGCTCCCCATAGCTGCTTTCTCAGGAACGGGTCACCACACCTTTCTCCCAATCTAAAGACTGGACCCTCCCACCTTTCACTTAGCAGTTGAATACCTTGAGGCTGCCTTCCACCTGGCCACATCCTGGCACTGAGCCCAGGGTGGCTCCCCCAGGCTACAGAGGCTGCCTTCCACATGGCCAAGTTCTGCATGTCGTCTGCTGTGTGGCCTCCACACCCACTCCATCGTGTGCTGTCATCGTCGTTAAGCACCACCGAGCCAGTCCCACTCACAAGGACGCTGTGCACAGCAGAAGGACGCTGTGCCCGGTCCTGCGCCACCCTCACTATCGTGGCTCTGTCTGCGCCCGTGGTGGCCGCCTCGGTGTAGGTCCATCTCGTGGAAGATCCTCCTCTTTGTCGCTGACCCTCCACTTGCTGTGTAGCCTTGGCGTATCCCCTTCCTGGATCAGGAAGTCCAGCTGTCCGGTCCACCCGTGGACCCCTCTGTGAGCAGGCCTCTCCTGAGAACACGGGCTCTTTTGCCTCTGCTGTCCACTGCCTGCTGGTCCCCTTCAGATACCCGGGCCACCTCCTCCGATGTCGGGGGAGCATGGCCCAGTGTCCTCTGCATCCTAGTGGCCCCAGCCACACAGCAGTCACCACCTGACAGTGCCGCTGGCCGGGCTTGTGTGAACAAGGACGCACTCTGCTAACCTCCTTCCAATGGGGGTCACCGGAGCCGAGCGAGGAGAGAGCTGACCCGCAATGTGCACAGGATGCATCGGCCAAGGATTCTGCCGGCCTCTCCTGGTGGGGAGCCCCTTTTGCAGGCTTATGACTTGCCGTGTTACACTCAGAAGTAGGAAGGGGCAGTGAGCACCGCGGTCACTTCCTACCGGGTGGGACCCTGAGCAAGTCACAGGCCATGTAGCTGCTCCTGAGCATCCTGCCCACGTCACAGGGCTGGGAACCACGGAGCACAGGCAGGCTGGACCCGGAGTGGGTGCGAGCTACGTGGAGGAGGGCCTGTAGGCTGACCTGGCTGCACGTGTGGGGCAGGCAGCCTCCTCCGACGAGCCTAAGGCTCTCCCTTTCAGGTGGTCACATTGGCTTCTTTGAGAGGTGACAAAATCCTACTGACTTGTGAAGATGGTGCCAAGGGCTAAAGGCTCCAGAGCTGCCAGTCAGGCCTGGCACAGATGCCACCAGGAAGCTGGCACGGCGCCCAAGCACATATGTTGCTTTTCTTTCCCATTCCACGTCTGTTGCCCCTCTGGGCGGCCTGCCCCGCCCGCTCACTCACCAGGACGAGGTTCCGGGACCTGGATCCAAGGGAGCTTAGGGTGGGACGCAGATAAAATGTAAAGCAAACATTGCAGTTTGTGGTTTCTGCATGTTATCCAGTCTCCAGGCCATTTCTTTCTTTAAATAGTTGATTGGAGTCTACTTCGCGTATCGGACGGTTTAATCGTTCACTCACGAGAAGAAGAGTTGTACCAGCCTCACCACAGTCAATGTCAGGCCATCGTCTCCTCTTACGCCTCGGTCTTAGCTCCCCGTTTCCCCCCATCCCTGCCTGCCATGCCCGAGGTAACCCTTACTCCAGTTCCTGTCCCCATAGATCTACCTGTCCTGCAGAAAATCAGACAACGCACGAACAGGAAGCAAGCGCACAAAAAAAACCACAACGGTGGCTGGAGAAAACATAGAAAAACCTCAACAGAAAGAAAGCAGAAAATATTAAAAGCTGAAATGACTTTCCAGGCTCTTTCTGAGTGGGAGAAGAGAGAACTCTCTCTCTCACACACATACATACACACATGTGCATGCACCACAAACACCACACACTCCTACACACTACCCAACACACGCATGCATGTACAAACAGGCATCATTAGCTGACATCGAGGCGGGTCCTGAACTTATGCCCCCCCCCCCAGGCACATCAGAGTGAGATGCTGCCCCCTCCGGTGCCATCCACAGCATCAGTGACAGGTCGGATTGTTATGACCACCCAGATGATTGTCACGGAAGCTCAGAAGTAGATAACCCGGCCTTTCTTCCTAGTCCTTCTCCATCCAGAAGCTCTGCTGAATCCGGTCTGGCATCCCAGTAACACATGAGCCTCCCCTGACAGAGGTCGTGGCTGTACAGGGGCCACTAATGCCTTCACACACTCACATAAGTGCACATGCACGTGAACAAACGCCCGTGCACACAGGTCTGCTGGGAGCCAGAAGCCAGGCTAACGAGTGAGACGCAGGCTCTGGCCCTTGGGGGTGAGAAGGACTCCCGGAGTCCCGCTGAGCTTGGCGGCCTCTGGCTGCCCTGCCGGGATCAGGGGCCTTAGACGAAGCAGTGCCCCTCAGGGTTTCCTGTTTTGAATAGGGTCCCATTCTGGTCACCGTGGGAACGATGTGCCCAATGGCCATCTTGCCACCAAGGAGCACGTGGCTGAGCAGGGGACCTGGGTTTGAGGCAGAGATAACAGGCAGAGGGTGGCAGGAACTCAGAGTGGCAGCTCCCGAGGGACAGACCTCGGAGGAGACCCAGGGGCCCTGAGAAGGTGCCCAGTGGATCTAATCTGGAAGGAAGGGCAGAAGAGACTGGCCCTCTCCAAGCATCGCCACCGAGCAGAGTCCCAGCCCCTCAGACTCTCCCCAGAGCTCAGAGCAGGGAGTCCTCCAGACCCCCCAACGGGGCGCTGCTGGGAGATGGGACAGCCCTTCTCCCGGCGACCCGACCAGCGGCTCGCAGAGCCAGCCCATTTCCTCCCTAACCCTGCAGCTTATTTCAATCGGCAGCTTCCGAAGTAAACTTTAAAAGCCTCTTTTAGATGATCAGGGTCATTTTCTTTTTAATAAGAATGAAAATGAAATGCCTCCGGCCCTGAGGACCAAAGCCTGGACTCTCCAGTGAGAACCTGCCTATGGGGAAGCAGGCCTGGCCCTCTGGGAGCCGATTCCCAGGGGGCAGCACCTCCCCAGGTGGTCCACTCCAGGAGGATTCCTAAGGATGGACGGGACCAGGGGCCAACACCAGAAAGAGCATCCAGGAAGTCAGGGAGCAGAAGGCTTGTTGGCAAAAGACCCCCTTCCTCTCTAGATTGGGGTCTTAGCATAAAGGCTTTTCAGGGCTCCACGTGACCCGCAAGAGGTGTCTACAGCCTGCCAGCTCCCTCGACCTGGTTCAGGCCCATGAGGCCACCTCCGAAGGTTCCCTGCCCTGGGCATTTTCTGCACCACTGTCCTCAAGCATGCCACTCCTGACGGAGCCCTGCAGTCCTGGGAGACTCGAGGGCAGGCCTGTGTTTTGCAGGACGCTTGCTGCTTCCAACAGGGTACCTTTGAGGCTGAGCTAAAGCCACCGACCTTACTCTGCCCCCGTTTTCTGCAAAATGAACCAGAACAAAGTACTAGGAGTCCGTCAGAAAGGCTCTGTGGGTAGAGGCCTGATTTCAACCTGCCAGGTGGGCAGCCTTGGTGCTCAACCGCTCTCAGCCTCCCTTTAAAAACTCACTGCCTTCGAGTCAATGCCCATGCCTAGAGACCTAATAAGACGGGGTAGAAATGCCACCCACCACCCACCACCACACCGTGAGTTTCCAAAAAGCCCATCTTTCTCCCTCGGAGTGGCTGGCTGGCGATTTTGAACTTCTGACCTTGCATCTAGCAGCCAAATACGTAAACACCACGCTGCCACCGCCTGGGCTCTGTTTTGTCATCTGTAAATGGGGATGGCCATAAGGCTGGCTTCAGGACCCAGGGGAGGACATTTTTGGAGGACTCTATTCACTGCAGGTAGTGCCCCCCCACCCCTCCCATGCCCCCCCCACCCGTGGCTCTGCCTTGCCAGCATGGGGCTGGAGCACCCAGCTATTAAAGACTTAAAGCAACTTTTGAAACAAACCAGCAAGCTCAAAGTAGGAGACAGAGACCAGGTTGTACACGTCCCCACGTCAAAGCTCTGAGGGGGGTGAAGGGTGGAGCTGGGAGGGCAGGAGAAGGGTTTGGAGAGGATGGGCTGGGCTGTGGGACTGGGGAGGAGGGTGGTGGGCTTCAGAGACTATAAGCTGGGGCCACCTGGGGTGCTTGTCTGGAGTTCCTACTGATACAGGACCGGGGAGACTCTCGGTGACGCTTGTCCTGGAAATCTGAGAGATTAGAGGCTGGTGACATTGACCACCCAGCAGAATCGGAGCCTCCTCTGGCCCCCTTGGCCCGCTAGGGCTCACCTGCACAGGTGAGAGTGTCCCCTTGACCCCAGGCCAGGCCTGAGTAGCCACGGCAGAAGAGAAGATGGCGGCGTTCTCAGAGAGTCCGGAGGTGAACAAGGGTAACACAACTCCACGAGGGGCGTCCATTTACCCGGAGCAAGAGAACTACAGGGACCAGATCCCAGGGCCGAGGCAGGGCTTCCTTTGGGAAAGTCCAGTCACCTACTGCGCTGTTCCCACGCCCCTTCCCCACATCCAGGCGGTGGCAACCCAGAAGAGGCCAGCTCTGCGGGGGTGGGGGTGGGGCGAAAGAGGCCGGTGATGTGGGCAGAGAAGGCAAGCCCATACCCACCCCTGCCCACTCCCCCAACCCAGCAGGGCTGGAGCAGCCAGCCATGGAAGACCTCAGCTGAGAGACTGGAGCCCAGCCAACTATCAATCAAGTCCGGAGTGCTGAGAGTCCTAGGAAGCCAGGCATTTCTTGTTTGGGGATGACCATTGCTTTTGTCACTTTAAACTGACCAACAAATGTCCCGTGGCTTGCTGAGAGGCCTGGCAAGTTGTGGGATGCACTCCCCTCCCCACCAGGAGGTTTTGAAGGAAGCATGGGAGACCTCCACAGGTCCTGGTTCAACCCCTAGTTTTGCAAATGAAAGCATTGGCCCCTTCCTGTCTCCAGGTAAAAAACAGCATCACAATGGCTAAAGGACACTCTGTCCTGCCTCTGCTGCCTCCTCAACTCCATCCTTGACTCAGAAAGGGCCTGCCTCCCTGGCCAGGGGTGGGTGGGGGTGGGGTGGGGATGGGGGTGGGAGTGGGGGTGGTGTGTGTGTGGGGGGCAGGGGTGTGTGTGTGTGTGTGTGTGTGTGTATCTCAGGGGATGCTGGTGTGGGCATGTGACCCCAGCTGGGCCAATCAGAATCTTTCCCTGGGGATTTTTCTTTCCTTTACCACCAGGAGAGCCTTCTTGCCGCTCTGGCCTCGGATAGAGCTGCGAGCCCGTGCTTCTCCCGGCCACGCTCTGTCTGCCTGCACCCCGGGCAGTGTCTCCGTCTCCCAGGGCGCCCCCAGACCTGGGTCATGCCAGGGCTTTTCAGGAGGGCGCTAGACTCCGCAACCTCTGATGTCACTCCCCCCAGTGCCAACCTTAAACCTCAGTTTCCCCATCTGTAAAGCAGAGTCATTGTCCCCACGAGCTTCCTTCCTCCAGGCAAGGTGGTGGGAGGGGGGCGTGCAGGCTCCTGGGAAGCTGTGCAGCCAGGACCTCAGGCCTGTGACATTGGAGGGGGGTGGGCACAGTGCTAGAAGAGAAATGCCCCCTTTGTTCAACACATCTCACAGGTCGGACCCAAAGGGGCACGTGATACATGCTTCCTCCACTCCGGGTGGGGCCACCTCGAGGGCCTCCCCGCGCCCCTTAGAGACACCTGGCAGGGGGCTTGCCCCCCCCCCCTAAGTCTGCATTCATCCATTCTGCAACTACTCATGGAGACAGAGAGGAAGCCTTGGAGGGGGACTGAGGAGGAGACAGTGAACCCACCCACAGAAAAACAAGGGAAGACTGGGTGGGTGGGGGTCTGGGCAGGATCATGAAAGGTCATGGAGAGAGGGCCCCAACTAGAGGCAGCAGCCCCGGGTGTGGAGGCCTGAGGTCAGAGGACACTGAGGTGGAAGGCGCTGGTAGAGTGGTCCAGAGAGAGGGGGCACCAGAAGCTTCCCCGTGGGGCAGCTGCCCCTCCAGCATGGGCCCTGGAGGAAGGTTACTGTTAGGTACCATGTAGCAGGTTCCAACGAACTCACTGCAGAATACCCTCTGCCCCTTCACAACTCCTGTCTTGTTTGAGCCCCTGGTGACAGCCCCTGTGTCCATCCATCTCCCCAAGGGGCTTCCTCTTTGTCGCTGCCCCTCTGCTTTACCCAGCGTGATGTCCTTCTCCAGGGACTGGTCTCTCCTGGTACCACGTCTGAAGTACATGAGACCAAGCCTCACGCTCGCCCCTTCTCAAGGAAGAGAAGGCTCTGGAAGACAAGGTTCTTCCTGCCATGGAATCCCTTCTGATGGACAGTGGCCAGATGGGACGAAGCTGAACTGCCCCTTTGGGTTTCCCAGGCTGTCGGTCTTCACAGGACAGAGAGCTTCCCCTTTCTCCCAAGGAGCGGCTGATGGCTTCGAACCCAATCCCTGCCCTGGTGATTAGCAGCCCCGTACGGAACCGACCCCACCACCAGGGCTCCATGGATCAGCCAGCGGCCCGGGAGACAGCAGGCCCCGCTCCCCAACCCTCCCCAGATTGTAACTCAGACCCCAGTTGGCTCCCCCTCTGCCCCTGGTTTGTTCCAGAACGAGAACCTCGTGGGCTGGCTGTGACCCTGTATCCGTGACCCTGCAGGGGGAGGAGCCCCCACAGAGCAGTCTCCCGCAGGCACCCCCACCCCGGCCGGCTTCCCCGGGAAGGAACACATGTCTGCTCCCCAAATCTGGAAAGCATTGAGGTCGAATGGCTGCATTTCAAGCGCAATTATTACAAACCCTTTGGGGACCATGAACTCTGAAATGAAATCTCTCTGTCAAAACGGGCAGGCTCGGCTTACATGCCGTGCCCGAGGGCTGGTGATGGAGACCGGCTTCCCGGGGAGCATGGGATGGGGGGGCAGTGCCAGGCCTCCCCACTGCCTTTGCCGTTCGTTTATCAGCTGCCCCCACCCCCAAGGATCCCTCTCTAGCCTGTGTCTGTCTCTAAAAGACAATAGCGTTTGTCTTGGCAAAACCTCCCCCTCTGATTTCACCAAACTCGGGGACAAACACAAAGCCAGTTGCACTTCGGGCTGGGGACCGGTTTCCAAAGTGCCACTCTCGGCCTCCAACCAGCATCACTGAGGGGACCCCGAGCACACCAGGAGTCCCTGAACCTGTGTGCCCAGGTCCTGGTCCCCACTTAAGAGGCGAGGAAACCAGGCTCAGGGATGTGGTGAGCTTGCCCAGGGTGCTCATTCTGTACCCCCAGACTGCTGTGCTCACCCAGGTACTCACTGTTAATCCTTCCATGGTAACTTTGATGACCAGGGGGCATGGCCCAGGCGACAGGCAGTCCTCAGGGTCCCTGTTCTGTAGGGCAAACAAGGAGCCCTGGTAGTGGAGCTGTCACACGTTGGGCGGTTAACCTCCAGGCCAACAGTTTGAAACCACCAGCCGCCCCACAGGGGAAAGAGGATGAATGATGCTCTCTACTCCCGTGAAGAGTGACAGTCATGGAACCCCCCCCCCAACCCCCCTGGGGACGTTCCACCCTGCCTGGTTGGGTCACCGGGAGTCTGACTTGACTGGAAGGCAATGAGTTTGGGTTGGGGGTTGGCAGGGCAAGCTAGGCCATGGAGAAATTTCTGGGTAAGAAGTCACTGCCTCCCCTCCCCCACTTCCCATGGCCCTTCTCGGAGGGATGTGGTGGGTGTGAGCGGGGACCAGCAGAGCAGTGTCCCCGAGGGTCCTGAAGGACCTTAGTCCTCTATGTACCCCTAAGAAGGCCTTTCTGAGGCATGGTCTGAGCTCGCTCACCTCTGGCTCCCCAAGTGTCCTCCAGAACTCCATCCAGCAAGGCAAACTCACTCCCATCAAGTCAATGGCAAGTCACAGCGAGACTTCGATTGGGGCAGAGCTGCCCCTGCGGGTTTCCGAGACTGCTACTCTTTAAGAAAGCCTCTTCTGTGGAGCAGCTGGTGGTTTCGAACTAGCGACCTTGCTGTTAACAGCCCAGTGAGTAGCCCACTGTGCCGCTAGTACCTGGCACACAGGCTGCCGGGCATGTGCTAGCTACATAAGATGACCTTCCTGCTTCCTGGACTATGGGCCATGGTCTAAACAGGAGGGGGGCAGAAGGGGGAGGGGTATGTCCAGTGATTGAATCAGGGTCAGCCGCAAACTACATCCACAGGAAGGGAGATACAGAAAGAGCCAGGGTGAAGCCAAGGTGTCCGGCCTGCCAGGTTACGTGTGATAGAGCCCTAGGCACCCACCCAGGGGCTCTTCTGCCAGAGGGAGCGTGCTCAGAAACGGCCACAAGCTCCTGGTGCCTAACCAGAGCACTGCCCTATGTTGGCAGCCAGGGGACCAAGCCAGTCTTTCCTCCTGAGCTCTGATGGTGTCACCCATTAAATTGTGCCCCCAGCCCCCAGTGTGTTGGAATCCGAACCCCTGCCTGTGAAGAGGAGCCACGGTGGCCTAGTGGTTAACACGTTGGGCTGCTAACTGCAAGGACAGCAGTTCAAAACCACCAGCGGCTCCTTGGGAGAAGGATGGCTTCCCACACCCGTTAAGATGTACCAGCTCAGAAACTCACAGGGGCTGCCCTGCCCTGCCCTGCCCTGCAAGGGTCCCTGAGAGTTGGAATGGACTGGGCGTCGCAGTGAGTCTGGTTTGGTTTTGATGTCATGCCCTTTGGAGGGAGGCCCATGTTCATCAGACCACCATCTAAATCAAATCACTTCTGAGTGGTTCCGAGAGTTGATTTGACGAACGCCGAGACGCACACCCGGGTGCCAGGTGTGTGTGTGTGGGAGGGGGGGTGTGCACATCTGTGTGTGGAGGAACACCAGAAACAGAGAGTGGAGGAACGGACCCAGCTGAGACCCTGATTTGAGCTTCCGGTCCCCAGCACGGTATCAAGTCGCCGGCGTGTGGTGTGTGTGTTACAACAGCGCTGGGCTGGCTGTGACCCCTCCTCATAGTTCACCGGTCCAGAAGTCCAGACTCTGCCCAGTAGGTGCACTCAGTGGTGTTGGGAAATGCAATGCCAAGCATGCCAGGGGACCCTGGCCAGGCCCAGTAGTATGTAGCCCCAAGGAGGAAGTCTCATAGGCCTGCCTCCCTGCACCCACCCCACCCCATTGGCAGGGGAAGCCTGGAAATGAAAGACAGACCGATTCTCTTGAGAAGGAGGGGAAATCAAGTCACCCTGCTTTGGAAAGCTCCAGATCCCAGAGACCCTAAAGCCTGGTGGTCCCTGCAGATAGCGGATAGTGTGACAGGCTGCAGGCTGCGTGCTGGGGCCAACGGGCTCAGGCTCCTGGTCTGGCGCTGCCCGATAGCCTGACATTGTCCGAGGATAGAGTCATGCTTCTTTAAGACAGCACTCCTCCTCTCTTTTTTCTCTAGGCCAGAAGAGTATCAGGCCAATTAAGTTCTGAAACTGCAGCAGCTCCTTCAGGCTGCCTCGGTGGGAGGAGGGTTTGCAAGCCGCAGGGAAGCACAGCTGGGATGTGCCCAGGCCTCTCTCTCATTGCTCAGAGGAAACAGCCATCTCTGGGCCGCTGGGCAGGCACAAGCGTGGATTGAAGCCCGGTGGGGGAGTGCTCTGGGCGGCTAGCGCTCCCTATCTTGGCCTGGGCCAAGCCAAGTCACGCTCCAGCAGTTCAGTAAGTGCAGCTGGAGGAACCCGAGCCTGGGGAGGGGGGCACCTGGCCCCCTGCCTGGCCTTCTTGATTTAATTCACTCACTCACTCATTCAACAAACCTGCGCTACGCTGCGCTCACGTGTCCCCCCCGTAATGCAAACCAGGCATTACGCCAAGTTCTGGGAATGCAGACAAACCCGAATCCTGGCCCTCAAGGGCCCAGACTCCAGAGCCCAGGCTCACAGCCAGCAACCAAGGAAGGGAATGGGGGCAGGAGCAGGGGGAGGGCGGTGTGTGTGTGTGTGTGTGTGTGTGTGTGTGCACTCTGATGAGGAATAGACTTACACCTCTATTTTCACCCACCTCTAGTTGAAGCGTCCCGCTTTGACCGTCATGCTAGTCATAAAACAAAACAAAAATAAAAACGCCACGTTCACGAAGAATGGGGAGTACCTGCGGCTGGCTCCCCACACAGCGTCACAGCCTAGTCACCCGTCATCATCCCTCTCACTGCCATCGGGCTCATTCTAACTCACAGTGACCCTACAGCACAAGGTAGAACTGCCCCTGTGGGTTTCCGAGACTGTAACTCATAATGGGAATGGAAAGCCTCATCTTTCTCTCGAGGAGCGGCTGGTGGCTTTGAACTGCCAACCTTGTGGTTAGTAGCGTAACTTGTACCCCACTGTGTCATCAGAGCTCGGCTCTCTTGCAATATCACTGCAACGGGCCAGCGCTTTGAAACTCCAAAGGTGGTTAGACTTTGGTTAGAGCTGGCGAGTCAGGGTGTAAATAAACAAACAGGGCGGAGTAGAATATCCCCTGTAGGTTTCTGAGACTGCACATCTTTCTGGGAATAGATAGGCTTGTCTTTCTCCCAGGAGGGCACAGCTGGTGGTTTCAAACTGCGGACCTTACAGTTAGCAGCCCAACACCCTAACCACTGTGCCACCAGGGGAAGGCTCCCTGCAGCCTTAATAGAGAAGCTACAGTTCTAGATGAAATCTGGGTTTTTGTCTGCATTTCTCAGTCATTTGGCATCCAGACAGTTTATGTTGCACCTTAAACAAAGGCCCCCTGAAAAGAGTCTGACAGGCAGAGTGGCCCAGGGCACCCCAAAGGGTAGAGTGGGGTGTCTTCAAGCCCAGGGCCACAAGTTGTGATGGACAGCCAGGGGAAAACTCTAAATCATGGAGTGAAGCCTCTGATGTAAGGCTCCCTGGCGGGGGGGGGGGCAGTTTCAAGGGGGGTGTTCCGGAGCTGGGCCCTCATGGACAAGCAGACCCAGCGGGCCACACAGAGGGGATGAGGTTGGGGCTTTCCTCTCGGAGCTTTGGGGAAGGAGGGAAGAAGTGACAGGCTTGAAGAATAGATCGTCTGGAGCCTGGGAAGGGGGAGGGGACAGGCCTCCTCCAGGCAGCAGTGAGGACGGGGTAGCCAGGATGGTCCCCCTTGTGCTTCTGAGCTTGCTGCTCTGGAGAGGGAACAGGATAGTCCCCAGTTCAAGCCCAGCTCTGGCCTTTATCAGCTGAAGGATGCCCAGGAAAGGAGGTGACAGCACCCTTTTGTTTAAGGACTAAGCAACACCGTCTGCCCGTCGCCTTGGTGGCCCATCACCTTGGTGGCCCATCACCTTGGTGGCCTATCACCTTGGTGGCCGTCACCTTGGTGGCCGTCACCTTGGTTGCCCGTCAGTCACCATGATGGGTATTGCAGCTATCACTCCTTTTATCTCTAGGGTTTTCTTTGGGGGGGGCGGGAGGGCAAGTAAGTAGCCTTTTCCCTGAAGTTGCTGCTCTCTGAGCAAGTGCCCCCCTTATCAGAGGGTTGGATCCTGATCCTCTTTAAATTCAGCCTTCCCATCTCCCTTGGGCATTCACCATCTTGGCCTTCCTCAAGGGCCCCACTCCGGTCAGCCTCGCCAAGCAGGATTCCCCAAGGAGCCCAGCCCTGCAGCCTCACCACTGTCCTGGAGTCAATTCGGACTCATCAAGACCTTTCATAGGGTTCTCAAGGTCTTCTAACCCTTTAGGGGCGCACACAGCCTCATCTTTCTCCCCAGGAGCGGCTGGTGGATTTGAACTGCCGGCCTTGGGGCTAGTAGCCCAGTACTCACCTGAAAATGCCACCAGAGCTATCCTCTCTTGAGTCCTCTTAGACCACAGTCCTCACACCCACAGGGACCACACTCTACCCACTGGCGCAGCCACCACACAGCACGCTGGTAAAAGTTGGCAGCCAGCTCCTGTTAGGTAGGAAGTTGGAGCAGGATGGGGGCTTTCCATGTTGTCAGGAGAGACCAGCCCCTGTAGAAGGACATCATGCTTGGTAAAGTGGAGTGTGGCAGTTACATCATCTGGTGTCAATGTGGGACTTGAGAGAATTAAGAGTGAAGGGGTGGAGTCTAGCCTATCAATTGGGTCATAGCCAATGAGGCCTCTCTGTGGGCATGGTTTTCCTCTGAGGATTCTGGGAACTCCTGGATTTCCTCCTTGGAGGCAGGAGACTCTCTCTCTGCTCATTCCCTTGGAGACTCTCTACTGACAAGACACATGGTAGTATGCTGATAGACCCTGTGCCCTGGGAACTGGAGAAGCCACATGGAGACCCCTGCCAGCGCTGAGATGCTTACAACGCTACTGGATCTAAAGCCTTCTCACCCTCTGGCCTGTGACCTTCCTGCACTGGGTGTCATTGCATGTGTTTTGCGAGTCTGAAGAGGACTTTATAGATTGATATCGGATGTATGGGCTAAGATCGAACTTGTGGACTTGGACTGGGCTGGGACGTGCTCTCAATATTCAATTGCTCTTGTTATAAAGCCCCTTCTCACACACATAGGCATCTCTGTGAATTTGTCTCCCTAGTCTGCCCGGGCGAACACACGGAGGGGCAGTGAACAAGAGGAAGGCCCTCCCCAAGATGGATCAACTCAGAGGCTGCACCAACTGTGAGGCTGGTGCAGGATCGGGGGGGGGGGGTTCGTTCTGTTGTGTGCAGGGTCACTGTGGGTCAGAACCGTCTCCATGGCACCTGGCAACAGCAGCACCGGGAAGAACCGCTCCTTTGGGTTTCCAAGGCTGCACATCTTTACGGAGCAGAAGGCCTCCTCTTCTCCAGAGGAGCCCCTGGTGGAGTCAAACTGCTGACCTTGTGGTTAGCGGTCCAATGCACAGACCACTAAGCCACCAGGGGTCCCTTGGTTGAAGAAAGACAGAGGTTAACTCCACACCACCACCAGTTTCTGGCTCACATGGTAACAGAAGGACATACTGCCGCCCTCGTGCAAACACCACACGAACCAAAAATCCAAGGTGTTTTTTAACGCCCGAGTGAAGAGGAAACTAGGCAGCAAGATGCTCTGGCCAGCCCCAAGGAAACACCATGGAACCAGATGGCTAGGCAGGAAGGAATGCTGAGATGGATTCGCAAGCAGATGCCAAGCAGGTCCATCCCCGGGGGCCGTCACCAGCGGCACTCCCCAGGACACAGGGCTCGTGGACCAGACCCTCTGGGCCCAGCCATGACCATGGCTTTGCCTCCTGGTCTCCAAGGCAGGAGTTCAAGGCAGCAGAGGCTATTGCTGCTGTGTCCACCTCCTGCCATAATGCCGACCCTCGAGTGGAAGCTTAGACAGGCACACAGGCTGCACAGGTGTGGGAGGGAGAGGGGGATCCTGCCAGCAGAAGATACGTGTGTCTGTCTACCTTTCCTGCAACTGCATCCACCACACGGCGTCTCTCCCATGAGGGAGGTGTGATCTGCACGCTCCCTCCCACAGACCCACACAAATACTGAAACCAAGCCCACGGCTGCTTCTGAGCACCTCTCTCTCTATCACACAGTGGACTGGAACCCCCATGAGCCAAAGTATGTCCAAGAAGGTGTCCCGTAGGATGGGGAGAAGCTGAGCCTGGACATGGCATTTATGATACTTTGCTCAGACAGGGCGACTTCTCTGGGCACAGAATTCCAGCCTCAGAGACGGAAAGTGATTGTCCCAAGGTCCCACAGGGAGCAAGTGGCAAGTGGTCTACCTCGCTGTCCATAAGAGGAAGGGTGTGGGGACATGATGGAAAGACGGTCCCTCCAGGGACTCTGTTATTTGCCAGCTCCCAAGGTTGGTGGACAGGCCGTGGGAGACCGGCCTGAGAGTGCTCATGATGAACCTGGGATAGCTCAGGGTGAGGCGGTTCCAGCTACTGCCCCACCTATCAGAGGAGGCCCATGGCCTCACCTGCCCAAAGGGAAGGGGCTGCCTCTCCAGCGGGAGGGAAGAAAGGAGGGAGGGAAGCAGGGAAGGAAGTGGGGAGGGAGGGAGCAAGCTCCCAGTGAAGACAACAGTAAGTGGACACAGCTGGGGGGTGAGGGGGGGCGCTCAGCAGAGCAGAGGTCACATCGACTGTCCTGAGGGCAGTGGCCCAGAAGGTCCAAGGACTGAGGTGTGTGGCCTTAGTCATTGCCCTACCGCGAAGGCCATCTTGAAGAGCCCCAGAGCCTGGGACATGCGCCCCCATGGTTGGTGTCTGCCCACTCTCCAAGCTTGGGTGCCTTTTCCCAATCCCTCAGAGACACCCTGTAGTCTGCTGCAACCAGAAGCGTGCTGACCACCAGTCCTGGCTCACCTGCTCAGTGCACAGGTTCGGGGACCCTCCCTGGGCAGTGTCCCATCAACAGAACCGCTAGACTCTCCAGAACATGCGCACCCCAACCCCCACCCCCACTCGCCCAACCCCTGGTCAGCCACTGCGCTTCTTATATCTCATTAAGACTCGGTGATAGCTCTAGGCATGGAGTTTCAGCCTCAGGGCGACGCAGTGAGCAAGAACCCAGCACCCCCACCTCACCCCGGGCTCTCGGGATATGCCCTTGCTCACACCCCAGGGCTCGGTCTCCCTGGGAACCCAAGGCCAGGCTCTCAAATTCGGTTCAGACTACCCTGTCTGGGATCCCTCACCAACCCCCCCCTCGTTGGGAGGGTCTGCCATCTCTGGGGTTTCAGTTCTTCTGGACCCTCCTCTAGCCCCAGCTCTTCTGCCCATGTCCTCTCAGCTTCCTTTGTCTGTCTCCCCTGGCAGTCTCTGGACCCCCTCTCCCACACCTGCCTGGGATTGCCTTAAGGAGGTGCTGTCTGTCCACTCTGCCTTCCTCTCTTCTGTGGCCAGTTCCTGGTGCTAAATGTATGGACCTGGGACAAACACCGGAGCAGCCTCCTTGTAGATCTACCCAGAAGTTTCAGAATGGAGGGGAGGGCGCCCGCTCCCCAAACAGGGTCCCCGGAACCCACTGCGTCCGGATCTGCAAGGCAGGAGGAAGCATCCAGTCTGTAGCAAAATAAAAGCCATCCTGGAATCCATTATGGGCTCGGATAGAAGATGTGACAGCAGAAACAGGGCCATTGTGGACTGGGCGAGCCTAGGAAGCGCCTCCCTCCCCCAGAATCCGGGTTAACAACAGCTGTACTACACTAATGTCGATCCCCATGCTAATCTGAAACAACTGCCTGGCCCCTGCAGACAGGAATTCTATAAACGCAGCCCAGCCTCTTCCCCACATCTGCTAGAGGCACAGGCAGGCCTGGCTGCGGTGGGGGAGGTGGGAGAGGGACTGACTCCAGCCGGGCCCCCAGCAGAGCTGCCTGATGATGGTGGTGGGGTCCCTCACTCTGCAGAATCCCTCCACTGAGTCTGATCTGTGGACCCCAGGGCCCCGTGAGAGGGCTCCTTGTGGGGTGGGACACAGCCAGCCTTAGGTTCTAGAGGGGCTCGGCTCTGGAACTCGGCATGGTTCCTCTGTGGGGTTAGTGCTTCCTAATCACTCCTTTCCAGAAGTTCAACTGGGCCCGGGATTCCAGCCCACAGCTCCACTGTCCCGGATGAGAAGCAGGAGGACGTGACCGTCCCACAGTCAGATGGCTGAGAGTCAGACATGCCCTCACTGTTCTCCCCACGGCAGCCGGTCACAACTCAGACAGGTTTGTGGCCTCAGGTGGCCTCAGAAGGCCTTCAAGTTTGCACCAACCTGCTCAAGTAGATTCCAGAACAGCCCATTCTGTCTCACCCAAGAGCCATTTCCAGGGACCCTGTGGGCCAGGCCCTGTCCCAGGTGCTGGGGCAGGGGAGAGCTGAACATAAGACCCCAGAATCCTCCGCCAAGGTGGTCCTGGGACAGGCTACAGAGAAGGAGTGTCAGGAGGCCTGGTTCTTTGGGTTCCTTAGCTCTCAGGGGAGACCGGGGGTGAGGGGTGGGCGGGGGAAGCAACACCCAGGCTGTGGTACCAATGACCCAAACTGACTCCTCCCACAGCATGGAGGAATTGGTGTTGTTTTGTTTTTGTTTGTTTGTTTTTTTGGGCCCGGCCTTGGAGCAAGTCTCTCAATACACATGGTCTCATATGAAATGACAATTCTCAAAAGCTCTGCTGTGGACACCTCACCCAGGTGAGCTGGAAGGCAGCTTCTGGGCCACAAAGGGGAGGAAACACCCCCTACCTCTGTGAACCAGCTCATGCAGAGCCATCCTCTCCTCGCTTCGTGTGTGTGTGTGTGTGTGTGTGTGTGTTTGTGAGACAGGCTTGTCCCTCTCTCTCTCCAGCTCTTTCTCTCTGAGTGGAGAATAACACAATGTGGAAGGTAGAATTCAAATGTGGGCCCCTAGCCAGTCTGGAGTGGCATCCAACGCAGATCAGTTCTTTAAGGTCTCTGGGCTTTGGCTTCTTCTCACTCTGAAGGGTCACCTGGCAGCCCTGCTGAGCACTGACAGGCCGGCAGGGGAGTGCCCAAGGGGAAGGACTGGCCACTGGGATGGTAAGCACCCAGAAGTTCATTTCTTCCAGCCTGCCTGCAGCTGCCGAGACAACAATTGCCACGTGTGTCCCCTTGACCCCCGGGAGCTCACCAGGTCACGGGACTAGCTGTGGCCAGCCAAAGAGGAGAGATGAGACCACGAAATGACCCTGGACACTTGGGCCTCTTCTAAAGTGACACAGCCAGTGAGCAGCTAGTGTGCCCTCCCCCTGCCATTCCCCGCCCCCTTCTGACTTACACTGGACAAGAACATAAGCAAGAAAGAAATGGTGTCATGTGGATGCCCTGATCTAGGCCAATGTTCTGTATCGTGGGATTCTTACCAAACCCAAACCAAACTCACTGCTCACGAGTCAATGCCAATTCATAGCAAGACCACAGTCTTTTCTCCCCCCAGAGTCTGGGTTTAGGTTTGCTCTGTTCCCCCAGGGCTGGGACCTTGCAGGCCAGCCTGCACCAGAGAATCTCTGCTCAGAGACTTGTCTCTGGGCAGATAAAACACCCCTGAGGCCAGTGATCCAAGTGCTCAGTGAAAGGCCGGAGAGGTGGGGGGGGGGGCTCATGGAATGCCGGGAAACTCAGCCATCCTGGGGCAAACGCCAGCCAGTTTTCGGCCATAAAGAACATTCAGGAGGGAGTTTTGGTTTTTTTTGGTGTGAAGCAATGTCCCAGGGCCAAACGCACGCCCTCCACAGAACCGGAGGCTCCCTGGGGAACCCCAAAACACTTCAGTTGGAAGAAGCAGGCTTTGAGCCACAGATTCCAGTGTTTCTGGGAGCCCCAGGGCAGGTGGGCACGTCATAAATGGGATCTGATGGGGGAACCATTGGCAGGGGGAGAGCTGGCCTCATCGCAGCTGCTCCGCTGGCTCCTGGGAATAATTTTCACCTGAGACACAGCCCGACCCCGCCATCCACCAGGCCAAGCTGGTGCCACCTGGATGCCCACCTCCTACATCCCCGAGGCATGCGAACACAACTGGCTCACAAAGCCTCCATGCTCACAGCCTATTATGTCACCTGGCCACCGGCGCCGTCAAGGGTCACTGCCAGACTCTAGGGAGCCCCACTGCCCAAAACACAAGGCCCCACGGTGTGTGTCTTCAAAAAACTTCCCCCAAGCTCACCGCCACCGAGTCGATGCCGACGCACGGGGACCCTCTGGGACAGGGTAAGCTGTCCCTGTGGGTTTCTGAGACTGTCACCCTTTCCAGGACTAGAAAGCCCCATTTTTCCTCCCGCAGAGTCGCTGGTGTTTCCAAACTGCTGACCGTACAGTTAGCAGCCCGACACTACGACGCCAGGGCTCTGAGCACGGAAGGCCTCCTCCGCCGGGTGGGAAAGTCACTTGGGTTGCTTCCAGCCTCTGACACATGATGGCCCCAGGTTCCAGGCAGCCCGTCACGTCAGCAGGTCCCTTACAGCTTAGAATGCCGTTTGCATGTCTCCACACGGTGGCCCCCGGAGGTAAGAAGGTATTTTTCCTTCTGCCCCGCGAGCCTCGCCACCGAGGTGTCCTGCAGAGAGGGGATCTGGAGACGGCCGCACTGGTGTTGGGAGCTTCTCTTGCTCACCTCCATTGCGCAGATGGGGAAACTGAGGCCCCAGGGCCGTGGCTCGCTCAAGGTCTACCCAGCACCCAAACCAGCCCTTAGGACCTGGCCTGCCCCACACATCCCCGAGGAGGCCGGGGAGGAAGGAAACAGGCAGCGGAGGCGGCTTCTCCTACCTCCTAGAGCAGCGATTCTGAGCACGTGTTCAAGATACAGGCACCGCTCGTTACAGTTTTACAGTTTCCCCGCGGAGCATGCTGCACTGTCTCCTCATTTACAACTGACCTGGGTGTCTAGACATGACATCATGTAAGGTATGCCTCCTTCGGCAGGAGGTTTACAAGCATCGGAGTGGGAGTGGTGGGCTTGCGCCTGCACAGGCCCCCGGTGCGACCGGCACAGAGTCCCAGGCGCAAAGACCCCAAAGGCAGGCGCCCCCTCCCTGGCAGAGCTGTGGAGCGGAATGACACACTGCCGTAAAGCCAGTCGCCCTGGAGTCGACTCCCATCCATGGCAACCCCGAGTCTGCCAGAGTGGAGGTGGGTGCTCCCTAGAGCTTTGGGCAGATGGTTTCTGTGAAGTAGACCACCAGGCCGCTCCTCTGAGCGCCCTCTGATTGAGCTGCAACCTTGGGCTCTTTGGTTAGCCGCCCAACAGGTGAGCTATGGACCTGGTACACCACCTGCTCCTAAATCAGTTGCTCTCTGGCCAACTCCAGCTTAGGCAGCAAGACCAGCCAGGGGTGCCGATGGGCTAAACCAAGGGGGAGGAATCTCAGGGGGGCTGCTTCCCCCAACTCGGTCCCCCTCCATTCCCAGCCCCTCCTGTGCCCTGTGAGAGGGTACTGTTGAATGCAGAAGGCTGTGCGGGGGGCGGTGGCACCTGGGAGGAGCCAGCATGGTAAAGAGGAGCAAGGAGAAGGCCAGCCGAACCCGACATCCCAAATGAGACCGGGCTTACTGGTCAGCTAGTAATGGCTGGAGCCTGGAAGACTATGGTCCTCGGGCCCCTACCGGCCTAGCACTGAACTCACCCCTGTCCCCCAACCAGTTAAGATCAAAAGGGCAGCATTTCCCAAGGACCACGTTCAGAGCGTTAGGAAGGAGGGACGGAAACAGGGGAGCGGGGGAAGAAGCAGGATCGAGCTGGTATTGTGCGGGGTTGTAGGGGACACAGCGGATGGAGGAACAGCCATGTAGATGAGCCGATACATGCCAAACTGACCAGCTACTCTGCAACGCTCCCCTTCATTCACACACAAAAACGGGTTTATTTGCTTTTATTTTAAAGATGAAACGAAAAGGAAAACAAGTGAACGTGGTAGGTTGTGAGGGTGGCATTCCATCGCTGGGAGAGCCGACTCTCCCGCTGGTTAAGGAAAGGTAACAACAGCCTTTCCCTTCAGGACGGGCCGGAGGGTCCCCGTTCCCTGGTTCTCTGAGCTAGGAGCAGAAGAGCACTCCGCCAGGGTTTTGTGGAATCACAAAACAAAAGCAATTACCCAGAAAGCCCCCACCTGCCTGCCAAGTGAAGGTCCCCTCCCAGATCGGCTACCATGCGGTCGTGAGAAAGCAAGGGGCATGTTAAAGACCTATTTTCAAATGATATGGAAAAGGAGGGATGTTAAAACGTAACACCCTATCATTTGATCTCCCTTAGGACCCGTTTACTTTTGTTCTAGTTTTTAATGCTTAACTGAGGTTTTTGTCTGTTTTACTTTGTTATTCTTGTGAGCCCCCCACCCTCCCCCCATGTTGTCTGTCTATGAAATCCAGGATAGGCAAATCTATAGAGACAGTCACTGGCTGAATGGTTCCCTGGGGGTGGGGTGGCTGAATGGTTCCCTGGGGGTGGGGGGTGGGGGGGCTAATAAGCATGAGTGCAAGGTTGGAGAAAATGTCCTTAAACGGATGGTGGTGGTGACTGTCCAATGCTTCTTAATGCGATTGAACGATTGAATGGTTTGATGGGTGAATTATATGCCCATAACACTGGTGGGGAAGAAAGGCAATGAGCTTTGGGGGGAGGGAACAAGAATGCAGGCCCAGCCCCATGCAGATCACCGCCTCTTGTCCATGACTGTCCTGCGGGCCAGCTGCCCTCTGGATACAGTGAACGCAGCATCGCGACCTTTGCTCCTCTCCCTCCCTGGGGAGGAAGGCCACGGTCCCATTTTCACAGGAGAAACTGAGGGGCAAGGCGACTTCGGAAGACGAGGTGGCTGCCGGCGGTCACCACATCTAGTCTCAAGCCCCAAGCTCTGGCCACATCAGCCGAAGCCTCCCAGCGCTGCTCACTGGCCCCCCAGATGTTGGCTGGCTGCCCTCAGAAGGGACTTAGCTGGAGCCTGGACCCCGGCTCCTACCCCTCATTCTTTAAGCAAGGATGGCGTGTTAGGGGTATAGGTTCCCTCTCCTGGGCCCGGAGCCCTGGGAGTATGGTGGCTGCTATACGGTCGTTGTGAGTCAGAATTGCCTCGGCCATAGGTGAGTCGTGTGCATGTGTGCGCGCACACGTAACCCAAGTTTGAGGACCCGTTTTGGCTTGCAGCCAACTATTCTAAGGAGGCAGACACATCAATGTAGGCCGCGTGCTTCTCTGATATCATGGTGCCTAACCCCAGGCACCTTACCCAGAAACCCACACTCGCTCCCAACAGATCAGCGCCCACTCATAGTGACCCTGCATGACAGGGTACAGCTGCCCCTGTGAGTTCCTGAGACTGTAACTCTCGACAGGGTACCAAGCCCTATCTTTCTCCCGAGGAGCAGCTGGTGGTTTCGAACTGCTGACCTTGAGGTGAGCAGCCTGTGGTAGTTATATAATCTGTTGTCAATTTGAGAGGATTACGAGTGAAGGGGTGGAGTCTAGCCTGCCAATCATGGTATAGCCAATGAGGCCTCTGGGTGGGCATGGCCTTCCCTGGAGGATTCTGGGAATTTCTGTAGTTCCTCCTTGGAGGCGGGAGACTCTCTCTCTCTACACTCACTCCCCTTGGAGACTCTTTACTGACAAGGCTCACTCCCTTGTGAGACATCTCTGAGGAGGAGCCGCGTGGATCTACCCTGATGCAGCCCTGGAGCTGGAGGAGCCCTGTGGAGACCCGTGCCAGTGCTGAGATGCTTACAACACCACTGGATCCACAAGACTTCCCACCCACTGGCCTGTGATCTTCCTGCATTTGGCGTCATTGCATGTGTCTCGTGAGTCTGAAGAGGACTTTATAGACTGGTATCGGACATACGCGCTAATATCAGACGTATAGACTTGATCTGGACTGGGCTAGGATGTTTTCTCAATATTCAATTGCTCTTGTATACAAAGCTCTTTCTTAGACACATGAGTCTGTGAATTTGTTTCCCTAGTCTACCCGGACTCACACAGCCCAATGTATAAGCACTGCCCCTGCAGGCCCCCTCAGGAACAGCGACTAGAAGTAGCTATTCAAGGGCCGCTCTGTGCCACCACCTGAGCCGCTGAGGCATGCTTCCTTTGCTGTACGTACTCGGGATAGCAGGAGCGCTGTGCCCACTGGACAGATGAATAAACTGAGGCTCACAAAGGAAGTGGCTTGTCCGAAGAGGTGGAACCCGAAAGAAAGCCGTGGCCTGGGAGATGCTGCTGCCTGGGGCCTCCCTGTGGTCTCCTGAACCCCTTGGCAGAGAGCTGCATGGGGCCACTGCCCTGAGAGCAACCAGAGAGACACAGGTCATGCCCAGAAGTCACCACTAGGAGCTTACTGTCCAGCTGGAAGGCAGCCAACACGGGCCGAGCCATCAGCGAGTCACAAGGACACTAGGACAGGAGGTGGTGGACAGCCACCGGCCAGCAGAGTGGCAGGACATCCTCTCAAACTCAGCAGGGTGCATCAGGCCTTCCCCTCCTACTATTGGGAAGACCACCCCATCCTGGCGCAGGTGTCTGGTTACATGGGGAGGGGCTTCGTGTCCTCCAACATCCTGCTCAGGGAATTCAAGGCAGAAACTGGGAGGATCCAGCTGCTGGGACTCTCCCCTTTGCCCTCTCTGTCCTCCAGCCTAGAGGCTGGGGACCCGTGGTTACAATGGTGTGGAGACAAAGTTCCCGGGCTCACGACGGCTCTTAATACACTGGCTTTGGTCAAGCATGCAACAACAGAAAGAACCATGTCAGAACAGAGCTCATGGGCCAAGTGTAAATCTGGAGCAGATTGAAGTCGCTTGCACCTGGGCCACAGACGGAATCCATCTGCCACACTCGCGGTGCGGGGAGCCAGGCAGCTCAGCCTGCCCACCCAGCCGTGAAGAGGCAGACGCACAGCCAGGGAGGGACCGTCAACCATGCCCTCACGTGTGACTCTGGGTCACTGTCGTGTTGCTCATGAGGCGTGGCATTCTGCAAAGTTCCCTTCCGCTTGTCCGGCTCCCATGCAGCTGGGCTCCCCACCACCTTACTTCCATCCCTGTTGCTTTGATATGATTGTTGACTCTTTCATTGGGCAGCGATGGCATTTTACAGGAGGACAGTCATCCATTGAAGATTGTGGGAAATTCACACTGAGGGAAATATGAGGAGGACTCTATTCCCTAACTTAAAACAGAGGGAATCTGGAAAGCTGGTATTCCACGGTAGGAAACCCACCACTTTCGTAAGTTAGAGATAAAGTCCAAGTACATTATCCTGCTTTAAGTATGGTGCCCACAGATTCTCTCCTAACAGCTATGCTGCCTTAAAGTGAGCATGTGGTTGATGTTATCTCCCTACAGAAGCAGACATCCTGTTGCGATCTCTTCCCTCCGTGTCATCCAGCCCCCCTCCTACCTCCCTCCAATGCAGGTATTCGGGTTCCTCACCTGTGAGCTCAGGGCCCTTACTATATATTCCACCCACCTTGTGATGCATGTAACTACTAAACATGCAGGTCTTATGGCTACCTATAAATATCCCAGGACAGTAATGCTGCTCTCGTCTCCCACCTCCACATGGACCACCAAGAGGGGCTGAGGGAGCATGCTACCTTAAAAGGTGTCTGACTCCTTTATGGTATTCGCTCTCCTATTTTTCCTATCCTCTATGACTTTGCTATCATCTTTATACATTATCTGTACAATTACGCTGACTGGCCTTCAGATATGGGAGGCTGGTTACCTCTGACGACAAGGTGGTCGTTTTTATTTTGTGAGCCAATCTGCCGCTCAGCTACAAGCTGGCCTCCGGGGGCTCGTTCCAGCTCTGGCGTCAGAGTATCTTAAGGCAATAAGAAACCAAACCAAACTCACTGTCATAGAGCCCCTTCCCTCTCATAGCAACAGCCCTGTGGCCCGAGGTGGAAGGGCCCCGGTGGATTTCTGAGACCATCGCTCTTTACGGGAGTAGAAAGCCTCTTCTTCCTCCTGCTGGTTTCCAGCTGATGACCTAGTGGCCAACAGCCCAGCGGATAACCCACTACCCCACTGGGAAGCCTCCAGTCGCATTCTGTCTAATAACTCTTCTTTACTATTTATTTTTATCTTATTTTTTTAGGAGTCTGATATTCTGATTCCCATGTCTCTCCTATTCTATCCAGGTCCATCAAGTGCATAGGTTTCCAACCCCATTTGGCTTATTGGCCCCCTTTGCAGGAGCCCTGGTGGTGTGGTTACTCACTGGACTCCCATGCACAAGGCCAGCAGTTCAAATCCGCCAGCCGCTCTTAGGAGAAAAACGAGGCTTTCTCCTCCCTTAAACAGTAATAGTCTCGGAAACTCACAAGGGAGTTCCATCTTGTCCTATAGGGTTGCTTTAAGTCAGCATTGACTCAGTGACAGTGAGGGAGAGAGTGAGGGAATGCCTCCTTTTCAGGAAAAAAATATTACCCAGGGGCTGAGTAATTTAACACTATGGTACTATAGCAATCACTTTTGTACTAGATAGCCCACAGCCCAGGACATTTCTCTGCATCGTCCCAGCACCCCCAGGCACTGACTTTGGGTAACACTGTCTATTATCACCCACTGGGGGAAAAGCTGATCCAATGTGACCCGGACTAGAGTGGCCAACAGTGTAGTCGTCGGGCACCATCTAGTTCTTCTGGTCTCACGGTGGACGAGGCTTTGAGCCATGCAGATGATTAGTCCTGCGGGAGCCTTGTGGCATAGCAGGTTACATATTGGGTTGCTATCTGAAAGGTCAGCAGTTCAAAACTACCAGCCATTTCTGGGGAGCAAGATGAGGCTATTTGCTCTCATAAGCATTTACAGCCTTGGAAAACCAAAGGGGGTGCTTCTCCTTTGTCCTGCAAGGTCACTATCAACTCCGTGGCAGTGAGAGGTGCTCCTCTGTGTCTTCGGTTGTCTTCTCTCACTTTTACTTCAGAAAAGATTGCAAGCTGTACCCTAGATCCTTGCTGCTCTGCTTGTAAGACCCCAGATCCCAGTCACCAAGCGAGAATGCAGAACAGAAGCTGTATGAACTGGGTCCTATCAGTAGAGCAGGCTGTTCCGAAAGACTATGGTCCTAATACTTGATCCTCAGGAAGCCCCTGTGGCTAGGTGTTTTCTAGGAGCCCTCCTGGTGTAGTGGTTTCAAGTTGGGCTGTGATCCGCATGGTCAGCAGTTCGAAACCACCAGCAGCTCTTTGGGAGGAAGACTGGGCTGTCTACTCCTATAAATGCTTACAGTCTCAGAAACTCACAGGGGTGCTATGAGTCAGCGTGGACTCCGTGGTACTGGCTTTGTCATTGAGGGGTTTTGCTTGTGTCTAAGACGTATCTGGAACAATCCCACCTCCCTTTGGAATTTGAGGATGAACCAACTGCCTTTGAGACTTCAGCTGAAATGCCAGCTTTCCTGCCCTGATCCATTTATTCCCTGTGGCCCAGGCAAGTACAAGGGTGCCCACTTACTGCACTGTCTGGGGTTCATCCTGAGAACCACCTTGTGGCCATATTACTGGGGCGACGACCAAAGCTCGAGGTATAGGCAACGTGTCAAGGGTCCCCTGATCCTGGAAGGAAGTGGAGGAGTCCGGATTTGAACCCAGGTTCGGTCCAAATTCTGTGGACTTTTATAAGGGAGAACCAGTCGGGCAAGGACCGGTTTGGGCATCTCTTGTTTAGGAACTACAACATGTGGGCTGGCTGGAGGTCAGGCCCCTCTTATCCCTGCTCTGCTTCCCCATCAAGACGGACGGGCCTAGATTTCACCTTAGGATGGAATGGCTTATTCCAAAGCTAATGGGAAGCTGCAGGCTGGTATCTCTCGGCAGACAGTCCCTTCAAGATTGGCCTCAGCTAAAAAGAGTCACCTCACCCAATGTCATGAAGTCCGGGATCCCAAGCCCTAGAATTCCTTGGTCATGCTAAAGTACAGGCTCCATCCACAGGCAGGCTGGGGGCAGGGGGTCGGGGAGGCATGTCCAGTGGCCCCTCCCACCCCTGACTGTTCAGGACCTTGGGTGGAAAGTGAACTGGAAGGGACCCCATCATGGAGGATGTGACACCACAGGCACTGTCAATTCTGAAAGGAAACGAGACCAGGCTTTCCCAGGAGGACTAAGAGGGTGGTCGTCAGAGACCAGGTCCCCATCCCCGGCCACCTCAAGGCCTCACAGGCATGTCTGGATCCTGGGACACAACGAGAGGGGGTGGAAATAGAATCTGGGGGACATTCAAGCGGAGCTCGAGGAGTGTCTCCCCACCTCCTCTTATGAAACCTTGCACACACCACCCCCTGCTCCAGGTCCCCTTTTCCCAGCTCTCGAGGGTTGGGGAAGAAATGAGAGCCTGGGAGAGCTTCCAGGAAGGCGCTGATCTGGCCTCTTGCCTTCCAGAATGGTGAGAAATTAAGCTCTGCTCTTTGTGCCAGCAGCCCTTGGTGACTAATACCCTTATGAGGGAGTAAGAGGTTCTCAACCCCACCACTCCGTAAGCTCACTGCATTTGACGATGCCCCTGTGGGAGACGCTTCCTACAAGCCCCTAACCCCACCGCTGAAGCACGAGGCTCGAAGCCTTGCCGGCGTGGCCAGCACGTACTTCCATTCTCCTCCTCTGCCCAGTAGGTCCCAGTCCTGGGCCCTCTCACCGTGGGTCCATCCCTGCTCACTGTGAGCAGTGTAGGAGCAAATGCTACCAGGGCTGCTGAGGATGCCCTGGTGTTGGAGACTCGGGAAGAGCATTCAACACACAGAGGATGCAGTTGTCAAGTTCAGAAAACTCTTGGCCGGGAGCCCATCCATCTCTGGCCGACGTAGCAGGCCAAGGAAATGTTAAGGACAGAAAGGTCCCTACCAACCACTTCCACAGTCCCCGAGGATGGGCACTAGAGTGGAAAGACGGCCTCAGCCTGTCACCAGCTCTGCCCAGCCTGGGACAGCACAGTGGGGACTAGGCACCTTGAGCTTCATGTCTGAGCTCGATGGCACCCGATGGCTGACGACCATGGCTGAGACCTGGTTGCAACGTGGGTGTGACACACTCACTGCTCGAGACTTCAGCCCCCGCCTGGGGAGCCTGGAAGGGCCGCCTCCACAGCAGTTCATCCAGTTGATGGTCACAGGTGTAATGAGTCACGTGTTGGGCTCCTAACCACAAGGTCAGCGGTTTGAAACCACCAGCCACTCCATGAGAGATCGATGAGGCTATCTACTCCCGTGACGATCTACAGTCTCGCTGAGACTGATCGTGGTGACTGCACACCTCTTCTCGATATGCTTGAACGATTGACTTGTATGATGTGTGGATGGATCGCCAATAAAACTATCAAAAACAGATGAAGAAAAAAAAATCTACCGTCTCAGAAACCTAGAGGGCAGTTCTGTCCTTCCCTGTTAGGGGACTGTGAGTCGGAATCGAGTCAATCGGCGGATGTGAGCTTGAGGGGCGTGCGCTTGTTTGTTGGATGTGACGGCTTGATGCTGTTCAATGGCGGTGTTGAGAGGACACTGGGGCGCCGGGAGGAGAAACAAGTAGCTCCGCACCGAAAACGCTCCTTAGGAGGGAAGATGGCAAGACGGGAGCGCCTCTTCTTGAGGACGCGAGATTAGAAAAGACTCGTCCCTAGAGAGGCCTCCATCCCATTTGGCCGTGGGAAACACGGGAGGTCTCAACGAGATGGGTGGCCACAACAGAGTGCGGGACATCAACGGTCGAGAAGACGGCATGAGACGGAGCAATACTTTGTTCACCCGGGTGTGAGCTGACACCACTGCGTCAACAGCACATGTGATGACCGCCCCCCCCCCCAATGACAGGAGGAAGAGGAGGGTCGGGAGAAGCACCAGGTCCCCTCATCTGTAGGCTAAACCCCAAGTCCTAACAAACCTCAGCGCCAGGACTGGCCCAGGGAGCCCAAGAGGAAAGGGCTCTTACCTGCAAGGTCACGCCCACGCTCACCCCACTCCCACTCACCTGCCTCCCATCAGCACGCCACAGGCGGCCTGAGAGATGGACCCTCTGGAATCTGCTGCCTCAGAAACCGTCTTCTCTTTCATCACGGAGGGGAACTGTGGTCATTCTGGATATAAACACTCTAGCCCCCCATTGCAGCTTCTGTGGGAGCCCCTGGAGAGATGGGGGGTTCCTTCCGCCAAGAGGCAGCTGATTTGGTTATCGCTCTCAAGGTACCTGGGAGGTTTTGGCTGCATGTGTGCACCACCTCTTTCCCGACAACATTTGCCTACTTTCCCAAGACAGCCCTTTCCCCACCCCACCGTGCGAACAGCTGGGTCGTGTTCTAGAAAGGCTTGGACTTCCTGTTTGAGTGGGAAGGGTGCCCACTGGTATTCTATAGGCCCCTTGGGGGTGGAGACGTTCTCACTAGAGGCCCAGAGGCTCTTGGGGGGATCCCTGCCCACCCCCAGAGATGGCTTGGACTACACTCGGTGGATGGAATGCGCACCCCCTCCTCCTGGCCAGGCTCTCACCCCCTCCCACTCCCACTCCCACATCTCACCCTGGAACATTTGCACAATTCTACGGGTCACGTAGCCCAGCCCCTACGTCGGGGCTGAAAGGCACTTGACATTTCAAAGACCTTTCAAGAACAAAACAGCCTGCCTTCCCTGTGTGCATCCTTGTCACATGCCGTGGAAACACCCACCACCACCACGATCTGCCCTACCTCGAGCTGCCCACATGGGAGGAGGACCCCGAGGAACTTTGTCTGCTACGGGGAGGACGCAGGAGCCCTTGGTCCCTGGGGAAATGCCCATGTTCCCCAGAAAGATGTCAGGCCGGCCCAGAGGAGTCCCCAGAAACTCACAAGTTCAACAACAGCCATTCACAGCCTTCCACTGCCCGTGAAATGTCAGTGGGAGAAGTAGCCGCCCAGGGGTGGGGTTGGGATGGGCTGCGAGCTCTCTGGCCAGACCAGCAGAAGAGGCATGCTGGGCTTTGTGACCAGGGCCAGAAGAGGAAAAGGCAGGGGTCTTCGGTGGACGTGGACTGCTCCACCCAGCATGACAGGAGGTGGCGAGATACACTCATCTGACAGCGAGACCCATGCAGATGCTGAAGCCACTCCCGGCTGGGCTGGAGTACCAAAGGGCCTGGAGTCTTGTCAGCAGCAAATCACACTGTCTGCGGAAGCCTTGCGCGAGAGCAGAGGCGGAGAAGAGGCCTTCAGCCCGTTCCCCTCGGGCCAGGACCTGGGTCTGGGGTCGTCAGGGGAAGCCAAGGGCGAGGCAGGTGTGAGAAAAGGTTGGAGACTGTGAAGTGTTCTCTTCCTTGGGACCAGCCGGACAGGCGGCAGAGGCGGTGCCAACTTCCTCTTGTACGTCAGCCTGTCCACAGCTCCCTCATGGTCTCCAGCAGAGCCCCACATCAATAAGCCAGCATTTCCCTAAGACTCCCCTATAGAATGAAGATAGTCACGTATCCTCCGCCCAAGCCTCACGTCTCCCACGCATGAATACTGCCTTTCCCCATCATTCGTTTATCCAATAAATTAATTGGGCTCGCGCTCTTGGTCAATTGCCCAGCTGTGGATGTTGGAGAGAACTTGACAAGGATGTGGTCTGAATGGACGTGGTCTCTTCTCACCGAGTGGCAAGACTCTCAGGGTAGTAGCTGGGACAGAGAGCTGGCCAGACAGATTGAAGCAGACCCTGAAGGCAGGGAAGCTGAGTCAGGGAAGATGCGTCCTTGTCCCTAGAAGCTTCAATAAGAAAAGAACGTTGGACACAGGGCGATGGGTAAAGAGCGATGCAGATTCATAAAAATTGTTATTTTCTTAAAAACAAGAGATTCTCCAGGGTCTTCATGTGCTGGTGGGAAGAGGACAGCAGGCAAGAACAAAGGAGTTTCGGGAGTGGGGCTGGTCAGGGAAGTGGAGCCTGAGAAGTGAGCCAGGTGGGAGTCAGAGGTCAGGACGTGAACTGGGGGAGGGACCCACTGTCCCTACCTCTTTTGGGTCCCACATTTCCAACTGCATCTGGAGACAAGCCCGTATTTTACAGTTCCCAGCTTATTTGTTCAACCTCTGGCCCTGGAACACACACACACACACACACACACGCACGCACGCACGCACACACAGAGTCTGGGCATCCTGAGGCCCCTTGTCATCTCTGTAGCCCAAACACCTAGTACCTCCTAAACCAAAAACTCGTGGACATCAAACGGCTCCAACTCCTGACGGCCCTGTACATGTCAGAGTATAACTGTGCACCATCGTGTTTCCAAAAGCCAATTTCTCAGACAGAACTAGATATTGAGCAGGCTGAGTTCTTTAAAGAAGCAAAACCAGTGACATATATGTCTTTAAGTCATGAAAAGGGTCACACAGTTATAGAACCCAGTCAGTGCAGTCTGGTTCAAGTCCACAGATCAGACGTTAAGCTGGAGGGTTCTTCCTGACTCGCGTGGCTTCAGGGGCTGCTGAGTTAGGAAACAAGGATGACAAAGCTGAACAACCGCAGGCTGGTGGCTCTGCAGTGGAATGAATCAAAAACGGAAGAAGGGAAGGAGAAGAGATGACGAAGTCAAAGGTGGGCAGTCCGTTGATGGCTCCCGAGACGGGCAGGCAATATGGCGGGGGCGGGGGCGGGTTGGTGAACCAGATGCAGGATCCAGACCGACCAAGTGACAAGCTTTCTCACAGAGTGTATTTAAAAAGGAGGAAGCCACACACCCAAGGAGTCTTTCTCCTGATTGCATGAGGACTGTGACCTGATCACGGGGCCTCACTCCACCACAACCTCAGGGAGTGGACTCCATTATGTTAGAACTCATCATGGGTCTGGTGACATCGCGGTAGATCACAACCTGGGGTTGACTGCCAAACTTCTGAGAACCCTGGCAGAGCCAAGGTGACTCAAAACCTGTCACCGATCCCCAGTCCTCTCTTCTGTGGCATCTTTGGGAGATGTGATCCTCCAAGTTTCCCATTAGCCGCCAAGCACACTAACTATTTACACCGCGGTAAGCACTTGGTTCGTTTTAATAAATAGCCCCACTTCCTTGCGCCAAGCTTTAACAAACAACCGGGGAAGGCAAGTCTCAAAGACATCATCAGAGTCACTGAGAATTATTCAGAACAAAACATTGAGTTCTGCAGATTGGCCAGACTGTAGTCTCCTCTCAGGAGAGCTCCTTCTGGCTTTGAACCCTCAGCCATTCAAAACACAAACATATTCATACACAGAGCTAGAGCCAAGGGTGAGGTGTCAGCATCGTTTTGGATGCAAATCAATCAGTTTAATGCTTGGATGCACTAGCAAAGCTACTTCCCCCTAGGCCTGCCCTCACCCATACTAAGGCCCTAGGGATTCATTTCCTGTCCTGGCCAGAATTCCAGTTGGGGGAAACCCTACTTAAATGAAATGTATTATCTCCTGATACTTGAGACCATCAGCTTTGTGGCAAATCTCCCACAACACAAGGCCCTGTGAGCTCTGGCCTGTGAAGCACTAGGGATTAGCCTGCCATAAGTATTGACAGGAAGAAGCTGGCCCAGAGTCCAGTTGACCTGCCCCTTGTGCTGGGACAAGTCTGAATGGGATTTCCTAAAACATCAGTAATTCTAAGTGGCTTGGGATAAAGAGCATCTAATCAAGAGCCAAAAGACTCAAGTTCCAGTTCTGGATTCGTCACTTAGCAGATGGCCGAGTCTTAGTTTTCCCAGCTATAAAATGGGATAGAGATAATAAAATTACTGAAAAGTCTGAGGTAGTTAGTTGATTGTGCCAACCTGGCCAATAAACACATGTGGGGTTAATTGAAGGGTGGAGAGCTAAATGGCTCAGTGAGCCTCGCCTTTCTAGTTCTTGGGTCTCTTGCTTTGTGATGGTCAGACCAGGGTGCAGCTGCCTTAGCCAGTTCCCTGCTTCAGCTGGCAGGGCTCACTCCTTTTGCAAGACACCCCAGAGGAGAAGCCGCATGGACCTGCCCAGATGCAGCCCTGGGTGCTGGAGCAGCCGTGTGGAGATCCCTGCCAACACTGAGATGCTTACACGTTCACTGATTCAGCTTTCCTCCTGCAGTCGGCATCATTGAGTGTGTTTTGTGAGGTAGAGGAGGACTTTGTGGACTGGTGTCAGACATAGGGTTAATGTTGGGCTTGTGGGCTTGGGCAGCACTGAGTCGGGATGTTTTCTTGATGTGCGTTTAACCTTTATATAAAACTCTCTCTTATACATGAGTTTCTGTGGATTTGTTTCTCTAATGTACCCAAACTAATACATGCCTTTGAGAACGTAAACAGCATTTTGAAGAAGGATACTCACACGATGATGCGATGGGAGTCAAGGTGAGGATGTCCCTTCTTTTGAGACCAGATTGTAGGAATTGGAGAGACAGTTGCTGGAGGACTATGGGTAAAGTAGGTACTCTCCAAATGAAACCTCACGTGTGTGAGTTGTTGAATGTAAAACTGATTGCCTGCTCTGTAAACCTTCACCCAATCCTCAATAAACAGACAAGACAAACGAACTAAATCTGGCCATGTAGTAACGATACGTTATCCCATCCTAATGCTAACTCCTGGAACGAGCATCGGCAGACAGCATGTTCCAGGTGCATCTCGGTCAACAGCTTCCACAGAACACTGACGGAGGCCGGACACCACACTGGACACCATAAAGGGGGAAAGATGGCGAAGACACACTTCCTGCCCTCCAGAACCTTATGATGCGTCCCTGGCAGGGTTGTCGATGTAGAATGGCGTGTGTGTGTGTGTGTGTGTGTGTGTGCGTGCGCGTGCACACGCAACGTCTAACTTCCTCTAACATCGTGGGGAAGTACTTGATGAAATGTCACCATCCTCGCTTTTTAAGGCGCCTTCTGGCTCGACTTCCTCCAAGACAGAGTTGTTTGCTCCACTGGGAGTCCATGATATAGCCAATACTCCTCGCCAACACCGCAACCCCAACACATTGATTCTTTTGCAGCCTTCCGCATTTGATTTTCAGCTTTGGCACACACAGGTGACGAGGGACAATGCCATGCTTTGGGCCAGGCACACCTTGGTCCTCGAGGCGACAGTCCTGCTATTACATCCCACAGAGGACGTTTGCAGCGAGGCCGGTGAGCTACCATCAAGTACGTTGGGTATCAGGAGGGATGGGTCCCCGGAGAAGGGCAGTGAGAGAGGAAGACACTTAATGAGATGGACTGAGATTCTCAAACAAATTGTGAGGCCGACACAGGCCCGACTGGGCTGATTTCATTCTCTTGCACACAGAGGCACTCTGAGTCAGAAACTGAGTCAGCAGCACCCAACGACAGCCACTGAGAACTGGCAAAAGTCTTGAGCAAACAATTCACAAACAAAGACGTAAGAATGGCTTACAAGCACATCAAGCAGACATGAAAGGATGCCCAAAGTCATGAGTCATCAGGGAAATGCAAATTAAAATTACAAGGGAGATCCCATTTCATGCCCATGCAAAGAGCCAACCTTTCAATGACTGACGGGCAAATGCTGGCAAGGCTGTGGTGGAGCAATTGGAATACATTGTGTGGAAGGAGGTGGAACATGGTATATCTACTTTTTAAAAGTTTGATTCATACAAAGTTAATCATACACCATGGCCTAGCAATAGCACTCCTGGGAATTCACTCAAGGGGGTGTGTGGTAATTGAACAAGTTCATGTCAACTTCATAAGAGAGTGAAGGGGTGGAGTCTAGCCTGCCAGTCAGATCACAACCCGAAGATCCCTCCTCGTGGGTGTGGCCTTCCCATGAGGATTCTGGGAACTCTCTCTCTCTTGATGCTGCCATCAGAAGAGCGGGGCCTCCCCTGCTCCCACCCCCCCTCAGCTTCACATTCCTGTTGACAAGCCACATGGAGCCACGCTGATGGCAGCCAGAGCCCTGGAGATGCGTCCACTGCCACGGGACTCACAGGACTTTCCACCCAGCGGCTTGCAATCTTCCTGCAGTCAACATCATTGCACGTGCTGCGTGAGTCTGAAGAGGCACTCATAGGCTAACATCAGACTTATGGACTAATATCAAACTTATGGGCTCGATCTGGACTAGGCTGGGATGCTTTCTTTCTTTTGTGTGTTTATGTGTGTATGTGTGTAAGAGAGAGTTTGCATAATTACTTCTTGATATAGAGTTCTCACACATATGAGTGTCAATGAATTTGTTTCTCTAGTGAACCAGGTCTAAAACAGGGTAGAAAGACAAAAAGATGTACACTGAAAGTTAATAGAAGTTTTAATCATAAAGCTCCAAACTAGAAACAGCCTAAGTGTCTTACACATAGGCGCATGGATAAACTCAATTATGATTATTTCCATAATAATCATAATTATTATGATTATTGATATCAATAATATCCAGCAATAAATACAAAAGAACAAACTGCTAATGTGCATGCAAGGACATGGGTGAAACCTGGAGGCACTGTGAAATAGACCACCCATAAAAGAGCAGCTACCGATGATTCCATTTATGGGACGTTCAGTGATAAGCAAAACTAATCTGCGAGGAGGGAAATCAGTCCCGTGGTTGGTTAGGCAGATTGGCTGGAAAGAGAGTACGGGAGAGCTTTCTGGAAGGTGATGTGAATGTGTACGCATTTATCAACCCGTACCAAATGGTCCACTTAAGGTCTGGGCATTTCAATGCATGCCATTTTTAATGCCACTTTTTTTTAAAATAGAGGGGCAAGTTCACAGCAACTGTCAAGGTTAAGGAACACATGGAGGCAACTTTTGGAGATACTGGCTGATACAAATGGTTAATGAGCTCACCACATATGAAAAAGTCGGAGGGTGGAGTCTACCCTCAGGTCGTTGGACCTGAGTCTGAGAATCCAGGCCCTGGGAAATCGAAGAGCACGCAGTTCCACTCTGCCACACGGGAACGGCCCTGAATTGGCGTCAACTCAACGGCAGCTGTTGCTTTCTCAGTAGAGGTTACGGTAAGTTAATAAAGTATGCGTGTAGCCAAATCCCACTAAAAATGATTTTGCAGAGAACTACTGAGAAGGGAGCCCTGGTGGTGCAGTGGTTACCGGCTGGGCTGTGACCCGAAAGGTCCACAGTTTAAAACCACCAGCTGCTCCTTGGAAGAATGACAAGTGACAGCCTGGGAAACTCACAGGGACAGTTCTACCCTCTCCTGTAGGGTCTCTAGACATTGAGCCTGCATCGACGTGATGGCAATGTTTGGTTTTCGTTGTTTTGCATGAATCAGACTTGCCGATAAGTTACGTGCAGACGAAGCACAAGAAGGAAGAGGCTGTTCGAACACTGACTGTGGTGATGAGCATACAATGCTTCTCGGTGTGATGGAAGTGGGGAATCGGATGATCTGTGGATGATGCGCCAGTCAAACTGTTAAACAATAAAAACAAGCAAACGAACAAAAAGCCTGGAGACTTTTCATCCAAGGAAGACTGGAGATGACCGTGAGAGCAGATTTCTGGATGGGTTTTTCTACACGACAATTTTACTTGCTTTTTTTCATATGAAAAAAAAGTAGTTCTAGATAGATAGATAGATAGATAGATAGATAGATAGATAGATAGATAGATAGATACAGAGGCACACTGGCGGTACAGTTCTTAAAGCACTTGGCTGCTACCCCCATTGCTCTGGGGGAGGAAGATGTGGCGGTCTGTAAATCCAAAAACATTTACAGCCTTGGGAGCCCCCCAGGGGTTCTGCTCAGTCCCTTTGAGTGGCCATGAGTCCACCAAGACTTTGTGGCGATGGATTTGGTCATGGTTGGATATTGTGACAGATCTAGGTGGACAGATATCTTGAAGTTGTCCAGGATTTCATTTTGCTTGGATCCCCAACCAACGCTCACGGAAGCAGCACTCATGACCTCCAAGGACATGTCGCGTTGGGCAGGTCTGCTGGGCAAGACTCCCCTCAGGTGTGGAAGAAAGAGCAAGGAAGGCACTGTCAGGCCTGGGGGGGCACCTGGCCCAATGATCTCAGATGCACGAATAAAGAAGGCTGCCGAAGACTTGATGCATTTGAACCATGACATTGGCAACGTGAAGTGCTGTGGGCTGCCCGAGGAATGGACAGCTCTGTCTTGGGAGGCGTACAGCCAGAATGCTCCTGAGAAGCAGGAATGGTGAGACTTCATCTCCCATACTGTGGACCTGCTATCGTAAGAGGCCAATTTCCGTAAAAGAACCTCCTGCTAGGTAAAATAAACTCCAAACTCATTCCTAGCAAGTAGATGCTGACTCCTAGTGACCATATAGGACAGGGTGGAACTCTTGATGGGGGTAGGAAGCCTCAACTCTTGATGGGGTAGGAAACCTCCTCTTTCTCTTGCAGGGCTGCTGTTGGTTTCCAACTGCTAACCTTACGGTTAGTAGCCCAATGCATAATCACTACGCTACCGGGACTTCCGGTGGGTAAAGTGGAGGGTCAGCGAAAACGAGGAAGATCCTCAAGGAGATGAATTGACATAGTGACTGCAGCAATGGACTCAGACATGACACCGGTTCTGAGGATGGCTCAGGACCCGGAAGTGTTTCGTTCTGTGGTGCTTGGGGTCACTGTGAGTCTCAACTGGCCAGACGGTGCCTGACAACATCTCCCATCTGCGGTCACCATGAGTTGGGATTGATTCCATGTTTACTAACAACGGCATGGAAAGAAAGTATCCCCAAGCACTTCTGGGGGGCGGGGGTGGGTAGGATCAGAGCCTGAGAAGACCCAGAAGAGGGAAAGCAGCGGCAGAGGAAGAAGATTTGGAAGATTCACCCCCACCCCTACCCCCACCTCCCCAGGCTGTCCCAAGGCCCAAGTCATTAAAACCAGAAAGGCTGAAACACTTAGCAGGAACAAGATGCTTCTTTAGGGGTACCTCATCTAAGACAAAACAAAACCCACTGAGAAGCTCCCTGCTGACCCTGCAGGATTTCCAGAGAGGCAGAATGAGAACACGGGATGGGAATTCACAGGCAGCAACCACCACAACCATCCAAGGAATGCGCCTAAAGCCATGGACCTAGCCTTTATTTAGCCTGCTGCCTTTATTGTTTTATATCTGGGGATGTAAAATCTTTACAAGGGCTTTCAGGAGCCATTCCCAACTGCAACCCAAGCCTAGCACTCCCAGGAATTCCTCCACTGCCAATTCCCCTCCATGGGCGTCAGGACTCTCATGTTCCCAGAGAAGGGGCCACTTAACCCCTTAAGGAGAGGACGGACACATCCCAGTCAGGGTGGGCAAGCGCTGGCTGCACAGAGTTGCAGAAGCTCTGGGGCTGCCAGCGAGGGGTTGGCAACTCTTCGTAGCTCAGAGAAGCAGGTAGATGTGGATGTGGTTGATCAGGTAAAAGGTGAGGGGTCAAGGCCTTGGGAGTTGGCATCTCTGGGGGCAAATGACGATCCACGAAGCATGAACCTGCAGCCCAGCTTGAGCCGATTCCTGTCGGGATGGGGAGCACCCCGAGGACAATCGGGGGCGCTCGTCCACAGTCTGCTGCGGGAAACCTGCTGGGCTTCGTTCATGCCGCCTGAACTAAGAATCATGCAGAAGGTGGAACTCCTTCACATTCTAATGCCACGTCAGCGAACCATCTCATGATCTGACACCCTAGGAGAAGGTCGCCTGGTCTGAATGACCGTGGCATCAGGTCCCAGGTGGTGCAAAGTGGGATGGTAATTTATATAAAACTGGTAGGAGGTGAAGGATTTCTCTTCAGTAGAAGGGATAAGCCCAAAGGTTATTGTTCTGTAAGATCTACAGTGATTTCATATCTACCAATGTCTACCTATAAACCAGTCAATTGATCAGTCATGTGGTAAAGGATTAACCTTACCCATCGAGAGGCCTGGCCTCATGAGAGCTAATCTCTCAAACTTCGGCGTGCCCTGCCTGATAAAAACATCTCTGTTTGCCTCGGCGATCAGGGCCGCACCTGGCAGACTCTACTAGCGAGGTAATCTATGAGAGAGGTTTTCGGCCACTTGTTTCCAGCTCCATCTGTGAGGGTGGAGGGTGGAGACAGGTGGAGATTAGTCCCACAAACAGCCACCCATGATCCCGTGACCAAGACCTTGGCTTGAGTGGGCTTCCCTAGTTGGCAATTCTCCATGCATGCTGTCCCGGGCGCTGTGCATGACTCCCTCCGACAGTTGGGGACCTGCACCTCTCCTGACCTCTACGCCAATGCATCTCTTCCTGTGATTGATTTTGGCCTCTCCAGGTAAGAAGCCGTGAGTCTAGCAGCAATCGGTAAGTCCTGGGAATCCTCCTAGCCAAGCAGCAACTCTGCAATTGCAATCCCGAGAACCATCAAACTGTGTGAGTGTGGGTGAGTGCATGCGTGCGTGCGTGCTGTGTGTTGGTCCGTTTTTGGCAAATTCTTTCTAGTCCGCCGTGTCACTCTGCTGGCTCCCACAGGAAATGAGGGAAATAAAGCACATGCTCAGTTTCTACTTAGACGAGAATCATGAGTCCTTTCATGTTGCGAGCTTTCTACTTCATGTAATCACTCATCTCTTCAAGAGAGAAAACAGAAAGAGGCGTGGGAACCCAACACTTGGCCCTGCAGTGGGGTATGGGAAAGGGAAGAAGGGGTCCTCTTTGGAACCAGGGGGCCTCATTTTTCTTTGGAGAGCAAGAGCAGACAGGGGCTGTGGGAGGAGGCAGACAGGTGGGCTGCGGCAGCGCTGAGAAGGCAGAGAGGGGGCTGGGGGTGCTTATCGTGCCGAAGAAAGGCTTTTAGGGATGAGACCGAGCAAGGTGGCAACCCGGGCACATCACCGGTGGGTCCCAATGTCACTTCTTATATTCTGGATCACTGCCAGGTGAGTCCAGTCAGTCACTTACGGGGAAAGCAATCACTTCCTTGGCGGAAGCTGGACATCTGGGTTTCCTCTGTGCTGTAGAGGGATCCGATGCCATCCCCTGATCATGATACCAACAGAAAGAGCAGGGCCAAATCCTTGGGCTTTGAGAGTCTCAGACCTCAGTAAAGGGACTGATGTGAGGCAAGGGTCACTCACACGGGGACGTCCACCAGGTCCTGCCAACCACGCTTCTGCCTGGGGGGGACTGACCTCCTCACCACCCCTCCTTGCTCCTTTCCAAACAAGAGTCCAGTTTGGTCCTGGGTCCTCAACAAGCTGAGTCCGGCCCCCAAGGCTGCCCTCTAAAGCGGAACAGGCGGTGTTGCTGCGTGGATCCTTTCGGATCCCATGTCCCAGCTCTGCCGCGGGCTCTCGGGCACACAAAGCACCACCATTGCTTCTGCTGTCCCGTCTGCCATTGTCCTCTTTGTGTTTCTTGCCCACAGAAGGTCTCACGAGGCTCCTCACCAAAGTATATATATGAGGGGGCTTCAGAACGTCCATGGAACAATCGAATGGGAAGATCATGGATTCTGTCCACCAAACCTCTTGAAACTCCCTCCGATAACGTCTGTGACATACAACCGTAGATGACAGTGGCTAGATCGATGTCACTTAATTCAAATGTTAATGACATGGACTTAGGAGAAAGACTTGGCCGTCTCTCGCTGGAAAAATGACAGCCCAGAAAACCCTGCCCGGTCATGTGGGGTCGTCGTGAATTGAGGGTGGGCTCAATGGCATCCAACCACAGCAGCTCTATCATGAGATTTACATATATATAGATTTACATATATATAGATTTACATATATATATATATATATATATATATATATATATATATATATATATATATATGTTATAAGAGCTGGGAAAGCCCCCAATAAAATGATCTGCACATAGATAAATAAAATCTAATATATTAGGTTAGGTAATGAAAAAGAGAAAAGATGAGAGAATACATTTTATTCCCCTGAGAAAATCAAGGTTGTAGAGTAAGGATTTGTGAATTCCGCATGACTGAAGTCTCAGACAGACGGGCGCAGTGGGGGCTCGCTCCCACGCTGGCGTGGAGGGGATGCCCACCCAGAGTCCTTCAAAGCCTGCCTGAGGGGTTGCCAAGACAGTGACTTTCCACAGGAGTAGAAAGCCACATCTTTCTTCTGCAGAGCACCTGGTGGATTTGAACTGCTGACCTTGGGATTAGCAGGTAACTGGAAACCTCTATCCAAGGCTATCTCTGATGAGAGCACCAGAAACATTCACTCTGTTGGCATCACCAACCTTCACCGGAGTGCTGCTGTCTGGCTCTGGAGCCAGGCCACATGCCCACCCTCCAATCCTTCCGTCCCTGCTCTAGGCACCTGGAGGGCAGAATACAGCTGAATGCTGTCCGCTCTGCTGTTCCCCCAGTCTCCTGGCCATCTACCTCTTTCAAAAGACCCACTGGCTTCAAGGCTGGTGGGCCATCCCCTTGCATTTCGTTCTACCTGACCACCCTACTTCCTGAGTGAGTCTGAGCCAGAAGAGGAAGAGAGACAGGCTAGACATCAGAGGCCCTCTCTGGCTGGGGTTCAGGATGCCCCCCTTTGCCCCATCCAACCGTGGCAGAGAGGGATGAGTGCGTGTGATTCAGAAGCAAGACTCCACTGCCAGGTGCAGGTGTCCCAGCCTCATGCCAGGGTATCCAGCCCAGAGCAGTTAGCTGGGAGTTGTCTGGGAAGAGGAAAGACGAACTTCCCTCCCCCCTTCCCAAAGTCACTTGGGCACAGTGGAGGATGGAGCCCAGCAGCAGGAGGGGAGGAGGGAGGAGGGGCAGCAGACAACACAGAGACACCACAGGCCAGGTGCAGCCTCTGGGCTCCCCTGTGCGCACCGCGGACTTACCCTCATCACAGTTGCTCCCAGTGAAGCCCGGGCAGCACTTCCACTCCAGGGCAGTCACCGTGCGGTAGGACACTCTGTACGTGGGTCTGATCAGGGTCCTGTAACTAACACAAAGACAGTGTCAGCGGACTGTAGGCTGGTGCTCGCTCACCCGCAGACCTGGCGCCGTAGGCTGGGGCAGCTTGCCCGGTGACCATTGTAAGCATCAATAGTTCCCTATACCGAAAGGTACTTTACTATTTCATACAGTTAGTAATGACATGAGAACAAGTCAAGAGGTACACAGAGCGGGGTTATACGCGTTTTAAAATACTAATGAAAACATATCAAAGCATACCTGACCAGAAACAATGATACTGTTATTTAAGATATTTCCTATTGCTTCTTGATTAGTGGCTTCACTTGCAATATTCCCCGCGTTATCGCAGGCCTAGTTCTGGCTCATTTTTCACACCTATGGACGGCATGAACGTTTAGAACACGCTGCTGCACGGGTGAATGCTGAAAGGAGGAAGGAATGTAAATCTGCGATTTCCACATTGGGCGGCTGCCCACCTCCGAGCGAACGAACCCTGATTTCAAGGGGCATTTTTCACAAGCAGTTTGCCAAACTCAACAGACAATCAGTAGGTATCGGGTCTGCCGAACCGGCTTGAACTGGCTGAATCCCACCACTGCTGTGTGGCCCTGAGCATACTCTGTGTCAGGAACATTCCACAGTCGCTCTAAGTGTCCCTGTCTCTGATGACTCTCTAAGTAGGGCCCCCTCTGCCCCACACCTTGAACGCTGCTGCTCTAAGTTGCCACCAGTCAGTTCCAACTCCTTGTGGACTGCACATGCGCTGTGTAGAACTTTGCCAAGGGCTTTTCAAGGCTGTAAGTGACCATTCACAGTCATTAAGAAAGTTTGAATCATCGACCTTTCAGCACTTAGTCAAACACTGACGACCCATGTGTGCCACCAGGCGCCGAGATCATCAATAGCAAAACCTACAAATATCATTGAAAACTACCCAACTCCCAACCATACTCAACCTTCCCCTCTGTGTTAGGCCGGGTTAACTAGAGAAACGAACCCAGTGACACCCATCTATTGGTAAGAAAGGGCTTTAGATCAAGAAATAATTGTACATCAAGAGGACATCCCAGCCCAGTCCAGCTCAAATCCATCAGTCTGACACTAGTCCATCAGTCCCTCCTCAGACTCACGCAGCCATGATGCAATGATGCAGGATGCAGGAAGATCACAGGCCGGTGGGTCAAGAGTCGTGTGGACCCAATGGCGGTGGACGAATCTCCAGGCTTACACAGGTCTCCAAGTGGCTGCCCAGCAAGGAGGTGAATGCAGAGAGCGAGGGGGGGGAAGATTCCCAGGACCTTCCATATGATGAGGTCATGCTAACAAGGAGGCACCATCAGACTATGGCCTGATTGACAGGCTAGATGCCACCCCTTCGAGTTAACTCGAAATTGTGTAACTACTACACCACACCCTCCATTATTTCTTTTGGTTGATTCATTCAATGAATATGTATGAAGTACCAACTATTGGCCATCCTGAGGTCACAGGCTGAGAACAATGAATTTCTGTCCTCAAAAAAGCCACCAAGTGAATCTATCGCAAGAATAAAACTATGCCTGCAGGGGCCACGGATCCCACAGTAAAATCTCATTCTTGCAGTTTTGACCTTTTTCCAATAAACAAGGTGTGAGACTACTTTATAAACATCGAAAAATAGTGGCTATACCACGTATAACTGAATTTCACTAAGGCACTAAGTTTGGCTTGTATCTTCTGCTTTAAGAGGGAGTAACCCTCCCCTCAACACCCCCCCCCAAAAAAAAAAAAAAACTCCACTTGGCCAAACTTTCGTAGTACTGAGTAACTCACTCTGAGTTGGGGCACCCAGTGGCGTCACCTGGGAAGGTTCTCTCCGGTCACAGTGAATTTTTTTGTAAGAGCAGTTTCACTCAAAACTTGTTTTTTGTGATGGCCGATTTAAGAGAACAACATCCGGCTGTGAAATTTTGTTTCCTGCTTGGGAAAAATGCCGCAGAAACTATTGTGATGTTGAACACAGCTCACAAGGACAGTGCTTTGTGAAAACTCAGGGTATGAGTGGTTTTCTCATTTCAGAAAAAGGTGAAATGCCGATTGATGCCCAACCTCGTTCTGCACATCCATCAACTTCCCGAACAGACGAAAATGTGCACTTGTGCTTGAAGACGGGTGATGACAGACCATTGAAGAGATGGGGAGGTTATCTGGACTATCCTGGAGCTCGGTTCGGTGACTTTTAACAGATTTGGGAATGAGAAGGGTCACTGGGAAATTTGTGCCTCGGGGTCTGAATGACCAGGGAAAAGAATGTCTAATGGAAACATGTCATGCTTTGAAAGAACAGTGACCCAGACTTTTTTCCCAAGGTCACTGCTGGCGACAAGACTCGGTGCTATGCTTGCGACCAAAAGCAAACATCAATCAAGCCAGTGGAAGACGCCACTGTCACCTTGCCCGCCCCCCAAGCTAATCAAGTGAAAGCAAAGATCAGCATGATGCTCATTTGTACTTGGATGTGAGGGAGATGGTGCATTTGGAGCTTATTCCACCAGGTCAGACTGTTAATCAAGCTTTCAAGTTAGAGGTTCTGAAAAGATTGCATAACAGTGTGAGACAAAATAGGTCTGATTTGTGACAGATGGGGGACTGGTTTTGCCACCACAACAATGCAGCTGTTCACACAGCCATCTCAGTGCACCGGATTTTGGCAAAAACAAACAAACAAACCCCCAAACCCATCATGCCTTCTTGCCCTGTGTACCTTACTCACCTGACCTGGCTCAGTGCAACCTCTTTTGATTTCCTCAAAAGAAGAGGGACATGGAAGGACAGCCAATTAGACAATGTAGAACAGCGATTTTCAACCTGTGGGTCGCCACCCCTTTTGGGGTCAAACGACGACCCTTTCACGGGGTTTCCCGATTCGTAACAGTAGCAAGATTACAGCTATGAAGTAGCAACGAAAATAATTTTATGGTTGGGGGTCACGACAACATGAGGAACTGTGTGAAAAGGTCATGGCCTTAGGAAAGTTGAGAACCACTGATGTATAAGATGTGAAGAAAAAACGAGGGAGGTGCTGGCAGCCACCCAAACAGATGAGTTTGACAAATGTTTCCAAGAATGGCATCACGCCCTAGCTACCTAACAACATGGAGCTACATGAGAGCCCTGCAGCTGGAGAAGCCATGTGGAGAGCAGACCCCTGCCCACCCTGAGGTGCCTCTGCTACCACTGGATCCATAAGACTTTCCACCCACTGGCCTGTGCTCTTCCTGTGTTTGGTGTCGTTGCATGTACTGCATGAGTCTGAAGAGGAATTTATAGATTGATATCAGACATATGGGATAATATCAGACTTAGGGACTTGCTCTGGACCGAGCTGGGATATTTTCTCAATATTCAATTGCCCTTGTGTATAAAGCTCTTTCTTATACAAAAAAAGTGGAATTGCAGATTTGACAAATGTATTGCGTGTAATGGAGAATACTTTGAAGGTGACAAGGTTATTTTTTTAAAAAAATTAAATACATAGCTTGGGGGAAGAAAAGAAATTCCGGTTTTTTTTTGAGGTACCCCTTCTTATGCCCATCATGACAACCCTCTGCTGCTTCATCGGGGCTGCACAATTTCCCCTAAGACCAAAGGCCATGGCTTCACGGAACTGAAATCAGTTGAAACACACAGCAGCTTCAGGGGGTCAATGGAGCCAATAGGAATTAACGGGCAGCAGTGGGCGTGAAGTTTTGAGATGCCCCATAGACAAGAAAATACACAAAGCACTTCTTGGGTTTCCAAAATCCAGCTCTCACTGAAAAATCCTGTTCCGTGCATATTTTTTAAAAGAAAAAAAAATCATCTCCCTTCTTTTTCATAATCATTCCTGCAGACTAACGTGCCTCTATGGGACCTGGGAGGGCACCCGCATGGCTGCATAACCTCCAGGGCAGGGACCAAAAGTAATTTGTGACTTCAGAGAAAGGGAGCCAGCCGTCGGCCAGAGAGGTACCCACCACTGAGAGCTGGGAAGAAAGGCAATCCCTGGACTCCAGGATCCAGGAACAAGAGGTCTAGCCCAGTGGGATTGGAGGAGACTGGCAGGCCAGCTACATCACCACCCCTTATGGAAAGTGGCCTGGTAGGATACATGGTGTAGCCAAAGCAGTACCGCCAGTACACCACCGGCATAACCAACACACACACGCACTCCTATGCACACTCACGTTTACACTCATGGCTGGTGTAGCCTCCTGTGGGACTTGCCTGCTCACAGTATTTCAGCAGAGGCCCCCCCAGGCTGAGCACAAGGGCTAGCACCCTCAGAGCAGGCTGAGGGTTGCCCCCCTGCCCCCATGCAGGCGAACCCCACTCTGCCAGCTGTGGCTCATCACCACCTTCAGGCTGCCCGAAAGATAGCCTTGGCCGGGGCGTTGCAAAGTGCTGAGTGAGGATTTCTTTGGAGAATGTGTGGCAACGTGCCCCAAAAGCTTAAGAGGAGAAGAGGGCGGGGTGGGAGATACTTCATCCCAGGCTCAAGGGAACCTTGGGAAGAGCGGGGGCCCTGACCCTGGAGTTTAGAGGGCTGGCAGATGGGACTCGGACTCTCTCGCCTGAGGCCAGGATCCAGAGGGAGTGCTCGGCTCCTTTCAGGTTTGGGCGGAGCAGGGTCTGGGAGTGGCTGGTGTCAGCCAGATGTGCACCATGTTCCCCCGAAGGAAGGAAGGAAGTGGCACCTGGGAGTCTTCAGTAGTGACCGGGTCCAAGAGGGTCCCCGGAGGAGGCGGTGGCCATGACAGGAAGAGCTCCCGGGTTGCCGGTGGCGGAGGGAGCAAAGGGTGAGCTCATGAGCAGGGAGCAGTAGGAGATCTGCAAGCAGTAATGCCCTGGCAGGGCATGCGCCAAGCCTGGGAGGGCCCGGAGAGTCCCCCAGGAAGGTGCCAGCAGCTCATTCAACGCCATGCAAGAGGAGCTCTGTGGCCAGATGCCCACAGCATCCGCCAAGTAAGGCCGCATCTGCTCCCCGTCTTTCTTGGGAGCTCCTTCGACTGCGTTGTTGTAGGGTACTGTCAACTCATGGGTGACAGCCTACTCCAGCTTCCCCACCTCCAATTTTGGGGAGACAGGACACACGCACACTCCAAAGAAACTCCCTCTCAGTATTTCGCAACCCCCCATCTTCTTCCCGGGAGGGATCCCCCACTTGCCTGGAACAGAACGCTACGGTACCTGCTCCTTGTGGTGCCCGTTGATTGGCATGTTTGAGCCACCCCTGGACTCCAGGATCCAGGGGGCATGGGTGGCGATGGGTGTGTGGGGGCGTGGGTGGCGATGGTGGCGAGCCATCTTATTGGGGCTTCTCCTCCTTTTGTTACCGAACCCCTTTCTTCTCTTTCCCAAACACAGGGCCCTTTCCAGTCGTGGCCCTTCAGGGAGCTGGCCCCGAGCAAGCAGGCCAACGTGTCACCATCTTCCCATCGAAAGACAATCCTGGTTGTATTTCTTTTCTTTTTTTTAAACATTTTATTAGGAGCTCATACAACTCTTATCACAATCCATACATATATATACATCAATTGTATAAAGCACATTTGTACATTCTTTGCCCTAATCATTTTCAAAGCATTTGCTCTCCACCTAAGCCCTTTGCATCAAGTCCTCTTTTTACCCCTCCCTCCCCGCTCCCCTCTCCCTCATGAGCCCTTGATAATTTATAAATTATTATTTTGTCATATCTTGCCCTATCAGGCATCTCCCTTCACCCCCTTTTCTGTTGTCCATCCCCCAGGGAGGAGGTCACATGTAGATCCTTGTAATCGGTTCCCCGTTTCCAACCCTGGTTGTATTTCTTTCAACACTGCTGCGCCCGCTCTTCGGGCAGACCCCAGGAGACTCAACGTGCCTCACCCACACTGCCTGCCCTCTTTCCTCATGGCCTGCCATCCACATGGAGGTGAGCTGCTTGAGAAGACCGGGTGACTTCTTGTCCAGTCTCGGGGACTTCGGTTTTCTTCCTGTTCGGCCTCCAGCCACGGTCACTGGCAGCAGGTAAGGTTGTGTCATCTGCCGATCCTGGTCGTTCACGAGTCTTCCTCCTGATTCTGTGTGTTTGTCTTCAGAAGGCCCAGCTTCTCCGATGATCTGCTCGGCGTACAAACTGATTAAGGGAGGTGCAAGGTAACCATCCTGACGCCCCCCTTTTCCAGCTGTGAACCACCGTCTTGCTTCAACCAAACCACCACCACCACCATAGCCGGTTACCACAGAGTCGATTCCGACTCACGGCGAGCGGCAAGCGAGGCATTAAGACGAGAAAAGGGGTCCTCTCTCTCTTCCCGCCACAGCCCTCTGGGCCTGAAACAGGACCACCTGCGGGAGTGGGGAGCTTCCATTTAGATTTGTAAGACATCCGTTTTAAAGTTCACTCTTGAAATGAAAGCGCAGTCGAAAACCAGAAACGCTACAGAATCCATCAAAGCCCACTTGCAGGGCAGGGGAAGGGTCAGTGAGCCTTCTGCCTGAGCTCCGCCCAGTGCAGCTGTTGCCATAAACTCATCCCTCCTGGAGCCTCAAGGGGACAAGGGGGCAGGGGGGGACACCGCCCTAGACTCCCCAGACTTTGAGCGCCTCCCTAATTCACTGTAAATTTTCACTCATTAACGTAGCCTCTGTGAGCCTGTTTCCCAGTCTGGACGATGAGAATGCCAAGAGAGCCAGAGATAAGACAGCTGGGCACACAGCTCACCGGGAGGACATGTGGGCCCGGCCCCAAGGGCTGAAAGGGATGCTTAGGGACTGGGTTTGCCAATGCCAAGCTGACCTCATCCCTCCTGGCATCCCAGCCTCCAGCCATTCCCACGATCACCAGGAAACCAGAGCTGCTTAGCCAAGTGCACTGCCCCGCTCCAGCCAGTGAAGTGTCCACTGGGCCCTGAGCTCACACCACCCCTCAGCCTCTCGAGAGAACTCTGAGCATGATTGAGTCAGTCTCACCGCTGATGATGACGATGATGGCAGCTCCAACTGAGCTCTCAGATACTGTTCAAAGTGCCTCACAAATGTTGATTCACAACAACCCTAAGTCCTAGACCTAGAGACATAGGGGGAAATACGTCGAGCTGCTAACTGCAAGATCAGTGGTTCGAAACCACCAGCCACTCTTCAGGAGAAAGATGAGACTCTCTACTCCCGTAAAGATTCCCAGCCTCAGAAACCCACAGGGACAGTTCTACCCTGCCCCCAGGGTCACAATGAGTCGGAATCAACTTGGTGGTAGTAAGATTTTTTTTGAACAGGTGAATATTATTGTTACTCCTAATTTATAGCTGTGGAAACTGAGGCACAGAGATGGCCAGGCTTATCAAGGTCACATGGCTAGAAGGTAGTAGAATTAAGATCTAAACCCAGGTGGAATTGATTCCAAAACCTAGGAATATTTGTTGTTTGTCAGTGGGTGGGGGGAGCAGATTTTTACTTCCTCTGTCTGCATAAAGCACTATGAGTCATAATCAGTTTAATGACTTAAATTAGGAGCCCTGGTGGTGTAGTTAAGAATCAGGTTGCCAACGTCCAGGTCAGTAGTTTGAAACAGCCAGCTGCTCCATGAGGAAAGAGATGAGGCTTTCTACTCCTGTAAAGAGTGACAGGCTCAGAAATCCACAGGGGCAGTTCTCCCCTGTCGTCTAGGGTCTCTGTGATTGAACTCCGTGGCCGTGAGTTTGTGAGTTTGCACACAAGCACTGATCTTGGTCCTTGCACCCAAAGAAGAATTTGCCCCCAAGAAACTTCTTCCCCTGGGACCAGAGAGACAGCAAAGAGGCCAGGTTAACGAGGGACAGTCAGGTTCAGGGCAGCCCAGTAGGTGGCGCTGCTCCACCAGCACAAAGGACCAGGGCTCAGCTGGTCCCTGCAGACTCACCTGAACGCCCAAGAAAGTTTGGTGCTCCTGGACAAGAGCCTTCCTTACATACATGAAAAACTCCCCATCCCTGCCACTGGGGTCCAGTCTGCAGATTCAGTCATCTTTCTAAACCACAGCTTTCATGTTGTGATTGCACCAGCCCTGGAAGCCTTCCATGGTTCCCACGGACTAAAGACCAACAACCTCTTCAAGCCTTGCTTCCCTTCCTCCCTTTCCACACCTTTCCACGCTTGGTCCCTGGAACCACCAGCTGAGCTTCCGACTGCGGGGCACACGCTCGCTGCCGGACACGCCATCTTATTTGCAGCTTGGGCCTCTGCACATACGGGCTTCTCTGCCGACTGCCCTTCCCTCTCTGCTTGCTCCCCCCACCCCCGGTCCCCCAAATGCCAAAGAGCCTAAGGATGTGGCTCAAATGTCTCCTCCTCCTCTGTGACAGAGCCTCACCCCCTCCTACCATCTGCGTACTTACAGTAAGACACAGCTCTGCCAGCCCAACCCCACGTGTGCCCTCCGGAAACGCGTACGGAGGACCTGCTGTGGGCCCAGCCAGGCACAACAGCGAAGAAGGTAGACCTGGCTCCGCTCTTCCAAGGTTCACAGGCAGCAAAGGAAACACACACTGATCATCCATCGACGCACACATACGAAGGATTCCACGCTGGGCTGAAGGAATGCCCCAGAATCCACCCATACGTTACAATGATTCTTTTTCCTTTTATTGAAACATCATCTAGGAGCAGTAAAATGGATAATTCCAGTGCTTATCTGGACACATCTTTAAAATATGTATCCACCAACAGTCCTATTCTCCCACATGTCCCCTTGTACCCAGCGCCCCAAGGGTGACCATTCCTTTGGCATCTACCACCACAGATGGGAGCCCGGTGTCATCGTGGCTACACATTGGGCTGCATTCCGCAAGGTCAGAAGTTCAAGGTCACCAGCCGCTCTGAGGGAGAAAGATGGGGCTTGCTACTCCCATAAACAGTTACAGTCTCAGAAATTCATGGGGGAAGTTCTGCTGACCTGTCTGGTCACTATGAGTCAGCATCAATTCGATGGCAGTGAGTACCAGAGATTAGTGTGGTCTGTTCTAGAGCTTCATAGAAAGGGCATCTTATAGAACATGCTCCTCTGTGTCTGCCTGCTTTCACTAACGCCACGATATTGAAGTTGCAGTATTTTGTTTCTTCTTCTTTATTTATTTTTAATCATTTTTGGGGGGACTCATACAACTCTTATGACAATCAATATACATCAATGGTGTCAAGCACATTTGTACATTCGTTGTCCTTATAATTCTCAAAACATTTGCTCTCTACTTAAGGCCCTGGCATCAACTCCTCAGTTTTCCCCCTCCCTCCCCGCTCCCTCATGAACCCTTGATAATTTATAAATTATTATTTTGTCATATCTTACACTGTCTGACGTCTCTCTCCCTTCACCCACTTTTCTATTGTCTGTCCCCCAGGGAGGAGGTTATATGTAGATCCTTGTAATCAGTTCCCCCTTTCAACCCCACCTTCCTTCCACCCTCCTGGTATCACCACTCTCAACACTAGTCCTGAAGGGATCATTCGCCCTGGATTCCCTGTGTTTCCAGTTCCCATCTGTACCAGTGTACCTCCTCTGGTGTAGCCAGATTTGTAAGGTAGAATTGCGATCACGATAGTAGGGGGGTGGTTTGTTTCTTCTTATTGGGAAATGATATCCCCTCATAAGCACATAAGTCTATCACTCTTCGTTCATCCTTCCGAGGATGAACTTAGTGTTGTTTCCAGTCTGGAGTGATGGGGAACGAAGCTGCTGGAATATTCTTGCACACATCTCTGTGTTTTCATTTCCTTAAGGCATCTACCTAGAAATAGAATAGGTGGATCCTGGAACCCGTGTTTAACTTGAACATGCGTACTACCAATGGACGGCCCAGATCTATTTGGCTGAGCCCATTAATAGGTCCGTTGGCAGTGGGTGCGCATTCCGGTTGCTCCATACCGTTGCCGACATCATTTAATATTGTCAGTCACTTCCCTCTTAGCTAATCTAATGTCATCATTCACGGGTGACACTGTCAGGTAAGGGTTGGATGGCGAATCACAAGGTTGGTAGTTCAAAAACACTGGCTGCTCCACAGGAGAAAGAAGAGGCTTTCTGCTCTGGTGAAGACTGACAGCCTCAGAGCCTGTGTCGGCTCGCTGTAAGTCGGCAGCTACTCGATGGCGCTGGGCTTTGGGTGTGCTGTTGCCTAAATAACTCTGAGCCCCATTTCATGTTCCTTAGTCATTGGGCTATCTTGTTTTGTGAAGTCCTTGTTTATGTTTGGGGCCCGCCTTGAGTTCTTTGGCTCCTGTTTATTGATTCGTGATGTGTGTGTGTGTGTGTGTGTGTGTGTGTACAGCTACAGCCTGGATACAAAGGTATTGCTCCTGAGGTCCAGCTCACACAGACAAAAGTTGGTTCCAAACAAAATACATGGCTGAGACCTGGCCTTCTCCGCAGACAAATTCTCTCAGCGATGCGCTCGTCTGCGTCTCAGCAAGGCCCCTTAAAGAAAAAGGACTTCCTTTAACCAGAGCCTTCCAGGCGGCCCTGCTTGGCCAGGTTGACTCAAGACAGAAGAGTCAGGTCGGAAGGTCATGGCAAGTGTTTGGGGGGATTTCTAAGAGGTCCTCCTGGTAGATACTCTTGAAGGACAAGGGAGGGCCACAGGGACTTGGTGTGAAGATGTTTTAAGAAGAGGGAAAGTGGCAGGAAAGTCACAGTGAGGACTCTCTCTCTCTCTCTCTCCACAGTAACACCTAAGGCCAGCGGGTGGCGAGGGCTGTCCTATGGGAATGTCACTGGGAGCCCTGACCCCTCTGCCCTTTGGGCGTCCTTTTGTCCCCAAACTCAGAGAGCATCTCAAAGGAACCTATTCTGAGTCCTTGCAGAAAGCCCAAAGCGCCCCCAAACCAAGGTAGATACAGAGTGTGGAATTCTCTGAGGAAGGCTGAGAGAGATGAAGCCCAGCCTTCGGAAATATCGAGAGCTCCAGAAAAGGCATGTCCTCCCAAAAGGCAGCAGCAGCGTCATACGTCATCATCTTGCTTAATACATGGTCCTGTGATTTCTGGAGACACTTTATTACTTATCTTCCCGGCTGCGCGTGTGTGTGCCCGCGCAGGCGTGTGCCCCGCCCGTGTGCCAGAGAAAGCAGACCCTTTGTGATCGAGCCAAAGTGCACCCCGAGCCACCCTGAGGAGAGAGCAGAACTGTCCCACGGGGCTCTCAAGGCTGGGAATCTTGTTGGAAGCAGACGGCTACATCATTATCCCACAGGGCAGCTCAGAGGCTGAGCAGCTATCAAGATTAATGAGGATGCTTTGCTCAGCAACAGCCTCCTCCAGACCGCGAAGTCCCCTCCAGTAGGACCTCAGCAGCCCCACTGACCGAGCACAGTGCCCCTAAAGCATGTTCGCGTGAATGAATAGGGGAGGAATGGATAAACAAGAGACTTGGGGGGCAAGGACATGAGCAGACTTACACCCCCCTCCTTCCCTGCATCGCCTGGAGGGCAAATTATGAGAGACTAAGTGTGTGAGGAGCCACCCATTGCTGCTTCTAGATGGTTCCTAAGGAGCCGACAAACCTCTCTCTCCCTGCACCTCCATCCTCTACCTGTCAGGCCAGCCCCGCCCCTGCAGGCCACTTCCGTAAGAAGACCAACGGGAATAGCCCTCTGGTGGACTTCACCTGGGTCAGCCGGATGCTCGCCCTCTGAGCCAGTCCACACGGAGGCCAGGGAGCTCCGGGAAACAATCTCCTGAGTCCAAGGTACCCCGGGCAAGACTGAGCCAACCCCCCAGGCCCAGGGTTCACTCCCCTGTCCACCAGGGGTCAGCCTCTCCCTTGGGGGGCAATATTGAGGGCTAAGTACGAGATCCACAGACTGGGAGCATCCCTCCTGCCACCAAGCTTTGAAGGACTCCTGCTGAGTGAGTTGCATAGGTCATGTGGTGGTGACATCATCTGGTGTCTACTTGAGACTATTAAGAGTGAAGGGGTGGACAGTTTAGCCTGTCAATCAGGTTGCAGCTTGATGACCTGATTTGGAGGCATGATGAAGATAAATAGCTCACTGGAGGCCAGACCCACTTTCTTTGCTTCGTCTTCCTGCTGACAAGACACTTGGAGCTACACTGATGGAGCCAGAGACCTGGAGCTGGAGGAGCCACGTGGCGACCCACACCAGTGTTGATATGATTCCACGGCCTTTCCACGAGACTTTCTACCCACTGGCCTGTGGTCTTCCTGCACTCCGTGTCATTGCATGTGTTGCATGAGTCTGAAGAGGAATTTATAGACTGGTTCCGGACATATGGGCTAATATCAGACTTATGGACTTGATCTGGACTGGGCTGGGCTGCTTTCTTAATATACAGTTACTCTTTTATATAAAACTCTTTCTTATACACATCGGAGTGTCTCTGGATTTGTGTCTCTAGTTAATCTAGACTAACACAGGTCAGATCTGCTTTCAGTAAAGACTGCCTCGCTCTGTGTTGGCTAGCGTGGGACCCCAGTGGGAAGAGGAGCCTTAAGAAGCAAGAAGGCAAACCAACTGGGAAAGAGGGCAGGGCAGGGTGAATGGCCCCAAGGAAGACGCATGGAGGCAAAAGAGAGCACTGGTCTTCGTGGCTGACTCAACACACAAGGCTGCCTCCCCTGGAGTCACCAAGACTGAGGACACCCTCACCCCGCCCTCAGTCCCCACCCTCAGAAGCAGGAGGAGCTTTCCCCGGGCAGCCACCTGCAGGCCCCTCCCAGGGAGGACAAAGGACTAAGGTCCCAGTGTCCCTGCAGAAGCTACAACAGCTTAAGAGGTCCAGCCTGGAGATGCCCCCAGGGGTCTGGCCACAGGCCTGCAGCCCCACCCCCACCCCGCCCCCAATGACGGCCCTGTCACGTGTGTGTCCCCAACGGTCAGAGGAGAGTTAAGGTAGGGGCTCCTAGATGGGTTAGGTGCCTGCCACCAAAAGGGATAAGCAGAGGACATCACTCTCTGACCAGTAAAGGTGGTGTCCCCATGCCAAGACACGGCCACCCGCAGGGCATCGCCTGCAGGGGACAGCTCTGCCGGGCCAGGGGCCTCCCTGGGGGTGGGGGCGGAGGGGTGGGGCAGGGGAGCCAGGAGCTCCGCCCCACATGGGCCACGTCCACCCTTCCTGCCTGGCCTCCCTTCATCGCCAGGGACCACCGAGAAAATGACAAGCCGGGAGGTATGGAGACAGGCTGGAGACTCCACAGGAAACAGGAGTGGGGGGTTCAGAGAGGGAGGCAGGAGATTATTAATCTCTTGATTAATCGCCTCGGAGTCGCAGGAGGGGGGCAGCTCTGAAGCAGGAAGGAGGAGGGGGTGGGGGGGCTTTCTCAGGAGAGGGGCTCTCTGCAGCCTCTGGCCTCCCCCCAAAGCAAGCTAGTCATTGCTAAGTACCAGATGGGAAGGACAAGGCTGTCCTCCCACCATCCTCTGCAGGGGCAGAGGGGGGACGCATCTCAGACAAGCTCCAACTGCCTGGAGGGGCCAGCCAGGACCGCTGCATCCAGGCAGGGCGGGCCCAGGAGGTGGGGGTGGGAAAGAGAGACGGCCCTCTGAGAAAGGGGGCCTTGGGCGTTCACTCGGACCCCAGGGGAGGGGGCGGTGGACAGGCCAGCTGGCAGGGGACAGTCTGGGAGGGTACGCCGAGCCCTCCACTCCACTCAGCTCAGCACATCTGGAAAAGGTTGGCTCGTGAATGCCATCAAAGAAGCCTCATTGTGGGGCCAGGGAGACAGCCTAGCGGGCAAAGAGAGGCCCATCCCAGGAAAACTTAACCCCCAAATCCCTGGGACTGCCCCCTTCCTGCTCGCTCAGCTGATAGCCAGGGGCTGGGAGGGAACAAAACCCAAGCCAGGTGTGGTTCTGACCCCAGAGCCCAGCAGGGGTCTTGTCACCACTTCCCAGGAGAGGAATCTAGCGCACGGCATGGGGAGGGAGAGCACAGCTCCTGTCCTGTGTCTCTGTCCCCACGGGTTCTGCGCTGAGAGTCTGGCCGGGCTCGCCCTCTCCCCGCTCAGCCCACACCACCGAGGACCCTCCTCCGCCGCACAGACCGGGCCACCACTGTCCCTCAGACCTGGGTGCCCTCTGGGGCCCGCTGCACGCCTTCCTCCAACCCAGCTCTCTGCTCCACACGAGCCCCAAGGAACGCCCTCCTAGCGCAGAGAGATGCCCCCAGGCCCAGGGCTGCAGCCATTGTGGCGGCTCTCGGATGGGCACACGATTCTGCACACCTGTGCTCCATCCGTACGGAGCAAACCACGGAAGCAGAGGCACAAATGACTTGGGAAGCCCAGTGCGGGGCCATGGTCCCCAGGCCTGGGGTGCAGGCCAGGCTCGGGCGGTCTCTTCCTCTAATGAATGAGGCTGCTGGCTGACCGACCGGCCGGGCGGTGGCGGCACGCTCCTCCCCTGGCGGGGTGGTAATGAGTATTCGTGGTTGATGTTACCCCTGTCCCCACCCCACACTCCACACGGTGGCAAGCGGGGAGTTGATGCCAACACGTAGCGCCCTTAATCGACAGAGTGGGACCGTCCCACGGATCTCCTGGGCGCTAATCCTGATGGGAACAGATCACCATTCCATTCCTCCCAACGCGCGCTGGTGGGACTGAACCGCTGCCCTTTCCAACAGCAGCTCGGTACTTAACCCTGTGCCCGCGGAGCGCCTCTCAGATACACTCATAATTCCAACCGACTAGAAAAACGCAGAGGGGTAAAATCTGCCCCAGGAATGAGTCACATTCGAGGATTCCCCCCCCCCCCATTGAACAAGAAGGCGAGTGCTTTGGGTTCGTGGACGTTTTGTAAGCACCTGCTGTGTACTGGGCCCTGTAAAAGGCCCCTGGGCAGGAGGAGGACAGGGCCCCACAGGCTGCCAGTCAGGCATTCACAGCTGGTGGGAAGAGTCAGATGACATCAGAGAGTCCCAAGTCAGACGGACGAACCCACATCGGGCCGCCCTTCTCTCTCTCCCCTCCTGTTGATGCTACACACACACACACACACACACACACACACACACACACACACTCACTCACTCACTCACTCACTCACTCACTCACTCACTCACTCACTCCCACGTCTGCTCCAATTCCTTCGCCTTTGGGCTTCCCTAGCACTTCACTTAGCAACCACCCGTGGCCCACCTCCGCCGAGTTGCGTCTACCTCAAAAGACACGGTGACGTTCAGGCCCCTGCCCTTGTCAGTGGGGCCATTGTGCAAATAGGGCCTTCTTGGACAAGATGACCCATGACCACTACTGTGGGTCTGAATCCGAGCTGCGTCCTTATCACAGAGGAAGAGATACAGAGACACAGGGGGAAGGTGGCCCCGGAAGAGAGGGCGTATTATGCTTCAGAGACAAGCCAAGGGGTCCCAGGGTCTGCTCGGAGCTGGGGCTGGGGGGATGGAGGTTGGAGGGGAGTGGGGACAAGAAGGATTGTCCCCCAGAATGTTCAGAGAGGTGATGTTTCTGATGACGCCCGGGATTCAGACTTGCAACGTCCAGACTCGTGAGCCAAGGAGTATCGGTTCTTATAGCACCCCAGCGGGTGGCACTTGTCACCATAGCCCCAGGAGGAGCACACGCTGGCAGCTGACAGACATGCCCCTGGAAAATAATAAGGTAGAACCCATGTCCCCCCTCCCCGCCCCCACCGCCATCTGTCTACTCCCTTTCACAGGAGAACTCTGTGAAAGAATTCTCTCCTTTGGGCGGTTTTCACTTCTTCATGTCCCCTGATCTCCTCACCCATGTTGTTTCGGCCCCCCACCCCCCACCACTCCTGGAAACTTCACTTGCCGAGGACACCCGGGTGGCCATATCCAACGGCCACTCCTCAGGCCTTAGCCCACAGGCCTTGTCAGGAGGGTTGGCATGGCTGGGTTCTCCCTCCTTCTTCGAACTTGTTGTCTCAGCAGCTCCCCAAACACTAAGAGGTTTCTCCTCTTGCCTGGATTGCTTCTTCTGAGACTCCTTACCTGGTTATTCCCCCTGGATCCACCTCTGAGAGTTGGGTGCCCAAGACTCTTCTGGGGCCAGAACCCTGTCTGTCTATGCACCTGCCCCAAGGGGACTTAATCATCAAACACACTGCCATCAAGTCCCTTCTGACGCATAGCAATCCTGTACTGGGTGTGCTAGGCCAGAAACGTTTACCAGAGCAAACAGCCTCACGTCTCTCCAAAGGAAAGGCTGGTGGGCTTGAACCACTGAGCTTGCCATTAGCAGTCCAACACTTACCCTACAGCGCCACCAGGGCTCCTTGTGCTGATCCTGCTCAACCACATCTCCTCCCTTCGAACATGCGCCTAGCCTTATACTGTAATGTCTCTGAAATTGGAATTTTTATCCAGTTATGTGCTAGAGTTTAATTCGCAGCTTTCTTAGCGATAATACAACAATGCACTGCTTACAACCAATAAAACACCATCTGTCTCTAGCCCGGACCTTTCCCTGGTTGTCCCACTCTTTTGCTCAGCCTCCTATTTGACACCCCATGTGGGGTCCAAGGGGGCATCTGAAACTTAGCATAGACAAAGCAGAACTGTGGATTGCCAGCCCCTAGCCTCCCCTCCTTCCAGAACCGCTCCCCCCCCCCCCCGCCCCACCACAACCTCAATGCATGGAATGTCCAGCCAGCCTGTGTGGCTCACACAAAGAAGTCGAAGCTCTATTCTGATTGCTTCCTGCCATTAAATAACCAGCTACTCCCGCCAGCTGATTTTCCGAGGCACTTCCCAATCTACCCTGTGTTCTCCGTGGCTCCAGGCACCCTCCCAGCCTGTGCACATTCTCTACCTGGCAGCCGGGGGCCTTTCCAGAAGTTCAATCAGGAACCCAGCCAAAGGAGAGGAAAGAAGAGAGGTGAGGGGGGAAATCCGTAAAATTGAAAACCAAGCAACGACAACAACAGAAAGACAATCAAGGAAACCAAAAGCCGGTTCTTTGAGAAGATCGATGAAATCACACGCGTCCAGCGAGATGGGCAAAGAGGAAAAGACACAAGTCGCCCCTAACCCGAAGGCTGTCGCGATACACAGACGCTTAAGAACTGGGAGGCGATGGAGTGAGTCTTCGAAGGAATCTTGCACCACCCTTCCTGGGTGTTCACCAGACAATTTGAAAATCTCTATAACCAGTAAGGAAATTTGGTTTGAAAATTTTAAACTCCAAAACAGACGGGTCCAGGTCCAGATGTTGAACGGAAGAATTCTTGGCGGCTCACAGCAACCTTAGGTAAAACAGAACCAAACAGTCCCTGGTTCTGTGCCGCCCTCCCAGTCATTCCCGTGTCTGAGCCGATCATTCCAGCCACTGCATCAATCCATCCTGTGGGAGCTCTTCTTCTTCACCGACCCGCTGTCCAGCATGATGTCCTTCTGCCGGGACCATAGCTAAAGGACCAAACTCTTGCCATCCTTGCTTCTAAGAAGAATTCTGACTCGACATCTTCCCAGACAGATGTCTTGCTCTGGCGACCCGTGGTATGTTCCTCATTGACGCTGTCCATCAGCTAGATCCATTCCTCTTCCATCTCTTTCCATGTCCAGCATTCCCATGCATGGGAGCCTAGGGAATACCAAGCCTTGGGCCAGGCACCTGTTGGCCCCCAGAGTGACACGACACCTTCTAACGTCTTTTTGCACCAGCTGTACTCAGGTCACTGGCTCTCCTGACTGTTGCTTCCCCAGGTGTTGATTGTGGGCCCAAGGAAGATGAAGCCCTTGATGATTCCCATCTTTCCTCCAGTGATCATGCTGCTGCCTCTTGGTCCAGTTATGAAGGCTCTTGTTTCCTTGACGTTGGTGTGTGATCATACTGAAGGCTGTAGTCTTTGACCTTCATCCGTGAGCCAGCCAAGTCCTCTTGACTCTCAGCAAGCAAAGTTGTGTCACCAGCATCTCTTCCGATCCCGATGCCGAGCTGTGCTTCATATATAATGTGCACACCGAGAACAAGCTGAATTGGAAAATGCGTGAAGTGTGTTTTTAAGGATTTAAAAAGAGAGCGAGGACACAGTTGCTTATGGGAAGCCAAAGACCTTGGGGGTTTGGTTCCTTGGTTGGAGGTCTACGGTCATGGTTTCATGGGCCATCTCAGTCAGTTGACTTCATATTGTTTCCAGTGCTTCTTTTCCAGGGAGTTTGTTCCAAGGTACCTGGGGTTTCCCAAGCTTCCATGGGTACCAAGATAAGCAATTGCTCTTGGATATCAGAGGGAGGAGAAGAAGAGCCCAGACAAGAGAAGAGAGTGGAATTATTGGCTACTGGCCTCCACAAACCCCATCCTTCTTTGCCATGAGACCGGAATTGGTGGGGGCCTGGCCACCATGATTGACCTAAAGTGGGGTGGGGTGCGAAATGCAGAACAGCATTTCCAATCCTTCTGGAATCCAGACTCTCTGGAACCACACGAGCTGGATGGATCCCCAAACCATGGGCCTGAGATCCTCTTTGAAACTTAAACCTCAAGCCAGAAATAGCTCTTGCAGTCTTCTGTAAAGCTAATGGTCGTTTAGCTTAATTAGGAAAGACTGTCTTTATGAATTGAGAAACTTGAAAGGTTAGATAAGCCTTAGGGGCCAGTGAGTCTATGGTAGCTATGGGGGAGGAGCAACTCTAAGCAGGCGCGGGAGCGTGACTGCACGGCTTGAAGGACGTAACCCGTGTCACTGAGCTGAGCTGTACACCGACCCAGTTTGCCATGGCTAATGCATTAAGCCCGTGAGCCTGAGTCACGTGGATCCTAGGTCGGTGGACACGTGGCAGGGCAGTGACAGCTGTCAGGGTAGGGAGGTCCCCATGGGGACACCCCTGGAGGCAGACACAGAGTCCCAGTGAAGTCTCATCTGGGAGTCTGGGAGGAAGGTGGAGTGTCAGAGAGAGAGAGAGAGAGAGAGAGAGAAACAGATCCCAGAGTCTTTCATTTTTTTAAAAACCATAATAAGTCCTTTAATGAATGATCTTAATTTCCATTTCATAGAAAATATGCAGGGATATTTATGGGCTTTCCTTTTCTCTCATTTAACAAATATTTTTAGCAGGTTATTTATTTATTTATATATTTATTCTGGGAAACTCTTTTTTAAAATCAGTTTATTATTTTTTATTTATACAACTCTTATCACAACCCACACATGCATCAATTGTGTAAAGCACATTTGTACATTCATTGCCCTCATCGTTCTCAAAACATTTGCTTTCTACCTAAGCCCCTGGCATCAGCTCCTCATTTTTCCCACCCCTCCCTGCTCCCCCCTCCCTCATGAACCCCTGATAATTTATAAGTTATTATTTTGTCATATCTTTCCCTGTCTGACTTTTCCCTTCACCCACTTTTCTGTTGTCTGTCCCCACAGAGAGGAGGTCACATGTGGATCCTTGTAATCGGTTCCCCCTTTCCAACCCACCCCCCCTCCACCCTCCCAGTATCGCCCCTCACACCGCTGGAGTCCTTCACTCATACAAAAGACCACACCCCCAGAGAGGTGTCCTCAAGTTACCACTTGATTGACAGACTTGGCTCCACCCCTAGCCAGGAGTGTCCAGTTGACCTAAAGTCATCCAACTACCAAAAACCTGTAGAAATTGTTGAATTGACATATGTATATTCTCAACAGAAACAAGAAAATAAATGATTAAAGAAAACTATGCATATTCTTGGGTCTGTCCTAGGTCAGGCGCCAGGTGAGTAGCTCCCAGGAACCTGCCGGCACTTCTGGAAAGGCATTCTCCGTGGTCCGCACACGGGTGGGAAGCTGAGAGGCAGGGCCGACAAGAGAGGAAGGGGGGCCTGGTCTTGGGCCGCCCAGCCCGGTGCTAGCGCCATGGCCTCATAGTGACTCCTAAGTGTACGTGCCCCCACGCAGATGCCAACACCTGTCTTGGCTGAGAGTCACCAAGGGCGGGGTGATGCCACAGGAGAGCCTGCGGCTCCAGATGACTCGGCTTGGGTTCCGGCTCATTCTCAAGAGTCTGTCTTCCCACAGAATCATCGCAGCCCTGAGGTCGAGCCCAGGAGCAGCCAGCATATGAGTGTAGCGGCGTCGCCATCGGTCCCTTGGGCAAGTCCCACCCAACGGGCCACTCTGAGAAAATCCCCTCCTGTCTTGTGATGGGAAGAGGCCAAGCAACACCAAGAAAGACCTCACACCGAATCATCACGCAGCCCCAAACACTGAATGCTGACAATCCAGGGTCCTCCCTGTACCTAAAGGCCAGGGACACCCTCGCCCCCACCCCCAACACCCCCAACCTTGTCTTGGGAACGAGAAATGACAAAGAGGAACCCGCATAGCCTCAAAGTACGCTTTTCCGGCTGTGGTGGCTCCCCACGCGATCCTGCCTCTCCCAAAGGATGTCCTTCGTCTCCCTCCGGAAGAGGAGAAGAGCAAGCAGAAGGAGCAGCCGCAAGTGCAGAGCCCCGATCCTGCTCCACGGACGTGAGATGCCCAGGGTGCTGTGGTCATGCACACACCGTGCACACAGTATTAGGTGTCTGCAGCTCCAAGGTCCGCTGTCAGCCCACAGAAGGGAAAGCAAGAGTTACAGAAGGACGCTCTGTCTGGCAGAGGCAGCATGGAAGGACCCCGAATCAAGATGAGTGGGAAACCACCCCAAATAAGCACATTTTGCATACCCCCCCCAAAAAAATCTCTAAGTGCCCCACCCAAACCTAAACCAAACCCATTGCCAACACGTTGATTCCAACTCATAGCCACTCTGCAGGACAGGGCGGTGGAACGGGCCCTGTGACCTTCCAAGACTGTAACTCTTGACGGGAGTAGAAAGCCCCATCTTTTTCCTGCGGAGCAGCTGGTGGTTTCGAACTGCTGACCTTGTAGTTATCAGCCCAACGTGTAACCCACTACCAAGTACCTACACACGAGGCACTTATTAAATACAAAAAAAAAAAGAGTTACTTTGCAACTGAGAGAGCTGGCAGACATCACCTTGATCAAGTGGTCGTAGTTCTCCTCATTAGTGAGGAGTCACGTTAATATCACGCGTCTCCCCACATTGTGTACAGTATCACTCCTATCGGACTTGAGTGCAATCATTCATTCTCTCTCTCTCTCTCTCTCTCTCTCTCTCTCTCTCTCTCTCTCTCTCTCTCTCCCCCCCCCCCTCTATCACTGAGACAAATTCCAACTCATAGTGACTCTATAAGACAGAGCAGAACTGACCCTGTGGGTTTCGGAGACTATACATCTTTACGGGTACAGAAAACCTGAAGAAAATAACAAAACAAGGAAAAACCTCATGTTTCTCCTCAGGAGCAGCTTTGAATTGCTGGTATCAAACTACTAAATTTGTGGTTAGCAGCCCAGGAAACAACCCACGATGCCCCCAGGACTCCTTTTATGGCAATATCAACTAACCTAAATTGAGAGACATGCTACAAAATGAAATGATCAGGTTTGGGTCTCGCTTAGATCCACAATCAATGCTCATGGAAGCAGCCGTCAAGAGACCAAAGGACAAGTTGCTGTAGGCCGTCTGTGCTGGGTTCCCAGGCTCTTTCTGGATACTTCTCTTCCCCTGTCTTGTTTTTGTTCCTGGTGGCTGCTCTTGAGTGGATTCGGAAGCTCAGGCTCCTCCGCACACAACAGAACAAAAGCATGGCCAGGCCCTGCCCATCCTTACAGTCATGGCCACGTCTGACCCCACTGTTGCAGCCACTGAGACAAAGGAGCCGATTGAGGGTCTTGGTCTTCTGTGCTGACACTCGGCTTTACCAAGCATGCTATTCTTCTCCAGGGCCTGGGCCTTCCTGATCATAGGCGAACAGTGCAAGCGGAAGATGAAGGCTGGCCTCCCCTGAACGTTCTGAGATCTTTCTTCTAGGACAGGTTCCTTTGCGCTTCTGGGAGCCCACGGTGTAGTCAGCATGCTTCGTCAACACCGTGCTCCAAATGCACCCATTCCTGCCCTGCCCTCCCGATTCACAGGCCAGCTCCCAATGCATAGGAGGCGACTGACATGATGATTGTCAGGTATTCTTGTTCGGCGTGCACGGACCCTTTATTGTTATGGCTCTCTTGTTACAAACTCAATGAGACCTTGTTATAATGACGATCCTGCAACCTGGAGTCATTTCCGGAGGCCAATAGAGTCTCATTCCCGCTCACTTCCTCTCCGCTCCTCTTATCGCCTGTATAATATGGCATCTCCCTCTCTGTGATAGGCCCAACCGTGCTATGGCCTTAGGCAGCACGCATGAGAACAAAGGAGAAACAATGCGTTGAGAGGGTCTCTTCGTAACGGAATCAGGGCCTTCATAAGTGTTCCTTTTTCATGTGCATTCAAATGACCATCTTCGGTCATATGCTCTCAGCCTAGGAGCTTCTTTCAGGATGTGTTGGAGACTCAGGACTGCTAACAACACATTTCTCTCGGCGTTTGTTTCTCTGGGAAAGCGTTTATTTTGCCTTTACTTCTTTTTTTTTAAGCTTTTTAAAAATATAAATAATTTTATTAGGGGCTCTTACAGCTCTTATTTTTATTAAACTATCATTTTGTTGGGGGCTCTTACAACTCTTATAATAACCTATACATTAATTGTATCAAGCACATTTGTACATATGTTGCCATCATCATTTTCAAAATGTTTTCTTTCTACTTGAGCCCTGGGCTATGGTTTTAATTTTTTTTAAACGTTTTATTAGGGGCTCATACAACTCTTATCACAATCCATACATATACATACATCAATTGTATAAAGCACATCCATACATTCCCTGCCCCAATCATTCTCAAAGCATTTGCTCTCCACTTAAGCCCTTTGCATCAGGTCCTCTTTTTTTTTCCCCTCCCTCCCCGCTCCCCCCTTGCCTTTACTTCTTAAAAACGTTTCATTGCGGTTTGGGCCAAAGTTTATGGAGCAAATTAGTTCTCCATTCAATAATTTATACGGATTCTGTTTCGGCACATACAGTGCCATGTTCTCAACATCACGGCGCCCCGACTCTGTCCTCCCTGGTCCGCTTTCCATCCGCCCTGCTTTCTTACCCCTTCCTGCCTTCGGAACTCTGCTTTCGGGCAAATGCTTCCTTCTGCGTCTCTAGGCTTGATTACTGTATGAGGAGTCCATGTCTCTGGCCAGCCTGAGTGGCCTAGTGGTTATGCATTTGGCTGCTAACCATAAGGTCAGCAGTTTGAAACCACCCACTGCTCCCCAAGAGACAGATGGAGCTTTCTACTCCCATCAAGAGTTCCAGTCTCTGAAACTCACGGGGGCAGTTCTACCCTGTGCTGCAAGGTAGACCTTGATGGCCATGACTTTGGGGTTTTGTTGTTTGGGGGGCGGGTTCAGTTCCAGGTCTGAAAGGCATCTAAGAGCAATCAAACTCCCGGCCATGAAGTTGACTCTGACTCAGAGCGACCTGGCAGGACAGTGTGAAACAGCCCCTGCGAGTTTCCAAGACCACAACTCTTGATGGCAGTAGAAAGGCTCATCTTCCTCCTGATTCTGTTAGAAGCGGGTACAAAACCCTCCCTTGGTGCAAAAGAAAAGGGGCAGGGATAGGTGTTAAAGGAGTGGAGAGAGAGGGGACAGAGAGGGGAAGGATCCTTGAAGCAGAGGCCGGGGCCAGACCAGTAGGGGTGGGGGGGGGGGCAGCTGGAACAGTCTGCCCTGGAATGGAATGAAGGCAGGTGAGGTATGGTGCCAGCAGCCATGAGCATGGCCCACACTTGGAGCTCTCTTCCAGAGGTGGAAGAGGCAGGATGGGGTGAGGTCCAGAGTGGAGCTGGTGAGAAATGTAGATGGCAAACAGGGCTGAATTCTCAAGGGCATCGAGTGCCCACCCAGGTGCCAAGGGAATTTCTCTAGCACCATCTGGCCCTTCCCCTCCCCTCACTCCCCTAGCCCCACCCATTAACTGTAGTGAGCCTTGCCCATCACACACACACACACACACACACACACACACACACACACACACACCAGATTGTGACATCCAATCACAGTGGGGCGCACGTCCTTTCCTTTTTGCCCCACGTACACTCATGTGCTATGTACACAGAAGGGACTGAATCAATGCGCCTTCAACTCTTGATGCCAAGTATCTACCCAGCCCCCCTCCCCCCAACCAAGGGCAGAGGGGGTCAGCCCCACAGCTTTTACCTCACAAGGTTGGTGCAGGGCCCGGGCCACCGGCAGCTCTGGTACACGCGCTGGACCACCGTCTCGGAGCCATTCTGCACCTGGCAGGACACCGTCCGTGTCACCGTGTGATGGCACCACTGCCTGTGGGAAGAGGAACAGTCACGTCAGCCCCGCCCGTCCGTCCCTGGAGGCACTGACTGCAGGCCCCTCCCCACACCGGGGCTCATTCTCCTGGGCAAGAGGTCCACGGACGCCCTCTGTCCAGGCTGGCGGGGGGAAGGGGGAACATCTCCATCCCTTGGCCCCCAAGCCTTGGCATCTGTTCAGTATCTCAGTCATCAGTTTCACCAGCGATCAGACTCCATCCCTTCCCACTGGGAAGCCCTGCTCCGGTGAGGAAGACAGGCCGGTGGGAATGTAGGATAAGGGTCCAGCCTGAGGTGGATGTGGAGAGCAATGGGACAGGAGGGCCCCCACTCAGGCAGTTCCTTAGAAAGGCCAACCTGCTGAGGATGGAAAGATAACAGTTTGCTGACCCAAAGGGAGGGCGCTCCGAGAGCGAACAGCTTCAGCAAGGAAAGGGACAGATTGAGCAAAGGGGCGGAGGCCAAAGAGGCTGACACTGCTATTGGGCACGGCTGGAAGGCTGGAGAAAAGGGAGGAGCCAGAGGGGAAAGGTGCATTACCTGCCAGGTTGGAAGAGGTTTTGTTTTTTCTTGAAGTCAGCGAGGATCCACTGAGAGATTCCGAGCAGGAGAGTGACTCAGATGGAGCCCACTGGCCACCGTGCTTAGGACAGAGATTGGCCAAGAGAGAGGCAGGCAGGGAGGCCTGTTAGGGACCAGGGATCCAGAGAAGAATTGGGGAGGCCTGAGTTTGGGCAGGGACAGAGCAGGAATGGGGCCATGTGCAAACCAGGTAAGTGGACCAAGAGGACGAAGGTAGGCTGTGTGCCCACCTCCCCTTCCCTCTCAAGTCCATTCTGACTCACAGTGACCCCACAGGACAGGGCAGCAGCCCAACAGGTAACCACGACACCCCCAGGGCTCCTTCCCTGGAAAAGAGCATCTCAAGAGCCCCTACCAATATTAGAAACCGAGACGTCATGGGGTGGAAACTCGGGGACACCTGAGAGGCAGAAAGCAGATGGGACTTGCTGGCAGGAGGAAGGAAGGGCACAGCACACAAGGGAGAGACGGGGGCAATGGCGGGATCCGCTTGGGGGCCATGGGTGTGTGGCAAATCAGGGATGAGAGGGATCCAGGGGTGATTACCACATGATTGGTGGGGGATCCGCAAGACAGGTGGGACTCGGCCCCTGATCCCAATTGGTGTTAAGAAGCACACTTTGGGCTCACCAGTCCTGAGAGGGTGGTTTAGGGGGTGTCTGGCCAGAAAGTGGGCCAAAGCTGGTGGAATGGGGACTCTCCCAAGGCCAGAGACTGAATCCTCGCACACGCCTTCCCACATCCCACCAGCCCTCCAAGAGGCAAAGGTGCGGAAAACAAAGGAGAGCAATACCTCAATGCCAAGAATTTCAGATGAGTTGAGGGGAATAAGAAGTCCACCCCATGACAAGCCAGAGCTCACTGCTTTCATATAGCTTCTGGCTCACAGCGACCCCGCAGGGCAGGGCAGAGCCGCCCCTGTGGGCTGCCTCGGCTGTGACTCTTGATGGGAGTAGACAGCCTCGTCTTCCTCCCACTAGTGAAGGACGGGTGCAGGTGCAATAAATCACACCTCAGGATGAAGACAGTTTTTAAAGCATAATTAATGCTCGGAAATAAGGGAATATGAAGTTCTGAATAGATAAGAGAATCTTTCATGTAATGAAAAAGATTTTAATTATATTTCTTGGAAACAAAAAGTATGACTGCAAAACTAAAAAGCTCAACAGATGGGCTGAAAACCAGAATGAACACAACTGAAGACAAACGTGTGTATCAGCAAATGTGGTGAAGAAAGCTGATGGAGCCCGGCTATCAAAAGATATAGCATCTGGGGTCTTAAAAACTTGAAGGCAAACAAGCGGCCATCTAACTCAGAAGTAACAAACCCCACATAGAGGAAGCACACAAGACTGTATGATCATGAGGTGTCAATGGGATCAGGTATCAGGCATCAAGGACTCAGAACAAAAACTCATATCATTGTGAATGACGGGATGTGTGGAGTGGAGATCCAAAGCCCAACTGTAGGCAACTGGATATCTCCTTACGGAAGGGTCACGGGGAGGAGACAAGTCGGTCAGGGTGTAGTATAGCAACGATGAAACATACAACTTTCTTCTAGTTCTTTAATGCTTCCTCCCCGCCTCCCCGACTATCAGGATCCCAACTCTACCTTATAAATCCGGCTAGACCAGAGCATGTACATGGGTACAGATAAGTGCTGGAAACACAGGGAATCCAGGACAGATGAACCCTCAGGACCAATATTGAGAGTAGCCATATGAGGAGAGGAAGGGGAAGGTGGGGGAGAAAGGGGGAAATGATCAGAATGATCTATATATAACCCCCTCCCAGGGGGGTGGACAACAGAAAAGTGGGTGAAGGGAGACATCGGTCAGTGTAAGACATGAAAAAATAATAATAATTTATAAATTATCAAGGGTTCATGAGGGAGGGAGGTGGGGAAGGGAGGAAAGGAAAAAAACTGAGAAGCTGATACCAAGGGATTAAGTAGAAAGAAAATGTTTTGAGAATGATGACAACAAATGTTCTTGACACAACGGGTGGATGGATGATGAATAGATGGTGATAAGAGTTGGATGAGCCCCCAATAAAATGATTTAAAAAACAAACAAGAAAGGGAGTGAGCTCAAGAGCTGGAAATCCAAGCCATCAGCTCTCCCACGAGGCATCACAAGAGAGTAAAGAGATGGAAAATACTCATAAAACAATGAAGGACCTAGAGGCCTGACTGCAAAATCTCAACATACATTTATTAGTCATTTTACCAGGGGGAATCTGAGCGAATAAAGAGAAGCAAATACTTAACCCTCTCATGACCCACGGGACACATAGTGCCCACTTACAGTCTCTGGAGTTTTAGTAGGAAGTTGTCCTCACATTTTCATGTGTGCTGCCATCTGGTGGCATAATGGTTACTCATTGGGCTGCTAACTGCAAGGTCAGCAGTTCAAAAAACACCAGCTGCTTGGTGGGAGAAAGACTCGGCTGTCTACTCCTGTAAAGAGTGACAGTGTTGGAAACCCATGAGGGAAGTTCTACCCTATCCTATAGGGTCGCTATAAGTCAGTATAGACTCACTGGCACTGAGGTGGGGTGGGGGAGTTGCCATTTGGTGGAGCATGTGTAACTAGGTGCCTGTGAAGAAACGGGGCCCCTCGCTCAACCTCAGTGTCCAAGACCCCTCTGGACAGATGCATCCCATTAATTGTATCAAAATCTATATTAGTTCATATCCTTTCATTCAAAATTCTGTCCCTTGCTGAACACACATGGGTCAGCAGAAAATAATTCAATCTTGAAGGAGTTAAATAAATAATAAAGATATTTTCCAGGATCTGAAAAATTAGCTCTTCATTTGAAAGGATCCGTTAGTGCTAAGCACAGTGTGTGGAAACAGAAGAAAAAGTGCTACAAGATGCAAAAATATTTAAAAAGAAAAAAGATCACAAGTAAATAACATTACATTTCTTATTAGCAGCATCAGGAGCTCTGGTAGTCCAATGGCTAGTTGTCTGACTGCTAATCAAATACACCCATGGGTAAAAGACATGTGGTCTGCTTTTGTGAAGATTAGAGTCAAGGTAACCCCAATGGGGCAGGTCTACCCTACAGAGTTGCCACGAGTTGGGACGGACTTGATGGCAATAGGTGTCAGGTCTGATTAGCCACGTCAGATTCAAGGATATGATGACACAATGGCTTCAAAATTCAGAGGGTGAGTCTACTCCCAGTCCATCTGTCCTTCAGAATCAAAGGCCAAATGAAGATATTTTCAAATGCACAAGAATTTTAAAAGAACAAGTAAAGGATGTATTCCATCAAAAATAAAAAAAAGGATCTAGAAGACAGATAGCACACAGGAGAAGCCGTCAGGAGCAAAGAAACAAGCTTCGACAACAGCCTGGGACTAATAAACGGGAGCTGTTACTAAAGGCCTCTAGAAGAGAGAACGTGTTTTGAAAATGGTGACGGCAACATCTGTACATCTGTTCACTTGATATCATTGACTTATGGATAGACCCAATACAATGCTCTATTTAAAAAAAAATAACTGCAGCCCAGATCTAAAATACTGGGTGATTTCACTGTGGAATGAGGCTCCACAGGGAAGGGCCGGTGGTAGAGCGACCTACACCAAAACCTTGCTGCCATCGAGTTGATATCCACTCGGAGTGACCCTGTACAGGGGACAGAGGGAGCTCAAGTAGCTGAGCTGCTGATCTCATGGAAGGAAAGGATGCAGTAGCAGATTAAAGTTAGGTGTAATGGAAAAATATACTATCTTAGGTAGGTTTGGATTTAGGAAATAAAAAAACACAACCAAAGTCTAGGAGGAAGGCACGACCTGATAAACCAGGAAAATAAAAAGTAGACCAGATCATGCGACCAACCCAACACACAGCTGGAAAAGTGAGAAAGGGACACAGGGACACACAGTGATTCATAGCGCTGGGAACGGGAGGAAGAACGGGATGGACGAAGAGGACACACACATTGGTGAAACAGATGGCTGAGAAAAGTGAATCGACAAAATCTAACACGGCTGCTGAGCATTAAAATAAGTACAAAGTATGTGTGCTCTGCCATCAAAGCTTCTCACAATCTTGACAACTGAAAAGCTTCCTAAGAAAATACTAACTTCCACTATCGGCGGGTCAAAAATATGAATCGTCAATGCCATAGAAGAAAATAATCCAGAAGTAAAAGGCTGACAGTAGGTCTAGCTCAAAACCGGGTTCTGCCAACAATGAGAAACCTAAAAAGAAAATTAGGAAAACGACATTCTTTCATGGTACACTCCAAGAGAATAAAAGATCTAGGAATAAATATATCCAGAGATGTGAAAGATTTCTGTAAAGAAAGTCTTAGAGTACGCCGGAAGGACACTAACCCTCTGCCATCAAGTCAATCCTGACTCACAGCAGCCCCGGAGCACACAGCCTCATCTTTCTTCTACAGAGCAGGTCGTGTACTTAAACTGCCAACCCACAGCACCACCAGGGCTCCTTGAACAAGACTGGGGATGACTCCAATGGAGTAGAATGATGCTCCATGCTCCTGGGTTGGAAGACTTAAGAGAGTCAAGATGTCAAAACTACGCAAAACAGTCTGCAGATCCTGATCACAATTCCAAAAGCATTCTCTGCAGAAATGGGGGGTGGGGGGGGGGGAGAAGGAATCTTTTATGTTCTATGGAAAGCCAGAGATCGAGAGAGGCAAAGACATCTCAAAGCAGAACAAAGTAGTTCACATTTCCTGACTTCCAGACAAAATTTACTGCTGCCCTACTAAAACAGCCAGGTACCCACTTAACAACAGACAACAACACCGACCAACGGGATGAAATTGGATAGCCCAGAAATAGGGCCAAACATCAATGCTCAGTAGATCTTCAAAGAGGGAGCCAAATCCATTCAAAGAGGAAAGAACAGTCTCTTCAACCACTGGTGCTGGCAAAACTGGATTGCCACATGCACACACAAAAAAACAAAAAACAGACAAGAAAACCAGTGTGTTATATGCAACTCATATTGAAGTTTGCTTTTAATCTTCATTATTAAGTGCCTGGAGGCCCTCTGTTTCCGTTGTCACGATTGTACCATCTGCATCTTGCATGCTGTCGATGTAAACTGGCTGGCGTCACCCAAACTGAAGTATCATGATTAATTAGCTTGCTACCTAACATGGAGTTAATGAGGGCTGGCGTGCTTCTTCCATGTGGGGTTTGTTGCTTCTGAGCTAGATGGCCGGAGAAAGAGACGGAGAGATTAAACCTCTTTACCCGTCATGACAGCTCAAACCAGAAGTTAAGCTGGGCAAAGAGTCCAGCCCTCCTGCCCAGGGGACCAGCAGGGCCTCCACCTTCCCAGTCTAGCCTGGAGCTCCTGTGTCAGCCAGAGACGCAGGAGAACCAGGTCAGTCACCTGGCCTCTTCCTTCATCTCTGCCACAGATCATCAGAGACACCTTGAACACGCCACGTGTGCTTCCCCAAAACAAAATGTAATCATCTTCGGGATGAACTTCTGTCCTTATTCAAGGGCAAATGCTTTGCCCCAAGAGCTGCCCCAGCATCTGGAACAAATAAGAGTATGTTCAGTGCACCACCCCCTGCCGCCCACACTGGTCAAGCTTTCCTATAGGGAAATGAGCTGTGAATTGGAAAACATTTTCAAATGCCTCAAAGCAGCATCTCAAGACATTTGATCTTTTAATGGGCTCTAAATGGCCTCCAAAAAATCCAAGTCTGGCCAACAACAATGAAGAAGGCCAGCCGGGACAAGAGAGAAGGCTTGGTGCCTTTTCAGATGCAATTCAAAACTCCATTTCTCACCCAATCACACGTGGTTCTGGGAATTCCTGGTGTCAGGGTTCCTCTCCGTTCGCCTGGCCTCTCTCCTAGCGTCTCTATGTCCTGAGCATTTATTTAGCTTCTCTAGCAAGTGGCACCTCACCACCACTAACGTCACCCCTGGGTACTCCTGACCTTGCTGGGTGTGCAGTGATGGGTGAACACTGCTCTGCGGGCCACAGGATAACTTAAGGCACATCCCTTCGACAAGGTGGCAGACCTTGGTCACGGCAGGGCTGGCCTATGCTAGTCTGAGAAGAGAATGCTCTGAGCAGCCTTGGTCAAGATGGGGAGAATAGACATGATCTTTGGACGTTATCTCAGCCATGCTTCCACATCACAGACCACGATGGCAAACTCACTCCAAGGAAAGGTCAGGGGGCAAGGATCCACACTCCTGCAGAATCCCTGTGCTTGGGAGAAGAGGCCCATGCCACCTGTCAGGAAAAGAAGCCCCCTAGAAGCTGAGTAGGCCTCCATCCCAGGTTCGGAGGCCTGGTCCCAGGGTTGTTTTTGCCACATCGATGTCTTTAAGGCATGGCCCAGTAGTGAAATAGTTAATGTGGAGTCTTTCCACATTAACTACCCGCTTTAAAAAATCGTGTCACTCAGCCAGAGGGGCCTTCAAGACAACCCTGGCCCGTGCACCAGAGAACAACTATCCCAAACCACCTTTGATGTTGCCTGACACCCAGGGAAGATACCATTGAGGCCAGCCCTTCGTCCCCAAGCCAGGCCCTGGCAGCACCCCCAAATCTCAGGCTTGGCTGCAGCCCCTCAAGATCAGGTTCCTCCCTGCCCCAAGGATACCAGTCTCACATCAGAGCTTTGCTTTGGAGCTCGGCCTCCGACTGATCGTGGTCTCCTTCCTCCCTCTCCGTGGCCTGAGCTCTGTGTCTGACCGTGCATCCCAGCCAAATGCTGAGTCACCTCAGCACGTTCTCTTAAACTCCACTGGATCTGCCCGCTTTCCTGGACACTGGTCAACCGTCCGCACGGCCCACGGGGCACCTCAACACACACGATGCCGAGGGCTCTCGTATGTAACCCCTCGATTCCCACCCCCAAGTCACCCCTCCCCTGTGTTCCTGCTCCCTTTCCCAGCAAGCCCCAGACTCTGCCTTCTCCCTCCCTTCCCACAGCCGACTCACTGTCCACCCAGGTAATTCTACTTCCCAGCACCCTTCCATCTGTCTCCCTTCCCCTGCCCCCCTCTTCTCCCATCACCCTGATTTGGGCATTGCCATCTTTCATCACACAGTCTCGGCTCCTCCTGGTCCCCCAGCCTCTTGTTCTGCCTCCTACCCATCTCTCTTCCACGTGTGGCCCAAGCGTACTTCCTAAAACACACATTGGGTCATGTTGCCGCCCCTCTTGAGACCCTTCTGTGTTAGTCTGGGTAGACCAGAGAAACAAATCCATGGACACACACGTGTGTATAAAAAAGAGATTTATATACAAGAGCAATTGAACATCGAGAAGATATCCCAGCCCAGTCCAGATCAAGTCCGTAAGTCTGATATTAGCCCATATGTCCAATACCAATCTATAAAGTCCTCTTCAGACTCATGAAACACAGGCAATGACGCCGAATGTAGACGATCACAGGCCAGTGGGTAGAAAGTCTTTGGATCCAGTGGCAGTGGAAACCTCTCAGCGCTGGCAGGGGTCTCTGCATCAGGGTGGGTGCATGTGTCTTGTCAGCTGCTGTGTCTCCCAGGGTGTGGCAGAGAGTCTCCCCTGCCTCCAAGGAGGAAATCCCAGCTTTCCCAGAATTCTCAGGAGAAGGTCATGCCCACACAGAGGCCTCGATGGCTATGATCTGATTGACAGGCTAGACTCCACCCCTACATTCTTAACCCTGAAATTGACAAATGATTAAATAACTACCATACCTTCCTTAACAGCCCGGCACACACGGGGTTAATGCCAAGCTCCCCACCCTCGTCCCTTGTGCCCTTCCCACCACCTTCCACCTTAACCATTCCGCTGCCACGCTCCGATTTCGCTCAATCTGTTCTTTCTGCCTGGAATGCTATGCCACGCTCCTTCATTTCAGCAGGCCTCAACCTTCCTAATGCCGTGACCCTTAAATACAGTTGCTCATGTTATGGTGACCCCCCCCCAACCATAATATAATTCCCGTTGCTACTTCATCACTGTCATTTTGCTGCAGTTATGAATTGGCCAACCCCTGTGAAAGGGTCATTCGACCCCCCAAAGGGGTCGCGACCCACAGGTTGAGAACCGCTGCTTTATTTGGCCAAGTCTCCGTTTAGCCTGTCTCCTCCTAGAAGCCTGCCCAGAACCGTTAATCTGAACGAGGGAGCCACCTAAGGTCTACAGGCCTGGTGAATGCTTCTCTCTGCCTTTCTATGAAAGGATTTCCAAGAACGGTCGGACTGGGACAGGTATCCGTAAAGATGTGGCGACCCAATCCCAGTCCTCTGATCGATATCCGTTCATATCCACTCACTCCAGGGCCTGCTATATGTCAGCCCTGGACCCCTATCTGGGTGGCTCCCATCACTGTTATCACTTACCTCTGGGCTGGGTGTCTAGTTTCTGGCCCGTCCCACTCGCCCCAAATTGTTTCCATTTCCTTGCCCACCTCCTACCCAAATCGGAAAGAGCGTGATTCCAGGTTTGCCTGCCAGCTGGCTTCACGAGGCACACCGCAGGAGAAGCAAGGGTGCAGCGCAGAGGCCGTGTGGACAAGCCACCTGGATGTGCCAGAAGCCACCAGCCATGAAATAAGGCCTACAGTCTCCTGGCTATTCCAAGAGAGATTCAGAGCCCAGTCTGATGGCCTCCTGCCCACGCAGCGCCCGGCCATAAAGAGAGCCTCTCCTTCTCAGAACCCAGGCCCACTTGTGACCACTAACGTTTCCCTAAAGCTTTAGGGTTGCTGAAGCATCTTCATATGTCTCCGTCCATCTTCTCAAGAGTTCCGGTCACTCATCGCGGGGATGTAACCATGGAAGTAGCTGATATGTGAATGTTATATCAAGAAAACAGTTACCATGGGTGAAGGAAAAAGAGCTGTTGCTCACGGGGCAGTGAAAGCGATACAATCGTTTGGCAATTTGAGAGACTATGAGTGAGGGGGTGGAGTCTAGTCTGTCAACTGGGTCACAGCCAATGAGGCCTCTGTGTGGGCATGGCCTTCTCCTGAGGATTCTGGGAACTCCTGGATTTCCCCCTTGGAGGCGGAGACACTTTTCTCTCTCTGCCACTCCCTGGGAGACATTGCAGCTGACAAGACACATGGAACTATGTTAATGCCCTGAGCTGGAGAAGCCACGTGGAGACCCCTGCCAGCGCTGAGATGCTTCCACCACCACTGGATCCACAAGACTTCCCACTACCGGCCTGTGATCTTCCTGCATTCGGCACCATCACAAGTGTTGCGTGAGTCTGCAGAGGACATTATAGATTGGTATCAGACATATAGGCTAATATTGGACTTATGGACCTGATCTGGACTGGGCTGGGACGTTTTCTCAATTTTCCATTGCTCTTGCATATAAAGCTCTTTCTCACACACAGAGGCGTGTCTCTGGATTTGTTTCTCTCGTCCGGGAGTCAGCAGTATGTGTCATGGCCTCCAGAAAGCAAGAGCAACCCCAGGCTGCCTTGATCGCAGGGCAGCATCCAGACCAAGCCTGCTTCCCACCACACCAGGGCGGCCATGAGCTGGTGGACGTGGGCTTCGCCACCTTGATCCTTTACCTGAGGCGCCTTTTCTCCCAGATGCTAGCGAAGCCGTCAGTCCATACCCTTCTGCGGGCAGTCCCATTAGGCACCGCCTCTGTTGCCCAGAGCTGCCTCATCTGAGGTCATGCTCTTGCTGGGCTGGACCATATCCAGAGGTGGACAGATGTGGATTCATCAGGAGAGCCATTCTAGCCGCAGGGCTCCCTGTGGGGTGGGCAGAGTAGGGGAGCCTGCTGCTGGGCCTGCCTGGTAACTTGATTTCTTCAGTCCCAACCCTCTCACGGTTGTCAATCCCACTAAATGACCTCCACGTGAGAGTCCTCCTTAGCCCACGTTCAGGGGCCTGCCCTGCGAGGCCACACCATTGTGTCTGCCACCAAGCCCCAACCAGGAAAGGAGAAGAGCTGGTCATCTCCACGGCAACGCGGTGCACCGGGGAGACAGCTACAGCCGCTGTCTTCAGCCTGAGCTTCCTAGTACCTGCTGAACACACACAGCTGGGTTGTTCCAGAGAACGGAAAATGATCTGTCCACAGTTTAGCAAGCTAGATGCTCCAATTCAAGGCACCTGGGCTCGCCGTCTGTAACCCTGGCATTCCTTGGAGATTCTTACCTGGCATCTCTCTCCACCTCCTACCCACCAGTTTGGGTTTGGTTGTCTCCGTCTATGCTGCTCCTTATAACTCAGAAGCCCACTTGTTAGAATTCCAACATACGTCTATCTGGGGGAAACAGATCTAGGACATCCTCAGCGCACAAGATGACCAAGCTGGGAGGAAGGAGGAGGACCCGGAGAGCCGTGAGCTTGATGGGAAGTGTGCCGGTCATAAGCCCAAGGCTGAGTGAAGTGGAGGGGGGACTCACAGTCTGTGGGGTCCCTGTTCCATTCAGATTCAAATACATCCTCTCTAGCAGTGGTAGGAAAGACAGTTTGGCATGGCCCATGGCCCTTCAGACAGGGTGAGAAGAATTGGCTAAGAATCATGCTGGAAGAATAGATTTCAGAGGTGAAGGTCCAACTCCCTTTGCTGAGATCAGTAGGGGTCATGAAGAGACCTGCGTCAGGCTTGCATACCATGCTACAGAGTGTCTGAACATTAAGGCCACCGAGAGACAGGTTTTGCTTAGGGTAAAGGAGGCATCTGCTTCCAGGAAGAGCTAGACAGGCTGCACACAGCTCCCATGGTTGCAGAGAGAGTCCAGTCCTGCACGCATGTGAGCAGAGCATCACTGGGTGGGTTGGGGTTGAACATAGATGCTAGTCCAGAAGGAGCTTATAGACTCACCTGACTGGAAAAACAAAACAAAAACCCAGCTCACTGCCATCAAGTCGAATCAGATTCATAGTGACCCCATTGGGGCAGAATAGAATGGTCCCTACAGGTGTCTGAAGCTGTAATCTTGATAGGAGCAGAAAGCCTTATCTTCCTCCTACAGAGGGGCCGGTGGATTGGAATGGCTGATGTAGGGATTAGCAGCCTGGGTTAGTCTGGGGAGACTAGAGAAGCAAACCCTGGGAGACTCATATGTGTATAAGAAAGAAGTTTATATACGAGAGCAATTGAATATTAAGAAAGCATCTTAGCCCAGCCGAGATCAAGTCCATAAGTCCGATATTAGCCCATATGTCCTATACCAATCTATAAATTCCTCTTTAGGCTCACACAACACGTGCAAGGGTGCCCAGTATCGGAAGATCACAGGCCAGTGGGTGGGAAGTCTTGTGGGTCCAGTGGCGGTGGAAGCATCTCAGCGCTGGCAGGGGTCTCCATGTGGCTCGCTCAGCTCTGAAACTCTTACTGCCTCAGGGTAGCTTCATGTGGCTTCTCCTTAGACATGTCTCTCAGGGAGTGAGCCGAGAGAGAGAGAGAGAGAGAGAGAGAGAAAGAGAGAGAGAGAGAGAGAGAGAGTGTCTCGCCTGCCTCCAAGGAGGAAATCCAGGGGTTCCCAGAATCTTCAGGGGAAGGCCATGCCCACACAGAAGCCTCATTGGCTGTGACCTAATTAACAGCCTGGACTCCACCCCTTCACGCTTTATCCTCTCAAGCCCCAAGTTGACACCAGATGATGTAACTGCCACACAGCCCAACGCCTAACTCACGATACCCTCGGTACTCCTTCCCCTGAAAGAGTCTAGATGAAAACTCGGGAAGTTTACAAACAGGAGGAGACTGGCTCGCAGCAGGACTTCAAGCAGGGCACGGCGTCGAGGCCACAGGGCAGAGGCCAGGACCTGTCTGAGCCAGTGGACTTGCCCCATGCAGGACTCCAGGCTCCGGGCTGCAGCCAGCGGCAGCTTTCCGAAGACACTCCTCTCCATCATTCGTGTGCCATTGAGGCAAATACGTTCCAAACTGGACCAACCCCAGGGCCTGTCACAACCCCACCCCTACCCCCAACAAAGTAAGGGTTTCTCTTATCTGCCTAAGCAAGTATGCCACCATAGCTTCGTTTCTGTAAGGAGGACTGAGTGGCTGCTGTACTGACTTAATCAGTTTCCAAGGTGTGCGCACACACACACGCACACACACACATGAAAAGTATAGGAGTATTTGCAGAAGCAGATAGATTTTTCCCAAGTTTCTGTACCATGATGTTTTATCTCCAACTGGCCACTTCAATGTAACAACAATAAGAAGGGATTGAAGTAAACTTTAAAAACAAAAAAGCCAAAAAAAACAAAACAAAAAAAAAAGCCCTCACTGCCATGAAGTTGATGCTGACTCATAGTAACCCTATAAGACAGGGTCAAACTGCCCCCGTGAGCTTTTGAGACTGTAACGCTTTGTGGGAGTAGAAAGCCTCATCATTGTCTGGTGGAGCCAGCTGGTGGTTTCAAACTGCTGACCTTGAGGTTAGCAGCCTAACACGTAACCATTATGCCACTAGGGCTCCGGTAAACTCAAGGTAACTGATTTTTAGAGGGAAACAGCACTCATCTGAAATCCCCGGGCAGCTGGCCTGATCTTTATGGGAAAACCCTACAGTGACGACACAGGGGCCTTGGTCCAGCGCTGAGGCCAGGAAGGGGACCCGGGCCAGTAGATTCACCTCCACAGGAGATGGACTCGGGCCAGGGAGTGCAGCTGGGCTCCCCCTACTTCATTGTCTGTGTCAGCCTCTAGCGCCTTCCACTGTGGGGATTCCAGAGGCCCTGCCAGCTGCCAGAAGGTTGGAGAAAGCCCTAGGAGCGATCCCTCACTCCCAGCACAGTGGCCAGGGAGGGCGGATGGGGCCACTTATGGATTGGATTTCCCATCCAGATGGAGCAGCCGAGGGAGTTCGTATCTGATTTGGCTGAGCCAAGCGTGTGATTGGAAAATGATTCCCCAGCTACTCGGATGAGTGCAACAAATGCCAGAGCTGGCAAGGCATGGTAAGATGGTGCCAAATGCCTTCCAGAGAGGCAACGTCCCTGTACTCCTTGGGGAAGGACCCGTGTGAGAGATGCCCTGGCTGTGCAGAACCCTCGGCCAGAACTGGAGCGAACCAACAGGCGCCCTGAAAGTCGGCGCTGTGTTCTAGAAATGACTGTGTTCTAGAAATGACTACAGTCATCAGCATCCACTGGGGACCAGGATGTGACTCCTGCAGAAATCAGCGTCTCCTGTGTGTCACAGACCAGGACAGGACCCAACCGTCCTTGGTCGTCTTCCTCAAAAAGACCGCCTCTCTTTGATAGATGAATGCTTCCCCCAACCAAAAGAAAAGCATGTGCTTAGTAACATAGGTGTGAGCATCTTCTTTACTTGCCATCCCACGTAGAGCATGCTCGGAGCTACGCCGATCTCAAAGCCTCATTCTCTCCTAGTTTCATTCCCTGCGAGGAAGGGGGAGACAGCAGACGGACCCAGTGTCTCTGTCCAAGCCAGGCCCCAGGAAACTCACCCTTGGTCTGGTCAGGTGTAGAGGAAAGCCACCTGGTACAAAGCAGGTGACCCAGGCCAGAGGCTGTCCGGATGGAAGCACTGTGTCCTGAGTCGTTTCTGATCCTCCATTGTAACCTGTTGCTGCCCGAATACACCCCATGATCATGAGTATCGTCTGTGTGGTCGTTACAATAAATGATCAAACCCAGCAGAGAAGTAGAGTGCTGAGGAGGGAGGTTGGAGTCAAAATATGATGAAGAAGGAAGATGAGACTTTCGTGGGAAGGGACCACGGGTGTTAGAACTGGTACAAAGGTTGGACGGTGGAGGCATGTCTGACCTCTGCCTGACAGGAACCAGCCTTGAGCTATTAGCCTCCGCCGCGTCTTGTGAAGCTAGAAGAGGCCCGATGTCGCGATCACACCATTTTTACAATGGTGAACAAGGCACCCTTCCTCTTCGATCTGTCATTCCCAGCATAGTGGACCCAAAAGGAACCCCGGTGGTGTAGTGGGTTACAAGGTGGGCTGATAACTGCAAGGTCAGCAGTTCAAAACCACCAGATGCTCCATGAGAGAAAGATGAGGCTTTCTACTTCTGTAAAGATTTACAGTTGAGGGAGGGTGGGATGGAAAGGAGGAACCGATTATAAGGATCTACATATAACCTCTTCCCTGGGGGATGGACAACAGAAAAGTGGGTAAAGGGAGACATCGGACAGTGTAAGATATGACAAAATAATAATAATTCATAAATTATCAAGGGTTCATGAGGAAGGGGGGAGCAGTGGGGGAGGGAAAAAAAACAAGGAGCTGATACCAAGGGCCCAAGCAGAAAGCAAATGTTTTGAGAATGATGATGGCAGCAAATGTAACAATGTGCTTGACACAATGGATGTATGTATGGATTGTGATAACAGTTGCATGAGGCCCCAATAAAATGATTTTAAAAATATATTTACAGTCCTAGAAATCTGTGGGAGGTGGGGTGGGGGTGGAGGAGGTAGCATGGAATTCGATTCTGTCCTATAGAGTCACTATCAGTTGGAATTGACTTGATGGTGGTGGATTTGTTTGGTTTGCTTGTTTGTTTGTTTTAGCATTGTAGACCCTATGATCATCTAATTCAAAATAGCCAATACCTGTCCATTTCCCGCCACCTGTCTGTAACTTTGTCGCACTGTGATGGCTTGTGTGTTGTTGTGATGCCAGAGGCGTGCGGGGATACTCCAGTGTGATGTCACTTATGTCTCAAATTCCATCGCAGTCACCAAGGTGAGCAGGTTTCGGCAGAGCTTCCAGACTACATAGAAGGAACACGCTGCCCAATTCTGAGGCACTCGGCACTGAAGAGCTCGTGTAGCAATGGAACATTGTCAGACAGATGTCAGAAGATGACACCCTCCGGTTGGAAAGCACCAAAATTCGACCAGGGAAGAGCTGCCTTCTCAAAGCAGAGTCGACCATAATCGCTAACGTGCCTGGAGTAGAGCTCTCCGGACCTTTGCTTGCTGATGAGGCATGATGCAAATGACAAGAAGCAGCTCTGAACATCTATTAATGACTGGAATGTGGGATGTACCAAGTATGAATGTGGGAAAATTGAAAGTCATCAAAAAGGAAATGGAAAGCATAAAGATCAATATCCTAGGCATATGTGAGCTGAAATGGACTTGTATCGGCCGTTTTGAATCAGATGATTGTATGGTGGACTTCGACTGCAATGGCAACTTCAAGAGGGATGGCGTGCCATTCATCATCAGAGAGGAGATTTCAAGGTCTATCTTGGGGGACAATGCTGGCTTTAACAGGACAATATCCAAACATATACAAAGAAATCCATTTTACTTTATTTAAATTTACACACTGATCACTAAAGTTAGCGATGAAGAAACCGAAGAGTCCCAACTTCTGCAGTCTGTAATTGATCAAGCACGCTATTAAGCTGCATTGATAATTATTGGCGATCGAAATATGAAAGCTGGAAACAAAGAAGTAGTTGAAAATATGGCCTTGGTGATAGAAATTAAAACTGGAAATTGCATGATAGAATTTTGCAAGACAAATGACTTCCTCATTGTAATTTCCTTTCTTTGGCAACATAAGCAGCAACTATCGATGTGAACTTCATCACACAGAATACACAAGAATCAAACTGCCTATATGTGTGGGAAGAGATGGAGAAACTCAATATCAGCACTAAGATGAAATCAGAGGGCAACTGTCCAACAGACCGCCAACTGCCCATATGTATGTTCGGGATGAAATTCAAGAAAATTAAAACAAGTTTAGGAGAGTCAAAATATGATCGTGTGTGTGTGTGTGTGTCCCACCTGCATTTCTCAAGAACACACGACTCATTATAGACATTAATGACAGAACATGTGACAAGTTGTGGAATGACATCAAGAGCATCAGACATGAGAAAAGCAAAAGGTTACTTGAAAGATAGGAAAGAAAAGATCCTAGTGAATGACAAGAGATGTTTCCAGATTTTCTCTTGAGCATAGGGCAGCAGCTAAAGCCAGTGGAAGAAATAAAGAAGAGAGAGCTGCACAGAAAATTGCAACGGTAACTAGAAAGACAAAGTAAAGTATTACAGGCACATGCACATAGAGCTGGAGTTAGAAAACCAAAAAGAAGGGGGATAAAGGGGAACTGAGATCAAGAAGGAAGAAAATGCTTTGAAACCCATCATGATAGCAATTGTACAATACTGCTTGATGTGGTTGAACTATGGAACGTTATATCTTAAGAGCTCCCCCAAAATTGCTAAAAAACGATTGAAAGACAGGGAAAAAGAGTAAAAGAAAAAGAAAATCAAAAAGAAAGAGCACACTCAGCATAAATCAAGCTGAAAGAACTGAAGAAAAATTCAAGCACTGAGTTGCAATACTCAAAGACTCCATGGGCACCATGTTGGGCGACGCAAGAAATATCAAAAAGAAGATGAAAGGAGTCACTGTACCAAAAAGAATTGATCAACATTTAACCATTTCGAGAGATCGCATATGATAGAGAATCAATGGTACTGAATGAAGATGCCCAAGCTGTACTGAAGGCATTCATGCAAAACAAGGTTCTAAGTATTGGCAACAAACCAACTGAAAGCTTTCAACACGCTGACAAAGTAATAGAAGCATTTCCTCATCTATGTCAAAACCATTGGAAGACAGTTACCTGCCCAACTAACTCTAAGAGAGCCATAGTTGAACCCATTTCAAAGAAAGGTAACCCATCCGAATGTCGTAATTATCTGACAATATCCCTAATGTCAGATGCAGGTAAAGCTCTGCTGAGCAACAGTTGCCACCGTACATCAACAGGGAGCTGCGACAGAAATTCACGCTGTATTCAGAAAAGGACAAATGAAGGTAGCTTCAGAGAGGACGCGGAGTGAGGAATGTCATTGCTGATGGCAGACACATCCTAGCTGGAAGCAGAGAACACCAGAAAGATGTTTACTTACGTTTCATTGACTATACAAAAACATTAGACTGCGTGGACCATAACAGGCTATGGATAACATAGAAGAAATATGAATGCCAGACTGCTTTATTGAGCTCAAGCAGACCTAGACCTAGAACAAAAGGCAGTTGTTTCAACAGAACAAGGGCATGCTAAGTGGTTTCAGGTGTGCGTTAGGTGCTCTACTGTCCCCATGTCTATTCACTATGCAGGCTAGGCAAATAACTGTGACGCTGAACTATCTGAAGAAGGATGTAGCATCAGCTTGGAAACCAAACTCTGAGCACACTGCCATTGAGCCGATTCTGACTCATAGCGATCCTCTAGGACAAGACCCAACCTGCTTGCTGAAAGGCCAGGAGGACTTGAAGCACTTGCTGATGAAGCTCGAGGACCGAAGCCTTCAGTAGAGATTACAACTCAATGTAAAGAAAGCAAGATAAGGTTGAAGTTGTCAAGGATTGCATCTTCCTCGGATCAATGCTCAGGGAAGCAGCAGTCGAAATCAAAAGACGAGTGTGCCCCTCACTCACAGACACTCCTTGCTGTGCACGTGAAACCTAGACACTGAGGGAGGAAGGCCAAAGAAGGATCAATCGATGCACTTGAATTACAGGGCTGGCGAAGAGTCTCGAAGGCACTGTCAGAAGAACAAGCACAATTGTCTTGGAAGAAGTACAATCAGGACGCGCCTTAGAAGCAAGGAAGGCAAAGTTTAGGACATATGATAATGAGAGGCCAGTCCCTGGAAAAGGGCCTCGCGGTTGGTGAAGTAGAGGGCTGGGGGAAGAGGAAGATCTTCAACGAGATGATTGACACAGTGCCTGGCGACAATGGGCTGAAGCCTACCAACCATTAAGAGGATGGCAGGAGAAGGCAGTGTCACATGGTGCGGAATACGCAGTCACTGTGAGTCAGAACCGACTCGACAGCGCCCAGCAACCACAGTGCATTTCAGCTCACCAAAATCTAGGACACTGATATTCAAGCACTGCATTTCATTTTTGATCTTGTCCAGCTTTCCTTGATTCGTGCTTCATACACTCCAAGTTACGATTATTAATGAATGCCTCCAGGTGTTTCTTCTCATGCCGAATCGTCCTGTTCGCAGAGGTGGGTGTGAACAAAAACATGCCCTGGAAAGTCAAGATTGTGTGACGACATTTATTGAAGCCTAGGGACCTGCTCGAGGAAGCATCAGTCAAGGGAGGACACGACACGTCGCATCGGGTAAACCTGCTGCAGAAGGCCTCGGCAAAGTGCTGAAAATCAAGGATGTTACTTTGAGGACTAAGATTCGCTCGGCCCAAGTTATGGTATTTTCTATCGCTTCATATGCAGGTGAAAGTTGGATTCTGAACAAAGAAGGCCAGAGAAAAATGAATACATTTGAAGAATGCTAGTGAAGAATCTTGAAAGTACCGTGAACTGTCAAAAGAACAAGCCAATCTGCCTTGGAAGAAGTGCAGCCAGAAGGCTCCTGAGAAGTAAGGCTGGTGCAACGTTGTCTCGCGTATTTTGGACGTGTTGTCAGGAGAGATCAGTCTCTGAACAAGGACATGGTGCTTGGTAGAGAGGATGGGGCAACCGATGTACAAATGTGCTTGACACAATGGATGTATATATGGATTGTGATAAGACTTATACGAGCTCCCAGTAAAATGATTTATTTTTTAAAAAGAGCATGTAACAATGATAATGACAGATGCAAAGGGATATAGGGAATACAGGGGTGGAAGTGGGGAGATATGGAAAAAAGGGATTGGAGGAGTAACTAATGAAGACGGGAGCGGATTGTGATGACATAAATCGCCTTAAAGGCAATTTAACCTTCAGGAGGGTAATGCTCTAAAATTGATGTGGGGGGATTTTACAATTCTCCGTGTATGATCGAGTGATTGAAATACTGAAGTATATGATATGTAAATTACTTGCCAATAAAAAAACTATTGGGAAAAAAAGAAAGTATGGGGCCAGTGAAAAAGAGGACGACCCTCGACACAATGGATTGACACCACGGCTGCAAGGATGGGCTCAAACATCCCGATTGCGTGGCAGTGTCTGGTTCCGCCGTCCACAGGGTCACTGAGAACCAGAACCAGAACCAACGCGAGGGCACCCAGTAACAGCAGAGACCTTCAGAAGAATCTATGGGAAGGTATGTCCTAGGCCACCATGTCTCCCTGAGCTTGTAAATTAAAGGATCGTGTATAGGGATATGATCTTAGTCAAGATTCTTGTTTGGGCAGTTGGTGCAGTCTTATGAATTCTTTCGTAGGGTCCCTCAGTGGGTGCACATGCAAGGTTCGGCCAGGGCGGGGGCGGGGCGTTGAAAATCCAAAATGGGGTGTGTAGTGGAGGCGTCCGGGATCGTTCGCATGGGAACAATTTCTTTATTCTCAGTTCAAATCCCAGATGAGTGCTGGAACTGCGATTTTCAGTCACTCGTGTCCTTGCTGTGCATGTCTCTGAAACCAGAGGAACCCTGCCTTTCGGGAGAAGGAAGTTTACAATCTGGAAAACAACTAAGGTTGAGGTTTCATAGGTTTTTGTGAGTTGTTTATACAGTGTCACGTGCTGGCCTGCTCCTGGGACTCCTCTGCCAGGCTGTCCTTGAGGCCCTCTTTCTGTAACCTCCGGTTTCTCCACAGATTGCTTGCTTCTTTGGGTAACTTAATCTTACAGCCACGATTTCCAGTCTCTGTTCTGTGTTCAGCCCCTGTCCTCCGCTTGCTATCTCCAACAGCTCCACATCAGCAAATGGAAACCCCGGAAGCGGTAACTCCATGTACGTCCTTAAGGCAGGCTCTCGGTTGAGGGGGCAGCTCATCCCTGATCGTATTTCGAACGCTTTCCAACTGAGGAGTCTGTTGGCCGTCATTCTGCCAGACAGTGTTCCCGGGCAATTCGCAAGGTTTTCACTGGCCAATGTTTTCAATGTTCCAAAGCAATCACCAGGATCTCCTTCTCGATCCTGTTCCGTCTTAGTCAGCCTGGGCGCTCCACAGGCTGACCTGCTGGTATCTGAAATACCAGCGGCATATCCTCCGTCATCACAGCTACACAAGCTACGGTACAACAAACGGACAAACCGAGGTGAATGGTTTCCTAAGACATCTGAAACCATCGCACTGGAAGGAGTCTGGGAAAGACCATCTTACTCCACCTCCTTTCCCAGAGAAGGAAGGGGCCCTAGGGGCACAGGAAGCTGGGGGGCAGAGTTGAGAGGAAAGTTGGGCTCCTGGTTTTAATTTCCTGCCATTGTCCTGCTGTCCACCCGTCCATCTGTCTGTCTGAGGGGAGCTTCGTTCCCAGCGTTCACTTGAGGGGGGAAAATACTGATAAGAATCTGAGGAATGGGTGGAATTTGACATTTGATCTCCATGTAGGGGCGTCCTACAAGCACAGCTCAGGACCCTCGGTCTTGGTGAACAGAACACTGCTGGGTCTGAGTCATTTCCAGAACAAGCCCAGCGGGTGACCTGTACTCACGCATGCTCGCACGTGTGCGCGTGCGCACACACACACACGCGCACAGGTACTAGCAGCTGTCTTTGTATCTTTGAGGAATTCCTTGGGTTTCCTTACAGAGAGCTGGCCCTGGAGAATTTGAAACAACTCTGGACCAGGGGGAAGGAACATAGCTTTGCGAAGAATCTTCATGGTTTGGAGTTCACCTTCTCATCCTGGTAGACCCTTCCTCTCGGACCTGCCTTGTCTTCCGACCTCTTGGAGGTGGCCCTTGACCAGAGAACTACTGGCCAATGGTTTGCAAACCACCCAACCCCCGGTGGGTCAGGAAGGACACCGAGGACCACCACTGGCTCCTGTGGCAGCAAGTGAGTTCTTTGCCACCTCGGTGGCTGGAAAGAGATCCGCTTCCGTGGAGGGAAGGAGATGCAGCTTCAGGGCTAGAGATGTGACCTGGGGCTGAGCCCTTTACCTCTCCGGGCCTCGATCTCCCCCTTGGTAGCTGATGGAGAGGAAAAGGCAGTGTTGCAGGACGGACCCAGGGGCCCGTGAGAGAGGTCTTTGAGCTCACTTCCACCCAGGCCTTACTCGGAAGGCTGGCCATTGGTGACTCAGGCTGGCAGAGGACACAGCCTCTTGGCTCCTCCAGTCCATTGGAGACAAGATGATGCTGTGCTTTGTTTGGGGCTCAGGGGTCAAGGAAAGCCTTAGTCCTGACACAGGGCAGGGAAGCGAGCGCAGAGACATCTAGATGAGAGATGGAGGTGAGGGGGGCTGCTGTGTATGACTGAGTGGGCTAGAGCTCAGAGGAGCTCCTGCAGACAGGAGCTTTACGCTATTTTACACAGATATCACCGGGGAGACCAGGAATCATGGGCTACACCTCACCCTCAGAACTACATTCCCCAGAATCCCTTGCATCTGATGGCATCTAGTGAGACTGGAGTATCTTGGACTGAAGTCCCCAGCACTCCTTGGGAAGCCTTCAAAGTCCCAAGCACATGTGTGTGCTGAGGGAAGAAGTCATTTTCCTAACCACCCTAGATATGGCTCTCCCTCCTACGAGCCTCCAATAAAATTCTCCAGGACCGCCTCTCTGTTGAACCAGAGTAATTCTTTTTCTTGGTCAAAGACAAGAAGCTAATGCCATTAACGGATGTGAACCTAATTCCAGTACCATCCCGACCCCCTCTCCAGATAGGTAGCTCGGAGATGCCCCCCCCCCCCCACCGTACCCGGGTCTGCAAAACGGTCCCTGCACCAGGGACTTAATGAAAACTTGCAGCCATGCAAAGTCACTGGGTGTGGGTGCACCACCCAGATGAGGGTGCAAGTGGCCATCGGTCAAAATGATCTCAGGTCCCCTCACAAGGCAGACACCTTGAGTTCCGATCTCTCTAGCCCCGGCCCAGGTCTAATGTCGGGTGAACCTTAGGGAGTGGTTGTTAGGTGAACAAATGAGCAAGAAAGAAGGAGTTGTGGACGAAGTGTGGGCAGAGGCCCAAAGTGTCTAAGAGAAACGTCCCAGGTCTCTGATGGCCCTTCTCCCGAGTGCCCCTTCAGCCCTGGACCATTGCCACTCCAGCATGCTGGGTGGTGGTCTCTCTACCCTAGCCTAAAGGAAGCTTTCTTGAGGCTTTCCAATGGGGAACGATGAGGTTATCTGCTCCTTATACCCAAGGAGGCAGTTCTAATCTGTCCTGTTGCATCCGGGAGAGAGTTCAAGCTTGGTGCCAACTTTGCTGAATCAGATTTCTCAGTGGATCGGTAGCTTCAAATTAGTAAGCCCCAAGATGTCATCTCCTCAAGGGTCTAGTCGGCTTCCAATGTGGTGGTGGGCGGGTGGAAGCTTGCTTAATTTCTGCTGGGTCTGGGTCCTGCCTCCGACACCTGGCTTATCCATTTCTGGTTCTTTGAACTTGAGCCAGCAGCCTGTTGCATTGCCTGCCCCTCCTGGGAGTTATCAGCAGCCACATACCTGACCCGCTGGCCTTGGGATCATTCGCCCCTGCAGCCACCAGTCTGTGGTCTTCCTGCAGATCTTGACTTTATCAGCCCATCTCTGAAACTGTGTGAGTCAGGAGAAGCCTCCAGGTTAACATCTGACCCATGGACTTCTTAGAACTTGCCCACTTCTACAGCGGTGTGAGTGCTTCTCTGGATAGAAACCTTCCTCTACACATACAGATATAAGCCTCGCTGGGTTTCCTTCTTGAGACAATCCAGCCTACGACGGTCACAATGGGCTGGAATCTACTTGGTGGCCATGGGATGCTGCGCTCTGGCCTAGGTCTTTGACACACAGTTGTCTGCCAGGAATGCTCACTCCCCACCTCTTTTATCTCCTGCTCCAAGGACCTCCTCTTTGAAGTCCTTGTTGTCCCCTGTGACTTCTCCCCCCTCCCCCCGCCTCCACCCAACACACACACCATTTAGTCCCCACCCCCCTTCCCCTGGCACTCACAGCCACTCCAAACACCTTATTTCTCTCCGAGGCTCCCAAGAGCAAAATGTACTGTCTGTGATTGCCTGCCCATGCCTGGCAGCGAGTGGAGGAAACCAAGGCCTCGGATTGGATGAGAGAGGCGAGGTTGCCCAGAGAATTAAATGCATACAGCTGTGCTTGGGGAGGAGCAACTTTCGGATTCTTACATCTGACTTCTAGCATATTTTACCATCAGCTTATTGCCCGGGAATGCATCTTTGAAATTGTAATGAAAGCCAATTAGAAATAGGAGCCTGTAGACAAATGTTTTCTTTACCCACACTTGGGGACTTTTGAGAATGACCGCTGCAGAATGCGATGCGCAGATGTGTTTGAGACAGAGAGGTCTAACCAGCAGGGCATAGAGGGAGGAGCCAGCCTTTTCCCTGGCTCTTACCTGGTTGGCTAGTCACCCCGCCGGGGCACAGGGAACAGGTATTAGAGATGGGCTATAGCCTGGTCCCTCCTCACTCCACTGTCCCCACCTGTAAAGTAAGTGTGATGGGACTCGTTGCTGTACGACCTTGGACAAGTGATGGAACCTCTCTGTGCCTCGTTCCCCGGGAGGGATGTTGTGAGGGTTAATCGATGAAAGCGTCGGATACATTCTCAGGAAGTGGAAGGTAGTTTTCCTACAACTACTATTTCTAATTCACACAATGTAGCTAGGAGCCCTGGTGGCGTAGTGGTTACGAGTTGGGCTGTGATCTGCAAGGTCAGCAGGTCGAAACCACCAGCCTCTCCACGGGAGAAAGGCGAGATTTTTCTACTCCCGTAAAGAGCTACAGTCTTGGAAACCCACAGGGGCGGTTGTGCCCTGTCCCCCTGTGGGGTCGCTATGACTCAGGATCTGCTCACTCGATGGCAGTGAGTTTGGTTTGGGTTTGGGAGGTGTGTTAGTCCAGGTAGACTAGAGAAAGAAATTCATAAACACGCACATGCGTATAAGAGAGAGTTTTATGTAAAGGGTAGATGTACATTAAGAAAGCATCCCAACCCAGTCCAGTCCAAGCCCATAATTCCAATATTAGTCCATATGTCCAATAACTGATCTACAAAGTCTTCTTCAGACTCATGAAACACATGTAATGATGCTGAATGCAGGAAGATCACAGACGAGTGGGTGGGAAGTCTTTTGGACCCAGTGGTGTTGTAAGCATCCCAGCACTGGCAGGGGTCGCCACATGACTTCTCTAGTACCCAGGGCTGCGTCAGGGTAGATCCATGTGGCTTCTCCTCAGGGATATCTCACAGGGAATCAGCCTTGTCAGTAGTGAGTCTCGAAGGGTTGAGAGAAAGGTGTCTTCCACCTCCGAGGAGGAAAATGCCAGAGTTCCAGAATTCTCAGAAGACCATGCCCACACAAAGGCCTCATGGTTATATCTCGATTGACAGGCCAGACTCTACCCCTGCACTCCTAATCCTCTCAAATTGACACCAAATTATGTAACAACCACAGGAGGGCTGCAGCTATGAACTGGGTAGAATGGCAGACGTGAATGTCCATTGGATCCTGCTAACACTGCACAACACACACCTTGCCATCTCTAATCTCCAAGAACAACTTCACCCCTGATGAGTGCTACAGAGTCAGGCCCACACCCTGTGCTGGGGCAGGGGGGCATGCTCTACTCTCTCTAACACTTTGGGGAGCATCCCTGACCCAGCTTCCTGAGGGCTGAGTCGGCCTCTTCTCCCACATCAGGGAGTTGAGTCTGAGCAGATGGTTACCCAAGTACTCTGTAATGAGGAAGGACCTAACAGGAGCCAAGTGCATGCTTCTCCCCTGCAGAGTCCCTCTGAGAGGGACACATGCTGCAGCGGGGACAAGGACGGGACTTAGGGAACATGCTTCCTAAGGCTCCAAGTGGGACCGGGAGCAGAGGATCTTCCATGGGAGCCCTCGGACCTGGGACCCGCACACAGGAAAGGTGGGTGCTGCACTGCTTGTGAGGAAGGGATGTCCTCTGACACACAGGGAAGTTGCTTCAAACCTGTGCAGCCCGTGGGGGCCTGCTGGCTTCCACAAAGTGATGGACAGTCAAAATTCCATCCCCAAACATTGCAGACTTGGGGGCTGGGCTGCCTTTCCCACTCACTGGCCTGTGATCTTCCTGCATTCAGCGCTGCTGCATGTGTTTTGTGAGTCTGAAGAAGACTTTGCAGCCCAACTTCTGGGAAAACCCCAGAAGTCTGTATGTCTGTCCTCAATGGGGAAGCCACTAGGCTCTGGATGAGGGGACCAGGGTCTCATCTCCCTGTGGGTTCCCGCCTTTCTAGATTTCCTTACTTGAAATGATGGCTTTGAGCTAGCTCTCTGTTGCTCGTATTCAGTGACGGACTACTCACTGAACAAAACAGGAAGCGGCTCTAATGTCCTTCAAGAGGAGAACGAACCAGCAAAGTGCCAAATTCATTTTCTGAACAATGGAATACTACACAGCAATAAAAAGAACTAAGGATAAAAAAACCCAACACACACACACTCACTTCTGACTCACGGAGACCCTACAGGACAGGGTGGGAGAAGACAGCTTCATCTTTCCTCTGCAGGGAGGCTAGTGGTTTTGAACTGCTCACCTCTCAGTTCACAGCCCAACACATAGCCCACTATGCCAGCCGGGCTTCTCAAACTGAGGACAGTTACAACAAACATAAGCAAACTTCACAGATGTAGCTGTTGAACAGAACGGGCACTGTAGTCCATTAAGTTCAAGAGCAGGCAACGCTGTTTGAGGGTCTGGAAACCAGGAGAGTGGTGACTCTGGGACATGCAGGAGCCTCTGGACGCCAGACTGCTGGCTCTCTGGAGCTGAACTGCGGTCGCTGTGTGTGCTCATCAGTAGGAATTCATCAAGGTGTGTGCTTAAGATTGTACACTTGATAAAAAAACCCAAAAGATTGTACACTTGATTGTATTTAAGTTTTACTTCCAACCCAATGGGTTAAGAAAACACTTCACTTCCATTGAGTCGATGCCGACTTACACTGACCGTATAGGACACAGTAGAACTGCCCCTGAAGGTTTTCAAGACTGGAACTCTTTAAGAGAGTAGAAAGCCCTGTTTTTCTCCCAAGGAGTAGCTGGTGGTTTCGAACTGCTGACCTTACAGTTAGTAGCTCATCTCACAATCACTCTGCCACCAAGGCTCCTTTAAGAAAAAAAAAAAAAAGAACAACTCAGGACAGATCAATCCGAAGGCATTTGTTCCATGTGCAGCCTGAGACAGTCATGGAGTGGACAGAGCTGAGAAGGAGACCTGTGGCCTGGGAGAGGACCAACACAAAGAACCACAGGGACCAGATCAGGTGAGGATGGAGGCGCTGGAGGAGCCAGGTCAAGGGGAGGGACAAGAAGGTCAGCTCCACCAACACCACCTGACAGCCCACTTCTCAGAATCATGTGGCCCCTCCCTCACCTACCTGCTTTTCCTGACATCCTGTCTGCCTAGCAGCACCCCATCCCGGACTCCAGCTGGGGCAGGGTGCTCCATCACTAGACAAACTGTCCTCCCAAGGGCTCAGCCAGACCTCTTCCTTCGTCCCCACAGACCCAGACACCTCTACCTCCCAATCCCAGAAGTCCAAAGGAACATCCACCAACTGCCGCTAGCACCTCCCAGCTCACCGGGCTGTGTCCCCTCTCTCCTGCTCACAGTGCCACGGAGGAGCGGATACCCCATGTCAGCTTTCATCTCACCCCCAACCTCCTGGGAGCAGGGAGGACCTGGAGGCCATCTCTGCATCCTACATTCCCATGTTGGCTTCCCCGCCAGAATCTTCACGTCCCACGCTGTCCAACCCTGACCAGCTCACTGCCCTTCTCTCTCCAATTCTCCAGCAGGTCTCAGCTTGCAGATAATGAGTCCACACTCTCAGGCTCAGCTTCCTCTCCCCAGGCTTGCCTGCTGGTCTCCTGTCCCCTCCATGGTCCAGCCCAGGGCCCGGGCTGTCTCCTCCTTGGTACCTCATGAAGCTCTGCCACCTGACTCCCACTTCTGGGTCTTCTCAGCTCCACCAGCTCCTGCTTCTCTTCCCTCTTCCATGAGCCCCCTCGAGATCTGAAGACCCCTTCTTTCCCTCTGTCTCTCCGGCTGTGCCCTCCAGGCCTCTCCTGGGAAGTGCAGATACCCCACCACTCTCAGGCTCAAATGAAAACTCAAATGCATCCCCTCTGGCCCTGCAGCTTCCTCTTCACCTGAAGCCACCACAGCCTCCTACTGCCTCCCCTCCAGTTCCTGCTTCAACGCGATTCAGGTCGCAGGTCTGCCAGACTCTCCACAACTCACTATGGTGGATCCAATGCTGACTCAGTGATCCTGTAGGACAGGGTAGAACCATCCCAGTGAGTCTCCCAGACTGTAACATTTTATGGGAGTAGAAAGCCTCACCCTGTCTCCTGAGAAGCGGCTGGTGGTTTCGAACTGCTGACCTTGCGATTAGCAGCCCATCACATAACCACTATGCCACCAGAGCTCCCAAATCGAGTTTCTTCCGGGCCCCACCTCCCAGGCAAAGGGCAGGGGCCTCCAGATCTGTGGTCACTTCTGCCAAGCCCTCTGGTCCAGCGTCAGCTGCATCGATCAACTGAGCTAAGCATTCGTGAGATGGACATTGGCACAGGCATTGGCAAAGCCAAATGCACTCTGGGAACTCCAGAGGAGCCTTTCTGGGGGGCTGTCCAGGTACCCTCAGGCGGGTGGCTTGAAAATGAGGCTGGGGCAGGGGTGGCCTTAAAGCAGCGGTTCTCAACCTATGGGTCTTGACCCCTGTAGGGGTTGATGACCCTTTCACAGGGGTCGCCCGATTCATCACAGTAGCAAAATGACAGTGATGAAGTAGCAACAAAAATCATTTTATGGCTGGAGGGTCACCACAACATGAGGAACTGTATGAAAGGGTCACGGCATTAGGAAGGTTGAGAACCACGGCCTTAAAGGGATTTGCACTTGACTTGAAGCCGTGGGAAGCCCTCAGAGGAGATTTTGAGCAAATAGGGGGTTTCAGGGTGCATACAGGGCTGTGTTCTCAAAGATTCTTCTTCACCAGCCTCTGTGCAGGAGGGACCTGGGGTGGGAAGACATGGAAGCTAATCCCCACCAGGAGGCCAGGCGCTTCTTGGGGAAAAAAAGTGGGCAATCCTTCAGCAAATGTACTTCTTTAGCCCCCTTTGGATACAGGCAGATGGCCCTCGGGTCAGGCCAGCCCACCCACCTTCACCTCACACTTCCCCCTCATGTGGCCACTTCCTGGAGCCCTTCAGACTCCCCCGGGCTGACCACAAGAAGGACCAGACAGCCCCCTTCCCCAGAGAGAAATCTCAGCTTGGTTTATTTCTGCAAAGCGTCCACTGCCCCCAAGCCCCACTGATGAAAGGGGTCTCGCTGGGGGGGAGTGGCAACTGGTGCCCCCAGGGCCAGCCTTGGCAGGGCGGCTGCATTCTGCTTGTGGGTTACGCCGAGAAAATCAAACCCATCTCAAGGGCAGGATGCCCTTTGAGCGAGGCCACCCAACGGGGCACACATGAAAAAGCTGAAACTAATGACTTGCAGTTTTCAGACCAGAGAGGTTTCTTTTAATCAGTTCCCGCGGTGGGCTCCTAAGGTTTGGGGTTAAAATTCCTGGGAGTCTGGTTTATTCTATTCTACAAGAGACACCCCGCTCCCCACCCCCAGCCGGCTGTCTGGAGCCATCTGACAGGAGGCCCCGGGTACCCGCTTTAGGATGACAGAGAGAAACCTCCAGCGACAGTCAGGAAGGCCTGAGGGTCTCCGAGATTCTGGCAGTGGGGACACCCATTCGACAGATGAAATGGTTGGGGTTCAGAGAAGGGGATGGCGGGATTCATTTATTTTTGCTGCTGGAAAAAACTGCCACACATTTAACGGCTTAAAACAACGCAAACTTATTTCCTCGTGGTTCTGAAGGGCAAAGTCTGAAACAAGCTTGATTGCATGAGAGCAGGGCTGGGGGAATGTCTGGCCCTCAGACTCATCGATACCAGCTAACATCAAACGCCTCGCCAATGATAGGCAGATCCAATCATCATGTTAGAGCAGTGGTTATCAACCTGTGGGTTGAGACCCCCCAACCAATGACCCTTCGCAGGGGTCGCCTAAGACCATCGGAAACCACCTCTGCTCAATCCTTCTCCAGGCAGGTCCACCCACATGCAGAGACGCCCACCTACAAGTACCCGGCATGAAGACTGTTACCCAGGCTATACCATGCTTCAAGACAAAATTTCATCTATTTGTCATTAGAAATAAATATTTCACAATATAAAATTACATCTTGTTTTTGTGATGAATCACTATGCTCTAATTACATTCAATTTGTAACAATGAAAATACATCCTGCCTATCAGATACTTACATTATGATTCATAACAGTAACAAAATGACCGTGATGAAGTAGCAATGAAAATAATGTTATGGTTTGGGGGTCACCACCACATGAGGAACTGTATGAAAGGGTCGCAGCATGAGGAGGGTTGAGAACCACTGTTTTAGAGGGAAGTTAATGAAATATTTGACCAATATGTCTACAAATTGTGTTAGAAATATCCCAATGGCCGTTGGCAGAAAAAAGGTTCCTCCCTGTGGTAGTTACATAATTTCATGCCAACTTGATAAATAAATGTAGGGGTAGAGTCTAGCCTGTCAATCAGGTCACAGCCTGATGATGCTTCCTTGTGGGCGTGGCTTTCTCAGGAGGATTCTGGGAACTTCCTGTCTCTCTCTCTCTCTCTGCTTTTTCTTCCTGTTGAAAAGCCACACTGGGAGAGCTGGACGAGCCAGGAGCCATGTGGGGACCCCCACCTTCAAGGAGATGCTTCCACCGCCACTGGATCCATAAGAGTTTGCACCCACTGCGATCTTCCTGCATTTTGCATCATTGCATGTGACTGCGTGAGTCTCAAGAAAGATTTTTGGACTGGTATTAGATTTATGGACTTGATCTGGACTGGGCTGGGATGTTTTCTTAATATACAATTACTCTTTATTTTAAAGCTCTTTCTTACACATGTATGAGTGTCTCTGGATTTGTTTCTCTAGTCTACTTGGCCTAACACACTCCCCGCAGGGCTAGAGGAAAGTGTTGGCTGAGCAAGCTCCTGTTGAGGGTCCTGAGGGCAGAAGCCCCGTCCTTGCCTTTTCTGGTTTCTAAATAAGTTTCTAGAGGAGGCCCTTTGCTTCCTCCCATCCCTTGACCTTTTGTTTCCATCACCTCTCCTTCCTGGGCCGCTTTGGTATCTTGCCTCTCTTACAAGGGACTCTTGTGGTTACATTGGTGGTGTGGTGGTTATGTGTTGGGCTGCTAACCTAAAGGTCGGCAATTCAAAACCACCAGTTGCTCCTCCAGAGAAAGATGAGGCTTCCTACTCCCATGAAGAGTGACAGTCTTGGAAATTCACTGGAGTAGTTCCATTCTGTCCTATAGGGTCGCTATGAGTTGGCATTGACATGGTGACAGTGAGTTTGGTTTTCAAGGTCATTCAGCCCATCTGCAAAGCCCCTTGGCACCATGTAAGGTTCATTCACAGGCTCTGTAGATATCTTTGGGGTGGGAAGATTATTCAGTTGGTGGCCAAGCTGCCTCCAGGACTCAGCTGGATGGGTAGTGAGCCACGCTGTGGAGGGGGGCACATCCCAGGTAAGTGGGAGCCTGATGATACACCTTCATCCCCTTCCAGGGTTCTCAGACATCAGCAAGTACCTTGATTTGGCAATGCATTCCCTCACTGGCACGGACGCCTCCAGGATCAAAACAAAGGAAATGGGAAGAGATGCCCTCCCCGTGAGAATGCTCCACCACTCCTGCCCTGCCGACCTCAAGGCACCTGGAATTCTGCTGTTTCCACCAACCCTCTGGCTCTGCACCTACCTGTCCACCAAGGTCCAGCCCTTGCCCTGCTTCTGCCCAGAACCAACACCATCCCAGTTATTTATACCCCCTCCCCTCCATAACCACCCTCTGCCCCCCACCTGCCTGACAGGATACCTCCCCACCCAGCCATGAGGACATGACCATCCATGGTCCTCTCTCCACCAGGAAGCCCAAGGCCAAGTCACCTGCACCTCTGATCTCATGTCTCAGCCTTCAGTCTCAGCATCGGAAGGTCGAGTCAGGCAGTGACTTTACAGGCACTGGCTCAGGTGCCATGAAGCCTGGGTTCAAATCCTGGTTCCGCCCTTACTAGCTATCTGACTCAGGGCATATGATTGACTCTCTCTGAGCCGCAGCTTCCCAACCCAAAACATGGTGCATGTGCCCCAAATTCCCATTGAGAAGAATAATTGGGTTCATGTGCGCCACACACGTACAATAAAGATTAGTTAAGTATCTCCCTGGTGGGTAGGTACTGATGACATTTCAGACACCACGGCAACTAAGACAGAAGTGTTACCTGAACACGGGGAGCTGCTCTTTAACAGGTAACACCAGGCATGACCTGTCTTGGTTAGCTAGTGTTGCTAGTTAACAAAAATTCCACCAGGGGACGGCTATCATAAACAGAAATTTATATATATATATTTCAATTTAGGAGATGAAAAGTCTGAATTCATAGAAGGCTTTCTCTCTAGTGGGTCCTTGTCTCCTGTCAACCTCTGTGGGCCCAGCATCCTTGGAATCCCCATGTGTCTTGGCCTTCTCCCGAATCTAAGATTCTCATCAAAGGGACCTTGGGTCCAAAGAAAGCAGCCTGCTCCCGCTCTTCTCTCTCCGTAGGCCCCCCTCTCTCTGCTCAGAGCTCCAACCTTCTACCTCTTAGAAGATCAAGGGGATGCAGGCCACACCCTAGGGAAACAGCACTTCCCTTGGGTCAGAGCTGTGACCTGAGTTAGTCCCTTTACAACGGAGCGGCTGATCCCATCAGATCCCACCCTGGAGGGTGATGACATCATTCCATAACTGCCGAATGACAGGCTCGCATAACAGCCAAGCCACTGAGAAGCATGGCCCAGCCAAGCTGGCACCTATCTTGGGGCAGCGGGGTAGCACAGCTGAGCCCACGGCATTCGGGAAATAAAACTGCGGGCAGTTGCAGCTTGTGGCCCTGTCTGAGCTCATAAGAATGGCTGTTCCAGCCCCCAGGAGCTGGGCCCACACGGGCTCCACTTGGCTGTTGGCAGCCACCATGAGCTCATGGTAAGGGCCTATTCTCCCTCATTCTGGTCACAGATCCTACGCAGCACAAGTAGATGGCACAAGGTGCTGCCTGACCATGGGCCTGTCCATCCTTGACCCTCAGCCCATACCCTGAGGGTAACACAGCCTGCCTCTCCTGCCTCTGCCTAGAGGAACAGAGGTCAGCCCACCCCGTCGGCCTTGAACCATCAAGGCTAACGTCCGGCTCCCCGACCACAGGGAACTGCAGGCTTTGGAAGACGACAGAGGACAGAGGGAAAATCATGAAGAGTCCGCTCCTGCCCGACAATGCTCAGGTCCTGCTGCCACTGCCCAGGTCATTCTCTGAGCCTCTGATACAGCAGCAGAGGCCAGGCCTGGGGGCGGGGGGGTGGGGTCTGCAGTCCTGCGCAGGATAAATCCACAGCCCAGGGAAGAGCCAGTGACCACCAGAATCTCCCCCAGGGCCTCGGCTTCCAGGAAAGAGGATACTCGGAGCTCCCCCCCAAACTCTCGGAGAAACGCCTGACTTGAGAACCAGATGCCCCAGAGGAAATAGACCCATGTTTTTCTTCACCATCTGCTCCGGCTTGGAGGGCTGGGGCGCTCCCCTCCCCCTTTCCTTCCTCCTGGTCTGCCCTGCCGTTCTGTTACCAAAGCCCTGGTTTCTGTTACCAAAGCCAGGCAGCCCCCCCCACCCCATCCACCCCCCTGTGACCTCGACACAGAAGGCTTTCCTTAACAGATCAAGACAGAGAGGCCGGACTGGGGACAAAGGGCTTAGGGGGCAAAGTACATGGGCCAGAGAGGAGCCTCGGAGAGGGAAATGCTTTCCTGACTTAGGGGAGGTGGGAGTGGCAGGGCTCTGGGGGCCATGGGCCTCCCCCCAAAACACACACACAAACACACATACACACACACTGCTGGCTGGCAGCACAGGACCTGTGGCTGGCCCCAACTTCTAGCCACCCCCCATCCCAGGGACCTCCCCTGATATGTCCTCTGGAGACTTCTTTTCCACCCCCTACCACCACCGTCCCACACTTCAAAGGGAGAACATGCCTCTCCCTCTGGTGGCCTCTGAGGCTCCTTTAAAAGGGGCTTCCAGAGAGCTGGCCTGGTGGGAACATGGGCTGGACCCCAGCATCCCTGAAAATAACAGGCTGGCCCTGGAGGCCAGGCACTGCCTCAATCTCCCAGGGGTGGGGTGGCAGAACAGACACTCATGTATGTTTTCATGTATCTGTCTGGTGCTTGGTCCCGGGTGGTCCACACCAGTGGCTGTGACTACATACGTTGCCCCAAAAATTCTGAGTCTGAATCCCATCCCCCAGTAAGAGCCTCTGTCCAGAGAGGCTTTGTGGAGCCCGCAGTTCCTAGCACCCCGGGGGCCCTCGGAGAGAGTTCGAGTCTGAATACCCGAACTTGAGACCTTGAGACCTCTCTGTGTTCAACCCCCTCCCTGCTTCATGCACCAAGGCCTCGGTCTTGCTCACAAAACCCTTCCTGGTTAAACAGGACCAACCACTGATGCTCCCCCGAAATGTCCAGTTTGAAAACGCCCGTTCTTTAGCATACGGTGACATAGGAGAGAACGGAGAAGAATGTCTATGGGGCCAGGAGTGGCCAGGGATAATAGGTGTGTGTTCATAGGGAGGAACCAGCCACGGTGGGCTTCCAGATCGGGCTCACCTGGAGCTGGAGTCCCTAAAAGGCTTTGTGGCAGAGGTAGACAGGGAAATGCTGACCTATCTCAGGCTTGGCTCTCAGGGAGATTTCCTCACTCCAACCCTCACGAATGCCCCATTCACCATTTCTCAGGAAACCACTGAAGGATGCACTCCATCACCATGCGGGCCCACCAAGTGCTAGAAAGTATGGGGTGACTAAGGCCAATACCACTCTGTCCAGGGGCTCATGCTGGGGGGTGGGGCTTAGACACCGCCTGGTAGCCAAGACCCAGCATGTGTGTGGCTGTATACCTCATTCCAGCCACCGGTGCAAATCACTTAGGACACTAAGCCAAGCTGTGAGATACGCTGTACGGTAGGCAGGGGCAGGCCAAGGATAGCCCCAAGGTCATGGTGAAGAGTGAAGCCAAGACTAGAATTCAACCTCAACCAGCTCAGATCTCAGCAGATGAGAAGGCCCACGGGGCACTGTTTCTGAGAAAATAAAAGTCAAATAATATCTACTCAGTGGTTCTCAACCTGCCTCATGCGGAGACCCTTTCATGCAGTTCCTCATGTGGTGGTGACCTCCAACTATAACATTATTTTCGTCGCTACTTCATCACTGTAAGCTTGCTCCTGTTATGAATCGTCATGTCAATATCTGATAGGCAGGATGAATTTTCATCGTTACGAATTGAACATCATTACGGCATCGTGATGAATCACAGAAACAAGATGTCATTCTATATTGTGAAATAGTCATTCCTAGTGACAAGTAAATGAAATTTTGTCTTGAAGCGTGGTGTAGCCTGGGTAACCGTCTTCACACCTGGTACTCGTAGGTGGACGTATCTGCATGTGGGCAGACCTGCCTGGAGACTGACAGAGGAGCGGTGTCTCGGTTCCTAAGACCATCAGAAATATGTTTTCAGATGGTCTTAGGTGACCCCTGTGACAGGGTCGTTCGACCCCTAAAAGGGGTCGCGACCCACAGGTTCAGACCCGCTGATCTGCTGCCTTAAGCATTTCAAGAAGGAATCCGTAGAGCTGGGGGACACGTTGGAGATGAGCAAAGCATATCGCTGGGGGAAGCTAAGCAAACTATCCCACTCACTGCCATCTCGTCTATTCCGACTCCTAGAAGCCCTGTAGGACCGAGCAGAGCTGTGTCCCAGGTTGGCAAGCTCTGAGTCTTGAAGGGAGCAGACAGCCTCACCTTTCTCCCAAGGAGCAGCTGGTGGGTTCGAACCACTCAAACAATGACAGAGAGGGCAAAGGGTCCGGAGAAAGAGTGATCCCAGTACACCGCATGGCTCAGCTATCACTTAGGCATTGAACGTAACTGATAAATATTGAACTGATCAGAATTGAGATAGAAATCCCACGTGCTGAGGAATGAGGAGATGGGAAACGTGAGTCCGAGGAAGGCAGGGTGTTGGGTGAACCATACTCCGTCCGCCGCTGCTTTCCTAGTGGAGCAGCAACACCGGGAGGGAAGAACATGGTTGGACAGAAAGGGTCTACTCAGCGGAGTCCCCGGGCTCTCTGTGTAAGCCTGGGGGCAAAACTGCCACATAGCTCGTTGATAGGAAGAACTCAAATGAGGCCTGGGTCTATGTGAAGTCTTAATATTAGGCTCCCAGCCTAAACCACAGCCTTCTACAAACCAGGAATTGTCTCTCTCCCCCCTCGGTAACTGTAAGTATAGGTGGGATGAAATGAAAATGCCTGCCGCGGCTCTTTCATCCACAGTCTTTGTTAACGCCCACCCAGTAACTGGGCAGGAGCAGGTAATAACACGGAGCAGACAGGAACTCGGGTATTGGTCCAGTCTACCATTCCACTGGGTATAAAAGGGAGCCACCGCAGAAGCAAGAAGAGGGAATCTCCTGACCATCAAGGAAGAAGAGCTACCAGCAGACCAGGTGTGAGATCCCGACCTGCAGTGGTGGAGGCAGCAGAGGTTCCAGGGACTGCAGCACTGAGACCGTCACACAGAGCAAAGGAGCCACACCAACCCCATGAGACAGCGCGGCGAGCTCCCCAGAGAAGTAAAACTCAGTGTCTGGGAGCAGGAGGCTGGTTGGCAGAGGGGAGCGCCCATTGGACATTTATCGGCATTCAGGAATCTTTGTAACGCTTGCCCAAGCAGAGCAGAGGCTAGGGAGACACACGGCTGGGAGGACAGGGACCAGAGCGACAGACGGCTGCCAGCCTGATTGAGAAGAGACACTGCAGACAGAAGAAGCCTATCGTCACCATGTGCCAGCATGTTCACTTCTCAGCCTGGTCTCAGTTCTGTAGCCATCACAACAGACCGTCCAACCCAGCCGACAAGGAGCGTGATACTGGAGAAGTCGTCGTCGTAGCACCAGGCTAAGAAGGTTGGAGGGTGGAGGCCTGTCTGACTTCTGCCGCAGGGGAGTGATCCTTGAGCAGGTCAGGAGGGGCTCTCCTTCACCCTGTGTGGCAGCGGGAGGTCAGAAGTGGGCCCCGTGCCATTTCTTTAACAGCTCACCTGGTGTTTGCCATCAGGGCAATGTGTGACGTGCAGCAGCCCAGGTGTGCAGGCTGTGTCGTAGTGCTGTGCTCTCACAACTGGATCATGACTCAGGACGACCTTGCATGACCAAGCAGTACCACCCTACGAGGTTTTCTAGCTCTTGACCGGGGCAGCGATCATTAGCAGTCAGGTATTGTACTACCTGGACTCCCTGTACAGGTGATGGTCTCCAGGAATTTTGTGAGCTGTTACCGAGGATTGAACACACAAAGGACAGTGGGATTCTGACTCAGGTGGCTGGTTTAGAGGAGGGCTGTGGAGGCAATAAAAGGATATAAAGTCCTAAACCACTGGTTCTCAAACCCATGGGTCGCGACCCCTTTGGGGGGTCAAATAACCCTTTCCCAGGGTCACCCGATTCATAGTAGCAAAATGACAGTGATGAAGTAGCAACGAAAATTATTTTATGGTTGGGGGTCACCACAACATGAGGAACTATATTAAAGGGTCGTGGCATTAGGAAGGCTGAGATCCACTGTCCTAAACTAGAAATCATCTTCAGGTGGCTGGGCGAATGGAGATCAGCTGCATACGCCAAATTGATGAAAACGTACCCCAAATTTTTCAAGCTTGTGATCTAGCCCAGCCCCGGCAGCCTACAAAGCGAGATGAGGTGCTGGCTGGTCTAAAGAGCAAAGAATTGTGCAGACTCCTGAGCCTATGGCTGGCATCCGAGGACTGGTCACTGAGTCCCAAGTGGCAGGGATGTTTTGACTTTGATGCGGGGGGGGGGGGGGTTGGGGTAAGAAAGGAAGTGCCAGAGGTGGCTGGCCAAAAGGAGCGGAGATGTGGAAAGGTGAAGCCGGGGTTCACTTTTTAGGTGAGAACTGGATCCCGAGATGGCCTTTGCCATACAAGGAGGAGCCCTGGAGTCAAACCGGTTATGTGTTGGGCTGCTCACCACAGGGTGAACGGTTCGAAACCACCAGCTACTCTGCAGGAGAAAGATGAGGCTTTCTACTCCCACAAAGAGTCACGGTCTCGGAAATTCACAGGGCGCAGTGCCACCCTGTCCTTAGGATCTCTGTGACCTGTGAAGGCAGTGAGGTTGGCTTTTTTTTTGGGGGGGGGGTGTTGCCATTCGGTGAGCACTGAAGAAGGGGCATCCTCACCTTGTCCTTCAGCAATGCCATTGGAAACAGCAGCACTGCAATACCTACTGCCTAAAACAGGAAAATCCAGATGTGAAAGCAGAGACCGAAAAGAGAAAATAACAGGAAAGAAGCAATGATTGAAAGGATGGAAATATTTTCATCTCCCCCCAAAACCCCAAAACTCACTGCCATTGGACTGATGTCCGACTCACGGCAATCCCTGTGGGTTAGAACTGTCCCTGTGGGTTTCTGAGACGCTGCTCTTTACAGGAGTAGAAAGCCTTGTCTTTCTCCTGAGAGAACTCAGCTCTTAACCCACTACGCCATCCAGAAATCAGGAATAAAGGAGGGAGAGATGAGAGAATCTCTGCTTTCAAAGGGCTTGCAGGTCTCCTGGATAAATGAGACCTGCGCCCACCGGGTTTCCCAGGCCGTAAATCTCGAGGACGCAGGCTGCCACATCTTTCCTCCCACCAGCGGCTGGCGGGCTTGAAGAGTCAACCTTCTGGTTAGCAGGTGAGCATTTAACCGCTGTACCACCATGGCTCTTTTGAAACCTTGTAGAACTATTTGATTCTTTAAACCAGGAGTCCTCAAACTACAGCCCACGGGTCACATGTGGCCTGCCCAGGACATTGATCCGGCCTGCTGGGCATTTTTGCCGCCGCTGCCTGTCCTGCTTAGCAGCCAACTCGCCCAGTGTGCATAGGAATTTGTTCATAGTTTAAAAAAAAACAAAAAACTATAGTCCTGCCCTCCAACGTTCTGAGGGACAGTGAACTGGCCCCCCGTTTAAAAAGTTTGAGGACCCCTGCTTTAAACTATGGGCGTATAGAACTCACATAAAATTTTTTTTAAAAAAACCACAACTTTTCAATGAAATTCTAAAGTTAAGATCTAGTAGGGATAAAACCTTGGGTATCAAAGGTTTCCCTCGTTGAATTCTTCGCCTCCGACTTTGAGGTTGAAATGCCGGCTGTCTCCATTTTACCGATGAGGAAATCGCGGTTTTCAGAGAAACCTTGGGTTCCCTGAGGTCGCCCAGCTGGCAGGTGGTAGAGTCGGAACTCACACCCAGGGCCGGACACGGCAGAGGAGCAGCAGGAGCAGACGCGCCAAGACCACTAGACAGAGAGGTGGGCTTCCCGGCCCATGGAGGGAGAGAGCTGAATAGCATGGGGCAGAAGCTTGGCTGGCAGTGGTTTGCCCCCTGGTGCTTACTTAACAAGGAAACTAACTTTGCCAATCCACAGGGCTAGAGCGGAGCGCCTTCAGAATGGCAGAGTGGAGTGCCTGGGGGGCATGTGCCAGCCGCGCCAAGAAGAGCTTCGCAACATTGCCCACACAGGACGGAGCTCAAGGGGCTGTGTAGCTGAGAGGCCAAGGACCAGGCTTCCAGGCATGACTGAGAAGAATCTGCCCCGACCAAGACGTGTGTGCCTTGCCCATTCCTGAGCCTGATCTAACTCGTGAGTAGGTTCCGTGCAGCCATGGCAACAAGTTTGCAACAAGTTGTCAAGCCCAACGGAGGAGTGTGCCCATGGGATGGGGCAGTCGAGGTCAGGATTGGCAACGAAAGTTGGAAGGTGGAAACATGTCCACTTCACAATGGTAGGAATCGGCCTTGGGTGAGTATTACGTCTGGCTCTCCTCTCTTGTGACGTCAGAGGAGGTCAGATGCCATCCCTGTGCCGTCGGTGGACACAACAAGGTCTCACCCTGTGGGTTGAATCGCCCTTCCGCCTTCACAAGCTCAAAGGGAGGGTTGGCAGGACGTGGCGATCGCTAAAAGCAAAGTCCAGGTGTATGTTCTTGGGCAGCTTTGTTCAGTTGTCACCTGCAACGAACCCTCCCAGGCTGTCCCCCTCTCTCTGTGGGTGGGTGGCAGGCGCTTCCTGACTTCATGCAGCCGCAAGGTACTGACAGCCCTGACAACATGACCCACGTCCCTCCCTCCAATGGATCCTTGTGGCCCTCGTATTGGACCCCTGTGTCTTATATCCCACGTCTAGTCTTGATTCGGTTGACTCTGTGATTTTGATGGTGCACACCCTCCAGTAGCTTTCTGGGAAAGGAGGTGGAGATCCTTTCTCAGTCACCTGTGCAGACTCAACAGCAGATGCAGGTCCCGATAAGCCAGGGACACCTGTAGATGAATGAAGGGCCACTTCCCTGAGACCTAAGGGCAAGTGTGCCAGGTGGGAAGGGCAAGACATGAGGCTAAGTAGGACGAAGCATCGGTGGTAGAGTGGCCGAAGGTTCTCCTTCCGCACGGGAGACGCAGGGGACTCCCAGTCAGTGGGCTCCAGGCTCCGCCCCATCCAGCTGTCCGTGGAGGCTTGTGTGTTGCGTGGAGGCTGCACCCATTTCAGCAGGGCTTCCACACTAAGACGGACGGAGAAGAAAGACCCACTTCTGAGAAATTAGCCGACGGACACTCTCTGGGTCACAAAGACCTGGATCCTTGGTGGCACCGGACAGGGCAGGAGGTTGTTCCACTGTGCTGGGGATCACCGTGCCATGCGTGGAAAGTGTCCACTTCCAACAGCCACAACAACGTGGACTAACAACACTGACCACCCTTCCCATACCTGTATTGTCGAGACGTGTTAAATAAGCATACAGGTCAGCCAACCGATAAAAAGGTAGGCGCAGGCAGGGAGGGAAAGGAAATATGCCAGCACGCCTCTCAAAAGTAAAGTGAGGAACAAATGGACTGATGTTTGCCTTCTTTCTACTCCTCTGTGGCTTCCAAATGTCTTTTTTTTAATGTTGTAACATCAAAGTACTACTTTATTCAATGAGTTATTTTACACATTATGAACATCGATATCATTACAATTGTAAAAAATTTTTTTTAACAAGGGTGGACTGATTTTTGGATTTTCAAATCAGAGTCAACCGTGCGTTGACACAGAATTGTCTTTGCATGAAGCCCAAAAGGGAACAGTATAAAAATGAGTGTTTCTGTGGCCCCTTTATTTTTGCTGTTTCTTAGGAAAGCAGCTGCAGGCTTGTGACGTAAGGTCTGAGGCAGTGGAAGAGTCAAAGGTGTCATGAATTCGCCTGTCAACGACTTGAGGCTCGACCATCAGCCTGTTCTGGAGGAAGTGAGTCTGAGGATGCTTGCTCTCAGCATGCTGCTCGAGTCTTGGGGCCCGGCCTTTGTGTCCTCCAGACTGGGCAGGAATCTATTAAAGCAGCGTTGGCGGCAGCCTTTTGGTCCTGTCCTTGTTTCTTCTTTTGTCCGGCTTGCTCTTTTGGCCTTTTTCTGCTGAGACTGGGTCTTCTGCTGCCCATGAGCCATGTCCGGGCGGGGACAGTCTCGCGTTGGAGACTTGCGAGGTCGCCGGAGGGAGAGGAAGCCCGAGTACAGCCAGCACCGCTTCAGCCTCCTCCACTCGCCAAAGAGGGGAAAGAGGAGAGTTGGGAGCATCACAGCCTGCACTGCACACACCCGCCGCTGCCCCACCCCAAATGTTCTCGAATAAACAAAATTCCAGCTTAGGGTGGCAGAGCAGGCTACGCCTGGAGCTGCCCGCTAGAAGGTCAGCAGTTCAAACCCACCAGTGACTCTAGAGAAAGATGAGGCCGTCCGCTCCTGTCAAGATTTAGTCTCAGAAGCCGAAAAAGAGCCATTCTGCTCTGCTATAGAGTTTCCGAGTCTGCAGATTGTAAAGGCGGCAGACGGCCTCATCGTTCGCCCAAGGAGTAGCTGGTGGGTTTGAACCACGGACCTTACACGTAGCTGCCCAATGTTTATCCCACAGCACCAAGCTCCTTATAACCAAACCTCTCCCAGGTCGGCCAGGCACGGAGCGTCCCGCCAGGCCTATGGGAGGCGGACTTCCATCAGCTTTCTCTACCTGATGCCAGCGTTTGATTCCATTACCAGGAATTCCCTTCAGGTGCCGGGCACCCACTCATGCCCATGTCAGGCCCAGCGGAAAGCAGCCCTCGGAAGGTCAGCTTGCTTGCTTGCTTGGCCAAGGGGGTGGGGGCAGGAGCTGGTTCAGCTAGCAGCAGGCTGCTTTGCCAGGTCACTCTCTGGCCCCATGCATCCTCCTGGCTCTCGGCAGGGAATACATGTCTCCTGGTCTCAGTAACTCAAGCCCCTGTGCTGCCCCCACCCCAGCACAGCCGGGCTCAGTCCTTAATCTCCGGGCGGATCCTATGTCTGAAGCGGGGGCAGCTGTCCCACGCCCAGCTGTTGCAGATGCAGGCCCCGCAGGCAGACAGCTTCCAGGACTGCCAGCCCTTGCCAACAGCCTGGCAGGAAGTGGAGCGCCTGGCAGGAAGTGGAGCTTGCCCGGCATGTCCTTTGCTCATGGAACCGCCACACTCACAGAGTAGCTCTGGGACTGCGAGAGGCACCACATTCTCCGCACGCCCCGTTAGACTTGAACTTCTGAGCCATGAGCTTGCAGGGAGCTGAACGTCTCCGCCTGGAAGTCCCAATGAGCCCAGCTGCAGTTGAACCCATAGGGAGCTTTTGACCCTGCCTTATGCCCAGTCCTGATGGCCTGCAGTGAAAGCTAAGGCAGGCCTCCTGGTCGCACGGGGATGGTGGGACATGCCTAGGAGACAAGGAACGAGCACACCCAGCCTCCATCGGGGTGGGGGCTTGTGCATGATGGGCACAAGAAACCGAACCAAACCCACTGCCTTCGAGCCGACCCTGACTCATGGCGACCCCACAGGGCTGAGCAGCACTTTGCTGCTGAGCTTCCAAGGCTATAGATCTTTACTGAGACAGACCACTCATCTTCTATCTTCAGAGCAATTGGTGAGCCTTGTGGTTAGCGGCCCAGCACCTGAACCTCTGTGCCACCAGGGCTCCCTACAATTCAGAACGTCGCTTGCCCAACGCCAGGGCACCCCGTTAATGCTGGATCCCATGCACAGCGCGAAGCCCTTCTTCCTTCAGAGTTCTCTATCTGTTTCCACAGCCCTAGGGATTGGCTACCGGGCTTCCATCTGACACAGGAAATCAGCCAATGCTCTAAGGGAGGAGGAGCTTGCCCAGAGCGGGAAGCCAGCTCCCATGGTTCTGATTGGTCTGCCCACCCTAGCCTGAAGCCAGCTCCCATGGTTCTGATTGGTCTGCCACCCTAGCCTGAAGCCAGCTCCCATGGTTCTGATTGGTCTGCTACCCTAGCCTGAAGCCAGCTCCCATGGTTCTGATTGGTCTGCCCCCCTAGCCTGAAGCCAGCTCCCATGGTTCTGATTGGTCTGCCCCCCTAGCCTGAGCCACAGAGCCTTCCTCAGCCAGCTGGCCTGCCCACACCTGCCAGGAACCTACTTGGCTTTACCACCTATTCTGGTTCTGTCTTGGCCTCCAGGTCTGGAAGAGAGATTTTGGCTATATTCAATGTGACGGGCACAAGGTATGCAGTGATGAACAAGGCAGACCATTAATGATTGTTTGTTTGATTGATTAATCAATACCTCCCCACTCTGCCACTAATTTGATTCTGACTCATATCAACCCTGTGAAACAGAGTAGAACTGCCCCTGGGGGGTTTTGAGATTCTAGATCTTTACAGGAGTAGAAAGCCTCACCTTTATCGTACAATTTTATCACAATCCAGACATCCATCCATTGTGTCAGGCACATTTGTACATTTGTTGCCATCATCATTCCCAAAACATTTGCTTTCTACTTGAGCTCTTGATATCAGCTCCTCATTTTTTCCTTCTTTCCCCGCTCCCCACTCACTCATGAGCCCTTGATAATTTATAAATTATCATTATTTTGTCATATCTTACACTGTCCCACATCACTCTTCACCCACTTTTCTGTTGTCCACCCCCCAGGAAGGGGGTTATATGTAGATCCTTGTGATTGGTTTCCCTTTTCCACCCCACCCTCCCTTCACTCTCCCAGTATCGCCACTCTCAGCACTGGTCCTGAAGGGATCATCCCTCCTGGATTCCCTGTGTTTCCAGTTCCTATCTGTACCAGTGTTCATCCTCTGGTCTAGCCAGATTTGTAAGACAGAATTGGGATCATGATAGTGGGATGGGGGGTAGGGAAGCATTTAGGAACTAGAGGAAAGTAGAACTAGAAATGATCTACCTATCTTAGAAGAAGTATATCCGGCATGCTCTTTAGACTTCATCTCACTTACTTTGGACAATGTTGAGTGAGACCAGTCCCTGGAAAAAGACATCATGTTTGGTGAAGTGGAGGATCCCGCTCCCACCCCTCCCAAAAAAAGACGAAGACTGTCAAGGAGGTGGTTTGACACAAAGGCTGCAACAAGGGGCCGCGACGGTGCCAGATCAGGCGGTGCTTTGTCCTGTTGTACCTGGGGTCACTGTGAGCCAGAACCCCCTCAATGACACCTCCTCCCCCAACAAAGAAAAGGTGATTCTAAAATTTACACAGAAGGGAAATTGTACAAGAATGCCGAGGAATGGTTTGACAGAGATGATTAGTGAGGGCGGAATTGTTCTGCCGGGTAAGAAGACACACGCGGAAGATCTAATCATTAAAACAGCATGGTTTGGGCACCAGGGAAGACAAAGCGTTCACTAGGAATCAGGACTTCAGGGAAAGGAGCGCAAGGTAAGTTGCAGGGTTATTTGCACCTCCCTGTAGTAGAGCAAGTTGTGCCTTATCTCGGGAGACAAGAAGAGGTTCCCCCAATGTAGGGTGTTTCGTAGTGGAGTCCAGTGACTGCACGTTGGGCTGATACCTACATGATCAGCAGTTCAAAACCACCATCGCCCCTTGGGAGAAAGACAAGGCTTTCCACTCCCGTTAAGAACTATAGTCCAGGGACCCCACGGGGCAGTTCTACCCTGTTCTAGAGGGTTGCTATGGGTCAGCATCCAGCAGATGGCAGTGAGTTCCGTTTCTGGTTTTGGTGGTGCAGTGGGTGACAAGTTGGGCTGCTAACTGCAAGGTCAGCAGTTCAAATCCACCAGGCATCCCATGGGAAGAACAATGAGTCTTTCTATTCCTGTAAAGATCGACGACCTCAGAAACCCACAGGGGCAGTTCTACTCTGTCCTAGAGGGTCGCTAAGAGTCAGAATCGACTCGATGGTGATGAATTTGGTGTTTAGAAGCTGAGGCCTGAAGCCTGAGCAAGAGGAAGCAGACTGGTGGAGGCAGAAATAACATCAAGTACAAAGCCCTCAGGGCACTTGGGAGCTGGTGGGTTAGGGGCAGGCAGAGTGAGCACAGCACCTGGCTAGAGGAGAGGGGCCAGGTGGGTTGAGCCGGACTTCACTCCCAGCTACTCAGTTTCTCGCCATGTTGCTTGCTGAAAGCAGGGAGGACTTGAAGCCCCTGCTGATGAAGATCAAGGATTGTAGCCTTCAGTGTGGATGACAGCTCAATATAAGGAAGACCAAAATCCTCACCACTGGACCAACAGGCGCATCATGATCCATGGAGAAAAGGTTGACGTTGTCAAGGATTTGGTCTTGCTTGGATCCAATCAATGCTCAGGGAAGCAGCAGTCAGGAGATCAAAGGATGCATGGCATTAGGCCCAACACCTCTTTGGGGTATTGAAAAGCAAGGCCCAAACTAGTCGCAGGCTCATGACCCTACCCAGATGGACTTAATTCAGCCAATGGGGTCAACCAATACCTTCCACCACACGGCCTCCCCAGCCAGAGGTTTAAGTTACCCTGGCCTCAGGAAAGCGGTCTCCCTTTTATATGCCGTTTCTGTGCTTGGGCCGGGCCACCCACTCACTGACTGGCCTCAGTTCACCACATGCGGGTGAGCAGTCACATGAGGTTGCCCGTGTTCAGCTGTGAGCCCCAGCGTGGCTTACAGGAGCTTTGGCATGCTTCCCTGAAATAGCATGTGCTCCTTGGCGACGGTAAAACCTGAAACTTTGCCCGTTTTTTATAAAAACCCTCTTGGATCACAAACCAGGCTTCGGTGTGAATTCTTCCTCATGCAAAGCCACGAACCCAGGTAGGAGCCACCCGAGAAACCTAACACTGGAAGACAAGGCTTCGTCTGACATGCTTTGGACATGTTGTCAGGAGAGAGCAGTCCTGGAGGAGGGCATCATGCTTGGTGAGAGGACAGCCCTCTATGAGGTGGACTGGCACAGTGGCCACATCAGTGCACTCGGACATGGGAACCATGGGAGGACGGAGCAGGACCAGGCAGTGTTTTTTTTCTGGTGGGCACAGGGTCCCTATGGGTCAGAGCTGACTCAAGGCCCCTAGGAACAACTCAGGTGCCACTCCAGATAAGAAACATGTCTGGAGCCCTTGGATGAAGGCATTCAGGGTCTGAGTCAATTATCAAAATTAACCAAGAAGACAAAAGAAAGAAAAGGGTGGGAGGGGGAGCAGATCACTGCCATTGAGTGGGTGCTGACTCATATCGACCCTATAGGACAGGGTAGAACTGCCTCTGTGGGTTTCTGAGACTGTAACTATTTTTCTTTTTTAATTAATCATTTTATTAGGGGGGGCTCTTACAAATCTCATGACAATCCATCATCCAATAATATTAAGCACACTTGTACATGTGTTGCCATTAACATTTCCAAAACATTTCCTTTCTACTGGAGCCCTTGGTATCAGCTCCTCTTTTTCCCTTTCCACCTCCACCCTCCCACCTTCGTGAATCCTTGATCAATTATATATTATTATTGTTATTCCGTGTCTTTTACACTGTCCATTGTCTCCTTTCACCCACCTTTCTGTTATTCACCCAGCACTCCGCCCCCCAGGGGGGAGGCGGGTGTATATATCCAACCTTGTGATGGGTACCCCTTTATCCCCCTTCCCTACCCTCCCCCTATCCTCATGATATTCCAATACTCTGAGGGTTTTATCTGTCCTGAATTCCATGTGTCGAGAGCTCTTATCTGTACCGATGTGTGTACCGCAGTCTAGCCAGATCTGTAAGGTAGAACGGGATCATGATAGTGCGGGGGGGAGGGGGGTGTTGTAATTTGGGAATTAGAGGAATGAGGTGTGCTTCGTCAGTGCTACGCCGCACCCTGGTTGACTCTTTACGGGAGTAGGAAGTCCTGTCTTCCTCCATGGAGGGGCTGGTGGGTTTAAACTGCTGACCTTGCGTTTAGCAGCCCAACGTGAAATCCAGTGGGCCGCCAGGGCTCCTGAAGAAAGAGCCCAACCAAACCAGCAGCAAACTGGGCGGAAGCCAGGATCACACGCTGTGAGCACAGGGGGTGCTTGGGCTGCCAAGCCCTTTGGAGTCTGAGAATCAGCCTTGTGGTCACGTCAATCACCTAGGGAAGGACGGGGAGCAAGAAGTGCGGATTCCCCCAGATAAGCCATTCCAGGAAGCAGGAATAAGAATGTCAGGAGCCAGAGCAGGCTGGCTGAGCCCGGCCAACAATAGCTAAATCCAGAGGAAACAGCAACCTTCTCCCCAAAGGCTTCCTGGCGGGGAAGACGCTGGCACCTCCAGAGTCTGGCAGGGGCACAGACAGCCCTGGGAGGAGGTCCCTAGGGGATGCTGGAAGCTTCTCACAAAGGCTCACACAGGAAGGGCTCCTCCAGGTCCCCCTCAGGGCTAGGTAACTGGGGGAGCTACTGAAGCAAATGCCATACAGCCCCCACCCCACCCTTCTGAAAAAAGGCAGGGGCAGTGGGGAGACCAGACACTCACAGACGGCAAATGACAGTGTTGGGGCCGTCAACCGTGGTCATGGGCTCTAACAACTGAAACACAGACACCCCCTCTGTGTCGATGGGCCCCACCACACCCATCTTGTTCACGAGTGAGGGAGAACCGGCATGTGGGGGGAACCCTGTGGTGGGGGCCCTCCTTCAAGTGAACAGAAACACATCTGAGCAGTGACTTGTCCGCATATCGTTGTTTTTGTTTTCTGATAGCGGTAAAATACTTGAACAAAACCATAGCCGGTCCAGGGCCCAAGTCTACTTACTCAGCAAACTCAGACTCACCGCCAGCACGTTGATGGCGACTCACAGCGACCAGATAGGGCGGCACTGAACTGTCCCTGTGGGTTTCCAGATGGTAACTCTTTTGTTATTTTTAATCATTTTATTGGCGGGCTCTTACAGCTCCTATAACATTCCATACATCGATTGTATCACACATATTTCTGCATATGTTGCCATCATCATTTTCAAAAAGTTTTCCACTTGAGCTCTCGGTTCAAGCTCCTCTCCACCCCCACCCCCACCCGCCACCGCCCCAGGACGGTAACTCTTGACAGGAGTAGAAAGCCTCATCTTTCTCCCATACTTAAACACGTTTTCTCATCTGAGCCCGGCCCAATCCTGCTACTTCCACTTTCCTTTCTTTAAAGATCAGTTTACTGGGGGCTCTTCCGGTTCTTACAACATTCCACACATCGATGGTTTCAAGCTTATTTGTACATAGGTTGCCATCATCGTTTTCTAAACATTTACTTTTTCCTTCAGTCCTTGGTATCAGCTCCTCTTTTTTCCCTCCCTCCCCCTCTACCCACCCTCGTGACCCCTTGCTAACTTATAAATTGTTATTGTTTTCTCCTGTTCCTTATAAGGTATGGACTCACGGAGAGGAGAGGGCAGCTCCCATGTGGGTCCACAAGTCCCAGCATGACCCTGGATGACACACCACAGGCAAGACGGCCTCCCGCACAGGCTTCTCCCAGCCCTCCTGCTTCTTGGAGCATGAATCTCCTCATGAGACCTCAGGATCCTGGCATCTCAGGGGGCGCCAGGTCCCTCACTCACATTCCCAAGAGCCTCTCCTCCGGGCTGACTCCCCCAGGGGGCTGAGGTTAGTTTTCCCAGGCAGAACAGCCCCCTCCCCTCACCCCCAGGCCTGTAAAGCAGGGAGCCCAAGACTTCAGGAAGCAATAACCGGACCCTTGCTGCTGACTTTCACGAGGTCCGGGCAGCCCTGGGGGCGTCCCCTGCAGGGTGAGGTGGGAAGGGACCCTGGGCAAGATCCGCTGTGATATCAAGAGGGGGGCTCGAGTCGCCTTGGTCCACCAGGCGCACGCTCCCAGAGGCGCGGTGTCTGCAAGCACCCTCACAAAAGGCTCCCCACATAAGGACTCCACAGCAGTACAGGACGCCTCCGTGCACCACACGACCCGGGGAGCCCACGGGGAGCATCTCCAGCTGGCCAGCCCCCATGTATGCTTCACCTGAGCCCCGTGAGCCCCCAGAACAACCTGATGGGCAGCTACTCGGAGGGCTCCCATCCTACAGACGAGGAAACGACGAGCCGGAGCCCCAGAGCCCCACATGGCCGGGGTCCAGGGAGAGGCAGCCTGGCCCCAGCCCCTGCTTTCCTGATGAAAGACAAAAGACAAACTCACTGTCAATGGGTCCGCACCGACTCACAGTGACCCAACAGGACAGGGTCAAACTGCCCCCCACGAGTTTCTGAGACTGTGACTCTTTTTGTACAGTAAATTGAAAAAGCCTCGTCTTTCTCCCAAGGAGCGCCTGGTGGTTTCAAACTGCCGGCCTTGAGGATTGCAGCCCAAGGTATAACCACCAGGCCACCAGGGCCCCTTCCCATGGTAAAGGACCCGCTTGAGCTCTCTGGACAAGCATTTCGTCACAGCGTCCGTTAGCACCCAAGAGAACAAACTCTGACAGACAGACTCAGGAACACCACCTCCCCCCCCCCCCACACACACACACACATACACACTCACTCTGCTCAGTGGGGCAGGGGGAGCCGCCAGGCCATCGGGTCAGGTCTGTGGGCAGCTGGGGGCAGCAGGCAGGGGCAACCCCTCTCTTCTGGCTGTCACAGAAAGAATTCACCTGGCTGCGGTCCAGCTGATTTCAAGGGGTTCTTTAGAAAGCCATCAAGGAGAAGCATGGAGATGGTAGTTTCTGGGGGGCCAGCAAAGGAAGATGGGCCAGAAAGGCCGGGGACCTATGATTGTCCCCAGCGAGGGACAGGGTGTCATGTGTACGCTTCCAGATGAGCTCGCCTGACCCTGAGACACGTTGAACTAACATTCCCGAGAATCCTCAAAGCTAGCTATTGCTGGTCTACTCCCCTGCCCCAGGCCCAGCTGGTCAGGGTCCAGCTCACACACTGGAGAAGTGGCAATGAAGTGTCAGCCATTCAGGCCAAGAGAAGCCCAGAGCCATGTTCTCACTGCCGTAGGAATTGTTTCTCTGGGAATGGGTTTTAAAATAACAGACCAGTTGCTGGAGCGGGAGGGGGTGAGCCGAAAGCCCCCAGGGGTCTCAGGAAAGTGTCTCACCAGATTTTTACCTTGAGACAGTCACACAAGATTTTCTGAAAAAGCCCCCCTTCTCCACCACACTCCTACTTCAAAGGCAGGGAAGGAGCTTTCCCAGGCTCCTTTGAAAGGGGTTTCCAAGAACTAACCTTGCGGAGACAAAGCGGCAGACGGTGACCTCACTCCCGGACCCCTCTGAATGACAGCCCACCCCAGGGGTGGAGCCATGCATCGGTTTCTCAGAGAGAGACACACACAGGGGATCAGGGCGTCCGCCTGTCCATTCACACGGGCACCGAGTATTCACCAGCTACCTCACACGCACACGCCCAGAGCTGGATGCTAAGACTCTGCAACGAAACCCCCGAAACCCCCGAGGAGGATAAAAAATGACAGTATTTTACATAAGCGAGGTGTGTCTACACCTTTTCTAAGCCTGAGAAAACACAGCAAAGTCCCCGCAGGGGCCCAAGCAGCCTGGGCTGCCAGAGAAACCAACAGACTTGTCTTGGAAGAAGCATACCCGGATTGCTTCTTAGAGAGCAAGGTTGGCGAGACTTCGGGTCACATACTTCAGCCATGCTCTCAGGAGGGACCAGACCCTGGAGAAGGACATCATGCTTAGGAACACAGAGGGTTGGCCACCCAGAGGAAGACCCTGCATGCGGGGATGAACTGACACGTGGCTGCAACCAGGGGCTCCCACGCAGCCACGGCGGTGAGGACGGCACAGGACTGGGCCATGTTCTGTTCTGTTGGAAGCAGGGATAGCAATTAGATATGCCAACTAGACACCCGTGGCTAGGGGTGGACTTCAACCTGCCATCAGGTCACAGGTTGATGATGCCTCCTTTGGGGCGGGGGGGGGGGGGTCTTTTTATAAGGGAGAAACTGGGAACTTCTCTCTTTCTCTGCCCCTCCTTTGTCTTCTCTGCGTCTGCCTCCAGGAGCTATCGGTGCCCTGCTTGTTCCCACCAACCTGGCATCCACGAAATCCTGCCTGTACCGGTACCTGTGCTCTCCCTGCACACCACTGCACCTTTCCGCGTCATCAGCCTGCAGCTGCGTGCGTGTGTGTGTGTGTGTGTGTGTGCATGCATGTGAAGGTGGCCCTGGGCTAGCACCGGACGTATGGACTGGGCTGGGCAGCCTTCTGGACCTGGAATGACCTCCGGATGTAACGCTCTTGCTTGTATGTAGATGAGTGTCACTGGGGTTGTGTCTCTAGACCCCCCAGCCTGACGCAGTGTATAACCGAGAGTCAGACTGACCGGTGGCACTGAACAGTGATGATGTGGGGGGAGGGGCGCGGGGGGGTGCCACCTCATGCGGTGGCAATCTCATGAGGCAGCACGCCAAGCTGCCCCACAGGGCTTTCTTAGCGGTGATCTTGGCAGAAGCGGAACACCAGGCCTTTCTTGGGAGAGGCCCCTGGGTCAGTTCACACTGACCTTTAGGCGAGTTGGTGAGTACAACCCACATGCACCACCCAGAGACCTCCGAGTCAAGGGTGGAGGCGTTGAGTGAGAAGGGAACAAGTCAAACCCCTCCACTCAACTGAAACAAGAAAGAGAGAGAGAGAAACTTCCAAGGAAAAACTCCCAAGACGTGGGAAACCTTATGGACCAGGCACGAAGCACAGGACACACACTCCCCCAACCCCCGCCATGCCTCAAGGCCAGGTTCTTCCAGCCACATGTCTTGGCCCACGGATGGGGCTTGTGGAATCCATCTTCTGCGTCTTGGCAAGCCCTTCGTTTTATGAACTTCAAGTGCGTCGCATACTGTTTTAAAAAGAAAGGCATCACATGTGGTCGCCGTCCATAGTCTTGTGCGGAGACTCGGTTCAGAGAGAAGTGAGTGTCTGTGTCGGTGTCGCCATGTGAAAGCTGTTTCTGACTATGGGTCACGGGGAAAGAACTCCCAGAAAAGACGGTCCTCCGGGCAGGGCCTCCCCAAACCAGGCCCCACGCCGACAGAGTCCCAGGCACCTCTTTGCGGGGCTGGAGTGGGGGCGGTGAGTCGGGAGTGAAATAGATCTTGGGGGTGGGTGCCACCCAGTCCGTTCCAGCTCACAGCGACTCTCTGCGTTGCCTCGTCCCATGTCACCCTCATGGTTTGTGGCTGGGTTGGAGCCCTGTGGGGTCCGGCCACCTCAGTGAGGAGCTGCCTCGTTTGGGCTGACCCTTTCTTAAGCACAATGTCGGGCTCCAGGAACTGGTCTCTGCTAAGAGCACATCCAACGCGCTCAAGGTAAATCCTGCCCCCCCCCCCCCCCCCCCCCCCCCGCCCACACACACTTCCAGGGAGCAACTGTAACTATCACTGTAACTGTTTCCAACAGATGTGTTTGTTCTTCTAGCAGCTCCGGGTGCATCGCTGTCCTCCCCCAACAAAGGCCTGCATTCTTCAAACCATGTATCATTTCAGCCTTTTTTTCCCCAGCGAGTGTCAGTCAGTGATGGACATCCCATTTCTATCTCCCTGGTGAGTTCCAACAAGCTGGTCTGTGCCCTGGTGTCTAGAACCCCTGGATCAGCTAACCCCATGTGTGGGGGCCAGGGCTAAATGAAAACACAGGGCCTCACACCAGGCCTTGAGGACCAGGTTCCCGATGAGAGCAGCCAGTCCACAGAGAGGACCACATGGCCGGCCCCACTATGAGACATGACGCCCCCTCACTGACCCATAGCCCTGCAGGGGACAACACCGGAGACACAGTGTGGGAACTGCACCCGATCTGATCCCACTACACCGAGGCAAAACACTAAGGGGGTGCAACAGAACAGCAAGGGAATGGAGCGGCGAGATCCCCAGGGAATGCTGAAGGTGGACTTAGGGGCCAAGGTGTGGTGCCCCAACAGACTGGACTGGGAAACACTCCTAAAGGCCAACAAACAATCCTTGAACTATAAAAAAAAAAAAGGAGAGAGAGAGGGAGGGAGGGAGGGAGAGAGAAAGAGAGAGAGAGAGAGAGAGAGAGAGAGAGAGAGAGAGAGAGAGAGAGAGAGAGAGAGAAAGAAAGAAAGAAAACATAGAGCCTCTTCAGTAAAAGTCAGGAGAAAAAAACCAAAATGCCCCCTTCTCCAATTCTCTCCCTCTCTCCCATCACTCAGTGCTGCTTCAAACGTGCTCCCTTGAGCACAAGGACACTTGTGGGACCAGTGCAGACCCTCACAGGCACCCAGAGACCCCCACCTGCACTTCTCACACGCACCCCCCGTCACACCCCACCACTATCTGGCCGGAAGCACTGAGGTCTCGCTGGTTGCAAGAAAATCAAGCCAGGCACTTTCCCTTCCCAAAGACCTGCTGACCCATGCTGGACAGATGAGCCCCATGGGACTGCTGGGGACGTAGCAGGTACCTAGACTGGGAATGAGCAGTCTGACACCAAATGACCCACTAGCCTTGTCACGGCCAGGCAGCCCCAGACAACGACAGCAGCTGCCGGGACCCAGCCTAAGATGCCTCCTGTGTGTGCATCTCATCTTCCCTGCACCTGCACCCCGGCCCCATCAGGGCAGAGGGGTTAGGCATCTTGGGCAGGAGCGTCAAGGGAAGGCCGTGTGGACGTGGAGTGCCAGAGGTTGGGGAGCCAGCGCTGGGGGCCCATGCAGGGTAAGCCGAGCCTCCACTGGCTCCTCCGATCGCAAACGTAAGTGTATTCAGAATTGCAAAATGATGATCACAGAGAACATGCACCTACATTGGTAGCCTTGGTGCCCGGGCCGGGGGCATCTGCACCGGTCAGACCCCAGAAGGTTGGTTCTGCATGGTGGGGGCTGGGGACATGTGGGGAGGGGCAGAAAGAAAGGGGAGGCAGGATTTGGGGCAGAATCCAATCGAGCAGTATCCTCATAACTTAGTTCTGACCTGTCCTCAAACCGACTTGCTGGAGAGCGCGTGAATGGGGAGCAGAAAGCATTGAATTGCACCTTCTTGCCACTGCTGAGGGAAAAGTCGGAAATGGGCGCAAATCCTGACCCATGGACCCAAATCCTGCCCAGCTCCTCCCAAAGTGGAAACAACACCCATTGGGGAGCCTTACTCAGAGCCTCCCCTCCCCGCCCCTGTTGCTGCAGAAGCATGGCTGCCTGCCCTGATGCCCTGCACCCCATGGGGGAATAGGAAGTTGGTGGGGGGGGGCACCAAGCCTAGTCAGTGAGGATTCCCAGCCATGAGGTACTTGATGAGGGCACTTCAGTTGATTCACAGAGCTGGGACTTCAAGTCCTGATCTGGGTCCGAAACCACCACAGGGAGTGACATGAGGAGGGGACGGGACCTTTGGACAAAGGCAATTTAGCTAATGTGGCAGTTACATACTCTGTCAACTTGAGGAAGGGGTGGAGTCTAGACTGTCAATCAGGTCGCAGCTGGATGACCTCATTTGGAGGCGCTAAGGAGATAAATAGCTCCCTGGAGGCCAGACTGACTTGACTCTCTCTGCTTTGTCTCCCTGTGGACAAGCCACATGGAGCCAGAGCCCTGGAGCTAGGGTGGAGACCCCTGCCAGCTGCTGAGATGCTTCCACCACCACTGGATCCACTAGACTTTCCACCCACTGGCCTGCGATCTTCCTGCACTCAGCATCATTGCATGTGTTGCATGAGTCTGAAGAGGAATTTATAGACTGGTATCGGACATATGGGCTAATATCGGCCTTATGGACTTGATCTGCACTGGGCTGGGATGTTTTCTCAATCTGCAATTACTCCTCATATACAGCACTTTCTTATACACATGAGTGTCTCTGGATTTGCCTCTCTGATCTACCAGGACTAACCCAACTGAGTTGGCTGAGGGCAAGTGGGTAAGGCCAGTCAGCTTTGGCAGATTTGAGCACACGCAGCCTCTCTCCAAGGAGCCCTAGTGGCACAGTGGGTCACTCACGACGAGGTCGGTGGTGGAACGCCATCAGGCACTTCATAGGAGAACGACGTGGCTGTCTGCTCCCATCAAGGTCTGGTTTGAGAAACCCTCAGGTGCAGGTCTGCTTGGTCCCCTAGAGCCCTTAGGACTGAGCGTCAACAACAGATACACGGGCCATTCCTCTTGTCATCCCCGGCCCTACTCTGTATCTGCTCCCAGGGCGAGGGGACCACAGAACCACCCTTACAGCTGGGCGAGAGCCACCCCGACCCTGGCTGCTGCATTTTAAAGGACCATACCCCTCCCCAGAGATATCTGAGGGGCAAGGGGACAAGACACCCACATCCCCCTTTAGCCCTTGAGTCGGGTCTGGAATTTTCAGTCCTGCTCCAGCCTGCATGGGCCTCCTCCTTGGGATTTTCTGACCATGGATGCACACCCAAACTCAAGGGGGGTCCCATGGGTCATGTTGGGGTGGATGTGGGTGAAGCTAGGTAGTGTCCACACCTGCATAAGCTGCCCTCCACCCAGCCCAAGATCGGGGGGTTGGATGGGGTGAGAGAGGAAATGGAAGGTGACACTCCCTACATGAAGTCCCAGCACAAAACTAGCTTCAGTGATCACTCTGACGACATGAGGTGTGAGGGTCTCTCTGTCAGTCTGGGTAGACTAGAGAAACAAACTCATAGACACTCTTATGTGTATAAGAAAAAGCTTACATAAAAGAGCAATTGAATATTGAGGAAACACCCCAGCCCAGGCCAGAGCAAGTCCATAAGTCCGATATGAGCCCATATGTCCAAGACCAATTTATAAAGTCCTCTTCAGACTCACGAAACACATGCAACGACACTGAATGCAGGACCATCACAGGCGAGTGGTGGAAAGTCCTGTGGATCCAGTGGTGGTAGAACCATCTCAGTGCTGGTGTGGATCTCCACGTGGTTCCTCCAGCTCCAGGGCTCTGGCTGCATCAGCATAGCTCCATCAGATTCCATCGTCAGGAATGTCTCACAGGCAGTGAGTGTGTGTCCCACCTCCAGCAAGCTATTTATCTCCTTAGCGCCTCCAAATGAGGTCATCAAGCTGCGACCTGATCGACAGGCTAATCTCCACCCCTTCACTCTTAACAGTCTCAAATTGACAGATTATATAACTACCCGAGTCTCCATTTTCATTCTACCCCCAAGCCCTCCAACTGTCAGGACTACCCCAGGCTCAAAACTGGCACAAGGTCAGGAAAGTCTACTCTCCGTCCCTCAAGGCAATCTTAACCCAGAACGATTAAAATGGCCCCATCCAGATGTGCCCCAAGGAAAGAGGAGTGCTATGCAAAATGGCACAGCCCCTCCAGAGGGAAACAGGCCCATTCCCAGCAAAATGAAACAGGCGTCGACTTGACTCAGAAAACCCACTCTCAGCACTTTTGCCTCGAGCCCCCCTTGCAAAAAGCAGGGAAGGAATCATGCACAGGCTAGTCGTTGGGTGCTATTGTGTGTGACACAGAATGTGGAGCCAATCTGAACTCCCCTCCATCAAAGCCAAACTCAATAAGCTAGTTGTTCACACCACACAGAGCTGAAGAATCATGAAATCAACGGAGAAGAAACCAATGGCCTTGGTAACTGAGGCAGTCACCGACTCTGGTGTCAATTTAAGGATGAAGAGTGTAGGGGTGGAGTCTAGGCTGTCAATCTGGAGACAGCCAATGAGACTTCTGTGTAGGCATGGCCTTCTCCTGAGAATTCTGGGAAATCTGGTACTTCCTCCCTGGAGGTGGAAGACACTTCTCTCTCTCTGCTACTCCATGGGAGACATTTGCAGAAGACAAGCCACATGGAGCAAGCAGACCTCGGAAGCCAGAGAGCCACAGAGAGACCCCTGCCAGCACTGAGATGCTTACAACGCCACTGGACCCAAAAACTTTCTACCCACAGAATTCTGATTGTCCTGCGTTTGGCTTTATTGCATGTGTTTCGTGAGTCTGAAGAGGATGTTATAGACTGGTATCAGACATACAGGCTAATATCAGACTTATGGCCTTGGACTGGACTGAGTTGGGACGTTTTCTCCATGTTCAATCGTTCTTGTGTATAAATCTCTTTCTTATACACACAGGTATGTCAATGGATTTGTTCCTCTAGTCTACCCAGACTAACACAGTAACAGACCAATCGACACAACCTACTGTGAAGTGGGAAAGCCAAATGCAGAACAGCCTGTCTCTTTGCAATAGATGAAAGAAAGATACACTGTAGATATACACACACCTTGTATTTGCAAATAGGAACAGTGGAAAGATAAACCCAATGTGAATTCCCAAGATGGCTACCTACAAAGAATAGAGAAGAGGAACTTATTTATAAATGCATTCTAGTAACTAAATGAAGAAGAAATGACAGGCTTGGAGGAGCATCATCTCGCGCCCCTCATGGAAATTGTGGGTGGAAGCAGAGTCACCAGTACCTGCTAATGTCACAGGAGGAAAAGAAGTGATGACCAGAGAAGACGTGAGCTATTCCTGGTCAGAGACGGCTACCCCATCCACGAGGTCAGATTGCCAAAATAATGCAAATGAGGATAAGGAAGAGAATGAGGCACTAGAAACAGACAAATCTGGTCATGTTTCTCTATCCCACTTCCAGTTTAATAAAGTGGACAGAGGAGCATATCAGCAGCCACCGCAAGGATACACACAATCCTGAATAAAGAAAACTCTGCGAGGCATAGTTTCATCAACCAGTAAGTTGCAAGGAAAAGAGAGAGAGGAAATGTAAGTGTTTAACACCCATCTTTCCAGGAAAAAAAAAAAAGCTACATCCTTCTAATATGTGATACAATACACTGCTCACCTATGATTGCTGTGATAGGGAGTTTTTTTGGACCAACAGGGCACCCATAAGAAGATGTGGGTGGAATCTAGCCTGTCAATCAAGGCACAGCCTGATGATGGCATGGCCTTCTCATAAGGAAGATCCTGGGGGTTTCCTTTCTCTCTCTCTCTGCCTTCACCTTTCTGTTGACTAGCCACGCTGACACCTGTGCGAGCCCCACGGATGCATCCACTGCCATTGGATCCACAAGACTTTTTCCCCACCAGCCTGTGATTGTCCTGCAGCCTGCATCATTGCATGTGGCGGCATGGGTCTGAAGAGGGACTGAGGGACTAGTATCAGACTTATGGACTGCAGTCGGACTAGGCTGGGATGTTTTCCTGGTATATAAGTACTTCTTGTTATACAGCTATCTCTTACAGTTACATATGGGTATCAGTGGATTTGTTTCTCTCGTCAACCCGGCCGAACACAATCACCTATGATCATCCTTGCAAAAAACAACAAAAATCCTATCAAACTTGTAAATCCAAACTCCAACGTAGAAGCAATGCCAGGGATAGAGGATAAATTACGCCACCCCTCTGGGAACAAATCCTGCAGGACTAGCACAGCAAGCTGACTGACGGACTGACATTTCAACAAGTCAGAGACGTGGGGCGTGGGGAGGGAGAACTTCTACAATAAGAGAGACTTAAAAGATAGCACAGTATGGGGCAGGGAATGTATGGATGTGCTTTATACAATTGATGTATGCATATGTATGGATTGTGGTAAGAGTTGTATGAGTCCCTAATAAAATGTAAAAGAAGAAAAGAGAAAAAAATGATTAGGGCAAAGACTGTACAGATGTGCTTTATACAATTGATGTATGTATATATATGAACTGTGAAAAGAATTGTATGAGCCCCAATAAATTGTTAAAATTAAAAAAAAAAAAGATAGCACAGTAAAAGCACGGGCTTTATTTGGACTCAGAATTTATCAAGTGAACAACAGAGAAAGACTTTGGGGATAGTTGGAGAAACTGGCATGGGTCTTGGGTCCGTGTGGTCAGCAGTTTGAAACCACCACCAGCTCCTTGGGAGAAAGACCAGGCTTTCTACTCCTGTAAGCAGTTAACAGTCTCAGAAACCCACAGGGGGTGTCGCTGTGAAGTAGAACCGACTCGATGGCAGTCCGTCTCGGAAACCCATGGAGGCAGTTCTAGCCTGTCTGTCCTACAGCGGCACTGTGCATCAGAACCGACTCGATGGCAGTGAACAGGTAGGTGTCAGAGATGCTACAACACACAAAACCATCGAGCCCAAATAACAAGGGCACTGAGACTGTACACCCTGCAGGTAGTCTTCTCGGAGCTCCTAGGAGGGCCTTTAACCCTGTAAGGACCCACTGCCCACAGGAGAAACAGCACACGCAGATACTCAGGATGGCGAGAGGACACGCCCCGGAATCGGACAACATTGTGGCATCGCTGAGGCAAGACAGACCATACAGAGAGCTTTGGGGATGCAGCCTTGGAAGGAATGCAGTAGGAGACAAAATTCTATCATGAAGGCCATCTGTTTCTGTCCCCCCACACACACACACACACACACCCACAGTGGCATCACCCTTCTCCCACGCTGGCTGGGGCTCCTCTTACCACACAGGGGACAGGGTCGATGAGCTGAAACCTCTCTGCCCCTGATGCAGAACAGAGTAGCTCCCCAAAGGGTCTTAACTGAAGAGAGCTACGGCCACTAGAGCAACCAAGAGAGGGGACCCCTCTTCCCTGTGGCCACCGTGTGGTGGAGGAAGAGAGCTAAGGACATTAAACTGGGCCCCATCTGAAGAGGACAGGTTGAGAAGGCCTCCAGCATTGGTCTAGGGCCCATCAAAGAAGTCACACTGCCAGTAGCCTGGCCACCACCGCTGACAGCTCCCCATGCTGAGCGGCGGAAGGGACACAAAGATGCCCTGCCCTCCTGCGTTATCAACAAGCAATGGCTTTGCTGAAACGATGGAGCCTTGACCTTGACCCCTGGACAGGGACAGAGGCATTTTCAGGCCACTGTGAGGGAAGAACAGGGTGACGATGTTGGCAGGCGTCAGGTCTGGACTGAGAAGGCTGTGTGTCCACTCGATGTCGACCCCCAGAGACCCCACAGCACAGGGTGGAGCGGCCCCTGTGGGTTTCCAAGACTGTGCCTCGTTCCGGGAGTAGAAAGCCTCATCTTTCTCCTGTGGAGCAGCCGGTGCTTTCAACCTGCTGACCCTCCGGTCAGCTGCCCAACGCATAAGCCATTCCAGAAGAGACAGACCGAGGAGGCAATGGGGTAGACAGAGGGCTGATAGTGAGCCACCGCCATGAGAGGGACCAGTCAGGGATGTTGGGCTGTGGCTCATCCTGGAGGAGCAGGAGACGAGGCTCGGCTGGGGTGGGGGCGCAGGTGGCTTCCGTGAAGACGGACAGGGAGAGCCCTGCCCACCTGGACATCAGGCAGAACATGTCAGGATTAAGCTGCCCAGTTCCTTCCACCAACCTGCAGGGGTGGCGCCAAGTAAGGGCTCAAGAGAAGGCGTTACTGTTAGGAATATCTCCAAGGCTGGCCTGGAGGGAGGGCACCTCGCCCATGTGGAGGACCTGCAGGAGTGGTCAGTGGGCTGAAGGGCGACAGGTGGCGTTGGAACGGGGACCCCAGAGAGGGTGCGCTCAGCTAAGCAGCTTGGACGCTCCTGGGGACAGTTGGGAGATCAGAAAGGCTAGGTCACTCGTGCAAGGTTACTGAGGGAATACGGGCCAAGCCCAAAACGCCTGCTCCTTCCACCCCATCCTGCTGAGCTGCAGAGACAAGGTCAGTGGCCCTTCCCCAACACACACACTCACTCACTCACTCACTCACTCACTCACTCACTCACTCACTCACTGCCATCAAGTCGATTCTGACTCCTGGTGACCCTACAGGACAGAACTGGCCCACTGGGTTTCTGAGACTGTAACATTTTTTTTCCATTCCTGTATGTATTCCATAATCAAAATAAATTGAAACTCTCTACAGGAGTAGAAAGCCCTCCTCTTTCTCCCCAGAACAACTGGTGGTTTTGAACTTGAGGTTGGTAGCCCGATGCATAACCACTACACCCAGTAAAGGGGTCTTATGCTTTATGGGGCCCGATCTGGTCCTCCTCAGGAGTGACTAGCATACAGGGTCAAGACTTACCCGGGCCTCCTCTAGACCTTGCTCCCGAGCTCCAATTCTTGCCTCAGTGACTCTGAGCCCAATTCCAGGGCCGCCCTCCTGAAGGCAGAGTCATCAGCTAGGGCATGTATGTCGCCCATAGGCCAAGGGGTGACTCTGACCGGTGTGGGCAGAACTTAGAAGTGCAGGCAGGCCACTGGGCTCAGGAGACTGTCCCTAGAGGCAGTGTGGGAAGAAGCCAGGGAAAGAAGGGGGTTTAAGGGTGGCCCACCCCATGCTACCGTTTTCCAGAGCAAAGCATGGAGCAGTCTAAGTCTGCCCTTGAACCTGGCCATTAACTCACTGCCATTGAGTTGATGCCAACTCATAGCAAGCCTACAGGTCAGGGTAGAGCTGGCCTTGTGAGTTTCTGAGACTGTAACTCTTCACGGGAGTAGAAAGCCCCATCTTCTACCCTGAGAGCAGCTGGTGGTTCTGAACTGCTGACCTTGCAGTTAGCAGCCGTGGCGTTGTCAGGCTGGAGGAGAGAGGTCTTTCCTGAGCCATAGCTTGGCTTGACTCCCAGCCTATGAACAGTTAGGCCTGGGGCACATGGACCTCCAGTGATTTCTCTTGTCCCGGGTCCCACAGAGGAAAAAGGAGTTCAAGGAATAACTAGGATCCTTCAGGGCAGAAACTCATGCAACTGCTTCCTTTGTCCCCTGCCTGGGTAGCCCCTTCTAGTGGCTTCCGCTCCCTCCTCTGCTTGGAATCCCAAGTAGCTCCCACAGCATCTTAGGTTTCAAGAACACTCCCATTTCAAGAACGAATCCTAAAACGTTATCTTTTATCCCCATGAAAGCTTCTCTCTCCTCCAGCTGGAGATAGGGCGGGGGAGAGAGGCGGGGGGGGGGGGGGGGGGGGCTCGTCATTCTCACTCTTTACCCGCTGCTCACAGCTGCTGGTGTGGTCCCTGCTGGATTGGGAAAAGAGATGGGGGGCACTCTATGAGGGGAAGACAACCGGCAAGACTCCTAACAAAGATCCGGGAGGAAGGGAGGAAAGGAGGGAAGGGGAGAGGGGGGACAGATGGCGACCCAGAATGACACACTTCAAAGTGTTTCACAAATGTCTTTTCCCTACTGGGCCGACTGGAAGAATTTGGGGACCGAGCCTGACTCCCACTCTCTAGTCAGCAGACTCCCATTTCCCTGGCACTTTTATTTAGCCTTGCCACCCCAGCCTTGCTAGCAGCAACCTTTCGTGGTCCCTCCACAGGAGCTACAATGCTCTACAGGAAGCAGCCCCCATGGGGGCTTGAGTAGAATCCCTTGGGTAGAAGGACCCACCCTGGGATTCAAGTGTGGGGCAGCTAGAGCAAGGCACCCCTGAGGAATGCAAGATGCCCCAGTGCATGGCAGGCTCTGGACACACACACACACACACACAAAGGGGAAACACCAACCAGGGCCCAGGTCAGACGCCCACAAGAAGCAATGCCACCAAAAGGCCATGTGGTCAGAAGCAGCTCTGTCCTCTTGCCCATAAGCTGGACCTAAGCCCGAGGAAGCACACACGGGAGCCAAATCAGAGGCTCAGCCTGCGCTGTGCACCGTGCCAAACGCGGTGCCCAGCCCTCTGCTTCCTTCCTTCCTATGGAGGCTCTTCTATTTCAAAGACAAGGGCCCCCCTGGGGCTGACAGTTCATGAGACACAGGAGCAGGGAGACCCAGGCCAGCTCAAACCTGCAGCTGGCCCAACGCCGGACCAGGGGCTGTGACCGCCGTGCAGATTTCAGAAGGTGGACTTGGTTAAGCTCTGGAGTCTCAACCTCGAGGGTGGGGAGAATGCTTCATGGGTCCCTATTGCCTCCTACTCTCCTATCTAGACATGCACCTTCCACAAATTCATGGGGATCTTCCCATCCTGGCACAAAGACTTCTGAAAGACTCCCCCATACACACACATCTGTGTAGGCCTCTTTTCCATTTGGGCTAAAACAAAGTCTTCTAAACACGCCAGCCCCAGAACTCCCAGCCCTGTGCACTTGCCCTTCCCACCCTCACGTCTCTGGGGCCCCGCTCAGCCTACATATCCCAAGCCTCTTTGGGTTCCTTCTCACACTTTTTAATTACAGCAACAACACATGAATACAAAAATGCAAACAAAAGAATGGCCCACAGAGAAAACACAACAAAACAAGCATGAGAACCCCCTTTGACTCTCTCCCCTGACTCAGCCCTATAAGCCCTCCATAGGTGACTGCGACATGCGGCTTCCTCTGGACATTTACAGACCTAGGTCCTGAGTTGTATTCGTAAATGACATCATTATATATGTATATATACATATCTATTCTGCAACTTGAAAAGCTTGGGGTTTGGGGGGGGAGTGGTGGGGGCTGAAGATGATGATCATATGGAAGTACGCTAAGGCCAGACTATTGTGGGTGTTTGGAGAGCAGTCCTAATAGAAGCCTCCGGTATTTCCAAACAAAATGAGGGACCGAAAATGGCACGCAGAGTTTTCCAGAAACTCTTCAGGCGCTTAGGAGACCGGCCTGCTCCAACCCTTAGATGCACATTTTCTGTTTTGTTGTTTTGTTTTGTTTTGCTTTGCTTTGCGCACCCCCTGCACAAGATACCCCTGCCTCCTTGCTCTGGGACTCGGCCAGAATTCCTCTCCGGAGTCCTCCGGGGATTGGTAAAGGATCATGGAGGGGGAAAGAGAGCTGGGCCGGGTCTCTGCATCCTCCATCGGGACGTGCAAATCCAAAGCCTCGGGTTTGGAGGAAGCCGGCAAGGATGCGGCTCTAGAGCTTGGACGGGAGTTTCCCCATGAAAGGCCAGCAGCGAACACTGAAATCGCCAGGCCAGGGTTGGTTCGAGGATCGAAGGAGATGGCAGCTGGCCACTCGGACGGTGCGTCCTGGGGAGCAGTTAGAACGGGGTGCGCCCCGACGGGGCTCAGGAAAACTCCAGGCTGGGTGCGCTGCCCGCACGCTGCGTTCGGCAGTCGGAGGAGCGAGCAGGGACAGCGCCCCGCGGGAACGAGCCCGAGCCGGAGCCGGAGCCTGAGCCCGAGCCCGAGCCCTGCGGCGCGCGGGCCGGCCACAGCGCCACCTGCCGGCGGAGGCCACGGCCGCGCCGCGGGCTCCCGGGTTGCGCTCCTTCCCCGACCCGCGGCCGAGTCCGAGTCCGAGCCCGCGCCCGCGGCGGGACCGACCCAACCGCGGCTCCTCCGTTGCGCGACTCGGGGGACTCGGCTCTCCAGCGCCCCCAGGAAGCCGACGGGAGGGTCCGGCGGCCCGGACGCACGGCCAGGGCGACCCGCGGGGCCCGATCCTCAGCACAAAGCCGCGGCCGAGCAGGTGAGCGCGGCGGGGCCACGTGAGCCCGGGCCGGCGCTCCCGGGCCGGCCGCGGAGGTTCCCCGGCGGCGGGTCCGCGCCGCACACCCCCCGGGAGCCCGCCCCCCGGGAGCCCGCCGCCCAGGAGAGTGGGAACGCAGGCGCGCAGGGTGGGCGCGGCCCGAGGCCCCCCGCAGCCCCGGGCCTGCAGCCTGAGCCCGCGCCCCCGCCGCCCCGGCTCCCCGGGGTCCCCAGGCCGCCCCTCGAGACTCACCGGCGGCTCGCGTAGCCGCTGCCGGGAGAGCCAGCGCCCGGGTCGGGGTAGCCGTGCTGCGGCAGGGCTGCGGCCGGGAACGGGTAGAGGAAGCCGGTGGCCAGCGCTGACCCGCACAGGCAGCAGCACGCCCAGGGCAGGAGGAGCGCCAGCTGCATCCTGCACGGCCGCCCGCGGGGACCGCGGCTCCGGCCCGGCGCTGAGCGAGCGAGCGAGCAGAGCAGAGCCGGCTCCGAGCTGGCTGCGTCTGCGGCGCCCACGCCTCTCCGGGCCGCCTTTCCAAATTCAGCCGAGGTGGGCTCTGCGCCGTCAAAGGGGGCGTGGGGCTTGTTCATTAACCCTCGGCGATCTGGGGCGGAGGAGGCCGCTGAAGTGGTGGTGGCAGAATGGGGCTTCCAGCTCCCGCGGTGGCCCCGAATCCCCACCATCGTGCCCCTTGACCCCTTCCCGGCTCCGTCCTCTGCTGCCCCCCCACCCCACCCCACCCCGCCAACTCGTGCTGGGTTCACCTGGGCCATGGGGTTTCAGCCCAGCTACTCTAGAACAAAGCTTCTGCAACTGTGGGTCGCCACCCCGTGTGGAAGGGGGGTGGGGTAACTGAAGGTGGGGGTCGCGAAAAATTGACAAGAGTAAAAGCTGTCCGAACGGGCAAACGACCAAAGATGAATTTCAAGTCAAAGACATCATGAATCCAGGTTCTGATGGCAACGCCTACTTTGAGAAAAAGAATTTTTAGAAACCTTCCTGAGTCTGGATGAGGTGTGAGGGTGGGGTGGTGGTCAGTTCCTTTTGAATCAGTTCTGAGCCCAGAGCAAATGGATTCACTGTCGTTGCAACTCCGGATAGAGTAGAGCTGGCCCCGGGGGTCTGCAAGGCTCTCTGCCTCCAGGGAAGCCCACTGCCTCATCTTTCTTGTGCAGCGCATCAGGTGGCTTCAAACCGCCCACCTCTGGAAGACTACTCAAATTGCCACTCACTGCCGGTAAGTCCCACTGCTAGTGACCTTGTAGGACAGAGTAGGAACCCCAGAGGTCTCTGAAACAGAAATCTTTGCAGGAGCAGAGAGCCTCGGTTTTCTCCTAAGGAGTAGCTGGAAGTTTCAAACCACCGGCCCTGTGGTTTGCAGTCCCAAACCTAACAACTTCACCATCAGGGCGCCTTTACTGGGAGCCAGGAAGATGCTATTGTCAATATGGTGGTAAAGGCCCACTAAGGAGCCTCTGCCCTCTTGTTCTGAAGATATATCCCAAGATAACATAGTTAACTAACCCTCTCCACCCTCTCACCAAACCTCCCATCCTCCTCCGCTCAATTTCCTCTCATTCTGGAGGAGAGAACATCCATGCTTCCCAAGCCCCAGGAGTTACCTCCCTGGCAGTCCTGTGTTTCAGCCTGGGACTCAGGAAGGATCAACTATACCGGAAAGTGTAAGTGGGTCCAGGAACTGCCTCTTACCCTCTATCCTTCCCTCAAGGCTGAAAAGATTTTGAGAATACCGGTTGTCCAGGAGAGTTTCGGTGGCTTCCCCAGGCAGTTGGCTAATGAATGGTGAAGTCATCCCCCCGCAGGAATGTGTAAGCATTCTGTCTTCTACTTTCCCTTTTATAACAGAAGGAGATCTTAAAGACCAGAGAAAGGCCACCTTGTTGTCTGTCCACTGGCTTTATGCTGTGGGCACTGCAGCAAGGGGATGGAAAGCTCTCTCTCTCCCCTTTAATCTTGACCGTATTCTCCCAGTGCCCTGGACTGCACTCAAGCCGGAGAGACCAAGAAGAAATGTACAGGGGACTAGGCTGACCCTACACAATCCCCTGCAGGTTTATTTGAGAAAGGAATTGTAGGTGGATAAGGAACGGCTCCCACAAACTCCAGGGCTGAAGGGGGCCGTCCCAGTTTGGTCCTCCTTTCTGTGTTATGTGCATCTGCTGCACATGGCCTCTTTAGAGCATCGGAAGGCAAAGCTGTTACTTTCAAGATGGAGCCATGGTCTTTTCAAAGGCCTCAGAGGCATGTGAGAGTTGGACATTGCATAAGGAAGAGTCCATGCATTTGCTGGAGACGAATATCGAAAAGATCCTGGACTGCTCAAAGGACCAATCCATCTGTCTTGGAAGAAGTGAGGCTAGAGGGCTCCTGAGAGGCAAGGAGGGCAAGAGTTCCACTTACATCCTTTGGACGTGTTGTCAGGAGAGCGCAGTCCTTGGAAATGGGCATCGTGTTTGGTCAAGCAGAGGGGCAGCGGAAAAGAGGAGGACTCACAACGAGATGGATGGACACAGTGGCCGCGACAATGGACTCAAGCCTGGGAACAAGTGTAAAGCTGGAGCGGGACTGGACAGTATTTTGCTCTGTTGTGCTTAAGGCTGACTCGGTGGTACCTAACAACAACAATGCCCTGGAGGACAACCAGTGCATGCTAGTCCCTGGAATTTACCAGGCAGCTTCCCTGTGTCCCACAATGCACTCGTACAAGCAACGCTGTTGGTTCTTGTCCCCAAGGTGGGGCTCTATCCTTTGGGAAGCCATGCAGGTAGCCTGTTTTCCTTCAAAAGACAGGAGGCAGGTGGAGAGCCATTTTCCCATTGAGAGAAGGTTCCACCAAAAGGATGCAGGGACTTGTCCTGACCCCAGGCCCAGAAGTCTGAGATGTAGCTGACCTTGGGTCCCCACTGACTAGCTCGGTACCCTGGAAGAAATCCTTTCCCTCTGGCCGTCCTAAGCATCCTCTTCCTCTATAAGCTGAAGAACACAGACAGGCTTGTCCTGGAAGGCCCTTCACCCTCCATTCCCAACTCCAAGGCCAACTGTTTGAAACTGTCCGAAGGAGGGCGGAGGACTCCAGTTAGCAGAGTCCACTTCCCAGGTGTTCCAGGTGTGTCACTTTGGATATGTCACTTAGCCTCCCTGAATATCTTCATCTGGAAAATCCCAATGGTGGCAATCATTGCACTTCACTTGCAGTTTGCCCAAAGGACTACCACGTGGGGTCTGACCGCTGGCAACCTGTATTCATTGGAGTGGGACCGTGCGCCGTGGGTTTTTCAATTGATCTCCACACCTTTCTTCCGAGGCACCTCTGGGGAAAGTCGAATCTTCAACCTTGAGCCTGTGCACCACCGCAGCGCCTTCCAAGTGAATTAGATGCATCGAGGGCTTGGCAAGGGGGGATCTGACACTCAGGCTCCAGAAGTGTTTGATAAAAACATCTGCGGTTACACATTGAGCGGCTAACCACAGGTCAGCAGTTCGGAACCACCAGCCTCTCAGAGGGAGAAAGACGAGGCTTGCTGCACCCGTGGACAATTACAGTCTGGGAAACCCGCCGGGGCAGTTCTACCCTGTCCTACAGGGTCACTATGAGTCAGTCCATGGAGGGCAGTGAATTTGGATTCACTGGCTTGAACGCCTCCCTCCACCTGTTGAGCACGGGGTGGGAAACCCCCCACAAGAGGAGGTGGGGCATCCCAAGCCCATAAGCATGAACATGACCTAGAAACACGCCTGCCCTTGACGTGATTGAACTATGGAATGCTATGTTAGATGTATCAAACCCCAACTCAAGGAAAGAAAGATGCTTGCTGGTATAAAGAGGTCCCTGCCGCCAGACAACCCCCCAGCAACACGGGAGAAGTGGGCTCCGCGGCCGTCCTGTTTCCAGACCTTTCTGATAAGAAAACATCAGCCCGCCTGCCTCCTCTTCAGTGGACACAAAGCAGGTCTCCGCTTCTGCTGAAGTCAGCACCGAGAGCCACTGAACGGAGAAGTAAATACGCCAAGGTAAATATCGACCTTCTGGCATGCTAAATCTCCCGCTAATCTAAAACAGAAATCTACCCACCCCCCACCCCCACAAGCTCGCCGATAGGATGGGATTCAGGGGGGCCGTGGTCACTGCCCAGTGGGTCTCCTGCTGATGTCTTCAGCAGCCATGCTTCCAGCGGTTCCAGATCCCAGGACACCTGGGAAAGGTGGAGGCAAGTCAAGAGAGCAGCGGACCGGACCATCACAGCCCAAGAGCCTCTTTTGTGTGGCTCCACGCTTCCGGCACTGAGCACGGGCCATACAGCTGCCAACATTGCCGCGGCTCGCAGTCCAGTCCATTCTGCCTCTTAAACAACCCCACACCCACACCCACACCCTCAACCTGTGTCACAGCCCAACTGTGCTCCCTGCGGCTTCCACCAGCTGTTTTTTTTGGAAACAGACCGCCATACCTCTCTACCAAGTGACCCTGACACTGCCTGAAGACAGAAGGGATTCCGACCCGGTGGGTCCCGCATCGTGGCATCCCTACGTCCAAAGAAAGCGGCCTGAGTTGAAAGTCTGCAGTGAGAGAGCTGAGCCAAGCTGCCCTCCCCAGGGCCACACAGCCCCCTCCTCTGCTCAGCACCCACTCAGGGGGCCAGAACTGATGGTGAAAGAAACCAACAGGAGCTGAGAACAGCCCCACTGGCCGAAAGGTAAGTAGTGGACAAAAGGCTGAGTTACATGAAGCATGTGGGATTTCGAGAAGAAAAGACTAAGGGAGATGTGATCCAGGCCTTCAAACTCAGGGAGGGTTGGGGAAGGATAGAACTGCTTCTCGGAGGCCCGTGGAGGTGAATTTGGCACCAATGGATGGACACCATAGGGTGAGAGATGACGGCTGAATACAAGGAAGAACTTCAAAAGCATCAGGGGGGTTGTGCTCGTCTGGGTTGACTAGAGAAACTAATTCATAGACACAGTCATATGTGTCTAGATGAGAGCAATTGAATATTGCTTTATAGACTTATAAAAGCTTTATAGACGAGAGCAATTGAATATTGAGAAAACAGCCCAGCCCAGTCCAGATCAAGTCCATAAGTCCGATATAAGCCCATATGTCCGATACCAATCTATAAATTCCTCTTCAGACTTATGCAACGCAGGTAATGACACCGAATGCAGGAAGATCACAGGCCAGTGGGTAGAAAGTCTTGTGGACCCAGTGGCAGTAGAAACATCTCAGCACTGGCAGGGGTCTCCACGTGGCTCCTCCAGCTCCAGGGCTGTCGCGTAGCTCCATGTGTCTTGTCATCAGGAATACAAGCAGAGTGTCTGCATGTATCTGACCTTCAGTGAGCTTTTTATCTCCATGGTGCCTCCAAATGGGGTCATCAAGTTGCCACCTGAATGCCAGGTAGACTCCACCCCTTCACCAGTTGACACCCGAATTATGTAACGGCCATGGGTGTGCACAGTTGAATTAAGTTGCATGGGAACAGCGGTGAGTTCCTCATCCCTGGAGGTATCCAAGCAGAGTAGAGCCACACCTGGTTGGAATGTTGTACCTGAGGGAATGCACTGGACTGCTGCCTGTGGCCCTGAGACTGGGATTGTAGACTGCAGAAGTGGGGTGTGGGGTGCTCTGAGACCATGAACCTTGTCATCATCCTGAATTCACCCTCCTGTTAGAATCATTCACTGTTTCCCATCAAAGGGGCAGCATTTACCCAAGGACGGACCTCAAGGGTTAGCAAAGAAGGAAGACTGGGAACCAGGAAGCACAGGGAGGAAATAGGATAGGTCGTGTCACAAGCCTCTCCATGGCCGAGGCGTTGAAATGAGCCTATGTCTGAACTGTTGAATGTAAAACTCATCATCTGCTCCGTCGCCAGCCTTCTCGGAATCCACAATCGCAGGTGGAGGAGGTGCTGTGAGCCACCGGGGAAAGTCCCACCAAACAGCCACCAGTAAGGGTGGTGGCCCTCCTGGTTCATGGCCACCAGCATCCCGTTCTCTTATCCTCCCTGGACAGAGAGCAGACCTCCCGTGGCTACCTCCCTGGCAGCTACGCAGGACTGTGTGACTAGTCCTGACCAGGGGCCTGTGAGCAAGGGAGTCCGTGTCACTTGTGAGCCACCGACAGAATAGGTATGCGTTCTCCCAACCTCTCTCCCTGCCGGTACATGTGTTTCCTGGTGGGCCCTTTGGCTGCCTGGATCCCTGAGTGACTGTGCAGAAGACCCTCACCCACCTACCCCACCCCATGACGAGCAGTGAACGTGTACCGTGAGGGAGAAACAAGCCTTGGTTTTGTTCGGCCGTCGAGATAGAGCTACGACGTGAGAGAGAGTTAGAGTCCACTGTCAGATAGAGCCACAACGCTGCGCTATCACCTGACCATGGCTTGATACAAAGCGACCTTTTGCTCTGTAGAAACTCGGAACAAGACCTCGGGGGCAAGGTTGGATTTCTCCAACGCCTGTTGCTCTGCATTCTTACCTGACCTCGGTCACTGTCCCTCTCTCTCACGTCCTGCCCGGTGGCCTTCTCTCGCACTGCAAATCGCAAGCTCTGACCAGCTGAATTCCCCTGTGAGGCTCTGCGGCAGACCCGGGTGGTGTCAGGCCAAGTTAGATGCCATGTCCGTCCTGAGGGAAGAATGCCAAGTATGGAGAGATCATCCCTGCGGTCATCCAATTCAAAGTGTGCACGTGCAGGCTGAGGGCGGGCCAGGGACATCTCTGTGATGTCGAGAGAGACCTGGAAGGAAGGGGAAGGACATCGCTGGAGTTGAGATGCCGGGCGGGCCCTGCAAGGAGCAGAAGCAAGGGCAGGTACAAATGCCCTGAGGAGTTGGAGAAAGGCTTCCTCCTGCTGGCCGTGGTCTGGGTGACTGACTGTTCTGGCCACCTTCCTTCTCCCTCTCCAGCTCAAAGATCCCCTCCTCTCCTGAAGCTGCACACCAGTGTCCCATATCTTTACCTCCTGTCTCCCGTGGATGCCCAGGGCTCCTCCCAGGAAGAGGAGTCCCTTGTGAGAGGCTTTGGGAACCAGGTCTAGGCTGGAGTTGGCAACAGGTAGAAAGGCCTGCTTAAGGACAGGCCCCATGAAGGAGCTACATGAAGTTTGGCGAGAGGGGGACTGGGCATGCCAGCAATAGCCAGAGGGGGCTGCCACCACTGCTCCACCCTGACACTCTGGATGCCCCGAGCCCTCCATGGACCTCCTGGGGGTGGGTCTGCCACTAAACATGCTTGGACATCTACATTATCCTGACACTCGGCAAGTCTCACCCGGAACACCCTCCAGGGCCACTGCCAGCCACACTTGTATTAATGCCAACTAGGAATGGGCGCTGCCTTTCTTCTGCGTGGGTGCATTCCTGTGAGGCAGACTGGATGCTGCAGACACCCGCAATCATGTATACACACACACACACACACTGGATGCTGCAGACACCCGCAATCATATACCCCCATCACACACACACACACACACACACACACACACACACACACACACTGGATGCTGCAGACACCCTCAATCATGTACCCCCATCACACACACACACACACTTACGTTGAACATGCCTCCTGCTGCCCTGTGGGCCATCCCCCATCTCACCTGCATCTCTTTCGCCTCAATGGGTAACACCTGATCTCTGTGCTCCAGCCTCCCGCTCCCTGGGTCATCAGGTGGCAGCTTCGGGAGTTGGGAAGAGCATCCAGCTTAGCATTGGACCCACGCCCTTGAGCCAGCCTGGGCTGGCTTGCTCTCTGGCCTTGTGGGCCCCCTCTCTTGACATCAAATTCTCTCTTCACCGTCATTTCTTTCTTACACATATAGAAGTATCACGGCTTCCGTTTCACGAGAAAGCCAGCCTAACACACGTGGCTGAGGCAAAACACACAGCAAGGGACGCCGTGCCGTGTGGCTCACAAAACCAAACGTCTGTGATTGACAAGAAGCAGTGCTTGAGACTGTCGCTCACCCGCCACACACTACTCACACTTGTCTAAAGCAAGTGCTGAGAGCCCTGGAGGTAGGATTGTCAGGTACTATCTTTCAGCAGAAAGTCGCCCAAATATCAGTCGCTGGCACATGCGGGTTTGCCACACAGGCCTTTGTTGGATGTGATTTAAGCCAGCATTCCCCAGCTTCCCTGAAGGTCTGCTGGCCGAAAGCCAGGGGAAAGGGCAGGTTTTGACAGGGTGTGCTTGCTGGGATCCAAAGACCCAGAAGAAAGAGAATGGAAATGTTGTTCCGCTTGATAAGATCAAGACTGCAATTTACTATTATGAAGTGTTTGTTTGAAGTTGAAACAAGCTCTAGATAAGCCCTCCATTGAGAAACCAGAAAGGAAGGAGGAGGTAGGGGGGCGGGGGTGGGGGAAAGCGCTGTTTAGAAGGGAGCATTGATCTTACAGTCATTAATTAGGACCGGCAGAGTCCAATCCCCTCAGCTCTGATTGGAAAAATAGATGACTGCAGAATTAAAGGCTTTGGAGAAAATCCTTTCGTAGCAAAGAGAGCCAAACCTTAAGTCAAAGATGTTTAAATGAAGGCAGTATTAAAGCTGGGCAGTTGGTTGTGACCCAAAGACCCTGTCGATTTAATCAGAATCGGATGGGGATGTGGGGGACACAGTCAGGAACCCATTTTTCTCGGTTCCTCTCGAAGATCCTTTGGACCTGTGTCCCTTTGGACCAGAGCCTTCCGGAGTGACTGCCGTGGAGAAGGAGCCCCACCCATTGTCCAGCCAGCACTCCGAGAGCTCAGAGGCTGCTGCCCACGGGAGTCGGGTACACCTGAGCACCGGGTCACAGCTCCCACCTGATCCCTGCCCGGGGTCTTCCGACCTCTTCACAACCCGACCTTTGGGACCAACCAAGCTCCAACTCAACCGCTTATTCCAGGGTGCTTTGGGTAACTTCCTGCGGCCATGTTCCCGCTCCATAAATGAGAGCTCACACTGTCGCGTGATGTCACGAGGACAAGCCACACCCACAGGACATTTGAAAGGGGCCAGGCTGTAGTGGATCGAAACGTTGTTCACCGCCCCAAAGTAGCTCCGGACACATGGAGGTTCTGTGCACAGAGAATTAAAGGCCCAGTTCGGCACTATCCCTCTGATGGGTGTGGATCCCAACAGATCATTGTGATCCACCAGATCTACATGGGCTGATTTTCTGAAGTAGATCATCAGGCCTGCCCGGTCTGCCTAGAAGTGTCACTCAAAGCTGTTCAGCATACTAGCAGCCTGCAAGCCTTCCAGGCTGGTGACTGCCCCCAAGATGCACTGGCCAGGTCTCTGCACAGGTCTCAGGGAGACCCCATCGAGTCAGTTCTGACCCCTAACAACTGAGTGTACAGCAGGACGCAAACCACCCAAGCCTGCACCATCCTCAGTGGCGAACGACCTTTGAGCCCAGTGTTGCAGCTGCTGTGTCCATCTGTCTTGCTGAAGGGTGTCCTCTTTCCCTGACCCTCCACTTCGCCAAGCACGACGTCCTTTCCCAGGGACTTGTCTCTCCTGACAAGACGCCGAAAGTACGTGAGGCCAGGTCTCACCCTCCTTCCTTCTCAAGAGCCTTCTGGCTGCACTTCTTCCAACTCAGATTTGTTGGTTACTCCCGCAGTCCGTGGTACCGTCTTCCTTCCACATGCTGCACCAACGACTCGATTCAAACACATGCACTCTTTCTTAGCCATGGCCGCCGGCCTTCGCGGGCAGGCATGCGAGGTCATTGGCGATACCGTGGTTTGGGCCCTGGGCCAGGACCATGGACCATTTGAGTTCTGACTGCTGCCTCCTTGAACGTTGATTGCGAATAAAGTAAAATGAAATCCTCCACAGTTTCTGTATTTTCTCCCTTTGTCATGATGTCATCTGAGGATTTGGATTTCCCTTACATGGAATTGCCATCCCTACGGAAGGCTGCGGTCTTTGCTCCTCCGCAAGCGAGGGTGCAGCTGCGGCTTTCCAGCGCTTAAAAATCAGCCTCCTGCAAATGCTAAGGCCATGCTTTCCTTCGCATTGTCCAGGGCCTCGGGTTATCTGCTCGGCATAGAGATCGAATAAGGATGGTCAAAGGATCGAACCCTGGCATCCACCTTTGCAGACTTCAAACCATGCAGTATTCCCTTGTTTTGTTGTCCGCTGCCTCTTGATTGATATACAAGTTCTGGCTGAACACAATAGAGCAGCGGTTCTCAACCTGGGGGTCGAACGACCCTTTCACAGGGTTGCCCGATTCATCACAGTAGCAAAATGACAGTGATGAAGTAGCAACAAAAATAGTGTGATGGTTGGGGGAGGGGTCACCACCACATGAGGAACTGTGTGAAAGGGCCGCGGCACGAGGACAGTGGAAAACCTCTGCAATAGAGTGTTCTAGACTTCTATTTCATTTCTTTCTTTTTTAAAATCATTTTACTGGGGACTCCTACAGCTCTTATCACAATCCATACATCCATCCATTGTGTGAAGCACATTTGTCCATTTGTTGCCCTAATCCTTTTCCAAACATTTTCTTTCTATTTGAGCCCCTGGCCTCAGCTCATTTCCCGCCTCCCTCCCTCATGAACCCTTGATTTTTTTTTTTCATGTCTTGCACTGACTGCGGTCTCCCTTCACCCACATTTCTGTTGTTCATCCCCCAGGAAGGGGAGGATATGTAGATCATTATGATCAGCTCCCCCTTTCTCCCTCCACCTTCCCCTCCTGGTGTTGCTACTCTCATTATTGATCCTAAGGGATCTGTCTTGGAGTTCCTGTGTTGCAATCTCTAATCTGGACCAGATAAGAGCATGTCTGGTCTAGCCAGCTTTGTAACATAAAATTGGGGTCATGACAGTGTGGGGTGGGGGTGGGAGAAGCATTAAAGAACTAGAGGAAAGCTGTATGCTTCGTCAGTGCCGTGCTGCACCCTGACCAGCTCGTCCCTTCCTTGTGACCCTTCTGTAAGGAGATGTCCAAGCGTCTACGGATGGGCGTTAGCTCTCCACTCCGCGTTCCCCCTCATTCCCATTGATAAGAATTTTTTGTTCTGGGTCTTTGAAGTGAGTTCCCCTTCTTTAAAATGTGACCCATAGTTTATCATGATCCATGCAGTCAAAGACTTTTGCATAGTTAATAAAACACAAGTAAACTTCTTTCTGATAGTCTGCTTTCAGCCAAGATCCATCTGACTGACGTCAGCAATGAGGTCCCTTATTCTCTGTCCTCTTCCGAATCTGTCTGGAATTTATAACAGCTCCCCGTCGGTGTACTGTTGCATCTGTTTTTTAAATTATCTTCATCAAAAAATTTTTTGTATGTGATATTGAAAATTCTCTTGGGACATAGACAAGACGGGGGCTTACCCAAAGTCACATTGTTAGTGTTTAGACAGTGTCCAAAGCATGAATTTCCGAGTCTATACATGAAAGCCTTTGGCTCATAGACTAGGGGACATGATTACTAGCCAAAAGACTCAAAGGGAGAAGGCAGGGGCCACACAGAATGGAAACCCTTCCCAGAGCACTGGTGGGAGAACGTGTCAAGATCTGCATTCTGCCTGCCACTCCACCTGTGCTGTCTTGAATCGCAGCCACGTGATCAGAGGGGAACCGTCTCTCCCTCCAAAACCGGACATGTCAATTGATTAAATAATGGTGGCAACGGGCTGTGATCAGATAAGTGATGTTGGAAACTCCCTACATTTGGACTGAGTCTCGGGGACGTCAGACCCGTGGAAGGCTGATGAATAAGCCTGCTCAGGTTGCAGGACTGCTTTGTTGAGGAACACATTGTTTCCAAAAATGTTTCTCCTCCAGGAGCTTCCAAGATCCCGGGCTGTGCTCCACACCCAGAACACCCCCCTTCGGCTTAGAAACCCTGACTCTTGCTAGGAGGGGGGGAAGGAGGGGGGGTGAGGACACGTATGCTGTGGGACCAACCACAGAAGGAAGTCCATGAAATGTCAACTGTACCTTGGTCCTATCCCATGAGACCGGAAGAACTGGATGGTGCCCAACTACCGTTCCTCAGAGTTTGGTCGAAGATTCTACAAAATTACCCGAATCAAATGTGGTGGGTGGTGCGGGAGGGGGGCTGTGGATCAGCACATACTTTAAAATCCTCATGAAATCCAAACTTTGTCGGGGAGTGAGGTTGGAGGAACCCTGGAAACAATTACCCTGAAATGACCTGTCAGCTTTAAACTTCAGCACCTGAAATGATACCCAGAACTCTTCTTTGAGCCAAGCAGTAGTTTAGCTTAATGAGTGAAGTGTCAGGGTATGTCAAAATGCATTGCTGCAAGATGAGAGAACCCTTCCCTATGAAACAAAAATATCCACGTGCGAGGCTGCTGTTTTTGCAACAAAGCCTTTGGCTAGGTCTGTACACTTCTGATGGTAATGCTCCCGTCTGTCTAACCCTTTCCCCACTACTCTTTCCCGCTTAAATGTACACCACATGGAAACAGGAGCTGTGGCGTCCTCTTGAGACCCAAATTGTATTCCTTTGATAAACTCTTTGAGTCTTTGCAACAAAAAGAAGTCTGAAGACATGTTTAGAAAATGATGATGATGATGGCAACATATGTACAAATATGCTTGATACCCTTGATGTATGGATTGTTCTAAGTACAGTAAGGGCCCCCAGTAAAATGATTGGGGGGGAAAAGGCTGAAGGGCAGCATGTAGTCTGGCAGGAACTCCATCGAGGACCAAGTGGCTCATCGCCCCCCACCTTGGGAGACCCTTGGCTGGCAGCGGGTGTCAATCCAAACAGAATTCCCTGCCTCCCACCATTTTCTTTGTGTTTTTTCCCTTCTCCTCTGATTTCTTTTTTCCATACATTCTTTCTTCTTTAGTATTCTCTTTTATTGTTTTCTTTGATTTTTCTCCCTCCCTAGTTTTGCTTATTTTACTATTTTCTTTGCTTTCTTCTTTCCTTTTGACTTCTTCTTCCTTTGTTATTAAATTCTTTCTTGCTATTGTTCACCTGCTTTCACGCCCCCCCCCCATGCTTTTCTTTTTAATTTCTTATTTTCTCTTTTGTGTTGTTTGTTTTGTTACCAGATGTCTCATGCAGGTTACTTAAATTATTTCTCAACAAGCTGATAATGCTGCTTCTAAAGCAGACCGGGGAGATATATATACACACACACATTAGATCTATGTATAAATGGATTTGGGGGTTCATATTTAATTATAAGCTCTAATTTAAGAACAAATAGTTATGATTATGTAGCCCTGCTCAATACTTGCCCTCATTAAATGATTATTGAAGATATGAGTGCGATAGCAAAATGTGGTGAAAATCAGATGTTGCCTGGCTATCAGACAAAAATAGTGTCTGGGGTCTTCAAGGCTTGTCTTCAAACAAGCAACCATCTAAGTGAGGTGTCAGCTAGCTAAGTCCCAAAGGAACTGTGTAATCCTGAGGATTGTCAATTATTAAAATTCAAGATAAGAGGAGAAAATTGTATTCCAGCTTAAATTCTAATCAAAGTTTCTGAAACCAAAGACATGGAAAGAATCCTAAGAACAATTTAGGAAAAACAAAATGTTACCCACAAAGGAGAACCAAGAAGACTAAGCTTGGATTTCTCAGCAGAAACCATGCCGGCAAGAAAGCAATAGGTTGACACATGTAAAACCCTGACGTTTACAAATGCCAACCAAGATTGTGTGCTCAGCAAAACGGTCTCTCAAATAGGACAGTGCAATTCAAGCATTTCTAGATACACGGGAATTAAAAGAATTTGTTAAAACCAGGCCAACCTTAAAGAGAGTTCTTCAGACACAGAACCAACCACAGTGGACACCAACCTGAGATTAACCGACGTGACAACAGCAGCCAGAAGTCACCCCAGATATAGACGTATCCAAAGGAAAACAATCATACAGCAATTTGTAATGAAGACAATTATAAAGTAAAAAGAGGGTATCTATAGTCACTGAACTTCTCAATGGAGTGGAAGTCAGGTAGATTTCAGGAATGTTGGTGAAGGTGAGTAGAAGATGCAATAAGAGAGATTGGTAAAGAATGATGGGGCCAGAGGAGGGCGCTGAAAGGAGTATAAAAGTTAAAGGCAATATAGGTAAGTCTGGCTGCATGCACAATCCTGCAGTTCCAGCGAACACCTGTCTGGGAAGAAGTGTTGCCAAAATACTCCTTAGAAGGAAAGAGGGTGAGACTTTCGTGTCTCAAAAACTTGGGACATGATCTAAGAGAGCGGATGATAGAACTTGAGATGTCTTTTGTGGCCTAGTCTCCGAAGTCCTTCAACATTCTACTGGTGACACAGGTCAACGCTATTCAATGGGGGCGGGGGGGGGAGAAGGGGTGAGGAGACTACACAAGAGCATGAAGACCAAGAGAATTCACTGGAACCATCCTGGGCTCTGAGTTTCACGGAGCCCAAAAGGTTAAGTAATTTTTATAAAAGAAAAAGCTTCGGGAATTTTCTTAAGAACGCTTAGGTAATTCCAAATTCTGCTCCACTCCAAAGTCAATATCCGTTTCCTACCCAACTTTGCCCTCCCAACATTTTTCCCGCAAGGCAATGGCAAGTAGGGACTCCCTAGTCCTAATTGAACCCGGTCTCTGTTTCGTGGCTTATGACAACTGTTTATTCTTTCATCTGCCGGGGAAACATTTTTTTCTTTTCATATTGAGACTATACCTCGGGCTTTGTAGTAGGGGTTGATGAGAAATGATTTTTACTTGATTGCTTTTGCCCTAAGCCAACATTTCTGGGCCCCGTCCATGACTAGAGCATGGCAGTAAACACATAAATAAAGAATTGCGGTGTTGGAGATGATAAAATATCCCCAGGTTATCAGCACTTTTCTACACACTTCTGTCTGGGGAGGGAAATGGAACAGATTCAGCTCTTGACGCTGTGGGAGCGGGGTATGGTGGGGGGGGGGGGTTCCCTCCCTTGGATAACAGGAACCACAAGTGATTCCTCAGCGAGAGAGGTCAACCCCGAGGAAAGGCGAGGGGACCACCAGCTGTATTCAATCTTTTCAACACGTTATAGAAAAGACCTGAACGATGGCAAGCGTCTCTTGTAAGCTTTCCCAACTGGGTGGTTTTTATTGCATCGAGTCACCGAGTCAGGAGAAAATCCACTTTTACGTACTGTGGGCCGCCCCGATGCCAATGTCTTATTGCTCCTTCAGAACCAAAGGCAGTCTGAAGTCAACCGCTTTTAATTAAAAGGAAAGTCATAAAGCAAACTATTTCAATAATGTACCATAATAATAATCCCAAAATTATATTGTACTTATACTTATGGAATGTAGAACATTTCACCTTTTTTCCCCCTCTCCCACCCAGACTCCGTGGCAAGTTTAAGGAAACATTTGTTAACTTTTTAGAGTGAATGAGTGTGTGTGTCGTGTATGAGGGATGAGAGGGAGAAGGAATTGATAGCTACTGAGCACCTACTGTGTTGGACAGGGTTCTCTAGAGAGATAAGACCAGATTGCTAGTAATTATAAATAAATATATTTATAAAGATAGATATATAATACAAGAAATGAACCGTTAAATTATATACAGATAGATAATACAAGAAATTAACAGTTAAATTATAAAGCAGTGAGACACTAGCAGTCCTTTAAGGCTTGAGAGCCGCCAGTTGCCAGTCCCTTTCTGTAGAGAGAGCTGGGCTATATATACCCAGGCAGCAAACAGCAAGGCAGGTCACCAACTGTCATCAACTGTCGGTCCCCAGCTCCAGAGACGAACGTTCCAATCGTGTGGGCTTAAAGGGACCTCAACTTACAACGACACAGTCTACAGGCTAGGCATCCCACAGGTAGTGTACCCCTTTAAATTGAGGCACAGAACAAGCAAGGCGAGGCTCACTGAGCCATTTATCCCTCTGCCCTTCAGTTAATCCTACTTGTGTTTATCGGCCAGACTGGCACAATAAACTATTGCAATCCACCCCTTGCCAACCTGGCACCTGTACACAATTCTTTACCCATACATACTTATATAATTCCAGATATTAATGAAATCACACTTATACTTATCATCAATCATCTATCATACATGTAAATGAAAACATACTGAGTCAAATTATATCTGACATAACATACTTGAACAAAGGAAATATACACAATAATCACATACAAAGAAAATACATTGACAATTACAAGCCTTGCTTTTGCAATTGATCACATGGTCGTAATTGATAGGTAGAACTACCTTCTACTGCTACCCATTCCATATTACCTTTGCCCTCAGCAAGCACCTCAGCTGGCTGTGGTTTTTGGCCTGGCGGGGTGACCCAGACCTTCATTCCTGAGGGGTCTGGGTCATTATAAGTCCTATCAGGATTGGGTTGCTGTAACTTACCATTTACTTCAATCACAGGGCATGGTAACACTAAGAGCTGGCCTATGGGATCTCCTGGATTCCAGACATATTCTTCTTTACCTCCATTATGTAGTACCAGTCCAATTTCTCCTTGGTAATCAGGATCAATCACACCACTTAGTACAGTGACACTCTTCCTGACCTGTTGATCCAAAGGCATGAGAAGTCCAAAGTGCCCAGGGGGCATTCTCAGCTGCCAGTTCAGTGGAATCCGTGCTGTGTTTCCAGGTGGGAGAGTTCCTTTCTTCGGGACCAGGACCTCCAAGCCTGAGGAACACAGGGTTGCTGGGACAGGAAGCAAAAATGCTGCAAGGGGATCACTAGGAGTAATAGTGAGTGGTGCCACTCCAGCTTCCACCCCTTGGTTCCTGGACCCATTGAATTCTGGCTATTGGAGACACAGCACCATATATTAGCCGCTGGTTTAGAGCATATACAGCTTCCTGGAGAACATTGCCCCAGCCCTGCAAGTTGTTGCCACCTAGTTGACCCTGTAATTGTGTCTTTAGAAGCCCATTCCATCGTTCTATCAAGCCGGCAGCTTCAGGATGATGAGGAACATGATACGACCAGTGGATTCCATGGGAATGGGCCCATTGCCGCTCTGTATTTGCTGTAAAGTGAGTTCCTTGATCTGAAGCAATGCTATGTGGGATGCCATGCCGGTGGCTGAGGCATTCTGTAAGTCCACGAATAGTAGTTTTGGCAGAAGCATCACGTGCGGGGAAGGCAAATCCATATCCAGAGTAGGTGTCTACTCCAGTAAGAACAAAACGCTGTCCCCTCCATGATGGAAGTGGTGTGATTGATCCTGATTACCAAGGAGAAATTGGACTGGTACTACATAATGGAGGTAAAGAAGAATATGTCTGGAATCCAGGAGATCCCACAGGCCGACTTAGTGTTACCATGCCCTGCGATTAAAGTAAATGGTAAGTTGCAGCAACCCAATCCTGACAGGACTTATAATGACCCAGACCCCTCAGGAATGAAGGTCTGGGTCACCTAATGTCTCCTGGATATTGAGCTAGGCCTAATGCACCCAAAAATGAATGAGACTCTTCAGAATCCTGGGTGTCTCCAAGTTCACTGACGTCAACACAGGTGGTCAATAAGGTGGGCTCTGGATCTGATAGAGCTGAGGCAGACTGAGAGAAGCAGAGTTATCTCTGTGCTCAGAGAAAGGGGCATACCTTTACACAAAGAAGAGAATTCGGGAGTTGTTATAAAGCCTCATGGTTCCTGATTGTTCCTCACATCAATTTCGGGTACACGCTCCTCACTTGCCTTTTAGTAACAGCATCAGTCGTTGGAAGGAATCCCACAAACATAGACAGTTGACATACTGGTTGCCCCAACTAGACTAAGAGTTCCCCAGAGGCAAGGACTAGGTAGATCCGCCTCTAGAACTGGGCACCTACCTACCTGTCTGCCATCACGTCTCCTAAAGCCCAAACCAGAGACCGCGGTCTGTGTTCCGTGCTAAAGAAAAAAAAATCCTCCAAATGTTTCCAGGTGTGAAAAGCCATCACTTTTTTTGAAGTTGCTTTAACTTCTGGAATTTTTAATGTCTTTAATACAAACAAAAGAATGTGTGTGAGAGGACTTGGGAAAGAGAAGTTACACGATAACGGGAATTTTTTCATGGGCTTTTTGAGACCTCATAATATTTGACTGCGATGAAGCAACATTAGTAAAATAAGCACCTTAATAAAATAATACTGGGGACACCTGGGGACATTTAATGATGCCAAAAAGCAAGCGCTCCGAGGGCGGCACAGAAATGTGTATACTCTGCTGACTGCCATCACGTCCATGATGCAGCACACCTCTATCACCCCCACACTGCCCTCATGTTTCTCTGTTCAACTCCCTCACCCCTGACCCCAGGAGACCGCTGCTGTACTTTCAGTCACTGTCGCCATCAGGAGGTGCCACCAAGTTCAAACTCACCATGGAGTCCAACTCAGGGACCCTGTGCCGTCCTCACCACTGTGCCTCTGAGCCCATGGTGGCAGCCACGGTGTCCATCCATCTCCCTGAGGATCTTCCTCTCTGTCACTGACCCCCGACTTTACCAAGGATGAAGTCTCTGTGATGAAGTCTCACCCTCTTTGCTTCTACAGAGCATTCTGGCTGTACTTCTTCCAAGACAGATCCGTTTGTTCTTCTGGAAGTCCACAATCCTTTCAGTGTTCTTCCCCAACACCAGGCTTCAAATGCGTCCATTCTACTGTACTCTTCCCTGCTCCTTGTCCGATATTCACATGCATGTGAAGTGATTAAAAACGCATGGCTCGGGTCAGTCCCATGTTAGTTCTCAAAGCAGCATCCTTGCTCTTCCACACTTTCAACGGGTCTGTGCAGATTTGCCTAATGCAATGTGTCGATTTGATTTCTTGACGCTGTTTCCGTGAGCATTCACTGTAGATGCAAGTAAGACGAAATCCTTGACAACTTCAGCCTCACCTCTGCTTCTCAGTCACCCTTTGAAGACAATGTACTTGGCACCCAATCCAACCTCCAGCTGTTACCTTAGTCCAAGTTGCCATCCTCCCTCCCTTTACCTACTCGAATGCTCTAGTTGGTTTCTGTCTGTCCAAGCTTGCCTCCTTTACTCCACCCAGCAACCACAGTGATATCTGAAAAAGATGTGTCATCCACATCAAATGCTGCTGTCCACGAATATAGATCAAACCAAAGCCAAATTCACTGCCATCCAGCCAATGCTGACTCATAGTGACCCACTGTGGGTGTACAGCGCTGTAACTGTTCACAGAAGTAGAAAGCCCAGTCTGGCTTCCACAGAGCTGCTGGTGGCTTGGAACTGCCGGCCATGTGGATGGCAGCTCATCATGTAATCACTGCACCACCCGGGATCCTATGACAATTAATAGCAGCTGTAAACCTGGAAGCATCTGAGATAGCTTTCTTTCAGTAAATGAGTGAATGAATCAACACACTGTGGTACAACCATACAATGGAAGATTCAACTATTTTTTAAATAGTTATCAAAACATGAAAAGACATGGCAGAACCTTACATTCACATTGCCTCACTTTGGACATGTTGTCAGGAGAGACCAGTCCCTGGAAAAGGACGCCATGCTTGCTAATGTAGAGGGTCGACAAAAAGAGAAAGAGCCTCAAGGAGATGGATGGACAGAGTGACGGCAGTAATGGACTCGAACATAACATCAGGGGGATGGTGGCCCAGGACCGGGCATTGTTTCATTCTGTTGGTACCTAGAGTCACTGTGAGTCAGGCTCGACGCAGTGGCACTTAACAACAACTCGTGGAAAAGGCCCGTCTGAAAAAAAGACCGAGTATCTGACCCCAACTCCGTGACATTCTGGAAATGGTAGAGCTAGAGAGTCAGTCAAAATATCAGGGATTGCCTTTGGCATGAGGGTGTCAAGTTGAGTGTGGCAGACCATGTTTAGTGACATGACCCCGAATGACATGGTAACGGTGGACACATGTCATAAAGCACTTGTCAAATTCGGAAGGAATGAGTTCATAATAAGGTACCAAGATGGATTTGTCAATTATAACAAATGACATGACATATAACTAGATCACAGGAACACAAGATGTTAATAGAAGAAACAATGAGCAAGAAGGAGGGGTAGATAAGAACCTTATATTTTCAGCATCGTTTTCCCATAAACCTAAAACTGCTGTTATAAAAAAAAACCATTTAGAAAAAAAGATAAATCTATCAAAGTATGTCAGTCCTCTGCTCACAACCCTCTAGTGACTTTTGTTGTTAGCGTGTAGTCTTGGTGGCAACATGTCTAAGTGCTAGACTGCTCACCAGAAGGCTAGTGGTTCAAGCTCACAGGATGAGGCAGTCTACTCGGGGGAAGACTGAAGTCTTGGAAACCCTCTAAGGCAGTTCTACTCTGTTCAATGGTGTGTTAGGCCGGGTTGACTAGAGAAAGAAATCCAGTGACAATCATGTATGTGTAATACAGAGTTTTACATCAAGAAGTAATTATGCATCAATAAAACAGCCCAACCCAATTCAACTCAAGTTCCTAAGTTCAATACTAGTCCATAAGTTCCCTCTTCAGACTCATGAAGCCACATGCAATGACGCACAAATCAGGAACATCATTGAGCAGTGGGTGCAGTCTTGTGGATCCAATGGCAGTGGGCGCATATTCGGCGCTCACGCGGGTCTCCAGATGGCATCCACAGGAGATTGCAAGAGAGAGGGAGGTAGGTTCCCAGGCCCCTCCTTAGGAGGAGGTCACACCCACAAGGAGGCACCATCAGGCCGTGACCTGATTGGCAAGTTGGACTCCACCCCTCCCATAAGTGCATTTTTACATAAATCTGTCAGAATCCTTTTGGGTTGCCTTCCCAGCCAATGTCAACCCCCCTCCTCTCTTCTTGACAATTTAAGTCTGTATTTTCCAGACTCCCTTGCAGTTAAGGAGTCCATGCACCCCAGTTCTAACCAATGAGCTATTGTTGGAAATCTTTAGGTAGGGGTTTTAAGGAAACTCCTATCTTCCTGATAAAGGGGATGTTATGGTAGCCCGTCTCTTTTCTCTTCTCTTTTGTTACTATCTTGAAAGCAACTATTCAGAGTTGAAGCCGGGGTCTCACCCAGGGTGTCAGCACAGGAAGGAAATAGAGACCTTGCTCCTTGAGTAGTTTGTACCATTCACGAATGCCCATCTCTGGGCTCCTCCTGCCCTGAGAGAAGATGAACACCTGCCCTCCTTAGATCACTGGAGTGGGATCTCTATCACTCGCACCCAAATGCAGCCTGGCACGGGCTTCCCATCGCCCTTAGGACAAGTCCCCAAAGGCACACATCCTCTTCCAGCTGCACCTGCTATTCTCCCTCTAGTCTTTCTGCGTCCACATCACAAGTCCTTGGGGCCGTTCCTTGGACACGCCAGATTGATTTCTGTCTTATTCATAGCACCATCCCCACATATGACCGAACAAACTGTATTCCACGGCTCATTTTTTCAAAAGTAGATCACCTGGCCTTTCTTCTGACATGCCTCAGGGTGGACTTAACCCACCAACCACTACCTAAAGTTGGGCTGCTAACCACCAGGTCAGCAGTTGGAAACCACCAGCTGCTCTGTGGGAGAACAATGAAGGTCTCTACTCCTATAAAGGTGGACAGTCTCACAAAGCCCCAGGGACCATTCTACTCTACCCTCTATTGTCACGATGAGTTGGAATCAACTCAGTGGCAGTGAACTTGGTTTGTTTTTGTATTTTTAATACTTGAGAGTATGGTATGTATTCACTTATCCATTTATATCTATCTATTCCATTGGAATCAAAGCAGTACAGGCACACCCCCCTCAGTATTTTGAAGAACGCCTGATACACAGTAGGAATTTACAAGCTATTTTAATCAGCCCATTAATTAATGACATTCCGAAAGTGAGGATTTCTTCTTAGAGTTCACTCAGCATATCTTCATAACACAGACTCCAAGACTCCTACTCAAGTGAACGATGACATCATGGGCTTATCTTGGTGTTTGTTTTCACCCTTGCATTTCTCATAGAATTTGCATCCATACTCCTAGGATTCACCACCTTATCAAAAATCATAAGCTGCTCCTGTAATTGCTATATGTATATAACAATTGTTATATATTATATATATAATTGGTGTTTTGTTTTATATATACACCTTAGAATTTTACATGTTATATATGTATAACATGTTTATATGTAATACATAAAATGTTTTTTATAAATGTATAGGTATGTAGAAATATAAAATTATATTATTTCTATATACATATAAAATTATTTCTATATACATATAAAACATTTGCCGGGCCAGCCTTCTACACAGTATTTCGTCTGGTTATACAGCCATCCCATGAACCATTTCCAGATGACTGCACCACCATGAACAGAAACTCGGCACCCGGGGAGGAAGAATTTCCCTCTCCTTCTCACTAACAAACTTTGTTGCGGTTGTCATGTGAGTCCTACCCCCAGCGACTCTATGTATGACAGAATGAAGCCCTTCCAGGTCCTGCACCATCCTCACACTCATTCCTATGCTCGAGTCCATGGGCACAGCCACTAGGGTTTACCTGTTCCAGATATTCCTTCTCAGGAGCCTGATGGTGTCGTGGGTTGTGGATTGGGCTACTAACAAGGCCAGCAGGCAGATCCAGAAAGCTGAGGCTTTCTGCTCCCATCAAGATGTATAGCCTCAGATCTATGAGTCCTGCGGGTCAGAATTGTGGGGTCTACAGAGTTTGTCCTCTTGTCTCTGGCTTATTTCACTCACCCCGATGTTTTCAGGTTCGTCCATGTTGACGTATCTATCAGTATTTCATTTATCTTTCTGGCTGAGTAATATCCCCTTGTCTAAATATACCATATTTTTAATCCATTCGGGTGCTGGTGGACATTTGGGTTGTTTCCACTTGTTGGCTACGGTAACTAATGCTGCGATCAACATTGATGTGCAAGTTGTGGTTTGTGCTCCTGCTTTCGATTCTTGTGGGTAGATTCTCGGAATAGAGATCGCTAGGCCTTGGGTGATACTGTTTCACAAATTATTGTTAATAGACATTGGATAAGTCCCGCCTTGTAGCGGACCTATGCAATGACCAACCCTTGTTCTCTCTGAGCCCAGGATGGAAGCCAGGATGTCAATCCAGCTCCTCAAAGGACTTTGTTGACACCGGCCCTCCACTTTACCAAACGTCATGTCCTTTTCCAGGGACTGGGCAACATGTCCAAAGTAGAACTGCCCCATAGGGTTCCCAACGCTGTCAACCTGCCATGTATCCTGCACAGGGGCCAAGCCTCTGTGCCTTAACTATTGTGTGGCCAGGACTCCTCAAATGCGGTGAAAACCCATGATCCCCGTAGTCATATCTCCCCCCCTACACACCCCACCCCCACTTTTCTTTTGCAGTCAAATCTTTAAGGAGCAGACTGCCACACCCTTCGCCCTCAGAGCAGAGCAGCTGTGGGTTCCCTGCGGCTAGAAGCCTGACTCAAAACGCACCGTGCCACCAGGATCCCTCGGCAAATGACGTCTGTGTTAGGCACCATGGAGTGAGTTCCGACCCGATGGGACCCTATGCACAACAGAAGGAAACACTGCCGGCTCCAGCACCACCTGAGGTTCGAGCCCATTGCTGCAGCCACTGTGTCCATCCACCTGGTCGAGGGTCTTCCCCTCTTTCCGCAGCCCCTCTACTTTGCCTAAGAACCCCTTCTATATTACCAGATACCTAGGGCCCTGGTGGGTAGGGGGTGACACGATGGGCTGCTAACCACAGGTGTCGGCGGTTCGAAACCAGCAACAGCTGCACTTGAAAGACCGGCTTTCTCCCCCTGCAAAGAGTTGGTCTCGGACACTCACAGTGACAGTTCTGCCCTGTCCCACAGGGTCGGGCTGTGTGCCCCTCTTCTTGCCCGCTCCGCGCCCGCTGCCCTGCGGGGACGCGCCTTCAGCCCCGAGCCCGCGCCAGCTCTCTGCGAGGCGCGGGCTCGGCGCGGCCGTCCCGTCGGCCCCTGCGGTCCGCGCCCGGTCGCCATGGAAACGGAAGCGCCAATCAGCGGCGCGGCTTCGGCTCCTCTGCGGCAGCCCGGCGGCGCTCCCTGCGTTCCCTAGGCCCGCAGGCCACGGACGGCGATGCTGAAGGCCAAGATCCTCTTTGTGGGACCCTGCGAGGTGAGGCCCGGGGCCCGGGGCCGCGGTGGCGATGGGGGTGGCGCCCGGAACTGGGGAGCAGGGCGGTCTTGCCGGTGGCGCCCAGGTTCTTGATGCGGCCTGGGTGACACCGCGGGGGCGGGGAGAGACAGGGGACCCAACCCACCTGCGCCCGTCCGCGTGGGTCCCAGGCCCACCCACCGGTGAACCTGGCGTTTCCAGGCCGGATCCCAGCCGGGGCCCCAAGGAGAAGGCTGGGGCGAACCCCGTGTGACTAGGGCCGCAGGGCCCAAGGCCAGTTAGGGGCACTCATCAGAGGCGGAGCCTGGGTGACCTGACTGCCCGCTGCGACCCAGTTTGCCCCCGGAGATGGACAGCAAGCTTCACAAAGTTCGTGGGGACAGTGGAATTGGGAGGTAATAGAATTTTCCCACGAACTTTTTGAAGCGCCCCTCAAGAATACGGGAATGAAGCAAGGACTGCGTGGTGGCGATCCAACACACAAACAAACTCACTGCCAGCCAGTCAGTTCTCCCTCTCAGCAACCAGGGAGGCCAGAGTAGAACTGCCCCTGTGGGCTTCCAAGACTGCGGCCAACCCCAGTTTCCGAGACCATGACTCTGTTGTTTTTAAGAGTACAAAAGTATTTTTGTGTCACTTAATCACGCAACACACAAGCGTGAACGATATCTCCTCACCTAAGACCAGACCGGTGAATCTGTAGGAATTCCTGCAGTCACTGCAGGGAGCATACTGCATCAGTATTTCCATAGTTTCTTCCAACCCATTTCTTCTTTTCTACTCGGAAACACGTGTCTCCAGAGACCATCACACTTGACAGGATCAGACCGCCGCATCTTTCCCCCACGCTGGTGGTGGTAACAGGGATGAAGTGTACATGTGTATCCACACGTGTGTTTCCATACATGGTTGACTACACATGTATCACAAACAGCCCTGGTGACACAGCCGGCCAGGCCTTGGGCTGCTGCTACCTGAAAGGTCAGGGGTTCACGCCCACATGCCGCTCATAGGAGAGGAAGCTGACAACTCCAATAAAAGCCTGCAGCGTGGGAAACTACACAGGATTTCTGTGAGTAGATCACTGACTAGACATGGGGTTTTGTTGTATATAGGGTGTGTTCATCTGAGTTAACTAGAGAAATCCAGAGACAATCATATGTGTATAAGAAAGAGTTTTATATACAAGAGCAATTGAATATTGAGAAAACAGCCCAGTCCAGATCAAGTCCCTAAGTCTGATATTAGTCCATATGTCGGATACCAATCTATAAAGTCCTCTTCAGACTCACACAACGCATGCAATGATGTCAAATGCAGGAAGATCACATTGAGCCAATGGAAACCTTGCAGACCACTAGGGAACCTCTTCTGGCTCGCATGCTTTGGACCTATCACCCGGGGGGGCCCATCGCTGGAGGAGGGCCTGCTGCTTGGTGAAGTAGGGGGCCAACAGAGGCCTGGGAAGCCTCCAGTGAGCTAGACTGGCCACGTTTGCTCAACGGCTGCAGTTGGTGATGGGGACAGCACAGAGCCTGCAGGGTTTCATCTGACGCGTGGTACCCAGGTAGCCATGAGTCGGCAACTGTGAACAACACAGCAGGTGGCTAGGGGGAAAGACAGGGTTTTAACCTTGAGGTTGGGAAGGTCTTAAGCACGAACCCCCCAAAATGGTGATGTTTAAATCCTGGGAAAGCATCGGAAGGATCTAGTACGAAGGAGGAATGAGTCACTGGAGTACAGAATGAACCATTTTTAAATCGGGAAAGCAAAGAAGGAACTCAATAGAAAGTTAACAGAGGTTCTCCACTGGAGGAAAGGGAGCCCTTGCTCCTGGAGCAGCTAGCGCACAGGCTTGGCTGTCCACCTCCGGATCACGTCCTGAGTGTGGCACTTACTTCCTCTCCTGTCAAGTTGCCTAAGGATGGAGTCTTGCCTGTTGATCTGGTTGCAACTGGAGGACTTCGTTTTGGAGGCAGGAAGGAGATAAATAGCTCACTGGAGGCCAGATACTCTCTCTGCTTCGATGTTCTGCTGACAAGCCACATGGAAATACAGTGATACAGCCAGAGCCCTGGAGCCACATAGAGACCCATGCCAGCACTGAGATGCTTCCACCACCCACTGGCCTCTTATCTTCCTGCATTCAGCATCATTGCCTGGCTGCATGCATCTGAAGAGGAATTTATGGACTAGTTTGACATATGGGGCAATATCAGACGTATGGACTTGATCTGGACTGGGCTGGAATGTTTTCTCAATGTACAATTGCTCTTTGATATGAAGTTCTCTCTTACACAGATATGAGTGTCTGTGGGTTTGTTTCTCTAGTCAACCCGGATTCACACAGTAAATGAGGAAAACAAGTCGTTTCCGACTCATAGTGACCCTCTAGGACTTGGTAGAACTGCCTTGGTGGGCTTCTAAGACTGGAACTGTTTGTGAGAGTAGAAAGCTCAGTCTTTCTCCCTCAGAGAGACTGGTGGTTTCGAACTGCTGACCTTGCGGATCACGGTGCAACACTTAGCCCCTGCATCACCAGGACTCGTCATGCTGTAACTGTTCTCTTAAAATCTTAGTTGGAGCCTCTTGGGAGGGGAACCAGATGATGGAGGGATGGTTTGGGTGGAGGTGAGCAGGAAGGTTTCTTGTTATTGCCTTGTTGGTGTCTTTTTGTCTAATAAAGTACATGTCTTGCAAAACCTAAAGAGGCCAAACAGCCATCAGGTGTGTGTGGTCAAGTCAACCAACAGAAGTCTGAAGCTACACTGAGACCTAGTGTAGCCTCTGACCCACCATTATCCCTCTCTCTCTGGGCCTCTGGGACTTCATTTTGATGACAAACTGTGGGTTCTTGAAGCTGCGGAGAGGAGCAAGTACAAAGAGACCCACAGCAGCTGGTGATTTGGGGGAGGGGTTTGTTTGTTTGTTTCCTATTGCTCTCTGATAAGTTGATGGAGAACCAGCCAGGGAAACCGAGGTGGGTCCAGTCATCTGTAGCAGAGACAAGCTTGGGATCCTGTGCGCACCAACCTCACTGGTTCCCACACCAGGCTGTTCCCCCACCCACCACATCCACACCGGAGCATGGCAGCAAGGTCCACCCAGTCATAGCAGAGCCACCTCGGGACAGCCGTGGTCTACACTCCAGAGCTGCTTCCAAGCCAGCTCCCCAGGAAAGGGGAATCCTTTCTCGTGTTGTCCCCGCTGTCCACCCACGATCTTTGGTTCCCTCTGGTTTTCAGAGCGGGAAAACGGTCCTGGCCAACTATCTCACCGAATCTTCTGACGTCACTGAGTACAACCCCACCCAAGGAGTGAGGTGAGCCCTGCCAGACATGCCTCCCTCATGAGCCCCCACGCATTACCCTCCTTCAGGGGGGCTGTGGCCGCCCTCCCCTTGTCCCCTCCCCCACCCCAAATGGTGTTTTCTAAGTGGAGGCATTGCGGTGGCTTCTTCTTTCTCAGGATCCTGGAGTTTGAGAACCCCCATGTCTCCAGCAACAACAAGGGCGCATGCGAATTTGAGCTGTGGGACTGTGGCGGTGACCCAAAGTAGGTCTGCGCTGGAGAGGGTGTGCGTCCGTCACCCCCGGTTTCCACTTCCCAACCCATGCCCGGCATGTCATCAGTGGGATGTGAATTGTTCTACGGGCTTTAGCCCCTGAGTCATGGAGCAATTAGAGGTCGTCCTCCCGCTTTGATTAATGAGCTGTCCACACTTGGAAACCAAATGGTCTCAAGTGTTTTCCCCCCACCCCTCCCTCCCGCTCCTGTCTCTGACCTGAAGGTTCGAGTCTTGCTGGCCGGCGCTGATGAAGGACTCCCACGGCGTGGTGATCATCTTCAACGCCGACACGCCGAGCCACCTGAAGGAAATCGAGATGTGGTACTCGTGCTTTGTCCAGCAGCAGCTCTTACAGGATGCCCAGTGCCTCCTAATTGCCCACCACAAGCCAGGCTCCGGCGGGGAGAGAGGACACCTGTCTTTACGTAAGGAGCCCAGAATTTCCCCTTTTGGACCTTGGCTTTGCTGGAGTCCTGGGTTCTGCACTGGGCCACTAACTGTGCAAGGTTAGCAGTTTGAAACCACCAGCAGTTGCTCAGGAGAAAGACCAGACTTTCTACTCTGTAAAGAGTGACAGTCTCGGAAACCCACAGGGTCAGTTCTACCCTGTCCTATAGGGTCGCTACGAGTCAGCTTCGACTCACTGGCAGTGAGCTGGGTTAGTTTGGCCTCGGTTATGACCGTTGGATAGGTGTGTGTCTTTGGGAGACCCTAGGTGGTACAAATGGGCCAGCACTGGACTCCTAACTAAAAAGTTGGTAGTTCAAGTCCACTCAGAGGCACCTCAGAAAAAAGCCCTGACAAGCCCATGAAAATCTTGTGGAGCACAGGCCTGCCTTGACCCACTTAGGTCACTACCGAGTTGACCGGTCAGTGAGTGGCCGGGCACATACATCTTTGAAACCATCAACTCCCCCAGTTACTGAGCCCCTGCTGTGTGCTATGTGTTGCCAGGGTGCGAGACCCACTGAGACATCCGGGCCAGCAGGTAGACACTTCACAGGCAGGGAGACACGAAGACAGGACAGACCTGGTCTTGGCCTTGAATTGGTAGGTGGGGTCGCATGTTCCTGACTGACCTCTTCTCGGGAACAACATCCCAATTCACACGTGGTCCTTACATTAGAGAGATGATAAAGTGATCCCGGGGGATTGGAAACGGCCCAGAAACAAATTGAGAGCCAGAGAGCCTCCCTTCCTTTCTGGTTCAAGGGCCCGGCCCCGGAGGACCTGGACAAAGTTGGTAGCAGCTCCATCCTCTCGCAGGGTGGTGCAACCTGGCTCGGGGCAGGCACCGCAGCCTTTGGTTGTGGCATTTCAAAAATCCCACAACCTGGCTTCTCTGCGTCTCTGGTCGCCGGGAGCTAGACACAGCCCCTCCTCACAAGCTCGTGCCCACTGTGCCGCTTCTCTCTCTCCAGCCTCACCCATGAACAAGCTGAAGCTGGTGCACTCCAATCTCGAGGATGACCCTGAGGAGATCCGGCTGGAGTTCATAAAGTACTTGAAAAACATCGTCAACTCTGTGTCCGAGAGCAGGGACCGGGAGGAGATGTCCATCATCACCTGACGGGCCCGTTTCTGGGGCTCTCCTGCACCCCACAGGAAGTGGGCTCCTTCCCAGCTAGTTGTGGCTTCTTTCCCCTGTGCCCAGAAAAGACCTTCTCCTCCTCCTCCTCCCCTCCCCCCCCTCCTCCTCCTCCGAGATGGTCCCAGTCAGCCAGCGGATCACTTCCTTGATGCCTGCCGTCTTTCGTTCAGTCCAGACGCTCACAACATTGAGTTCAGATGCCCACACTACCGCCGCTTGCAGAGAGCTGGATGCTTATAGGCTTGTTTGCGTTTCTTCCCCCTTCACAGACGCCAAACTATAAAAATCGTGGAATGGCCGCTCATCCGAGCCAATGATACAACAATAGTTGAATCCACACCTGTTGGTTTGAATGCTCTTTTTTCCATTCCCTCATTCACTCAACCCATTCCAACTTGCTGTGCACCGACCCTGTCTGTGCCAGACACGACTCAGATGCCAAGAATGAGCAGCGTGAAGCAAACAGACAACACACCTTGCCTTGGTGGTCCCCCTCCCGTGTATAAATCCCATGTCTCAGAGTCAAAATCTTAAAAACTTTATTTTGGATATACCCCCCAAAATTATAGATTATTTTCAATACCTAGGCTACATCCCACTCCCATCCCCCTAGATAGTGAAGGACAAAAGGTTGCTTAGCCATGCCAAATGAAGGTGTCTCAGCTAAGAACTGAATATGTCCCCCAAAATGACATGTTGTAAATTTTAACCTCTGCCTTTGCTTAAAAATCCCATTTGGGAGTGGGTTGTCTTCGTTATGTTAACAAGGCAGGATAAAAGTAGGGTATATCTTGGGTCCATCTCCCAAGATAGAAAAGAGATTAATGTAGCAAACTAGGAAGCAGAGTTAGGGGAGGAGAGACAGACGCCAAGCCCGGAAGATGGCCCAGGACAAAGACTTGCTGCCAAGCTACCAAAGAAAGCCTTCCCCTAGAGCCCACGCTGTGAATTCCGACTCTTCGCCTCCAAATCCTGGAGAAGAAATCGCTGTCTGTTAAAGCCATCCTCTTGTGATATTTCTGCTACAGCAGCACCAGAGAGTGAAGACTGTGCACTTGTACCCATGGGTGTGAGCATGTGTGAGTAAGTGTGCAAAGGAATGGTAGAGGCCCCAGAGCCAGATCACGAATGGGCTCTCGTGTGAGGCCACGGAATTCCAACTTTATCTTCTGAGCAGGAAGCTACCCCTGAAGGATGAATGTTGAGCTCTTCTTTAGGACAGCTGCTGGATTGGATAGATGACAAGAGTGGACATGGAGGGCCTAGGGAAGAGACTACTGTGGGGAGGCCATGGATAGATAAACCCACTGCCATCGAGTTGAATCCGACTCATAGCAACCCTGTAGGGCAGAGTAGAACTGTCCCGTTGGGTTTCTGAAATGAAAATCTTGAAAGCCTTATCTGTATCCCAAGGAGCAGCTGGCAGAGTTGAACTGCTGACCTTGTGGTTAGCGCAGTGCATAGCCCACTCTGCCACCAGGGCTCCTAGAGAAGAAGACAGAAGAATCAGGCTCTCTTCAACTGACTTGATAGCGATGTACTAGATTCCTGAGGTGGCTGCAACAGTTTACCTCCAATTCAGCGGTTCAAAATGAAAGATTTCTTCTTTCAATTCTGGGGGCCATAAATCCAAAATCAGCATCATTGTGTCAATATGAAAGTGTCACCAGGGCCTTGCTCCCTCTGGATGATCTGTGGAACATCCATTCCTTGCCTCTTGCAACTCCTACTGTCTGCTGGCATTCCTTGGATTATGGCCACATCACTCCAATCTTCATGGCCACATCTTCAAATTGCTCACACAATCTGTGTGTCTGTCTCAAACCTGTGTTAGTCCAGGTTGACAGAAACAACAAATTCATAGACACCCATGTGTATAAGAAATGACTTTATATAAAGAGTAATTGTATATTGAGAAAACATCCCAGTCCAGATCAAGTCCATAATCTGATATTAGCCCATATGTCCAATACTAGTCCATAAATTCCTCTTTAGACTCACACAGCACATGCAATGATGCTGAATGCAGGAAGATCACAGGCCAGTGGGAAGAAGGTCTTGTGGATCCAGTGGCAGTAGAAACATCTCAATGCTGGCGTGGGTCTCCACGTGTCTCTTCCCGTTCTCTGAGTGGTCTCAGCAGCAGGAAAGGGAAGGCAGATAGTTTATGTCCCGACTCCCGGCAGGAAGACAGGAGTTCCCAGAATCCTCAGGAGAAGGCCATGCTCACATAAGAGGACTCATTGGCTATGACCTGATTGACATGCTAGACTCCATCCCTTCACTCAAGTTCACAGGAGATTGTGTAACTGCCCACATCCCTCTGCCACTCTTATAAAGACACTTGTCTTTATAAGACATTTAGGACCCACCCAGATAATTAAGGGTAAGCCCCACATCTCAAAATATTCAATCACATCTTCTTAATCCAACTAAAGTAACTTCCATGTGTTCTAGGGACTCGGATGAAATGTCTGGGGACTGGAGATCCCTCTGAGGCAGTTCTACTCTGTCCTATAGAGTTGCTGAGTTGGAAGAATAATGACATTGAAAACTCATTGCCATCCAGTCAATTCAGACACAGGAGACCCTGTAGGACAGAGTAGGGCTGCCCCTGGGGGGTTCCAACACCAGAACTCTTTACAGAAAAAGAAGCCTCACCTTTCTTCCATGGGGCAGCTGGCTGTTTAGAACTGATGACCTGGTGATAGCAGAATGTTGACAAAGTGCTCAAAGATGAGTCTCTCAGATTGGAAGGCACTCAGTACCCCTGGAGGAGAGCTGCCGCCGCTAAGTTGTTGGGTGCAACCCAGTCAGTTCCAACAAATACTGACCCTGCACACACCAGAATCAGACACCATGGTTTCTTATGCCCTCCTCAAAGTCACGGCTGTGGGAACCCATTGTAGCCACGGTGTCAATCCATTTCCTTAAGGACCTTCCTCTTTTTCACCCTGGACCACCTTTAGGGACTGGTCCCTCCAGATAACACATCCAAAGCGTGTAAGATGAAGTCTCACCACCCTTGCTTCTGAAGAACATGTTGGCTGTACTTCTTCCAAGATCTCTGTTCTTCTGCTATTCATGTGTCTAAAGCTTATATCTATATGGAGAGTGTTTGGGCCGGGTCCGGACCATGCAGCAGCCTCCCCCAGCTCTCCCGAAAGATAGCCTGCTGGACTGTGCGACCCCTTCCCCTGCCTCTCAAGGCCAGAGCTGGACTGTGCAGTCCCTGCCTCCAGCATTCCAAGGAGCTTATCTCTCCGGGCCAGGTCTGTACAGCCCCTCCCCTCAGTGTTCCGGGATGATTTAATCACAGACCACATCCAGACTCAGACCCTGCAACTGCAGCACCAGAAGGCCCTCCTTCCCCTTATCAGCACATACATCCTTGGTTCAAGCCCCATGTATGTCCCACTGCCTCACTGCCAGACGCGATTTCCCTGACCTAACTTGTTGGGTCTCGGAACCCGCCCGGGGGCTCAAGATGCATCCTTCTCTACTCTCCCTTCCCTCCCAGGAGTTCTTTCCCTGCCTCAATAAAATCTTTCTCAACTTCACATTCCTGGCTAAATTCTAGCTTTGTTTCGCATCTCTGTCTCCAATCTCTCATCTTGGTGCCAAAAGACCCGGGACCAACAGGAGGGGCCTCTGTGCTGCCCCAGACTTCCTCTGGCCAGTGCACAACCCCGACCTCCATTTTCAACCTCTCAGGGAGAGGAGAGACGTTTATATAAGGGAGTGTCTCACTCAGGTGTAGAGGCAGGTCCGGGCTAACTCCATAGGTCAGATGTCAAGCTTGAGGCTTCTGATTCATCTAGCCACAGGGATCAATGAACCCCAGAATGACAGGTCGGACAACTGGCTCTGGATGCAGTAGTGAATGAATCCAAGGTTGGCCAGTAAAGTAGATGCTGACAACTCTCAGGATCAGTGGGCAACAAGGCAGGGCACTGGCTCAAGTTCAAAGAAAAAAAAACTAAAAGCTCACTGCCATTGAGTCAGTGCTGACTCATAGCAACCCCTGTGGGTTTCTGAGATGATTTACAGGAGTAGAAAGCTGTCTTTCTCCCTCAGAGCTGCTGCTGGTTTCCAACTGCCAACCAAGCTGATTGGAGCCCTGCACATAACCACTCCCCTTCCGGCGCTCTGAATACCAAATGGTGAGCCAAATGCAGGGTCCAGATCCAACAGAAAGTACACAAGAATTTCCACAGCATCCACATCGATTGGAAGCTGGCCACCCCCCTGAGAAAATGCCCTTTCAATTGATTGGTTGCTCATAGAAGGCCTTATTAAGGTAGTAATTAACATATTGGATCTCATTATGAGGGATTACTATGTTTCAACTGCCAAACCCCTGAGAATCCTAAAACTTGAACTAGCAGTCCGTGGTCTATGCAGTAATCTTCCCAGGACCATCATTCAAATGCATCCGTTCTTTGGTCTTCCCTATTCACTGTCTGACTGTCATATGGACCTGAGGGGCTGGAAAAGACCACGGCACAGTTCCATCCTCAAAGTGACTTCTTTGCTTTGTAACACTCTGGTGCTCTCTCGTAGCAGATTCCTTGATGGCTTCTTCCACAGGCATTAATAAGTTGATCCAAGTAAAATAAAAGGCTTGACTTCATTCTTTTCTCATCTATCATGGTGTTGCTTATTAGTCCACTTGCGAGGGGATTTTGTTTTGTTTATTTGATTGGTTGGTTAGAAAATGAAAGTTGAAAAAAAGAAAAGAGAAAGCAAGCTGAGGCTGTCTGTTCCCATAAAGATTTATGGCCTCAGAAACCCTCTGTAAGATCACTCAGAAACACGATGGGGTGGAATCGATCCAATGGCCATGCTTTTGGGTTTTTTGAGTTTGCAAGTCTCCGGTGAGGTGCCATCAAGTCAGCTACCGTTCGTAGTGGCCCTGTGCACAGCGGGAGGAAATACTGCAGGATATGTCTTCCTCACAATGGTTCCTCTGCCTGAGCCCCTTGTTGCAGCCACTGTGTCTGTCCATCTCGTTGAGGGCCGCCTTCTTTTTCGCTTCCCCTCCACTTTACCAAGGCCTTCTCCAGGGACTGGTCTTGAGTTACCAGCAAAGCTATCCTTGGCTATACCCATTTCGCAGACCCTACTCATAACAAAACTTTTCCAAGCCTTGGCTGATGAGTTCTCAATAAATGTACTCCTCCCTTAAGCAAGAAATGAATGACTCCATGTTTTTAAAAAACAAACAAAATTAATGAGGGGAGGATGCTGCTTTTGAGTGTGAGGAACAGATTACATATTTCTGATATTACTTCTAAACTACTTTATCAGTTAAATAATTCGCTGTATTTATGATATGGGTCTTTCTACCAAAGTTAAAAGCCAATGAGAACGTTGCATCTGCCAACTATTCCCACTTCAAAAGGGAAGTTCCTGGTGCTTTGATGTGGTCACACATCGTTCATCTTCCTGCACTCTGCGGTTCCGCCCCTATCTAAGCTTCTTTTTTCCCCCTAAGCTTCTTGATAGACTTGAAATAAAAAAACCAACCTGCCTCCTTTCTCAAAATCCTCTATGCAGATGTATCCCGCACTTACAGGTCTTGATGTAAAAACAAAAACACTGCCACGACACACAGTCAACCCTATGTGATGTTTCTGAGTCAGGTTGTCTCGACGCTCTCCCACGAACAGCTGGTGGGTTTGAACGCTGACCTTGAGGTTAGCTGCCTGGCACTTACCCAAAGCACCACCCGCGCTGCTCTACAGCTCTCAGGTCCTCAAGGTATGTATGGAATAAAAATAACCCATCTGTGTTACATTGGTAGGCTTATTTGGAGTTTTCTGATGAAGTACCTTATACCAGAACCATCCATTTATGTTTCTTTGGTCTGCTTTTAAAAGTTCTAAGCAGCATCTAAGTGAGTGTGCCTTATGTTTTGTAATAAAACATTTGGTTTAGAAACACAAGACATAAATTTTGTTTTCGTGATAAATGAGGAAACCTGGTTTCTCTTTGTAAAATCCTACTCTGGTATTTTTCGAGAACATATCCGTGACACATATCTAATATCTATCGAGAGAGAAATGGCTTCCACTGTTACAGAGGCAGGTGAGTCCAGACTGGTTCAAGGCCGTGGGCCAGATGTTCAGCCGGAGGCTTCTCCTGACTCCAGTTGCTACAGGGGCAGATTAATCAGGAAACAGGTAGACCACAGGCTGTTGGGTGCAGAGAGGGATGACTCACAAGGGCAGGCTTGTGGCTGCAAAATCCAATGAATTCAAGTTTGGCGGGTCAGATGGTAGCCTGCTGGTGGCTTCAGGGTCAGCAGGAAATATGGCGGGCCACTCTGTTGGGGCACATCTTTTAAGAACAGGAAGCTACGCTCTCCAGTAAAAACATGACAATGACTTTGCAGTATCAGTCACAAGTAAGATGAAGAAACTTTTAAAGGAATGATCATTGTATATGATGAGAATGTTGCGAGAGAGTTGCATGAGTAGGTGAGGTCAAACGAATAGCCAGAATGCTTGTCCAAGATTCGGTTAGCTACTAACGAGTGCTGAGTAGAGCAGGGACAGATTACTGGGGTGGCCACATGGCGACCACTTACAGGAAGCAAAAGGGAAGGTTGGCCAAAAAGGTTCAGAAATGTAGTAGCTGAAATACCGAGTGTTGGCGTGAAGAAGCATTCACTAACATTCGGGAGGTACATTTTGTGTTTGAGCAGAGGTAGGAGTAGAAAGAGAGGTCTTCTATCTTCAGTGTGTCTGGAAGGTACTCGGTACTGTAACGGCTAGTCACTATCTGCCCCCTCCCCCACACAAAAAAACAAACAAACACTGCTCTATCCCCAAGTCTGGTGACTCTATAAGACAGAGTCTAACTGCCTCACAGAGTTTCTGAGGTTGTGATCTTTATGGAGACAGACTTCCACATCTTTCTCCTGGGGAGAAATTAGTGCGTTTGAACCTCAGGCTTTTCTGTTAGCAGGAGAGTGCTTTTAACCACCAGGGCTGATCAGCTTATCAATAGGACTATATCTACCCCTCTCCTACGATGGCATTTACCCAACATCCTGCATTTATGAGCTCTTCTCCCTCAAGCTGCTGACCCATTGTCCTTGGAACGTTTAGAGAGTAAAAAGGTTGTTGACTCTGAACACCTCTAATACCACCTTGCTGGGAGATTACTTACCCGTAGGGCTCTGTGGTTCATCTTTCCAAATTCTGCTGTTAGCATGTGTGTTCTCTCTGGAGACACCCATCAAAAGTTTGAAAGCGATGGACATTGGGCCTCTACTCAGTACTCCCTCAATACAAGAACACTTTGTTCTATTAAACTGGCATTCCATGATGCTCACCTTCCCTACACAATCGCTGAAGACAAAGGAGGTGTATGGGCAAGTGTAGTGAAGAGGGCTGATGGTGCCTGGCTATCAAAAGATACAACATCTGGGGCATTGACGGCTTGAAGATAAACAAGCAGCCATCTAGTTGAGAGGCAACAGGGCCCAAATGGAGGAAGCATACAAGCCTATGTGATCACGGGGTATTGATGGAATCAAGTATCAGCCATCAAAAAACAAAAAATCTTATCATTGTGAATGACAGGGGGTGCTCGAGTGGAGACTCAAGGCCCATCTGTAGGCAACTGGACATCCCCTTACAGAAGGGTCACAGGGAGGAGATGAAATAGTCAGGGTGCAGTATATCACCGTTGAAACATAAATCTTTCCTCTAGTTCTTTAATGCTTCCTCCACCCCCACGCCCCCAACTATCACGATCCCAATTCTACCTTATAAATCCAGCTAGACCAGAAGATGTACACTGGTACAGAAAAGAGCTGGAAACACGGGGAACCCAGGACGGATGGACCCCTCAGGACCAATAGTGAGGGTAGTGATGCCAGGAGGGCAGGGGGAAACAAGGGGAGCCAGGATGGATGGATTGTGATAAGAGTTGTATGAGCCCCCAATAAAATGATTTTTAAAGGAAACTGTTGAAAGCATCTCAGCCTCTGAAAGGCATTTCATGAGGGACACGAGCCAACTCCACCCAGGGAAGCCTCTCAGGTTGCCAACCCTCAGAAATGCCGGGGAAGGAGATGTGCTGATCATTTAAAGCTGCCGAATTTGTTATGTGGTGACAGGTCACGAAGGCAAAGGGTCTAGCAAATGATCTTAGTGTCCTTTCCAGGTGTTTCAAGCTATCCGGGAGAGGTAGTTTGAATGCAGAAAAAAATTGGAATTCCTGGGCTATTCTAGTGATTTTTAAGATCAACTAAACAATATTTGAAAAGAGAAATCTAGAGAAACGTTCATGAAGCCCCGATGGTGGAGTAGTTACACAGGCTGCAATCTGCACAGTCGGCGGTTTGAAACCAGCAGCAGCTCCTTGGGAGACAGACAGGGCTTTCGACTCCCGCCAACAGTTACAGTCTGGGAAACCCACAGGGGTGGACTCCACGGCCGTGAGAGAGAAAGTTTCAGGTCATTGGCCATCTGATGTGCCTGAATTGCATTTTGCTAAATAGAATTACATTGTTTTAAAGTGTAAATATTTTATCAAGATGAATCAACATTTAATTAATATGCCTCTGAAAAATAGGGTTATAAAAGGATCTCCTTTGCTACATTTTTACATGTATGTACTATTTAATTCACGTATGCAATTATCAAATGTTGCTACATAGTCATGTCAGTTAGCCACAATAGGGACTAAGGGGTTGTCTCACCGATGTCTACACAGGGTCCCAACAAAGGAATTGGAAAGAAATCAGGCCCATTAATTAGACACTTACAGAAAGAACCAAATTGAGCATGCTCAAATACAAGCCCCCCCAGGCCCAGGTAGGAGGTCCACCTGGGTGCACAGACTAGGCCCAGCCACATGACATCATCCAGGTGCGCTTAAACTCAGCCAATGAGGTCCGCCAATACCGTCAACCACGCCTCCCCAGCCGGAGGAGATAAGAGCCTGCCACAGGAAGGCCAAGTCTCTTTGGCTGCTCTCTTGTTGGGGTGCGTGCTTGCAGGTCAGAGGCGGGTGCATACACTCTGCTTGGGTCCTGGGCCCCAAGTTCCCACTCAGGCCTCTCTCTCAGGGTGCTCTTTGGGGATTTCCTGCTCTGGGCCCCTGGGATTTCCTGTGGACACCTGAAACTTCCCCTTTCCTCGTAAAAATCACTCAGATTTGCTTCTGCCGTGTGAATTCTTTCAGCTTTGCGAAGCAAGACCCAAGGTACAAACCACTCCAGAAACCTAACAACCAGAAAGCAATACACTTTAAGGAAATGCACTGGGGGTGGGGTGGGGGGTGATAAATAAATAAAATTTCTGTTTGAAAAGCAAGTCATTTCTCTATCCCCTTTAGATCTCCTGGCTGACCAGCTATAGACAGTGGAGAGCCAATTTAAATGTGGATTTTGGTGGCCCAATCCCTCCAAGAGCAGTAATAAGCAGCAGGATCCCCTGAGATGATGGGGGTGGGGGTGGTGTGTGTGTGTGTTGGTGGCCCAATCCCTCCAAGAGCAGTAATAAGCAGCAGGATCCCCTGAGGAGATGATGGGGTGGTATGTGTGTGTGTGTGTGTGTGTGTGTGTGTGTGTGTGTGTGTGTGTGGTGTTCCTCATTCGTTTGTCCTGTGTTGGGAACGAGGATAAAAGATGACAGCTTGCCTGTGTTCCTGGAGCCAAGTATGATCGTCAGGCTAGCACTGAGCCTCCGTCCAGACTCAGAAAGAGAGCAGAGGCCACTGGCAGACATCACAGAAAATGAACCCCCTCCGTGGGAAACAAAGATTTCTCCCAAATTGTCTCCCCCAAATATAGGCCAAGCCTAGCTTCTTGCTACACGTGGCAGATGACTATACACTTGGAGGTCAACGAAATTAGGTCAGAGGTGATTCTCCCTATGGGTTATCAGCCATCTAGAGCAATCTGACTTTATCTTCTGCCTCACCCTAAAGAGGGCCCACTCCCTTCTGATAAGGCTGGTAGGAAATGGTTTCCCTGAAGGAGAGCCCAGGGAGGTCAAGCCCACTCAAGGGTGACCAAGGTTAAGCAGCTAGCATGAATCTAGGGTCTGCCCTTCTTATCACATTACACCCCTAGTTCCTCCCCTTCCTATCATGTGTACACCCCTAGCTCATCCCCTTCCTGTTACGCTTACGCCCATTCTATATCCCCCTCCTATTGCTCGTATTGCCTACTGTACAATCCCTTCCTGTGATGTATGATGTCCTTACCTGTAATTAGGAGGCATGCACACCCCCAAAGATAGATAAGCCTTGGTTAGCAATAAATCGGCCGCTCGCTCCCTCCTGTAATTCCCCCCTTCCAAATCCTCACGTGGACCACCAAGCTGGGCTGAGGTGAGCATGCTACTACGAAATATGTGACTCCTTTATTTTATTCTCCCTTCTACCTCTCCTATTCCTCTATGACTTGACTGTAGTCTTTACTTATTATCACTGTACAATTGCGCCTGCCAGGCCTGTGGTGATTTGTTAGGGGTGGGCTTCCCTGACGCCCCCTCTTCTCAATCATCTTCAGGTAGATCACCCACAGCCGGGTGTCACTCATTCCCGGCATCATCATACTTTCCTGAATGACTCCCATACTTTTTTGAATTACGGAGAAATAGCTTTTTAGCCAAACTACCTCTACGGCATGGCTCGCAAAGACCTGTGTGGAAAATATGAGAAGTTTGGCAAGACAACATGAGCTCTTCAGCCACACGGGGCGGTGCTAAGAGGACGGACAAGGAGGCTGCCTGGAGAGGTGAATGCTTGTGATAGTCAAAGAGCAGAGTCCTGGGGGCAGGGAGGAAAGTAGAAGGGGCAGTTTGTGGGGTGGTGTTAGAAGCTTCCCCCCTTTTATCACAGCCAGCAGAAAGGAGGGCAGCAGTGGAGAGAAGCGTGAGGTAACTGCAGAAAGGGCTGAAAGCATGCTATCGTCTCTCCTGACGAGAATACGGCATCTTCTCTTCCTCCATCATCCCTACACTCAGCCTTTCAAGGCTATCCTTAGGAGATGAGTCCTCTGTGTGATAGGTGGAATGGTCCTGCCCCAGGGAAAGGCGGGAGGCGTGGAAATTAAAAGAACAGGCTTAATTAGGCCATCCCTCCCAACCGTGGGGAGAGGCAGGACAGGGTGGAGGGCCAGGCACGCTTCTAGGTCCTTCTTCAAGGAGAATGCATTACATCACTGCTTTTGTTTGCTTCCACCCTCAGAATGCAGTACATTCCTTTATAATGGGACTATAAACACTGATGGAAAAGCCAAATGGAAACACGGCGCAGTTCCTGGTTTAGATTAGCAATGCCCACCGATCTCGGCATGAGCCATGAGTTGATTCCACGGAGCTGGACGTGCCTGTGGAAATTAACATCAGGAGAACAGCAAGTCCCTTCTCTTTGCAGTGTGGCTTGGCTGCAAGGCTCACTGCTGACACGGTGGACAAGTCTCCAGCCTCCTGTCCCTCTTGGAAGCCTTGGGACATAGAAGTGGAGAAACCCAAAAGCAGGCATGATAGTCCAGTGGTACCCATCAGAATGGATGGATCGTCGTTAAAGTAGTGAAGCACTTCTGGACCGGCCAATAGACAGAGCTGCTGCCCCGGACGCCCCCATGATCCCTCAGGACCGTTGCAGGGTAATGCAGCTAAGGGTGATTGCCTGTCCTACAGCAGCCTTCAGGAGACTGCTCAGGGAAGAGCATCCCTTCTAACTGGCTAGTGTCTGGGCCCTACCAGTGGTTGAGGAGTTTTCATATTCTTCTTGCCCACAAGCTTGTATAGACGTTGGGTGTCCACCCTCATGAGGAATGGCTCTCAGCATAGTGCCGTGCACTGGCATGGAAGCCAACACCGCAGGACTCAGGTTCTGGCTCGGCCACCCACGAGCCAAGTGAACTTGGCCGGTCCTTCGGCCTCTAGCCCTCGGTTTCCTCGTCTGCAAGCATCAAGCCGCGAGAGAGGAGGCCGAAACCCGAAGTGCCAAACACATGCAAGTCGGTTCTTCTTTCTATAGAGCTATATGCTTACTTCTGACGCATCTACGTTCTCCGTCTCACACAGGACCCGAGCCTCAAGACTGCCTTTCTTCTCTCTTCCTCGGCTCCTGCCTTGGACTCTTCTTGCACTTGTCTCAGCCTCTGTCCACTGCTGTCCTGCTGGCCAGGAAATGAGCTTGTATGCTTCCGCAGCGAACCCATCAACAGCCCCTCCCACCCCTTCCCGACTCTCAAGACTCCTTCAGGATCACACACCTCTGCCCTTGGCACAGCACCCCAGCTGCTTTCTTACCGTGGCCCTCTCTAGTGTGGCCAGCAGAGCTCCAGTTGTTCTTCCTGGATTCTCGGAGACCCCTGGGGTTGGTCCTTCCACCCACCACTTCACTCTCCTGATCTCTCCCCCGACTCGCCCCAGATTTGTAAAGTTTTGGGTCTTTCCCTTATAATAAAAGTATTCTAGGCTCATTGTAAGATATTTAGAAAACACAGATATTAAAAAAAAATGAAGCCATTCATAGTCTCCATGTGTCTCGGCTGTTGCCCTGAGGTGCGGCGAGTCGGTCCTGGCTCATTGCAACCCTGTGTCCGGCGGAAGGAAGCGCTGCCAGGCCTGCTCCCTCCATTCACTGTGGTCGCGTTCAAGCCGGCCATGGCAGCCACTGTGCCGATCCACCTCGTCGAGGGTCTTCCATGATGCTCCTTCCCAGGTACTGGTCTCTCCATCATCTCCAACATCTCATCATCCTTGTTTCTTAGGAATATTCTGGCTATTCTGCTTCCCAAACAGATTGTTCTTTGGTTTTGTTCTTTTGCCTGTCCCTGGGACTCTCCACGTGCTTTGGCGGGGCCCTGATTCACCTTCTTCTTTGGTCTTCCTTATTCGGCATCCAACTTTCACAGGTATCTAAGCCCATTGAAAACACCATGGCTTGGGTCAGGCACGACCTAGTCCTCATAAGGACACCCTTGCTCGCTGACATTTTAGAGAGGTCTTGAGTCCTTCGTCCAGCAGGCAGAGTTCTGCCTGTGTGACTGGGAATCACTGAAAGGGCTCCTTCTCAGTCTCCAACCCTCAGTCTTGCTGTCAGTAGCATCCAGCCACCCCCGTTGTTAATCTGTACAAGTCAACGCTCCACGTGCTTTGGTCTAAGAGACTATCCTATACATACAAACATCCCCTTTCCTCAACAGTGCTGTAAACTACACAATGGGCTAACGTAATTGATCACATCAATAGATGTACCATAGACCATATGATTAATGATGTCCTCCAATAAAATTATAACGATGTCTGTAGGGTGCACCAGGGACACAGATGAGCCATGGATACACGAATGGATTTTGAGTTCACGCTGAAGCCTAGCCTTCATCTAAAAACAATCCGTTCGTACGACCTGGCCCTACATGATACTTGCCTTCATGAACAGATCACTGACGATCCGGGTGCGATAGTAAAGTGTAGTGAAAAGAGGAGGTGGTGCCCCGCTGGGGTCTTAAAGGTTTGTCCCTAAACAAGCAGCCAGATTATCTAAATAGGTCCTCAGCTACACAAAGCAGCAGCACACCAGCCTGTGTGGCCCCAAGGACTTTCAATAATAAAATCAAAGTCGGAGGAAGGAATGGCACTAAAGCCTCAATTCTGAACTCCCAGTTTTGCAGAGGGCTGGATGACTGTGAGAGCCCAAAGCCCATGTTCAAGGCCTCCACATACACTGGGCCTCCGATGAACCCCCTCTGACCATGCGTGGGCGCCTCCTTAGCAGACAGAGCGTGCGGTAGGGTGGATTACTGCAGGTGTAGACGGGCTAGAATGGGACACCTTATCACTTGAGCTCCGTGTTGACCCATTCCTAAGAGAAGCCAGGAGTGTGGACAGAAGTCCTGTGAGTCCAGGGACTGTGGGAAGGCCTTCCGGTGAGGCCTGGCTTCTGGGCGCTGTGTTTGGTTTCTTGAAATGACCTTTGGAGGCTGCTGGGAAAATAGCAGACGACCCATTGCCCTGACTCGACTGTACCCACTTTACCAGGAGTTTACCAAGTCAAGAGTCACCATGAAGATTTCACAACTACCCCAGGAAGAAGGTGCTAAGTGGCCACTGCTGGCCTGGCCAGTGGAGAGGGTGCTTGAGGTCAGAGCCTTACTTGGTATGAGAGTGAGAGAGGACGGTGGTCATTTGTAGCTCAGCAAGGAGTCTCCAAGGCCTCAGATGTGGAGGTGCACACACTAGGAGCAGGGAGTGCTTCATGCTTAGTTCCCTGCAGCCTGTCTCATCCGATGCCTGGAGACTAAGTCACGGAGCCAAAGCCTTGACTGTAACTCCCTCGTGCTGGGTCCACCATCCTGATGACAGGCTGAGGTGAGATTCTGGAAAGGGCTACAAAGGATTCACATCCCAGGAAACGCCCTGAATGGCCGAGAGACTGTCACAGGGAGATTTAGAGGTTATCTGCTGGACACAGAAGGGGCTGGTGTCCTAGAGAAGCCTCTGACTACACTCTCATGGACTAGCATGGTGTCCTAGCTGATGTGTCCGTCAACAGAAATGTTGACACACAGCTTATGGTTGCTTGTTTAATCTTCCCAACAATGTCAAGAAGTGGATACAATGTAGCCACAGAGAGGATCAGAAATATTCCCAGGACCACCCGCTCTGCAATGAGTTCATACGAAGAGGCCCCTCAAGATCAAAGGAAATCATGAATGTGGAATGATGTGGCCAGTCCAAAACCATCACACATGTTGAGCCTTGGTGGTATCGTGGGTTGCTAACCACAAGGTCAGCAGTTTGAAGCTACCAGTGGATCCCCAAGAGAACAAGGAGGCTGGCTGGCTCTCATAAAGGTATCCAAACTCAGAAACCCACAGGCGCAGAGTTCTACTCTGTCCTACACGGCCCCTCAGAGTTGGAAACAACTCAATGTCATGTGTGTTACGAATTGTTTTCCTATTTCTGATCTCGTAACTGTTTTGTTTAAAAACTGTATTTTAACTCAACACTTCTCAAACATTCATGTACATAAGAATCACTTGGAGATGGTGCTAATATTCCGTTTCTGATTCAAATGGTCTGAGTGGGGCCTGCATGTCTAACAAATTCTCCCTGGGAATGCTGACGCTAGTTTCTGAAGCACACTTTGAATAGCAAGCCCAAGGTCATACTGACCGAAAGGAATAATATCATGTAAACCTCAAATGGAGTAGCCACATCGGGCCAGAGGGTGGGGAGAGGGCTTCAACAGGTGAAACAACTTTAATATATTTTATTTAATCTGCTATACTCAAAAAATATTTTCAATAGGTAATTTTTTTCTCATATTGACAAGCTATGTTACTGTTTTTTAGTCTGAATGCTACTGTGCGTTGTGCACTGATAGCGCATCTCAGTTCATTCTATCTAACCACATTTCAAGTGCTCAGGAGCTTCATGGGGCCAGCGATTAACCTTGTCTGCCAGGCCATTCTAAGTCTTCGTGTAAGGGAAGGTGCAACCTGAGAAGAGAGATTCCCAAGCCTCCTTGAAGGCAGTCCGCCCCGATGGCAGGTAAACAGCCGGAGATGAAGACTGGAGCGTGTAGGCCATAAAGCCAACTGTGACTCACGGTGTCCCCACGGGTGTCAGAGAAACACTTGCTCCAGGGGGCTTTCAGGGGCTGGATGTTGGGAAAGAGATCGCCAAGTCTTTCTTCTGCAGTGCCCCTGAGTAGATCTGAACCTCTAACCTTTCAGTTTAGCAGGCAGGCAAGGTAACCACCGGCATACCCTGGGCCACCTGTGTAACAGCAAACACTCAACCCTGGAACAAGAAGAAAACACCTGGTGCGTTAGAGTCTCTCTGGGGTGGGGCTCTTTTGTTTTTTCACTTGACTTTCCAAGTATTTCACAATGTAGTTGATTCATTTCATAATTGTGTTAGTGTGGGTTGACTAGAGAAACAAATTCACAGACACTATATATGTGTATAAGAAAGAGCTTTACATAACTGTATATTAAGGAAAACATCCCAGCTGAGTCCAGGTCAAGTCGGTAAGTCGGATATTACCCCATATATTGATACTAATCCATAAATTCCTCTTTAGACTCACACAGCCATGCAATGATGATGAATGCAGGAAGAGCACAGGCTGGTGGGTGCAAACTCTTGTGGATCCAGTGGGGGGTGGAAGCATCTCAGCACTGGCATGGGTCTTCATGTGGCTCCTCCAGCTCCAGGGCTCAGATCCATCAGCATAGCTCGATGTGGCTTTTCATCAGGAATATGAAGCAGAGAGAGTGTGTCTGGCCCATAGTGAGCTATTTATCTCTGCCCCGCCTCCAAATGAGGTCATCAAGCTGCGACCTGATTGACAGGCTAGACGCCACCCCTTCACTCTTAATAGTGTCAAGTTGACACCAGATGATGTAATTACCACAATAATGTTTTTTAATCAATATTTTTAAAAGGAGTTAGGGCAGAGATGGAAGTTTGGAACTCGAGGGGATTTAGGAAGTCATGTGCCCTTCCACGAGTGTCCCAGCCTCAAAGAAAGAAGAGACCACAGGTAAGGGATAGCAGGGGCTCTGACGAGCATATGGTTCCTAAAGCAGCCAGAGGCTAGCCTCCCAAGGCCACGTCTAAAGGCAAGTTTTAAACCACGGAGCAGAGAGAGGATGCCTCTGTCCTGGACTCCTACCACCTACTTCCCAGAGTACAGCCCTTGACTCACTCCGCAGAAGGAACCATTGCCAAGGATGCAAAGGAAACACAACCCACACGAAGCTCTTCTCTGAAAGCTCCCCTTCCTTTCCCACAGCCTCTGCTCGTCCGATGGTAGGGAATTTGCTCCCAGCTCCCAGGCTGTCACTCTGCCACTACTTCCTAGGGAAGCAGGGGACCGGGACAGCCTCTCTGAAGCCCACGGCCTTGGGGCACAGCAAAGGCTGGGGCCTGCTGTTTCCTTCAATCCCTATTAATGCATTTGGGGTCTTCCCTGAGCAGACAGGCTTGCTTGCATGGCTGTGTGTCTGCATGTCTGTTTGCCCTCTCAGAGCCACCTGCTAACCCCCGGAGAGCCCCATCCTGGTCCAGCTCTCAGTCCAACCAAACTCACTGTCATTGAGTGGCCCCGACTCATAACGGCCTATGGGACAGAGTCGAGCTGCCCCTGTGGGTTTCTGAGACCGTAAATCTTTATAGGAATAGACACCCTCGTCTTTCTCCTGCAGAGCAGCTGATAGATTCAAACCTCCAACCTAGCGGTTAGCAGCTCAGGACGTCACTGACCAGGAGAGTCCCTGGAGAAGGACAGTGTGCTGGGTCAAACAGGTCCGTGAAAACCCCGTAACAATGGGTTCCACCATATCAATTGTGAGGATGACCCAGGACCGGGCAGTGTTTTCTTCTGCTGGACAGGGGGCCACTATGAGTGGCACTGACCCGCCACCTACCCGCAGCAGGAGTTCTCAGATGCAGCTGAGAGCCAGCCTCCCAGAGTACACCAAACCCACCAGCTGGGCCAACCTAGGGATCAAGGTAGGAACTTGTAACTTAGGTGAGAGAAAGGAGGGCCTGTGAGAAAATGGCCAGGGGCAGGGTTCCCCAAGGCCGTGGGTAGACAAGTTCTCCATGTGTGTAAGCTGGAGGGGCTGTGAGGCAACCGAGGTACCTGACTCAGGAGAAGCCCAGCAGGGAGAGGTCCTTCAGGAGGCCTGGTCGCCCAGCACAGGTGTGGTCCTTACGTCATTTCATGTCAACTTGATAAGGAAGCGCAGAGGTGGAGTCTAGCCTGTCAATCAGGTCACAGCCTGATGATGCCTCCTTGTGGGCGTGGCCTTCTCATAAGGGTTCTGAGAACTTCCTCTCTTTCTCCCTGGAGGTGGGCCATACACTCTCTCTGCTTCACGGTCCTGCTGTGGAGAAGCCACACTCAGAGGGCTGGAGGAGCCACGTGGAGACCCGCGCCAGCACTGAGATGTTTCCACCGCCATTGGATCCATTAGACTTTGCAACCACCAGCCTGTGATCTTCCTGCATTTTGCTTCATTGCATGTGACTGTGTGAGTCTGAAGAGGGATTTATGGACTGCTATGACTTATGGGTTAGTGTCGGACGTAAGGACTTGATCTGGACTGGGCTGGGATGTTTTCCTCCATGTACAATTGCTCTTTGATATAAAACTCTCTCTTACACATATATGAGTGCCTCTGGATTTGTGTCTCTAGTCAACCTGACTGAACACAGCAGGCTTGTAGGCATGGCGTTTTTTACCAGTCAGTTGGAGCTGGCCCAACATTGGAAGGGAGCTGGGAGCCAGGTGCCTTACCAGGCTCCTCACTCCTCAAGTGGCCACTTGGTCTCCCACTTAGCCTCATCTTGGGACACTTTTCAGTTACTTGTGTTCATTTTTTCTCATAAAGCACAATACATTTACTTCTCCCCCCCTATGGTTTTAGTGAGCAATAACACACCCATTATGCCTTCCATCGTTTAGTTGGATTTAAGAAGAGTTGCATAGACATCATCACAGTCAGTTCCAGAACACCCTCCCCCATCCTATATTTGTTACTTGCTCCCCATTTCCCGCCATCCCCTGTCCCCAAGTCTAATAAGCCAAGACACCACTTACTGTCTCTATACATCTGCCCATCCTGTGCTGCATGTACTGGAAAACAGACAAAAAAAGAAAGAGAGAGAGAGAGAAAATAGCAAGTATATGTTTAAAAATAAACAACATTATTAAAATAAACCAGATTTGGGGGGGGGGGGCTCTGTCTAGAAAGTAGCAGGAAACCTTGACAACTAATAGCAAATCCAGAACAGGAGCAGGCGCGGGGAGCAAGATTCAAGGTGCCGTATTTTCACCTGCCATCACGGAGGTTACGTAATCATTGAACCATGATTGATATACTAGTGTGTAATTACTTAACGACTGTCTCTGTCTGACAGCACGGCTCATCACGCCCCTTGATGATGGCCAGAGGGTCCACACCAGCAGCCTCGTCTCGTTGGTGGAGGGACCCTGCGGGTGGACTTGGTGAATACACGTACGTCTTATTAATAAAGATAAATGCATGCCCCGGGCGGAGGGTCCATTTTTTCTTACACACTATTTGCATTTGCATCTATGTATTGTTATTGTTGTTTTTATCCTTAGCACTTTATTTTGTTTGTTTTTATTGTGTCTGTTGGGTTTTCCAGTTTGTGACTGAAGCACAGGAGGAGGAGATGCATAGAGATAAGAACTGATGTGAGGTCTCAGAGGGGTGGGAGAGGCAGGGGCGGGAAATGGGGAGCGTTGGGAGAGTGAACAAAGTATGTGGGAGGGGGGGAGCACTAGAACAGATGGTGATTGCACAACTAACTCATTTTAAAAGTGATTTCACCATGGGTGTGTGGGGGGGGAAGTATTCTAAAATGGATTGTGGTAATGGTGGTGCAAATCTTCTTGATATGGTTGAACTATTGGATTGTGCGAGATGGGTGGATGACGTGCCAATAAAACGGTTGAAATATATATAGATATGGGAACAAACAAAAAGAGACTTATTCCAGAATCCATCCATCACAGATAATATCAGAGGGTGTCTTTGCGGCATTTCCCCCCTACGCATTTACATACATTTCCCATCCGACATTCAGAATCTCTACAAGAAAGCAGAGGCACCGCCGCCAGTCTGTAAACAACACGCAGCTAGCTTCTGCTTTAGTGGTGTCTGGTCTTCAAACAGAGAGCCAAGAACATGGCCCCTTAGGCCTGTCCTTGTGAATACACGGCTCCCTTAAAGAGATACAGTCTCCAAATGGGACATCCCCCCACAGAGGGGTCACAGGGAAGGGATGAGTCAACCAGGGCGCAGTAAGGCACCGGTGAAACACACAATATTCCTCTGGTTCCTTAAGGCTGCCTCACCCCCCACTATCATGACCCAGTCCTGTCTCCTACTCGGACTAGACCGGAGCATGTACACAGGTACAGATAAGAGATAAGAGCACACACACAAGAAATCCAGGAACAGGAATGGGAATAGCGATACCAGAAGGGGAAGGGGAAGGTGCGGAGTGGGGAGAGGAAGGGGGTACCGATCACAATGATCGACATATAACCACACACACACCCTTCCAGGGGGATGAGCAACAGAAACCATGGGGGAAGGGAGACAGCGGTCAGTGTGAGATATGAAAATAATAACAATTTATAATTTATCAAGGGGTCACAAGGGTGAGTGGGGAGGGAGGGAAAAAAGAGGAGCCAATATCAAGGGATTCTAGAAAAGAATGACGGCAACACATGTACAAATATGCCTGGTACGATTGATGCACTGATTGTTCTAAGAGTTGTAAGAGCCCCCAATAAAAATGATCTCTCAATAATAAATAATAGATAGATTAAAAGAGTTACAGTCTCCAAAATCCACAAGGGCAGGTCCCCTATCCTGTAGGCTCACTGTGCATCCACGAGGAAGAATTTGGAGTTTGACTGCTCTTCTGTAGCAGTACCCAGAGTGGCCACAAGAGAGGGCTGTTTCTTCATGCAAGCTTTTATCCTCCAGCCCAGGATTAGCAACTTCCATCCAAGCCCCTCAAGGTCACACCTGGATTTACTGTTCCTTTCACTCACTCGATCAAGGGCAGTGAATATGTACACGCCGCGGAGACGATCCCTACGCCTAGCGACCTAAGGGACAAAGTCGAACTGCCCCTGTGGGTTTCTGAGAGTTTAGAAATCCTTATGGAGGGTCTTGCTATGTGGAGTGGCTAGTGGGTTCAAACCACTGACCTTTCTATTAGAAGCTCAACAGACAGCCCATTATGTGGTGGTGGGAGTGTGTGTGTGTATGTGTGTGTGTGTAGCAGTGTGAGTGTGTGTGTGAATGTGGAGTGTGTGTGTGAATATGTGCATGTGTGTGAATGTGGAGTGTGTATGTGATATTCCCAAAAACATTACCATCAGATTCATCCCAATACAGTGACCCTAGCGCTTCTGAGGCTATAAATCACTTTTTAAAAATCATTTTATTGGGGGCTCGTACAACTCTTATCACAATTCATCCATCCATCCATTGTGTGAAGCACATTTGTACCTTTGTTGCCATCGTCATTCTCAAAACATTTGCTTTCTACTTGAGCCCTTGGTATCACCTCCTCATTTCCTCTTGGCTCCCCCTGAGGCTATAGATCTTTACAGGCGCAGAGAGCCTCGATTTTCTTCCTTGGCTCACCTAGTGGGTTTGATCCAGTGACCTTGTGGTGAGCCATCTCACACTTACCCAGCATGGCCATTGGGGCTCCTTTCTAATGATACAAAATGTGTATTGTGGTGCAGGACATACACAGAAAATCCACCAGTTCAGCAATAACTCCCTGGACAATTCAGCGACCAAGTCATCCAGTCATATTCACCCTCCCCCTCCACGTGGTTTCTGTCCCCCCCCCCTTCCCCCATGGCTCCTGAGTTGTTTTCCATTTGAGCCCATGTCCTTCGATCGTAAAAGAACACAATGCATCGGGCAGGCCTGCTTGGCTAGGTCAAGGGAAACGGGTTTGGTTTTCCTTTGAGAAGTCAGTACAGAGGGCATGCTCCTTAGAAAGGAGGATGGCAGAAACATCCTCTCGTGTACTTTGGACGTGTCGGGAGGGACCAGGCCCTGGAGAAGGGCGAGATGCTCGGCCGAGAGCTGGCGAATAAAGGAAAGCTCCTGGCGGGATGAATCCACGACACAGGAGCTGCTGCCTCGCACTCTGGCCGAGCGCTGGCCGTGGGGATGACGCAGGACCAGGCAGTGTTTTTCGGTTTCGTGGTCCACGGGATGACTATGAGTCAGAAATGATTCATAGCTCTTAACAGCAGCAGCAGCAGCAGCAGCAGCAACAGCAATTGTTTGGTTTGAAGAAAACTTCCGGAGAGGGGAAATAACCAACCAGAGGATAGATGGCATTCATTGGGCCAAGGGGGAGAGAATTTTCTACAAGGGGGATGTAGGGGAAGAGGTGGGAGTCGGGGGATGGGGAGAGCTATTGGGAGGGGTGTTGATAAGTTGTTTAAGATGCTGAATGCAAAAATCATCTGCTCTGTAAACCTCAATGTCATTTGCAATAAAAAAATGTGGAAGAGGACCCAGAAAACCAGAACTTCCAGAGCTATGCTTGTGGTGAGGGTTTGAAGATTTTTTTTTGTTAAGCATGGGGGTGACATCTGACCTCCTCCAGCTACGGATGGAGGAGGGAAAATCACCACCATTCGCATCAGCTGCCCCAGGCGGACGCCCCGGAGCTAAGGGCATACCTGCCCCTCACCCTCCAGTCTTCCTCACTGATACTGATACCAATACATGGAAGAAAATTGTGTGCAGTGGCATTTGACCCCCAGCTTTGCAAGGGGACAGGAACCCCATCATCATGTCAGTATTGGCGGCAAAGGCCAACTCCTAGGAGGCTGAAGTCGGACAATCGTCCACTCCTCAGCCATCCTTCCCAAGGCCCGCTCTGCTTCTTGGCTGGGTTCTAGAATTCATTGCAGTGGCCACACGGGACTCTCAGGCAATGCTCACAATGTTAAGGTTGATTAGGGAAGGTAACAGGGCACAATGCAGGTGAGAAATACTCAGGGTACAGTTGTTCAATAAGGATCGTTCCTTCCTTGCGGTGCCTGCAGCCAGGACTCTCCATATGCCCTTGTGTTCCCCTGGCTTCAACCCTGATGCTCAGGCAATGTTACAAAGCTCTTTGGGGGCTTCCAATAAATGCCCGGGGGTATGCCACTCCACTGTAAGCCCAGAGGCACTCAGCTCCCCCAATAAGTGCCCAGAGGCACCCTACTCCACGGCCAGCCTCCTGCCCCAAAGCACTCGGCCTGACTTGCTCTGTGGGCCAGGTCTCACACTCTGGTTCGCAGTGCTGCTGCTGCACCTCTGGTATCATAGCTGTTTCCGGGATCTAGAAGGCTCAATGCGCAGAGATCTCAGGGTTCCAGCGTCACACCCAACTGCTGGCACTTCCCTCTGGCTGGTGGTAAGATTTACCCCATTTCCTGCTTCTGACGTGGTTCATTTCACACTCAGCAGGATGGCCCTTCGAAATCAACCGTGTTCACCACCACTCACAGCCAAACCATAGAATCCAATCAGTACCTTTCCTCACCGTCTCACCCAAACTCCTCGGGAAGATGAAATCCTTGGACCAGAATAATTTATTTCATTGCCAAGATGATCTCGGGGCAGTCGTCTTGTGTGCTCCTCCAGCCTCCACAAATGCCAGAGAGAATCTGAAATTCTTTTCTCCATTCACCGGCCCCCCACCCCCTGTTGATTGGGATTCTTGGATAGAACATTTGGGTGAGATGTTCCGTAATCGGTAGCCAGGCACGAGCAAGGTCTTTGGGTCTAATTCAAAGGGTAGCTGTCTCGGAGGCAGTTCACCATCCACTCCTTTTCTTTCCCCTCTTCCTGACATGCCTTCTTCCTCCCTTGCTCCAAGCAAATACGAACCAAGGATGGGAGCTTGGACATGCTTGCTTCTTCTTCTTCTTTTTAACCACAGATGCTCTGAATTTGAGGAATCTTGGGACAGTCCCTCATAGTGGGAGCCTTGGGCTTCTGAGGGATCCTTCTCCCCAACATTTTAACACGCTCCATTGGTTTGCCTCGGTTCTCAGATCAAGTCAGGACATCGCGGGCCTGCAGGGCCACGGACGTTCTATTTCAGCAGCGCAGGGTGGCTGCCCTTTAGTGTCAACAGCGCGTCCTTTGCCCTGCCTTCACACTGTGATGAAACCATAGGGAACGGGACGTTACAAGCTTCAGTTTCTGAGAAATAAACCTCCGTGGCAGTTAGCTCAAATCTGAGCCCTCTGGCTTACGCTCCCTCGTGATTGCGGCAGAGAAAAAGGCAGAAGGCCAGCTGACCCCTTGAATTCATGGGAATGTTGGGAGGGGGTGGCAAATGACATTGTGAGCAGCCGTGGGGCTTCTCGCCAAGCTGAACTTGGCCCATCCTTGAAGCCTGGCTCAAAGCCCACCTCTTCCCAAAAGCCTCCTTGGAACTCTGTCTCCCCCGCCCCCACCCCCACACTTGTGTGAGAATTCCTTGCTTACAAACCCCACTGAGCACTCACTGAATGGTCCAGTTCTTCACTATCTTTCGACAGACCCTCTTCTCCTCAAGAAGACGGACAGCACGCCTTCTCTTTTCAATTCTCCACGCCACCTCCGGACACCAAGAGGCTCTGGGTGCATGAGCACTGTGGCTGGCCTAGATGCCTTGGGACGCTGAAGTACAAGCAGATGGACTTGTGCTTTCCTGAGGTTGTGCATGGACACGTGTCTCCCCTTCACTGAAGACAGTGCCGGGTTGCTGTGAGGGTCCTTAGGCATTTGCTTCAACCAATGCCACACAGGGAGGAAAGTGATGTCATCCCCCCAGGCTCCAGTCAGGACAGCCAGAGTGTCCTGATGGTCCAGAAGGTGTCAGGTGCTTCAGCCACATGGCCTTTGGCTCTGGCTGAGAGGCATAGCTAGCCATCCTGTCCTGGGCTAGGTCCTGGAAGTGATCTTGGGAAGAGGGAAGGGGAGAAACCGAAAACTTGTTTGTTTTCAGAGCTGTCCATCTCAAGTTCCCTTATTAATGATGACAGACTTAGAAGGAATAGGCTCTCCACTTCTGAGGTATTACCCACTGAAAAACCCGTGAACAGCAGGGGAACCTTGTCAGATAGAGTGCCAGCTGAGCCGAGTTTAATAATGGGGCTAGAGTAAAGCTTTGGGGATCTTCTGATGGAAAAGCAGAACAAAACTCACTGCCGTTGAATCGATGCTGACTCAGGATGATCCTATAGTTGCAAACTTCTATTAATAATTGGAACTTGGAATGTGCCAAGTATGAATGTAAGAAAATTGGAAATCATCACAAATAAAGTGGAGCACCTAAAGATTGACAGCGTAGATATTAGTAAGCTGAAATAAATAGGTATTGGCCATTTTGAATCCGACAGTTGGACAGTTTACTGTATCAAGAATGACAAAGTCTAGAGAAATCGTGTTGCATTCCTTGTCAAAAAGTACATTTCAAGATCTACCTTAAAGTTATAATATTGTCTGTGATGAGATAATATCTATATGCCTACAAGGAAGCCAAGTTCAGACATCTATTATTCAAACACATGCACCAACCACTAAAGGCAGTAATGAAGAAACTGAAGAGTCCTGCCAACTTCTCCAGCCTGGAACTGATCAATCTTTCAATCGAGATGCACTGATGACTGTTGGCCATTGGAATGCAAAAGTTGGAAGCAAAAAAAGCATGAAGTATAATTGGAAAACATGGCCTCAATAGCAAAATTAAAACTGATAGAAAGTTGCAAGACCAGGGACTTCTTGCTGGCAAATACCTGTTTTTCAACAACCTAAATGATGATGGTACCCTTGGATCTCACCAAACGGAATACACAGGAATCAAGTTGACTGCATCGTGAGAAGAGACCACGAAGAAGCTCAATATCTTCAGCCAAAAGGAAGCCAGGGACTGACTATGAAACAGATCAACAACTACTCATTCCTAAGGACAGATTGAAGTTGAGGAAAGAGCAAACAAGTCTTTGAGAGCCCAAATACAAACGTGAGTGGCGTAGCCACCTGAGCTTTAAGACCATCTCAAGGACAGATGTGATGCATTGAACTCTAGTGACAGAAGACCTGGCGGGCTGTGAGAGGACAACAAGAGTGTCCTACATGCAGAAGTCAAAAGATCACGAAGAAAGGGCTCGGGGGAAGATGGGGGAGGGAAGGGACAAAGGGGAGCTGATATCAAGGAGTTCAAGAAAGAAAATGTGGGAAACGGATGGTTGTAGCGGATAGTTCAATACAATTGATTGCATTGAACTATAAAATATACATATATATATAGGAAAGTAAGGAAAAATACCCCAAGTTGATGTCAGCAGAAACCCTGAAACTTGCTCTTGAACACAGAGCCACTAAGGCAAATGATGAAGTGAGAGGGCTGAAAAGAACATGCCAAAGGGCAGCTAGACCTGCGTCCCACAGTGACTGCGACAGAAGGAGCTAGAAGGAGCTGCCAAGCATGAGGAGGAAAGAGTCTTGAACGGTCATGCCGTGGCATAAGGGACTGCTGCTTCTAGTTATGAGGGAGCGCCTCGTTCAGAAGACTGTAGAAAAGCCATCTCTGAAGGCACTGGGAGCTGCCAAAATAGCCAGGACTCGATGACCCAAGAACCTGGGGAGGACGGGAGCAGAGAGGTCCTGCTCATAAATGTGGGCACATCGTTTCTGTTTGCATCCCAGTCACATGACTTCAACTCAACTGCAACGGAGATTGGGAAATGGAGTCTTTAGATGGCGGGCTAAGTAAGCAGCTAAAACTTGGCACTTCTACTATTAAAAATGAAAGAGTTGCTACTGAAGGGGGAGGGGGGAAGGCAGCTAGGCCAAACCAGGAGGGCAACGTAAAGTGCAGCGGAATCCACAAAAAGACTGGACCACAGAAAATAAAAATAGATCATCTGGTGAGGGATAGGAACTGAGCTACCATACCCAGAAGGAAGTTGAAGCAAATGAAGGGGGAGGAAGAGAGTGGAGCACACCAAGGCCCACCAAGCTCAGAGGACGATAGCCCAGCTCAGAGTGGCCAATGCACAGAGAAGACCATATGGCCGGCCCCACTGCGAGATGTGATATCCTGCACTGACCCATGGCCCTACACAGGACAGCACCGGAGACACTGTGGAATGTGTGCCCGAGTTGACCCCACCACACTGAGGCAAAACACTGGGGGCATTCAATAGAGCGGCGGGGGAAGCAGAGCAAGGAGGTCCCGAGAGAGTATCAAGGATGGACTTTGGGGCCAGGGCGTGGCACCCATCAGACTCATCCGGAAAACACTCCTAAAGGTCAACAAACAGACCTTGAACTATTAGCAGGTTTTTCTTTCATTCCTTTTTCCCCTTCTTTTAGAGTTTGTATGTCAGTGGCTTTTTCATTTGTTATTTGTCCGTGTTGCTGCCGTTGTCACCATGTTCTCATGTGCCACTTTGGTGTTGTTGAGGCCATCTGCAATTTTATGCACATATTATTATCTCTGCAGGTCCACCTAGATAAGATAGGCTGAATAAACAATGTGAGAAGAAAACAGTGGGACCGACAGTTGGTGGGGGGTAGGGGGGGTGGGGAGGTGTATGGGAAAGTGGGAGATGGGGGAAGGGAGGAGGTGTTGGCCAACCCAGGGACAAGGGAACAAGGAGTGGTTCAAAACCAGTGGGGGGAGGGGATGGGAGGTCTGGTAGGGAGTGACCAGTGGGGCAATGCAACTGCGAGGAATTACTGAAACCAGAATGAAGGCTGAACATGGTAGTGAGACAGCAGGAAAGCATAAAGAAATCGAGGACAGGAGTAGGAGGCAAAGGGCATACATGGTGGCCTAAATACAGACATGTACATATGTAAATATGTCTATGGTTATGGGGGAAATAGATCTATGTGCATACATTTATAGGTTTAGTAGTAGGGTTGCAGGTGGACATTGGGTCTCCTCACGCACACTCCCTCAATACAAGACCACTTTGCTCAGTCATTCCATGATACCCACCTTCCCTACATGATTGCTGAAGACATAAGAAAACATGGTGAAGAAAGCTGATGGTGCCTGGCTATCAAAAGATATAGTGTCTGGGGTCTTAAAGGCTTGAAGGTAAACAAGCAGCCATCTAGCTCAGAAGCAACAAAGCCCACAGAGAAGAAGCACACAAGTCTGTGTGATCACGAGGTGTTGAAGGGATCAGGTACCAGACACCAAAGAACAGAAACCATCATTGTGTGATCACCTTCCCCACATAAATGCTGAAGATGAATGTGTGTATAAGTAAGTGTGGTGAAGACGGCTGATGGTGCCCGGCTATCGAGAGATATAGCGTCTGGAGTCTTAGAGGCTTGAAAGTAAACAAGAGGCCATCTAGCCCAGAAGCAACAAAGCCCACATCGAAGAAGCATGCCAGCATGTGTGATCATGAGAGGTTGAGGGGACCAGGTATCAATCACCAAAGGAGGGGACAAAAATCATATCATTGTGAATGAGGGGAGCACATGATAGGGACCCAATGCTCATTTGGAGACAACTGGACATCCCTTGCAGAAGGGTAGTGGCGAGGAGATGAGTCACTCAGAGTGCAGTAGAGTATCAATGAAACTCACAACTGTCCTCAAATTCTTAAACGCTCCTCCCCTCCCCCCACTATCATGATCCCAATTCTACCTTGCAAACCTGGTTAGACCAGAGGATGCACAGAGGTGCAGATGGGAACTGGAAACACAGGGAATCCAGGACAGATGAACCCCTCAGAACCAGTGGTGAGAGTGGCGATACTGAGAGGGAAGATGATATCGAAAGGGGGAACCGATTACAAGGCTCTACATATACCCTCCTCCCTGGGGATGGGCAACAGAAAAGTGAGTGAAGAGAGACGCTGGGCAGTGTAAGATATGATAAAATAATAATTTATGAATTATCGAGGGTTCATAGGGGAGGGGGAACGGGGAGGTAAGGGGAGAAGGAATATGAGGAGCTGATTCCGGGAGCCCAAGCGGAAAGCGAGAGTTTTGAGAATGATGGGGGCAACGAATGTAGAAGTGCACTTTACACAACTGATGTGTGTGTGGACTGTGATGAGAGTTGCATGAGCCCGAATAAAATGATTAAATAAACGAACACTTTGTAGCACTTGAAAAAAAAAAGGCAGCTAGAAAAGCCAAAGTACAGTAGTATCATGAAAAGGGCAAATGCCTAGAGGTAGAAAAAGAAAGAATAAGTGCAGAGCAAGCTGAAAGAACCCAAGGGGGGGAAAAGTCTAAGCTTTGCATTGCAAACCTGAAACATTCTATGGGCAAAATATTAAAGGATGTAGGAAGTATCAAACGATGATGAAAGGGATATATAGACGCTGTACGAAAAAAAAACCTGGTAGACATCTCACCATTGCAGGAGGTCGCCTAGGATGGAGAACCAATGGTACTGAAGGAAGAGGGGCAGGCTGTGCTGAAGGCCTTGCTCACAAAGGCTCCGGGAAAGGCTAGATCAGCTATTTCAGCGTTTCCACAGCGGATAAAGCACTGGAGGCACTTCCCCTCATCTATGCCGAGAAATCTGGACGACAGCTACCTGGCCAACTGTCTAGAAGAGATCCAGGTCTGTACACCTTCCACAGAAAGGTGACCGCACAGATGGTATACCTTATCAGGTAATGTCACAGGCACGTAAAATGGGGGGCTGCAACAGTGCATCAACGGGAGGTCGCCAGAAATCGGAGCCAAATTCAGAAGAGGGTGGAGAGTGAGGAATGTTGCTGCTGGGATCACGTGGATCTTGGCGGAAAGCAGAGAAGACCAGAAGGAGTTTCCTTCTTTGTTATCGACCGTGTAACTCATTCAACGACGTGGATCTTAACAAACTGTACATGGCGTGGAGAGGAATGGGAATTCCAGAAACCTCCATTGTGCTCAGGCAAAACCTGGGCACGGGGGCCATCTGAACACCCCAAGAGAGCACCGTGAGGTGGAAAAGCAGGAAACGGTCAGGGTTGGATCCTTTCGCCACACTTAGTCCATTTGGAAGCTGAAAAAATAACCTAAAAATCTGGACTCTTTAAGAAAACGTGGCTTCAGTCAACAAACTGACTTCTGCAGGCAACACAGCCGGGCTTGCAGAAAACGAAGAGGACTTGAAGCGAGGATGATGAAACTCAAGGAGGACAGCCTCCAAATCCCCGCAGCTGGACCAATGGACAGTGTCACGACAGATGGAGAAGAGTGAAGTCGCACAGGACCTCATGGTGTTTGGATCCACAGTCAAGGTTCATAAAAGCAGCTGCCGAGAAATGTGCTTCCCAAGGCTTCGTTAAAGTGTTGAAGAGCGAGGACATCACTGTGAGGACTGAGGGGTGCCTGACCCCAGCCATGGTACCTTCAACCACCTCCTGTGCACGTGAAGCTTGAATAAGGAATAAGGAAGGCCAAGGAAAAACCCATGCCTTTAAATTACGGTCTTGGCAAAGAAGGAGAGCACCGGGAACTGCTAGAGGAGCAACCAAACCTCTCTTGGAGGACATGCAGCCAGCACGCTCCTTAGAAGGAAGAATGGTGAGACTTGGACTCACGCACGTCGGGCATGGCATAAAGTGGAGGTCAATGAAAAGGGGAAGGCCATCAGCCGGACGGACGGACGGACGGAAGGACACAGTGGCTGCAACAATGGGTTCAAGCATAACGACAATTGTGGGGATGGTGAAGGGCCGGCAGCGTTTCATTCTGTGGCACATAGGCTCGCTGTGAGTCGGAGCTGCCTTGATGCCACCTAACAGCTTAACATCTGATTCATAGTAGATATTTATCCAACAGCAACGGGATAAGTGATTACCCCTACAATGACCAGGCAACCAAGGAGTCCTTGGAGGTGGGAAAAGAAGAGGTGCCCAGGACGGCTGCTATGTCCTGTCTTGACTTCCCTGAACCCCGTAGGAGTGCACAGTCCCACTGCATATTGGCAACTTGGAGCTCCAAGCACAACGGGCACAAGAGGCCCTTGGCTGGCTGCTATTGCTTTCCCTTGCAAAACCAAAGGACCCCATTCTGGGTATAAACCCAGGGTTTGATATAGTGGTGGAGTTATTTTCTAACTTGCCTCAAAAACTATTGGTGACGGGGGAACAGGGAAAACCATTCCTTGGCTTTGGTACTGCCCGTCAGGATTTCATTTCCGAAGCCGGGTCTTCTGGGCAGCTCAACCTTTTCCCTTGTTGGTGATGGGGTTGGGTTATTGAGCATGAAGGATGGGGAACAAGCTCTTGCCAGCTGCCTCTGTCTGCTCTGCAGTAACAGGGGACAGCTGGTCCCTGGGTTTCCATGCTTCCATCTTGAACAACGTTGGCTGGAATGCCATCGACGGGGAATCCCCAGAACACCCTCTCAAATCACTCCTCTCGGGATTTTTCCAAGACCAAACTGAGTAGGAAATGATGGAAGATTGAGATTCTGGAGAAGATTGAACAAGGGGATCAAGTGAAGCATGTAAGAGAAACCAATGACTGGAGGGGCAGCTGCTAACTCCAAGTAAGGGCATTAGAGGTCATTCCTAAAGGTGAGTGCCACTGTGACTGATAGGCTGCGACTCCATTGTCCAAGAAACAAGTTCTAAAAGGAAATCTGTAAAGTGCTTTTGAGTATGAGGAGGGCTTCAAAGAGTTGGTGGAAAATTCCGTTCTTTTAAAATACCATTTGTCTACTGATTTGTTGAAGCCAGCCACCTCAAATGGAAAGATACCCCCTACGAATCCACTGCCCACTTCCTTCCAAGAGTTCCCCATCCAGAACAAACAAGCAGCTTCTAGCTGCTTCCTGCTAGACCTTGAACCCCCATTCACTGCTAACTGCGCCAAGGGTGTGGCCAAAAGCTCCGCGAAAACAGACATGCACTTGCCATGGTACCCACGGATAACACAAGCCTTAGAGAGGGGAAGCACCACTTGCCCGAGGCCACGCGATGACTAAATAGACAAGCAAGGGTTCGAAGCCAGGTCTGTCCATTACCTGGCCTTTTAAAAAGCACTAGTGTTTCCGCCGCCGGAGTCTACCTGTTTGTGTGCTGGAATAACTGGTCCTCTCTTTGGTCTTCGTGGTCTTTATGTAGTCCTGCTTCACGAGGGGGCGTAGCATCGTCCACAAAGACAACCTTCTATACCCTACTTGGGTGCGTGATGACGAGGGTCTACAACGCTTGTGAGCACTCCCCCCCCCCCCCAACCAAAGTACAAAGAGCCGTGTTTCCACATCCACAGCACAGGAGCGCAGAGTGCATCGATGACTGAAGGGCGACGGGAGTCCCGGGGGCTAACGGTGCAGAGAGGACCTCAGCCACTGGCACCCTCTTGACCAGAATAAATGGGTGCCATCTCTCTGCCATGACCAATGCTCTGAAGGGATTGGATTGGAGGGTCTGGAACAGAGTTGAGAGAAACACGTGGAACAAAACTCAACATCATAAAAGAGACCAGGCTTGCTGGTTGGATAAAGACTGGCAGAATTCCCAGACTATGGCCCCTGCCCACTCCTTCCGCCCAGAACTGAACTCTTACCCGTGGCTCACTTCTCAGTCCGGCAACAGACAGGTCTGGAAGGGGAACAGTGTCACGTGACAGGTGCCTCCTCTCTGACTAATGACCCATCTGAGATCAAAAGGGCAGCCTTGGCCCCAGGACAATGTTCAGAAGGGTTAACTGCGAGCAAGGACAGGAAACTAGAGAGGCAGGGAGGAAGTGGGATAAGTGAGGTTACATTGTGAGGATGGCAATTGATCACATGAAAGAAAAGATGTGGGAGTTGCTGAGTGGGAAATGAACTGGCTCTGGAAACCTGCACCCCGCCATTGAGGCACCCTAGAGAGACACGTGTTATCACTGAGAACTTGTCTGCAACGGTCCACAGACCACAAAAACGCGGCTAAACACATTTGGTTTGGATTGGAATAAACCTGGGTCAGTCTGAACTGGAAGCCCACTGCCTCCATACCTGCAAGCCTAACCCTCTCTGTTAATCCACTTTTTGAACTTCCTCATGCAGGCTGGTGAGCGGTCCCATTATGACCCAATTACTAGGATGTTTTGAATCGCAGAGTTTCTCTGCCCTCTTGGCAAGTGCATGCATGCTGTTGTTTGTGTTGCTGCCAGCGTTGTTTTTTTTAAATCATTTTATAGGGGGCTCATACAGCTCTTATCACAATCCATGCAACCATCCATGGTGTCAAGCACATTTGTACATATGTTGCCATCATCATTTTCAAAACATTTTCTTTCTACTTGACCCCTTGGTATCAGCTCCTCATTTTTTCTCCTCCCTTCTCCACCCTTCCTCCCTCATGAACCTTGATAATTTATAAAATATGATTATTTTTCATGTCTTATACTGACCAATGTCTCCCTTCACCCACTTTCCTGATGTCCATCCCCCTGGGAGGGGGTGATAGGTAGATCATTCTGATCAGTTCCCCCTTTCCACCCCACCTTCCCCTTACTTTCCTGGTATCATTATTCTCATTATTGGTCCTGAGGGTTTATCTGTCCTGGATTCCCTGTGTTTCCAGCTCTTATCTGTACCCATGTACATGCTCTGGTCTAGCCAGATCTGTAAGGTAGAATTGGGTTCACAATAGTGGGGGGACGAGAAGCATTAAAGAACTGGAGGAAAGGTGTATGTTTCATTGGTGCTACACTGCATCCTGACTGTTTCCAGTGTTCTGAGAGCTGCTGACGTTTGTCAAGGTTTCTGGTCAAGGTCTCTACCACAAACCTGTGCCTAAGTCACATTGGTGACCCTGTCGGAATAGCCTTTTGAGAATGAAGTCGTAATTAAAGGAAAAGAAGGTGACCAATCAAGCAAGCATCCCTTCCGTTATGAATAAGGTTGCTAGTGATAACGCAATCCAATGTAGAACGCTTTCGCAAAGCAATTTTGTAGTTAGTATTCATATAAAAACCGCCATCACCCCATCCCACCCCCCCGCGCAAAGCAAGCAATTCCCTGCCATCAAGTCAATTCACCAGTCGACCCTACAGGTTGCTATGAGCCCACTCCCTCCCTCCCTCACTAAGCGGGAAGCTGAACTCAATAACTCTAGCCCTTCCGGACAAGTCTTTTAACACGAGATAACGATAAACTGGATCTACTGCATTGGTACCCTACATCCACAGCTGACTGCATTACACTGGGTCAAGCCCCACAGGCGACCAGGGTCCTGGGGAGCAACGTGTCCAATTATAGAAAAAAACAGACCACAGAGAGTGGAGCACCGAGGACCGACTCCCTGCTCCCGGAGAAGGGCGAGAAGAATCGTGAATTTGCTCAGCAACAGGATTTTACAGTCATGAGGCCTGCGAGCCTCTTGTTCACACTGGAACATACACGATCCAATGGGCGGTGTGTTCCTCTGGAAGATGGCGAGCCTCTCTGGGGCACTTCCTAGGACGGATCAGGTCTGCGAGGGGCAAACGGGAGAACCGCTGCTTCAGAATAAGAGACCAAGGGAACAGGGCTGCACTTTGAGATACGCATCCCTCAACCGCACCCACAAGGGACCAGCTTTCCATTCTCATCTTATGGAGGGTGGGTCCTTCCTGGAGAACTGAGGCACTGGGTCACGCTCCGTTGTCTCGGGACTGAGGAGGCTGGCGTGCCAGAGAGTGCTGGGAGCCGACCAGTACACGTCCTTCCGGATCATCAGTTTCCTACAACGTTTGGCACCAAAGAAATGCCACCCAACCATTTCTTGTCCCCACATCCTCTTCGGCAACATGGAGGTGAAAGGCGGGAGGATTAGGGATACAGGGGGTTGTCCCCACTGGAAACCAAAGTTAAATGAAACTTGGCTGGCCACGTCACAATAAAGGGGTTGGAAAGAAATCAGGCACGCATTACAAGGATCTACATATAACCTCCTCCCTGGGGGGCGGACAGCAGAAAAGTGGGTGAAGGGAGACGTTGGACAGGGCAAGATATGACAAAATAATAATTTATAAATTATCAAGGGTTCACGAAGGAGGGAAACGCAGGGAGGGAAGAGGAAAAATGAGGAGCTGATGACAGGGGCTTGGGTGGAAAGCAAACGTTTTGAGAATGATGAGGGCAATGCATGTACAAATGTGCTTGACACAAATGTGCTTTACACAATTGATGTAGGTATGGATTGTGACAAGAGTTGTAGGAGCCCCTAATAAAATGTTTAAAAAAGAAAGAAATCAGGCATGCATCAGGTACCTAGCAGGGCAATCCAAAGCTGGGCATGTGGACCAAGGTCACCTGTGTGCAGGTGGAGGTCCACGTGCTCACTCGGCACCGGCAGCATTATGTCGCACGTGGTGTACCCGAACTCAGCCCCTAAGAACGGCCAATACCTTCAACCTAACCTGCCCTGTCTGCCCCCCCCCACCCAGTGGGGATAGGAGGGGATAGATAATAGCACAGGCTGAGAGCAGATATCTCTCTCTCTCTCAGGTCCTAGGTGGACTTTCTCCCATGTGCCCTGACAACCCAGAACTTCCCTTTCCTTTGGGGTTCTTTCAGTGTTGAGAAGCAAGAATGAGGCACAGCATCCCCAAACCCCAACAGAGGTGGAGCCCATAAGAGTTCATTCCATCTACTGTCACGGACCGGACCATGAGCGTGTGGCACCAACTGAGAGTTCTGCAGCCACCACGGGGCTCTGCCACCTAACCCAGCCTCTAGCAAGCCAGTCCTGTGCCCACTGCTTAGTTTATGGAGCGGGGCCCTGAAAAGGCCCCACATCCGTCAGCTCGGCTTAGTTCCTTACCGTCCTCATACCCCAGAAATGTACTGAATACCTGGGAGGAGGAGGCTGACAGCTTGAAAACGCGGCCAGACTACAAAGAAGCTAAATCATCAGAGACAACCTGAGAAAGGAAATCAATGCTTTCATTGAGGAGGAAGAATCAATAAAAGCTTAGACCCCTACTTTGATGTGATTAAACTCTTCAGTGTGAAACTCCGTAAGTCCCAAACTTGCCCCTCCCCGGCCCCCTTCCCCACCACAGAATGCTTCCCTGTATGCCAATGGGTCTCTGAAATCCAATAAGACAAAAATAAACAATTTTAAAAATACAAAACGAAGGCTTTTCCCCGTCCTTCACCATCATGGCTTTTCATCTTGTGTGAATCAGCCTGATTGCTGACGGAAAGCGCTCCAATCACAAGAAAGGGCTAAGCAGCCCCCCCAAAAATATGATGCTCCCCATTGGTTGGACACAACAGCCTGCTCTCCAGGCGGAATGGTACGTTTCCCATCTCCCCCAAATAGCTTCCCAGATTCATTCCATGGGACCAGCTTACGTCCCAAGTGCACTCGCTGGTATTGTCTAAGAACAGAGCTTCAAGTAGAGGCCCCTCCTCATCTGTTACACCCGCAGGGCTTCTCTCTGCTGTGAAAGCCCAGCTGTCTGATGAGCTCTGGGTGCTCTGGAAAAGCATTCTACAGCATGCATCTGGTTTCCTTGGCCAGGGTGACGTCTCCAAAGATGAATGAGTTACTTTCCTGAAAGCCCTCCCACATCCCTTGTGTGTGTCACGTTCCCGTTGCATGTGAATGAGCTGACGCTCTGTGATGCTGGCAGATGCCTCCCACCTCCCCAGGGGTCCTCTCCGGCGTGCGTTCTATGTCGCCTCAAGGAAAGCTGCCCATATTCAGACCAAAGACATTCTCTCTCCTATGAATACTGTAATATTGAGCAAATGATGAATTCGGTCCCAATATTTGGAAATATGTATCTTGTAAATATTGTGGACATGTAGATGGAATAGGGGGGAATCTCCCCATATTCACCATACCCAGGGAGTGGGGGTCCCTAATGCATGTCTCCATATGCTCAGACACCTCCAAACTCAGGGACCAAGTCAGCGTCCCAGGGAGACCATCTCACGAGGTTCATCAGTGAGTCTACGGCTACCAAAGTTCCTGCTTTGAGGTCAGCTCATGGCTCTCACTCCCAGATTTCACTGTACGGAATTTAAGAAGATGTCAATGTCAACCAGTCCATCTTTTTTTTTTTTTTAACTGCCCAGATAGGGTTTCTTGGTTTTTATTTTCCTGGTTGTAATTAAAAAAAATCATTTTATTAGGGCCACATACAATTTATCATAATCCATACATACATCCTTTGTATAAAGCACATTTGTACATTCATTACCTTCACCATTCTCAAAATATTTACTCTCCACTTAAACCCCTGGCATCAGCTCCAACCATTCCATCTAGAGGGATAAGAAAACATCTTGGACTGAAAATGAGAGGTGTTAGAAGAAGGATTAAGGCAGTGGTTCTCAAGAGGGACCAGACATCAACCTGGTGCTCCAAGATGTGAATGCAACATGCCAGCATGGAGTAGGGAGCCAGTGGAGAGGTCTGAGGGGCGGCCCCAATCCCAACTATGTGGATAGCTGGTCTATGTGCTTCCTAGTCTGTCCGAGGATCCGGTTCAGCATGCTGGCGGCTACGGCATCAGGTCCGGAAGGAGAGAAGGGATTTGGCAGGCCCAGGAGCTAGGTAGGACTCTCTGTACAATGTCTTTGCAGGTATCCAAAGTCACCCAGCCAATGCTTGTTTGTCTTTAAGCCACCTACGCCACCCCAGGAAAGGAATCTAACTAGTAAGCAGCCAGCATTCCCCTCTTCAGAGGCTCAGCAATTCCAGCAGGTGACAAAGATCCTTTTCTGCGTTAGGTGTTGGGGGGCTAAGCAGAAAGTCAGCAGTTCAAAACCAGCAGCTCCTCCTCGGGAGAAAGGTGAGGCTTCCTCCTCCCGCACAGTTACCAAACCAAAACCAAAACCCACTGCCATCGAGTCCGTGCTGACTCCTAGCGCCCTCCTGCAGTTTCCGAGACGGGAACTGTCTAGGGGAGTAGAAAGCCCCGTCTGTCTTCTTGGAGCTGCTGGTGGTTTCCAGTCTTAGAAAATTCCGGGGGGAAGTTCTACAGAGTTTTCCTCTGTCCTCAAGCTGTGGTTTCGAAACGCTGACCCTGTAGTTAGCAGCCCAATGCATAAACCACTACACAACTAAGGCTTCTTAAAGGAAGTTTCTGTGTAATCACAACAGAAAACGGACTCACTGACTTTTAAATGCACGCTCAGGTAGCCTGAGCACCATGGAGCAAGCAACTTCCAAGAATATGACATTTTACCTAAAATTGCTTTGTCCTTCAGGATTTTTGCACGGCTTCCATCCCCTCTCGTCTTTCAAATCAATAAAAGTCCCATGTTTTTAAAAAATGCCTGCATGAGTTTGACATTTAAGACCAAGTCCCCCCTTCTCTCCCCGCCCCCCGCCCCAAGCCTTAGCCGGTTCTCTGATTTTCCCAGCTTGATACTATCTTAGTTTTCGTGGGAAGCAGTGCTGACTCACAGCTGGCCTCTGGAACATCCTTTCTTAGTATCTGTACAGTTTCAAGGGGTGGGGGCGGAGGGGTGGTGGATGCTGGAACAGATGGAGTTCAGCAGGACGGATAGAGCTACCTGGTTTCTCTCCAGAGCCAGCTGGCTTTACATCAGCATTAGCTCCTTTTTCTTCTCTTTCTTGGGGTTGACCTGCCACCCATCTAAAGAGAGAGCCGTGCACAGAGAAGCTTATGTGGGCTGAGATTCGCCAGGCCCAAGAGGGTTTTCTTAGATTCTAAAATAAAGCAAGCATGGGGTTTTCCTCCTATGGGCATCCTCCCCATTCACCACGTGTTCTATTAGATTCTGAAGGTCAGCAGAGGGACTCAACCATCTCCCATCTGAAATCATTCTGGGCCCTCTAGAAAGGCAGCCCCTGGGAGTGGCCGGGTTTCCGGGGATCGGCAGCCACACTTGTGCCCCTAGGATCTCGCCCATCTCTTTCGAAACAGACTCTCCCCTGGCCCTCAGACATCCTCAGTCGTCTGCAGCACAGGGTCCCACACTCATTTTGTCTACCACCCCCTTTTCAGAAAAAAACAAAACAAAACACACACACACAACAAAAACTGAGCCCTCCCCTGGCAATGGTATTATAATGGTATTATAGCCCACAATCCTAAATAAAGTGTAGGTATCTGTTTTTGCAGCCCTGCCTTCCCTGGATTGATCCAGAGCACCCACCCCCGCCCCGGGGGTGGTATCACCCACTTTGGGAACCACTGAGAGACTATAGTGTGCTGCCCCAGTGGTTAACAAGGCACTTTGCCTGCCTCTATTTCTTACTCCTTAGGCTTAATAATATTTACTAAAGACTCCGTGTGTGTGTGTGTGTGTGTGTGCGCGTGCACGCATGCACTACAAGGTCATATGCTAGATGTCATGTTGTTAGGTGTCATCAAGTCCTTCCAGCTCAGAGTGATCCTACGTAGCTCAACATTGCCGGGCCCTGCGCCCTCCTCACCCTCCTTACTCTGATCCCGTGGCTGCAGCCACTGCGTCCCTGTATCCCGTCAAGGGTCTTCCAAATGGCGTTCCAGAATCAAACATGATTAAGAGACTCCCAGAAAGAAGGGCATTGTTTCTAGATGCTCAAAATATATGTGCACAGAATCCACCTGTGGTCTACGTTCTCCGATGTTCCCTAAGCTTTTAGCGTCCTTGGAGAGCTGCTCCACATTTATTTCTTCGCTGGGAATCCTTTGATGTCTAATAAGCTGTGACCTTGACTTGACCCCTCTTCCTCGCTCTTCCTGATCCCAAGGGTTTTTTCTCCTAGGAAGTCTCAGGTGATGGAACAGGCTTCTTCCTGAAACGAAGACTTCCTTCACCTCCCTTGCGTCTGTCAAGTTTTCCCCAGCACACATATTCTGATGCTGTGAGAGGATTGAACTTCATCCAAACCATTTCCTTTATGCCTTGCACCCATGGGTTTCCCTCCTGTAGGCGCGACCTGAGGCTCCCTCAAGATGGAAGAGTTGCAGTCATCAAACTCACAGAGCCTCTCACCCGATGAATTCTCAGGGTCTAAGAAGCTCCAAGGTCCTCATGAAACATTTTCTATCTCTTGAGTGTGACTTCTCTGACGCTGAGGAAGGCGAGACTCTTGAACAAAAGGTTTTCCACATTCAAAAAAATAAAAATCCAAAGACTTCTCTCTCCAGTGTGCACTACCATATACTGACTGGGTTTTCACTTCCCCCCAAAGTTCGTGCATATGGAGCATACTCATAGGATTTAGCCCCTTTAGGACTTACATGACACTGTCTATGGTTTGAACTTTGGGAGGTGAGATAGTTTATTGTGCCAGCCTGGCCGATAAACACAAGTAGGATTAACTGAAGGCGAGAGGGATAAATGGCTTGGTGAGCCTCGCCTTGCTTGTTCTGTGCCTCAGTTTAAAGGGGTATGCTACCTGTGGGATGCCTAGCCTGTGGACTGTGTCACTGTAAGGTGAAGTCCCTTTAAGCCCACACGATTGGAATGTTCATCTCTGGAGCTGGGGACCGACAGTTGATGACAGTTGGGGACCTGCCTTGCTGTTTGCTGCCTGGGTATATATAGCCCAGCTCTCGCTACAAAAGGGGACTGGCAACTGGCAGCTCTCAAGCCTTAAAGGACTGCTAGTGTCTCACTGCTTTATAATTTAACTGTTAATTCCTTGTATTATCTATCTGTATATAATTTAACGGTTCATTTCTTGTATTATATAGCTATCTTTATAAATGTATGTATATGTAATCACTAGCGATCTGGTTTGTAGAAGGTCTTCTACGTTCATCACCTGCATAGGGTTTCTTTCCACTGTGCATATTCCATGGGCTCAGATGTACGCACAGTGGTGAGGAAGGCACAGGACTGGGTGGTGTTTGAGTCTGTTGTTCACAGGGTCGCTATGAGTCAGGACCGACTCGGCAGCACCTAACAGCTTGATGTTAAGATGTGAGCTTCTCCCATGTACCTTATATTGACATGATTTATTTCCAGTGAAACTTCTCTGATGATGAAGAGGTTGTGTACATCTGGGTGGACTAGAGAAACAAATCCAGAGACACCCATATATGTGTAATAGAGAACGTTATATCAAAGAGCAATTGCATATTGAGAAAACGTCCCAGCCCAGTCCAGATCAAGTCTATAAGTCCGATATTAGCCCATATGTCCGATACCAGTCTATAAATTCCTCTTCAGATTCACGCAACACCTGCAATGACACTGAGTGCAGGAAGATCACAGGTCAGTGGGTGGAAAGTCTTGTGGACCCAGTGGCGATGGAAGCATCTCAGTTCTGGCGTGGGTCTCCTCCTGGCTCCTCCTGCTCCAAGGCTCTGGCTGCCATCAGCATAGCTCTGTGTGGCTTGTCAATAGGAATGTCTCGCAGAGAGAGCCAACCAGAGAATGTATCTGGCCTCCAGTGAGCTATTTCTCTCCTTTGTGCCTCCAAATGAGGTCATGAAGCTGCAACCTGATCGACAGGCTAGTCTCCACTCCTTCACTCTTAATAGTCTCAAGTTGACAACAGATTATGTAACTATTATAGCCATACAATTGCGCCTACCAGGACCGTGATTATTTGTTAGGGTCTGGCTCCCCTTACATCTGTTGATAATATGCTATTGCTCGATACTATCAACGGACCAATGAGCAACATAAGAAATGGAGAAGAGGTTAACGTCACCAAGGATGTCATTTAACTTGGATCTACCATCAACACCCTTGGCAGTAGCAATCAAGAAATCAAATCACTGGGTAAATCTACTGCAAGAGACTTATTTGAAGTGTTCAAAAGCAATGGTGTCACCTTGGGGGCTAAGGTGCATGTGGCAGTTACATAATCTGTCAATTTGCGAAGGGGTGGAGTCTAACCTGGCAGTCAGGTCAAATCCAATGAGGCCTCTGTATGGGCATGGCCTTCTCCAGAGGATTCTGGGAACTTCCTCTCTGGGTGTGGGACATACACACACTCTGCTACACATTCCTGTTGACAAGCCACATGGGGCTACGCTGATGGCAGCCAGAGCCTTGGAGTTGGAGTTGCTACGTGGAGACCCACGCCAGCGCTATGATGCTTCCATCACCACTGAATCCACAAGACTTTTCTCCTGCTGACCTGTCATTTTCCTGCATTCAGCATCATTGCATGTGTTGCATCGGTCTGAAGAAGAATTTTCAAACTGGTATCAAACATATGGGTTAATATTAGACTTATGGACTATATCAGGACTAGGCTGGAATGTTTTCTTAATATATCATTTCTCTTTAATATAAAACTCTCTTTTATGTATACATGAGTGTCTCAGGATTTGTTTTCGCTGGTGAACCCAAACTAACACAACCCCAGCCAAACCATGGTATTTTCAATCACCTCACAAGCACGTGAGACCTGAAAGAGGGATTAAAGAAGACCGCGGGAGAATTGATGCCTTTGAATCATGTGTTGGCAAAGCATCTTGGATGGCCGTGGATGGCCAGAAGAACAAACAAGCCTGTCGTTGAAGAAGTACAGACAGAGGGCTTACTTGGGAGGGAGGAGGGCAAGACTTTGCCACTGTGGACATGTTACCGGGAGGAAACAGTCCCAGGAGAAGAGCAGTGTGCTTGGTAAAGTAAAGGAGCAGCAAAAAAGAAGCAAGACCCTCAGGTCAATGGACTGTGATGGACTGATGCAGTGACCACCAGTGAGTCAGACCTAGCGACGACTGTGGTCATGATGTTGGGGAAGGCATGGCTTCGTTGTGTTGCACAGGGATTGTAATGATGTGTACCTGATGCGACAACTCCTAACAACAAAGCCGGTGACTGATGTCTGTATAAGAGAAAGAAGTGAGACATTTGGTCGCAGAAGGAAGACAGTCTTGGGAAGGCAGAGGCAGCCATTGGCGTGACCTAGCCAAGGAATGCCAAGAATTGTCAACAACCACTAGATATGAGGAAATGGCAAAAGATTCTCCTCCAGAGGGAGTATGGTCCTACCAACACCTTGATTACAAGCTTCTAGCTTCCAGAGCACTCAAAGAATCGATTTTGGTTGCTCTCCACCCCCACCCAGTGTGTGGTCATTTATTATGGCTGCTCTAGGGAAGGAACTTGGACAGAAAACAAACCCACTGTTCCTACTAGCACTTGACAGCAAGGCTTATTTATGATGATAATGACCTTCCCTGATTTTCGTCATCAAGTGTTGAGCTTCTCACCACAATGGCAGCTATTTGAAACCCCCAGGCTAACGATGGAGCTTTCTACCCCCACAAAGAGCTGCAGACTCAGAACCCACAAGGGCAGGTGGACCTTGGACCTTGTCCTTCAGGGTCACCAGGAGTCAGAGTCAACTCGATGATGAGTTTGATTGGTTGGCTTGGGCCCTTTCCTTCTTGTTTTTAGTTTTTGAAATCCAATCACCAATGATTATCAATGCTTCTCATTTGATTGCCTGTTTGATCCATTTCATACTGAAGCAGCTGTTAGCATTGCTTGATTTCATCACTAGCTTTAACAGTTGATGTGTACATTTTAGTAATAGTTGTATTAACAGAACTTCATCGTAGGCATAGAGATATAATCCCATCAGACAGCACTGTACTTCAAAATAGATCTTGACATGTTCTTTTTGATACTGAATGTTACAGCCTTCCTCTTGAATTTGCCATCCCTGGTTGAGTGAAGCATGTGATTTTCTGGTTCAAACTGGTCCTACCAGTCCATTTTGGCTCACGGACGCCTAGACTATTGGTCTGTAAGCGCTCCATTTCATTCCGATGACTTACAATTCATACTTTGCCTATGCTAGGCGCCAATTGTTGGTGAGTGTCTGCAACGGTTTCGTCTCATTTCAAATGGTTCCTCGTCAGTCAACGAGGGTCCGGAAAGCTTTACGCCACCCACACCATTAAGGCTGACTCTATTTTGAGCAGGCAGCCCTCCCCTGTCACATTGTGACCGCCTGCCAAGCAGAGGCGTTCGTCCTCAGTGCTGTGGTCGACAATGCCAGTCATAAGGTTTGCAGTGGCTGATGCTTCAGACCAACAGGCAACATCATGATCAATGGAGAAAATATTGAAATTGTCAAGGATTTCATTTCGCTTGGCTCCTCAGCCAATCCTCATGGAGGCAGCAATCAGGAAATCAAATAATATATCGCATCAGGCACAAGACCTGTTTAAAGCCTTGAAGAGCAAGTGTATTACGCTGACGGCTAAGCCATGGTAGGTTTTCAGTCACCTCATATGTATGTGAAAGGTAGACGATGAAGAAGGAAGATCAAAGGACTGACGCACTTGAAATACGGTGTTGTCAAAGCATCTTGAAAACATCGTGGACTGCCAAAAGAACAAACAAATCTATCTTGGAAGAAGTAGAACCAGATGATCCTTGGAAGCAAGGATGACATGACTTCACCTCTCGTTCTTTGGACACGTTATCAGAAGAGACCTAGCCAGATAATCACTAACTTACAGCATCAATGCCCTTGATGCTCTATCGGGATATTTATTATTCCGGCAAACCTGTGACCGACGCTCTCAGTAAATATTACTTTAACTTTCCCCTGACAATCAACTCCCATCGTTTGCGTAACTAGCAGCCAGCCACGAAAGGATTTATTCTGCACAAGTGAATAATTCGGGTATTGCGGTGTGGAGTTAGTTGACATTGGCCCAATACCCCCGTCTCGAGAATGTTTTTTAAGAAATTCGTTCAAGGGGCTATCAGATAAAATAGTGTCTGGGGTCTTAAAGGCCTGTTTCCAAACAAGCAGACATCTAAGTGAGATGTCAATTAAGTCCCCATGGAAAAGTACACAGACATCAGTGACAGAAGGGATTGTAAATCATATAATCCGAAGTCAAAGGAAGGAATGATATCAGAGGCTTAAATGTGAGATTGTGGTTTGCAGAAGGCTGTGAATGACAGTGGAAGCCCAAGATGCATTTTTGAGATCTACCTAGGAAATAAGCCTCCCTGTATCCACAATAGAAGGCTGGGAGGAAACTGGTCACCAAGCGTGCATTGGAGAGATGACTATAGGAGATCAAAATGATAAACTTGACGTGAATTGCTAAAGCCTCGTCACTTGATCCCTCCTCTGATACACCTTGGGCCTGACCTGATTTCCACATTTTCTGGTTTTTTTTTTTTTTCATATTGGGGTTGATCTCAGATGTGTTTTGTCATTGGAAGTAACCCTCTTGAATTTGTGTTTTCTGTTCTTTGGTCTATGAAACCCAGGATTGATGAGTTTGTTGAGACAGCAAGTAGGATAAGCGTTCATGGGAGGTACGGTGGGGGAGGAGATAAAGGTCAAGGAGTTCAAGAAGGAAGAGAATGTTTTGAAACGGATTGTGGTAGCAATGTACAGCACCGCTTGATGTGATGGAACTATAAATGATATGATATCCATATTAACTCTCAATAAAATGGGTTTGGGAAAATAAATAAAATGACCCCCCAAAACCGCTAAAGTAAACCAGAGTCGCACATAATTCATGGACAAATGAATGGATCTGCGCTCCCACTTAATTCTGGATCCAATTCAAGAACAATTCGTTCTTATGGCATGGGCCTGCTCAGTCCTCGCCTTCTTGAAGTGATCAGTGAAGATGAGGGCGCTACAGCAAAATGTGTTAAAGAAATCAGATGGTGCCCACCTATCAATTGGAATAGCAACTATTTCTTCCTTATTCCTCAACAAAAGTTCTCTCGATGACTTATTTTAATATTGTCGGTGGTCTTTCCAAAAAAAAAAAAAAAAGAGAGAAGAGGAGAGTCCCTGGGAAGGGACCTCGCGCTTGGTAAAGTGGAAGGTCAGTGAGAAAGAAGAAGATGGTCAGGGAAATGGAATGACACAGTAGCCGCAACAATGGGATGAAACGTAATGACGGTGAGGTCAGCACAAAACTGAGCAGGGAGTGTGTTGCTCTGTTTTGCATAGATTGGGTCACAAGGAGTCGGAACGGTTCCATGGGACCTAACATCAGCTTCCTCTGCCTACTGTTTAAAGGCCCCTGGTCACAAGACTTCTCTCTACCTTTCCTCCTGATACCACATGCCATGTGGGTTACCCCCTCCTGAATGCCCAGTTGAAACGACACCATTTCTTAATGCAAAAGATAACTGATTGGCACAAATACATAACATTTTCAGTGGCAGGGAATTCAGGGACACCAATGACCTCATCAGGATTTAGTCTTATTTTTAAAAAACTTACCCATTTTACTTTATTTTTACCCATTTTACTGACATGTGATTCACATATCTTACAATCCAATTGTTTAAACATATTAAAAAGATTTGCCTAATTTCTTTTTGAAAGGTGTAGGATTGCTAACATTTACAGGATGTTTCTGGTGTGTGTCAAGTGCTTTGCATACATTATTTCACATTCCTCAGCAGAGGTTCTAGCATTATTTGTTGAAGATACTAGTATTATTGTCCTGGAGGGAAAAATGCTTAGCCTGGCAAGACCAATGTACCATAATCACTAGTCATGCAGCTTGAGTCCTGAGCCAGCACACATTCTCACGGTTCCAGCAGTTCTCAAACTCCAGTGGCATCAGGCTCGTCTACCCAGCCCTAAATCCACTGCCGTCCAATAAATTCTGACTCAGAGCGACCCTCTATGGGGTTGGGGAGCACAGAGCCTCCTCTTCCTCCCAGAGCCACTGGTGAGTTTGAACTGCCGACGAGGCTTGTTTAAAAACCGGCTTCTGAGTTCCATCTGCAGAGGTTTTTATGGGATCAAGAATGTGTATTTGTAACCACTCCAGATGATGCTAATAGAGAAGGTGAAGGAGTTAGTTGGCTGGTAATCAAAATACTAGAAATATAGCATAATTGAAGATTTAGCTTGTTAAAAAAACATAAAATATAACAGCCCTTGCCCTTGCAGTAAGAATTTCTTTTAAGTTTAATTCGTAGGGATGCCCTGACTCAGGAATAAGTGAACAAGGACATAGATAGCTTCAAGTAATGATGGTCTAAGGGCCCGTGGAGAAATGTAGGTCTAGACAATTATTGATTGTATCCTATCATTGTAAATACCTACTAATCTCTTCCTATAATCAGTTAAAAACAACCTGTTTCTGGTCACAGTTGAAGATATATTAACTTGCTGGGTCAAGATGAAACTGTGACAGCACAGAGTAGAAACTTGACTGCTTTTCTTCTGCAAGCTCGTGGAACTACTAAAAAAAAAAAGGTCCCTGCCATCCAGTCAATGCTGACTCACACGCCCCTACAGGACAGGACACAACTGCCCTTGTGAGTTTTCGAGACCAGATGTTGAGAGGAACAGCAAACACCATCTTGCTCTCGCTTCCAGAGATAAACTTAGAATGTCTCAAATCAGCCTGGGTTTTGTTGTTGTTGTTGTTGATGATGGTTGGCTAACACCGCGACAGGCTTTCAGAACCAACGCTGCTGGTCCCGGGACTGCTCTTCAAGAACCCTGGTTTCAAACCCTGGCGTAGACATCACTTGGGAGCTTGTTAAAAATACAGGACCCCGGCCTCGCCCCTGAGCTACAGAATCAGAATCTGGGTTGGGGGTGGTTTTTTGTTCTCTGAGTCCGCAGACACACATTAAAAGTGTGTACGATTTCATCACCCACTCTGGGACCAGGGTGGATCCTCAAAAGGAGTAACCGATGTATTTGAATTTATAGGAAACATCTGGGGCAAGGGGATTCCAGTCACCCAGGAGCCTTCCACTGGGGAGGCCAGGCGAGGCCAGGACCCGGAGCCCGAGGGCCGAGACCCTTGTGCACGAGGAGACCCTTGTGCAGGGTGGAGACCCTTGTGCAGGGTAGGACGTGAAGTCCTGGGATAAGAAGGGGGGATCTATGAGCTCAGACTCCAGCCCCTAAATCAGGGGTCCTCAACCCTTCCAAAAAGTTCCTTATGTTGTGGTGACCCCCCCAAACCATAAAATGATTTCCCTTGCTCCTTCATCACTGTCATTTTGCTACTATGATGTCTCGCGCGACAATTGCCCCAGGGGGTCGCGACCCACAGGTTGAGAACCGATGCAAAGACAGGCCGTGGGGCGCGGTTGGGAGTGAAGGAGAGTCAATCCAGGTGAGGTCTGACCCCCCCACCCCGAGCCCTAGGTCCCTGGGCTCCCCACCCTAGGTCCCCACCCCAGGTCCTCCGCCAGGACCCGGCGGTCCGGGAGCACAGAGGCGGCTCCGGCAGGCTGCCCGGGAAGCAGCGCTCCTCCGCTTGTGCCACCGCGGCGCTCCCGGCAGGCCCCGCCCCGGGTCCTCCACACCACCGAGCCTCCGCCTAGAGCGGCCCCGCTGGGCGCCCCGCGCCCTGCCCCCACGGGCCCGGCCGCCCTGGGAGTGCCGCCGTCTCCGAGGCTCTGTGCCCCCCCCTTCCCCTCCGAACGCTGCCCACACGCAACAAGGACGCGACTGCTCGTGCTTGACCGAGAGAAGGCGCGCCGCCGGTCCGCATAAAAGGCCCATCGGACTGGAGGCCTGGGCGGCCCGTGCCAGGAGCCGGGGGCGCCGATAGAAGGGGGCTTGCCGGAACAGGTAACGTCCCCGGGCCTTGCGCCCCATGAACTTGGCGCTCAGGTGTTGGGACATGGGGTCTACCCGTTGTCAGAGCGTCTCGGAGAAAAGCAGTCACGAGAGGCTGCAAAGGTGGCCTGCGTGTGCAGGGTGCCTCGGAAAGAAGCTGGCAGGTAAGCAGGGGCCCTCCCTAGGGCGCGTGGGCAGAAGACATTAGAACGGTCTGCAGAGCACGCAGACCGTTAGGTAGGGCGCATGAGCTCTGCCAGCATCCAGGCTGGCTTGAAGGAGGGAAGTACCTGAAAGCCAGTGGATGTACCGTGGCGAGAAGACGGAGGTGGGGGTGACGGGACAACCTGTACGCGGCCGTCAAGCTTGCGAGAGCCGGAACCTGCGTGAGGCGGAAATCGGCCAAGAGAAGGAAAACGCAAATCCACCTGTCAAAGGCGGGCAGCTTGCAGACTTGGGGAAGCCAGGCAGTTGGGCCCAGTTCCAGCGCTGCCAGGTTTCCTCGTTAAGCCTCAGCTGCCCCACCTGGAGTCCGCGGAACTGCCACGCGCGCCTGCCTCGTTCATTTAGCCCTTTTCAGTTCGTTTCACTTGCCCAAGATTCAGAAGAGTGTAAGGAGCCCAGGTGGCATCGTGGTCACGCGTCGGGCTGCAGTTTGAAGCCATCCTCCGCTCCTTGGGAGAAAGGCGAGACTTTGCACTCCCGTAGAGAGTTAGTCTCAGAAATCCACAGGGGCAGTTCGACCGCACCCTATAGGATCGCTGCTAGTCGGAATCGACCCGACAGCAGTGAGTTGGGGGTCTTTTCAGGTTGAAAGAGCGTCTGGTGCAGAACCCAAACCCTTAGAGACCTGTTGCCATATAGTTGACTCTGTCTCCTGGCGACCCCCTGCGTGGCAGGACCGCCAGTGGAGCACCAGGCTTTGCTTTCATCTGAGGTACCTCTAAGGGTGGGCTGGCCTGTCAACCTTTAGGTTATTGCAGTTGAGCACAAACCATTTGAATAAATTTGCTGCTGACATGCAAACACCCCCCCCCCACACACACACACCCTAGGAGCCTCGGTGGCACATTGGTTGCGCGTTGGGCTGCGATCTTTAAGGTCACCAGTTTGAAACCACAAGCCACTCAGAGGGAGAGAGACTACTTTCTACTCCTGTAAACAATTCCAGTCTCAGAAACTCCCAGGGCGGTTCCACCCTCTGCTACAGGGTTGCAATGAGTGGGCGTCCACCCCATAGCAGTGAGGATGTAAACAGAAACCCAAGCCAGTGCAACTGAGCCACTTCTGATTCAGCTACCCTTAGAGGACAGTGCTGATTGGATCTCAGGGACTGAATCTAAGTCTTCACACTGCCTGTGGTTCTCCTGCAGAGGGCCTGGTAGGTTCGTCCCCTGGATCTTTGGGTTTGCAGCCCAGAACTTAGCCAGCAGTGGCTCCAGGGGTCCTTTGTAGTTGCCGGGACTTCCTGATTGGATAGTAGCCGAAACTGGGAAGGAGGAAAGGCCGGTGGCTGAAGATTGGAAGAACATTACTAGTGAACTCTTGTCGAGTGGGTGTCTCCTGAGCTGACCGAGGACGAGGTGTTCAAGGGCTCTCCGGGGAAGGTGGGAGGGGGTGTCAGGAAAGCAGCCCAGAGTCCAGAATGGCTCAGAAATAGTAGTTCAAGGTTTCAAGACTTCAAATAAAACTGTCACTCTCCTTGCTGTCCACGCATATGAGCAAATTTGGGGAGCAGATTTTGTTTATCACTTCAATACTTTGCACCTACAAGGAGTCCATCTGACTCTGGCTTTAAGCCTATGATCCCATTCGATTGATGCACACAATCTAATGGAGCCATTCCCCGGTGTTTTATTTGTTTAATATCATGGGTAATGCACGCATTAGTCACTTCACACCTTCTTTTGGTGGAGGTGAGTGCAGAATTCTTCCACTGAATGATTTCTTCTTCAGGAGTTGATAACCAGCCACATAATAGACCTCTTACAGCTGTAACTATTCAGATACAGTATGTGGCATCCTAGTTAAAGTAAAACTTTTAAAAGTCACAAGGGCATCCACCTCAATAACAAGTGGTGGCTCTCTTGGTTCTAGGCACTGAGCAGCTAGGAAGCTAATGTGAGCAAAACATATACAGACGCTGCCCCCCTGCTCTCCCACCACCCTAGCCTGTAGTCGTCTAGTTTAGGAGGAGCCATTACCGTGTCTGATCATCACAGACGTGCATAATTGATTGAAAATGAACACAGTGTACAATAAAAATATATGTTGCTAGCCAAGAGGCTGAACTCAGTTTCACAATCCATGAGCAGAAGTGGAGAGGCTTGGGTTGTTTTTCATTTTATCCCTGTACTAGCTCAGAATGGCTTGTCAGGATTATTTTTCCTGTTTTAATTTTGAATGAACCTAAATTGGCTGTACTCACTTTCCCCACTGCTTAAGGCAGCAGTGCTCAGCCTTCCTATCCCTTTAAGACAGTTCCTCACGTTGTGGTGACCTCCCCCCCCTACTTCATCACTGTTGTTTTGCTACTGTGATAAATTGGGCGACACCTGTAAAAGGGGTCGCAAACCACAGGTTTAAGCCATATGTGATTCCTCTATTGTATATATGTATTAAAAAATGACAACTTTTTAAAAAGATAGTTTACTTGTGATTTATTCTAATCTTCCCCCCATTTCTCTCATGACTGATTCCTCCTCTCCTCTGCATGCCTGACTTTGCCTCTCTCCCCTCAGCTGAAGCTCCCCTGCAAGCAAGTCACCTCTGATGCTGAGCATCTCTCTGGAGCAGGGGAAGAACTGCTCCTGTGGGTTTCCAAGGTTGTGACTCTTCCCGGGAATAGAAAGCCTCATCTTTCTCCTGGGGAGCAGCTGGTGATTTTGAACTGCTGAACTTTTGGTTAGCTGCCCAATTGATAACCCACCTGGGCTCTTGGCTTTCAGTTGAAGAGGCAGCACTAACCTAGTGGGGTTTGAATCCCAGCTCCTCTGACTCTGGTTCTATGACCTTCGAGAACTAGAAGATCAAGAGTCAGTGTCTTCTTGGGCCAAATGGAACTAATGTATCTTCCTGGGTGTTTTTCATGGCTACCTGTCATCTGTGAGCAGCCCTTGTGTGGAGAAGAGCGGGTGTTAGAAACCACAGTCAAGTGTGGCATGATGTTCTGTGAATGAGTTGGACGTTGCGTGAGTCCCTGGATTTATAAATGAGTCCTGTTCCTAAATCTGTCTTTAAATCAAATTTGTTCATGTCTAACATCAGTCAAATGTCTGTCTGAGTATACAGACTCTAGTGTACCTTTCTAGGCATAACAACCATTAAAGACTTCCAGATATTAAGATCATAATTGGTTTTGTTTTGTGTTTGTAATAATCGAGTTTTAAAGCCATGTTTGATGCAGAGCCCATTACCCACTTGTTATTAGTACAAGTCATCGCATGCTCCTCAGTGCTTGCTATAATAGGCTTTATGAGGTTGGGGCCAGGGACGTACACACCCAAACGGGCAGTATGCGGCTCATGGCTGTGTCTAAGAGCAGAATGGCATCTCTGCTCCTGCAGATTTGAACTCCAAAGTCTACGTGGGTGTCCGAGGTGAGCATTCCTTTGCGGGGGAAACAGGCTTTGTATGGCTCAGAAGAACTACAGCACAAGCTGGGCTGCGGACAAGAAAGGAATGTGCAGATTACAGTTTATATTCTGAAAACAGAACTGGCCATGCTTTCCCCCTCGACTCAAAACTCACTGCCATCCAGTTGATTCCAGCTCCTAGTGACCCTACAGGACAGAAGAACTGCCCATGAGAGGGTTCCCAGACAGTCTATCTTTATGGGAGTAGAAAGCCTCGTCTTCCTCCCTGAGCAGCTAGTGGTTTTGAACTGATGACCTAGCAATTAGCAGCCCAACATATAACCCACTGTGCCTCCAGGACACCTTTTTCCTCTCCACTGGGGTCCTCGGGTGGTCTGGGGTGCCCGGAAAGCCTTCCTAAAAGAAGAGCCTTTGAGCTGAGATCTCAGGGATGAGTCACTTGGTTCATCAGAACTGAAACCCTTATGTCATCCTAGTCTCTCTTACACATCCAGTCCGTCAGCAGATGCAGCCAGTGCGTACCTGGACGCCCTGCACCTCCACCACCACTGAGCCCAGGCCCGCCAGCCCAGACTGCCGACTCCGGCTTTTTTTCTCTGACCATTCAGCGTTACCACCTTCACAGCAACCAGGGGGTTGCTTTCCACATGCACCGTGGGTCATTTCACTCCCTGCCTGAAAACGCACCCACTCAAAGCCCCCCTTTAAGGTCTACACCTGGCTGCCTCTCAGCTCTCATTTCCTGCCACTCATTCCTTTGCTCACTCCACTCTGGGCCCCTCAGCTTCCCCCCCCCCCAACCCCCCGCTGGGGTCACAAACTGCCTTTGCACACTCCCTACCCCAGACTTTTGCAGCCTGCTCTTTCCCACTTACCCGTGGGGCTCAAGAGCTTCTCGAACACCAGAGCCCCTTCTTTCTCAATTCCTTTTTCCTGCAGTTTTTTGTTTCACGCCTCTTTCGTGTTTCTGATACTGGGTATTCGTTGAATAGTATCTACTTGTCTATTTTTTTATGTCTTCACTAAAGTGTAAGGTTCGTAAGAGCAAGACTTTTATTTTATCCAGTTCTGATCATTAGCATTCAGCTAGTGCTTAGCATATAGTAGGTGCTCAGTAAGTATTTGTTAAATAACTAAATCGATGCCTGGGTCAAAGAATGAACAAAGAAGGGGGCAGGTATTCTAGGTGGAATGGATGGTGTTAGGCCACTGTGAGATTTCAGGCCAGCAGCTGGAATCCCCCTGGACACTCGCTAAAGACCCATATGATAGTCTGCCTCGGCAAAGATTTACAGCGTTGGACACGCTATGGAGCTGTTCTATTCTGCCCTACAGGCTTGCTGTGAGTCAGAATCGACTCTGTAAACAATGGTGTGTTTTACTTATTTATTGGGAAAAAATGGGTTTGTTGCCCCATGGGTCAGCAGCTCAATCTCACAGGCCACCTCAAAGGACAATGATGAGGCTGACTACTCTCATAAAAGATTTCGTTTCAGGAACCTTATATACTACACTGAGTCAGAATGGGGGCGCATTGGCTTTTGTGGAATACGTTTTGGTCAGCTCATTGCAAGGTCAGGTGTTGGAACCCCACAGCCATTCCACAGGAGACCGATGAGGCTGTCTCCGCCCCTAAAGACCCTGAAGACCGCAGGCCTCAGAAACGCACAGGAACAATTCTGCACTGCCCAGTTCCGCGGAGTCTGAATCGAACCGCTGGCAGTTTGGTTTTTTTTTGGGGGGGAAGGGGTACCCAAAAGAAAAGGCTCGTGTTTCAAAGTTTCAAACCCTCCCAGTAGCTGCTGAAGGAAGACGTGGCGGTCTGCGGACGTAAACCTCGCAGCAAGCTCTTCGGGACCTTCCCTGCGGGGCTCGGCGTCCCCTGGCAATGACCTAGTGTGGGCTTTCCGCTGTCCGCCCCGCCCCACCCCCACTCCAGGGGCCCCGCCTTGGAGGAAGGGGCGGGGCGTTGCCTGGTCGGCGTGGGGTGATTGGCTCTGCGCGGGGGAGGGGCCCACATCCGCCAGGCACCGGAAGTGGCTCTCCGCCCTCGTCGGTGGGCGATGGAGACGGTGGCGCCGTAGTGTCTGGTGCGAGACTTGCCGGGGCGGCGGCCATGGAGGCCGTCTTGAACGATCTGGTGTCTAAGGACGACCTGCTGGTGAGGCCTGGCCCTGAAGGAAGGGACGGGGCGACTCCGACAGGCGGGTCCCCAACGTAGACTAGGGCGAAACCTCCTCCAGGCGTCAGTTTCGCCCAGGGCAGCCGGACTAGAGCTTCCGGTAGGCTGTGCAGCCACGAGTGTGGCCCAAAGGTTGCGTTTTTGCCCCAGAGGCTAGTGGGAGTTGTGGTTTCTTGAGCCACCCCCCTGAGACGAGGGGCCTGCCTTGGGAAGATCGGCAGGGTCCACCTTCAGTGGCAGCGGAAGTCGGCGACCACCGCACGATGCCACTTAGTACTCAGGCCGCCGCGGTGTTAGGTGTGCGCATCCGTACAGTCGTGCCCCGATCTTCGGTGCTCTAGTACAAAGGAGCATGCGAAAGTGAGCGGGGAAATTCCACCACTTTCCCCCCAACTTTTTTGAAGCTGCTTCTCCCGCTCTGCGATAGGCACCATTTTTTTATTCCCATATTACAGACACGAGAACCCACACTGCTGACTGGGTAAACCAGGCTAAGGAAAGCTGCCGGGCCAGGGCTATCGGTGAGCGGCCGCCTCTCACAGCCTGTCCATTGTTCACTCCCCGCTGGGTCAGCTGCCCGGGCAGCGACGGCGCCTGGAGCTGCCACTAGGGGGCCGGGACACTGGTACCATGGGGTGAGGTGCCCCAAGAGACACCCTGACCTGCCCGATGGAATAGGCGAGTGTCAGAACCTGCTGCCCATGGCCAGGGCTCCCCAGGGCAAGGATGACTGGCACATGACACCCGGGTCCAGGTGGAGAGTGGGCATTCTTTCACTTCTGAGTGATTCCTCTCTTCTCCCCCTCGCAGAAATTTGAAAAGAAATTTAAATCTGAGGAGGCAGCAGGGTCAGTGTCCAAGGGCACCCAGTTCGAGTACGCCTGGTGCCTGGTTCGAAGCAAGTATAACGATGACATCCGGAAAGGCATTGAGCTGCTTGAGGGTAAGGTGCAAGGCTGCCCAATACTTCGCACCTGTCTAGCAGTAGCCCCCTCCTCCCCGTCCCTATGGCCACCGACCTCACGCCGCGTGCTCCGTTGTCTCACATGCTGGGGACCTCTTGGCATGGGGCCCTCTGGCACGGCTGTCTTTGCAGTTATTTTCCAGTAGTTACAGAGCCGAACTGCTCACCACGCCCATCCTTGTTTTGTCAAGCAGTCACAAGGCTTACGAGATCCGGTCCTCAAACCACGATCCAGTCCTCAAACCATGGTGGTAATTGAACTAGTCTCAAGAGAGCGGCCGTCGGAGGTCGCAGGACTCATTCCCTCATGGCTGAATGGGGACTGGAAGCCCCTGGGCGATGAGGCCCACCCTCTGCTATTTGCCCTCAGCTGCGCTGCTCGCTCAGTGGCAGTCATGGAGAACCCATTTGTGGGGGGATCATGGAAGAAGCCCAGGCCACCATCCGATTTTAAAAAACAGGGTTGGGGCGGGCACCTGTCATCCTATTGGACTATCATCCTATTTCCCATTGATGTCAGGCGGGCCACCGTTTGTGAGAGGGCATCCTCCTTGACCTTTAGTTTCTCTCTAGCCCTCCTTCCCTAGTAATCCTAGTAAGCCAACACATTGGCACACTGTCCAAGGACAGAGAAGGTACATCTCTGAAAATGAGACTCCTCTTCGATGGCCATCATTTCACCCGACATTCATCTCTCCCTCTTGTCAACTCAGGTTTTTCAGGTTTGCCTCAGCAGGGCACAGCTGCCCAAACTGTGTAGGAGACATTGCCTAGTCTAGGTGAGGAGACAGGACGGGCCAGTGGGAAGCTTTATGTAGAATCAGCTGAATATCTAAGTTAAGAACGCACATAAGCCACACGGGGTCAGTCAGAGAAGGCTCACGGGAGGTGAATTTTGAGGATGAATCCTGGAAGTGGTTGCCCTGAGATAGTCTTTAAACCACAACAGCCCCTGAAGTCTTCTTAATACCGTACGACAGCTTAGCTAGTACAGAGTGTACTGAGCCTTTTGCTCTGTCAAGCTCTGTCTGGGACTAACCTGACAGCAGGTTAGGAAGGAGACACAGCGGTACGTTCTGGGGAAGAACCAGCGTCCCTGACATGTGCCTATAGAAATTGGTGAATGTGCTGCAGTGTGTTCTTAACAATAGTAAGTTACACTTGTTACACTTTTTAAAGGGGGTTGGGCACATTGATTTTTAATACTGCTTTGGACAGCAAACAGCTATAGCTAAACCACTAAACTAAAACCCAAACTCGCTCCCATCAAGTTGATTCCAACTCAGCGACCCTACAGGACAGGGTAGAACAGCCCGCGTGGGTTCCCAAGACTAACTCTACAGGAGTAGAAAGCCTCCTTTTTCTCCCTCCTCGCGGCTGGTGGGTTTGAGTCGCCAGCCTTGTAGAATGCAGCCCAGCGCAGAAGCATGATGCCACCAGGGTTCCTTAACTAAAACACCAAACCAGATTTTTTGCCATCAAGTAGATTCCATACATGGCATCCTTCTAGGGCAGAGTGGAACTGCCCCTGTGGAGTAGAGAGCCCAGTCCTTCTCCCTGGGAGCAGCTGGTAGTTTTGAACTGCTGGCCTTAAGGTCAGCAGCCCAATGTGTAACCACTATGCCACCAGGGCTCCTTAGTTAAAACACAGTTTAGAAGCCCTTTTTACATCTCTGGTGCCTTGATTTCCTTTAAATCCACATGGATGAACCAGATGTGGTGTTGATTTTGGGGGTGTTTGTCACCAGTGGTGTTGGGGTGCCCTCAGTTCAGGGACTCACTGGGTAGCTGAGAGTGACTGGAGCTGAATGGAGGCTCGGACATGGACTTGCCCTGGGCTGCCCAGGAAGTCAGACGGTGGTATAGATCTCTGGGATAGAAGTACTAGGGAAAAAGAAGCCATTTCACTGTCTTCCTCTTCCTCCGCCTCAGAGCTGCTGCCCAAAGGAAGCAAGGAGGAGCAGCGGGATTACGTCTTCTATCTGGCTGTGGGGAACTACCGGCTCAAGGTAAGCAGGGCTTCAAACCAGTTTGGCCCAGATTAGCCAGGACAACAGAAAGCAATCAGAACAGACTTGACTTTGTCAGATGTAAGTGCACAACATCCTGCTAGAAATGTGATCTCCCTCCTAGAGAACAAGGAAAGTGTGCACGTAGCGTAGAAACCAAATCACCTAAGTGGCAGGGTCAGAAACGGGGGCCTCTCAAACATGGCAGCCAACTGTGCCTCTGGGGAAGTATGTCCCTCTCCACCGTCCTGGCGGTGGCCCACTCTCCCATGGCAGGCTCCTGAGGGGCTCACCTACTGCCTCTTGCAGGCTCCCATGCATGCCTTCAGACCAGAGTCTTTTTCCATACAGGTCATCCTGGCGCGCCCACAGTTACCAATTTCAGTCTGTTCTGATCTTGCAGCATCAGCCCTGACTGAGTGAGTTCAAAGCCCTGCAGGTGAGGTAGAAAAGGCCCCTCCTTCCCTGCCACCCTACTTGTGGGAGCCACCAAACACCACACTCTTTGCTGTCCAATCGATGCCAACTCCTAGTGGCCCCAGAGGGCAGTGTAGAACTTCCCCTGAGGACCCCAAGACTAACTTTCCTCAAGTAGGAAGCCTCTTCTTCCCCCTCTCATCCTCCCCACCCACTCCACCATTAGGAGCAACTAGTGCTTTTGAACTGCTGACCTTGTGGTTCCTAGCCCTCCATGCAGCCCACTACGCCATCAGGGCTCCCCTGTGGGCACCAAGGTACCCTCTGAGTCCTCTCTGGAGCAGAGTTCGTAGACACCAGGAAGACTGGATAGGCTGGGGTTGGTATCCGGTACAGAGGTACAGGATACTATCAGATCAGCACTCTGAGGGAAGCGAGAGAGAAGATCCGGGTGCTGAGGGTGTGGGGAAAAGTGACGTCAGGATTGGGGTGCAGCCCAAGCCTTGGGCTGTTATCTCCCCCAGCTTATCACCCCCACACAGTTGGGGCTGTTGGTGGACTCTACTCCATTGGGTGGGGCTGGAGGGAGGGAGGGTGAGGGAGGAGCCCCCAGGGTGAGAGGAGGGGAAGGCCCCTCCAAGGGGCAGGAGGAGCTAGCCAAGCGCATGCCGAGGGATGTGTGTATATGTGTTCTCCCTGGGTGCAGGAATATGAAAAGGCCCTAAGGTACGTGCGTGGGCTGCTGCAGACGGAGCCCCAGAACAACCAGGCCAAGGAACTGGAGCAGCTCATTGACAAGGCCATGAAGAAAGGTGAAGCCTTCCTCTCTGCCCTCCTCTCCTCTCCACGCCCCGACCCCTGGATCCACCAGAACACACTCTGTGCAGACCACCCCCTTTCCTGGTCCAGTCCTTCTGGCCTCTGTTTATATGACACTCACATACACCACACGCCCGCCACCACGCAGATCCTCTTCCAAAACCCCATCCCTCACCAGGCGCCTCTTCCAGCCACGGAGGCCCTCACCCCATGACACAGGGTCTCAAGGACCATCTCCTGTGAGAAAGAAGCCGGTTACCAGAGTCCCTGGAGGCTCTTAACATTGTCTCCCTCTTGTGTCCCCAGATGGACTGGTGGGCATGGCCATCGTTGGCGGCATGGCCTTGGGTGTGGCAGGACTAGCTGGCCTCATCGGACTGGCTGTATCCAAGTCCAAATCCTGAGCGCGCCCGCACCGCTTCTGCCCAGGGCCCGCCGCCTGGCCTGCACTCACGGGAGGTGAAGCAGCCTACCAAGGGGCAGGCTTGGCAAGGACGCTCAAAGCCGGGCCCCTCCTAGCTGTCCCTTCTCTGCTCTCCTTGGTCTACTATGATCTTCAGCCTCCTCGCCCCTCAGACCTGTCTCCTGGCCCCAGATCATGTGCTTTGGGATGTCTGTAAATAAAATTGGTCTTTGGCTTGGGAACGGCTGTCTACATCTGGGGAGGGGACCAAAGGGCATCACGTGGAGGGGCTCTGTATTTTCCCACCCTCCAGGCCTTGTGTAGGGCCCTCCTTTGTCCACCTAACAACACAGACCCCACACCCTTCCTTCCTCCACCTTCCCCCCAGCCTGAGCCTGGAGCAGTGGTCTGCAGTTCGGGAGGCAGCCTTCGCTCAGTCCGAGAATCCTGGGAGCAGGAGGTAGCTGGCAGCTGGCCAGGCACAGTGGAGGGGCCACTGCCCTTCCCTGCATCCTGTCTCCCCTGACCCACTCAAGCCGCCTCCAGCCAGTGGAGTTTTCCACAGGGGGCCGGGCTCCCCACTTGGCTTCCTCCAGACTTTCCCCCTGAACTTCCGCCTCTTACCCCGGCCTCTTCAGGGGAGGGGGCTGGCAGCTCCAGAGGTTGAAGGTTCGGACTACCCAGCGAGGTGGAAGGCTGGGGCCAGTCCCACCCAGTGTGCTCTGCCCAAACCTTTTTGTGCCAGGCTCCAAGTGGGCTTGTCTAGCTACCCTTGCATACTGTTCATTCCACAACCAGGACCAGCCCAGATCGTGGGGTAGGGACAGAGGGAAGGCGAGGGAGGTACCTGAGGAGCAGGAGCACTGGAGTAGCCTGCCACAGCGAAGGGGGGAGGGCGTCCCACTCGCAGCAAGTGCTCCCGCCAGCTCAGTGACACCCAACAGGCCTGGGTGGAGTGGCTCCTCAGACACAGCCTAGCTCCCACTTGCCAGAGGGCAGGGGTGGCCGGGGCTCTGGCCTTGGGCTTCTTGGCAGGAAATAAGGCCAGTCAGATTCGGACAGGTGTTCCGAGGTTTCTAATCCATCACAGTTAATGGAGCTGGTGACAGCTCTTGATAACAGCTTGTTAGGGCGATAAGCCCCTGAGCCGGCTCTGGGCTTGGGATGTATCTCCATGCCAGCCCTTTGGCAGCAGGGCCGAGCTCCTTGCTGAGAATCAGATCAACCTGTCAAGGGGCAGATTAGAGTTCAAGTAGTCTCCCATGGCCCCCAGACCCAGGTTCCCAGTGGTCAGGCCGGTCAGATGTGCTGAGAGCTTTGATCTGTGGTCATGCTTCTTGGGACAACCCTTGAGCTAAGTGCTGCCCTCTAGTTTACAGAAGCAGAGGACAGCACAGTGGAGCTAGGGATGTGTGCCTACATTGCTGGCTGATACGTTGGCCCATGAGGGAGTCTCATCCAGACCCGGCTGATCGGTTTCTCCCACTCTCCATCCCTGCTCTTCCTGGCAGCTGCAGGTTTCCCCCCTGGCCCCCCCCTCACCCCCCCCCCCCAGAGTGAGGGCTTTGCATTCCTTGGCTGGCCATCTAGAGGGGACATGGTTCCCTCTCTCCACAAAGGCTGCAGTGGGGTTGGGGGCACGGCATGATAAGCGGGCCTGCCTGTGTTGTCTGTGTCTGTCTGCAGTTGGTGTCCCTCAGCGTCCCTCTTACTCCACTCTTGGGGGCCCCTGATGGAAGTTGAATCAGACATATGCTTCCTCTTGCTTTGAAATGCCTCCCGGGCCCCTCCATGCTGCGTATATCCGTTAAGTCACTCCCCGGTAAGTCATCTCCCCCCACCCTTGTGGGGCGGGGAGCCCGCCCCGGGTTGGCCCAGAAGCAGCAGGGGGGGGGAGGGAGTGGACTTTTGGCCGATGCATTTATTCCCTCCATCGCCCAGTCAACAGCTGCAGCTCCTGCGTGCAGGGCTCAGCGCACTCCTGGATCTACCAGGCAGCAGGGATCCGACGGGCAGGTGAAGCTGAGCCTGCAGCTGGACCAGCCCTGGTCCTCCCCAGCCTGCCTCAGCCAAAGACCCTTCCAATTGCCCCCCTGGGGGTTCTTTCCCTCCCATTCCCTGGGGCCTAGGTCCAGGCGCCCCTCAGGACCCTGCCTCCCACCATGTCGATGGCTGTAGAGACCTTTGGCTTCTTCCTGGGAGCGCTGGGGCTGCTGCTGCTGGGGGTGACCCTGCCACACAGCTCCTGGCGGGTGTCCACCGTGCATGGGAGCGTCATCACCACCAACACCATCTTCGAGAACCTCTGGCACAGCTGTGCTACGGACTCCTTGGGAGTCTACAACTGCTGGCAGTTCCCGTCCATGCTGGCCCTCTCTGGTACTGGGTTTGGAGGCTCGGCTCGGGGAGCAGAGGGGGGCAGGGAGGTTGGAAGGAGAGTGCCCTGGGGAAGATGGGCACTGCTCATGGCCAGACTTGGGTGCTCTGAGAGCCTGGGCAGAGATAGGGTGTGGGTGTGTTTGTGTGGGGGCGTGTTTCCTGGGTTTGGGGTTCTCAGTTCAGTGGGTTTTTCAAGGGAGGGCTAGAGCCTACAGCTCAGGACCAGACCCGGTCTCTCGGCTGCGTATAGCATACACTACTTCCTGCTGGCCCCCTGTCACTTCCCTAGGGGAGCGTGACCTCCGTGCTAGAGACCAAGAGGAGGTGGTCCTGTGTGTGCTCACTCCCCAACCCCTCCCATGGGGTCCTCCTGGGTCCCGCTTGCTCTCCTGGCATCATCCTATGGATGGCTGGTGCGAGAGGGGAACTGAGGTTAACACTGGGTATGAAACAGATCCCCCAAATTCTCTCCCAGAGGTTTAGGGGTCCTTGATGTATCCTATGCCCCTGCTAAGGCTCAAATCTAGGGGAGCAGCTCTTGCCACTGTCGGGTGTCTCACAAAGCAGGGGCTCGTACGTTCCCCCGTTTCTTCCATACCAAGTACCCCGCAAGTTCCACCACCCCCCCTGCCTTATACTCATGTGCAGAGGCTTCAGCAAGTTCCTGGGAAAATGGAATGAAAAGTAATGGGCTTTTCCCATGCAGTTTTAGACTTTTGTGCGCGCGCGCACGTGTGTGTGTGTGTGTGTGTGAAGTAGTTACTTAGTCATTTATATGAAAGTTTGAGTAGGACCTAGGCTGGAAGCCCCGTGTTGAGTGCCCAAAGGGACAGCCTCAGCATGCCCACCTCCCCCAGCCCCAACCCCAGCATAAGCTCAAGCATTGGACACCTCCTGCGTGCGGAGGAGACTTTGCTGAAGAGTCCATCCACCCAAGAGAAGCCCCACTTGGAAGTCCTGCCCTAGGCCTGAGAGAGGGCCTGGTGCACAGGGACACTAGAGGGGATGTGCAGAGGGCACAACTGCCCCTTCTTGGCGTCACCTGGGCTCTGGAGTCACGCTAGTTACACCCATGTCCGTGAGCGCATTGAGCACCCACAGCCACCCTGCTGCTGGGGGCAGTTGGAGCCCCCTGCTAGGCCATGCACCCTTCCCCCAGAAGCCGAGGTAGGAGACGGAGCTAGATTTGGGCTCCAGCCTGTGGGTGTCTGTCATTTCATCAGGTCCCACTGGCCACTCCCAGAGCAGCCTGGGAAGCCAGACTTGGTCTCTGGCCCTGGTGTAGGCGGCTGTGGGACTGGGTGGGAGGAGGCGGGAGCCCCAGAGGGAGTGACGGAGTGAGAAGGCGCTGCTGGGGAACTTTGGCCCTCCTCCTTCCTCCCTCCCACCCACTCCCCAAGTCTTCACATCTCTTGGCCTTTCCCCCTTGGCTCCCTGATGACACTGCCCCGCCCGCCTGCCCGGGAAAGGGGTACAAGGTCCTTGGGAGTTGTTGGCAGCTATGAAGGGCAGGAGATGGGGGAGGGGGCCAAAAAGGAGCCAAAGGCTCCTTTCAGCTTTACGAAAGGGGAAACTGAGGCCCTGAGACAACTGGACTAGTCTGATTTGGATTGGTTGGCCATGGGCCAGGAACCCCACCTCCAGATTAGAAATGCCCTGTGCCCTCTGGGGTAGGCCACCACTGCCCCCTCCTGGTGGCTCTTAGAAGGAGCCCGAATGGGAACCAGGTGCCCGCAGGAAGCGGGTGCGGTTTCTATCAGACACACAGAATGTGTCCACATGGTTCCACAGGGAAAGCGTGGTCCCAGGGGACATTCGCCAGTGTCTGGAAATGCACTCAGTGGTCGCCGCTGGGTGGGGTGGTTGCTCCTGGCATCTCGTGGTCAGAGATGCTGCTGCACCTTCCACACTGAGCTGGGCAGTGCCCCCAGCCCCTACCCCCATTCCTGCTAGGGCTGAGGCCGAGCGCTCTGTTAATGAAGGTCTAAGCAAAGGGCATCGGGCTGGGGGCGAGGCGAGTTCCTCGTGGGTTTCCTGGAGCAGGTGTGACTGCTGGGAACCCGAGAGGCTGGGGCGGGGCTGGGGGGCCTGACCGGATAGGGGAGGGGCAGGCTCTGGGGGAGGGGGGGTAGGCTGACGGTTGTGCCTCTGGCCCTCCCCAGGGTATATCCAGGCCTGCCGGGCGCTCATGATCACCGCCCTCCTCCTGGGCTTCCTGGGCCTCTTCCTGGGCATCATAGGGCTGCGCTGCACCAACCTCGGGAGCATGGGGCTCTCCCAGAAAGCCAGGATGGCGGCCATCGCAGGAGCCCTGCACCTACTGAGTGGTAACTGGCCTGCAGCAGACCTGAGAGCTCTGCCCCCCCCCCTGCCCCTCCCTGCCCACCCCTTCTTCACCAAGTCCCTGGGCTACAAGCTCATCCATCAGGGTGCATGGGTGAGACTTCAAAGAGGGTCAGACCCGGTCCCCCAGAACCTACTTTGCGGGGGGTGGTCATCCCGACAGGACAGGTGCATGCACACACACACACACACACACACACAAACACCGCCCGAGGGCTGGCCACCAGTTGGTCACCAGGCTTTTCGGTGCACACCATCTCACAGTCAGCCTGGCAGGTGGTATGGCCCAGTTCTGTAGGACCCCTCCCCCACTTGCTGAGCACCAAGGCCAGGCCTGCCGCTCAGGGGTCAGCCACTGCCGAGCCTGACGGTGCCAGGTGCTCTGGGCAGTGGGGCCGTGACGACTCCTGTGCTTTCAAGGATGGGGGGAATTGGAAGAGGCTACTGTGACCACAAGCCCAGTTGAAGGATGAGTAAGGCACAACCCTCCGGGAAAGACAAGGCTTTCTACTTCCATAGTTAAGCGTCTGGGAACCCCAGAGGCAGCTCTACTCTGTCCTGGGTCACACACTGAGTGGGCGTGAGCTTGATTTTAGAAGGCAGGTCAGGTGGCCTGGCGATTACAAGTCGGACTGCTAACCACAACATCAGCAGTTCAAAACCACCAGCCGCTCTGCAGGAGAAAGATGGGGCTCTCTACTTCCATAAAGAAGGACAGTCTCAGAACCCCAAAAGGGCTGTTCTAACCTGCCCTAGAGGGCGGAGTGAGAACTGGCTCGATGGCAGTGAGTTTAATGCTGGTTTTTGATGGAGGTCTGTCTAGGGCTAGTGAGGGGGAAGCTGTGGGCGCAGCCACGGAGGAGGGGGGAAATGGATCTGGAGGGAGGTCTAGGTTTCAGGGTAACCTTAGGGAATGGGAAGGCTTGGGAGCTGGGGAGAGGGAGTCAAAGTGCTGCTCATGAGCTTGGTGCCCGCCCACCTGCCCGCAGCAAGGTGTGCTAGTGCCTTCTCTCGCTTCCCCAGGTTTCTGCGGCATGGTGGCCATCTCCTGGTATGCCTCCAACATCACCCGGGAGTTTTTCGATTCTTTGTATCGTGGGACCAAGTGAGTGTGAGGCCCCTTGCCTGTCAAGACGGTGGGTGGGACTGGCCCCTGGGCCTCTAACTATACCACCCTTCCGCCTTCGCAGGTACGAGCTGGGCCCTGCCCTCTACCTGGGCTGGAGTGCTTCCCTGCTGTCCATCCTGGGCGGCATCTGCCTCTTCAGCAACTGTTGCTGTCCTCCGGAGGATGAGTCTGCCATCAGGTTCGGGAGTACGGGGGTGGGCAGGTGGTTGGGGGGTCGTGGGAGAGCCCTAGCTTCCCTCTGACAGAGCCCTTCTCCCGGACAGCGCCCGGCTGCCCTACAAGGCTGCCCCCCAGTCTGTGCTGCGGTCCAAGAGCCTCACTGCCCCCCTGCCCGCCAAGGACTCCGATGATGAGTGTGACAGCAGCTTTGGTCAATACGGGAAAAATGCCTACGTATAGGAGACCTGCTGGGTGGCCATTTCTCTCGCCGCGCCCTGCAAGAGAGCAGGTCCTCTGGGCCCTGGGTCTCAGCCCCGCCGCCTGTCCTCCCAGATAATGTGGGGGGACCAGAGCAGCTACACCCATGGCCCCGGGGCAGTCCCTGCACTGACTTGTTGGGACACTCCTCTGGCACCCTCCCAGGGTGGGGACCCGCCTGAGAGGTTACCTGGAAGCCCAAGGCAGAACTGCCCTTCAGCTACTGAACCTGGGAGCTGGGCCTCCCCACGTCTGTTTCTGTACAATTACATGTGGAAGTAAAGGTATATTGTGGGCCGTTCAGGAGGTGAGGATGACGTCAGGAGTCATCCCAGAGCAAACCCAGCCTGTCGCCCTCTCTGGGGAGGGTGGGGTCTCAGGCGGCGCGAGAGGCTGGGCTGTGGGTTACTTGGGGTCATATCAGAGGTGGAAGAACCAGCTCTGGGACCTGGGAGCAGTGGGGTTCTCAAGCCCCATGGCCCTCTCCGCCTACCTTCTCCGGTGGGCAGGCTCCTCACCTGGGCCTGAACGGACAAGTCCCTTGAAATTGTGTTTCTCAGGAACCAGATCAGGTGTTTCTGCAGGAAAGGTCCCAAGGACGCTGAGTGGCTCGATCCAGACTCTGGAGGTCTGTGTTCGAGGTGGTGCCGTTGAGGGGAGTGGGACAGGGGTGGGGGGAGTGCCGCTTCTTGACTCCCAGCTCAAATGTGGGTCTGGGTGACTTGCAGACTTGGCAGACCAGGATACTAAGAAGGGCCAGTATCCCTTCGAAATGGGACGTGAAGTCAAGGTCCCTTGAAAACAGGCTGGCATCCAATGGGGGAGGGGACATGGTGCTACCCCACCTTATGCTGATTAGCTCCACCCAGGTCTGCATGCCAGCTCTCAGGCACACCGGCCCCCGGCCCCCGAACTGCCGTTCCTGTCTGCACTCACCCACTTGCCAAATCCTGTTCTCCTTCCCCAAGGGTCTGCTTCACACCCATGACTCCTCTCCCTGCCCTGCGGCTGGCCCTGCGTCAGCCTTGTCCTGTCTTGCCAGGGCCCCCATGACGGGCAGGCATCCCCTCGCAGGTCACCCTGCCTTGGAGAACGCCCCATGACCTCAGACAAAATGTCCCAGAAATTAAGACCTGGACTACTGGTTGATGCCAGCCCACCTCTCTCCACACAAACCATGCCGCCCCCAGCAGGACAACTCCGTTATAGTCACCCAGGACCCCCACTGTGCTGCATCCAGGGGCACATGTACCTGCCCAGCTGCTCCGACATGGACACACAGTGATGGGAAAGGAGATAGATACCCCACCCCTTGGCCACACAGCTTTCACAAGGTGTTGGCTGCCCCACCCCACCCCCGGCCAAGCCCAGCGTTGGTGCGCAAGGGCCCACACAGGAACTGACCCTGGGAAGTGTGGTTTGGGCCATGTGATGTCCTGGGTCAGAACAGGAATGGCTTTCTCTCTCAAAAAGGTGACCCAAAACCAAACTCACAGCCATCAAGTCAATTCCGACTCAAGGTGACCTTACAGGACAGGGGAGAACTGCCCCTGGGGGTCCAAGATTGGAGCTCTTGACAGGAGCAGAAGGGCCTGCAGAGCACCTTGTGGATTTCAACAGCTGACCACTTCGCCGCCAGGGCTCCTCAGAAAGGAGACTGACACATGAAACAGTGTCACAATTTGGAGCAGGCAGGACAGCCCCTCTGCAGTGTTTCCCAAAGTGGGTGATGCCACCCCCAGGGGGGTGGGGAGGGCTGCCAAAGCCGAAAGCTACACTCTATCCTGGATGACTGGTGACAGAACCAAAGGTTTTTCATTGCCGGGGGCTTGTGGAGTCACTTTTTTCCTCTGAAAAGGGCGAGGTAGGTCAAACACATTTGGGAACCTATGCTCCGCAGGGCGACATGTACCCCTTACCGTGGAGGACAGAGGCCTATGACAACTACTGGTGCCGACCATGCTGTCTCAGAAACCCCCCCGAGACTCGGTGGCATCAGACAACTATTTATTATGCTCCCAGATCCTGGGGTGCAGGAATTCAGACCAGGCCCCCCAGAGATGGCTCATCTCTGCTCCGTGGTGTTTGAGGAAACTCAAGTGGCTCGCTGGCTGGGGCTAGCATCCTCGGGAGGCCTCTTCACTCGGGCGGCGGATGACCCAGGTGGGATGACCAGAAGGCTAGGCTAGTGGGGTTTCTCATCAGGGTGGGGAAGCTCAGGGGTCCGTGGATTCGAGGACCCCAGTAGCCAGGCCAGGGCTCCAGTGGCCTTTTGCTTTGGGATCCCGTCCTAAAGGCCACATCCTGTCTCTCTGCCCTTCTCCATGACCAGCTGAGAGCAGTGAGGCTCTGGAGATGGGAACAGAGACCTCACTTCCAGACAGAGGGCACACAAAGGACTGCGACCACGCCTTCGATCCCTCGACAGCTGTTCTTCACCGCCTCTTGCCCAGCCTGAGTGTTTAGAGAAAGGGAAAGTGGTTCCTACAAAAAAAAAAAACCCACAAAAAACCTGGCAGAATCCACACAGACTCCCAAAAAGGTTCTCAAAATCTTCAGTCACGGAAGGTGCCAGCTCTGATGTTTCTGCCTCCCAATTACGTCTTACCAAGGTCACTTATCTGACGTCAGACTTGCTCGGCTCTGTGCTCCCAGGAGCTCGCCCCCTAGTGCATTCAGAGACCAGATGGAGGCGTAGGGGCTCTTGGAGTGAGCAGGCCACTCGGAGCAGGCAGGCGTCTGCCCCTGGGTCCTAGCCCATCCGCTACTGGGCTGCCGAGTTCTACCCACAGCAGTCCTCCGTGGCAGAGACATGCAGAGAAGCGCAGTGACCTCAGCTGCCGGCACCAGGGACAAAGGCCTCCTCCTGAAGCTCATTCTGCACCCTTCTTCCCCAACCCTCCCGGACGGAAGGCTAGCCGTACATCGAAGATGCTCACAGGAACGAGAAAAACAAAAAGCTAAAGCACAAGGCCGACAGTAACAACCCTACAGGAAGATGCAGCCAACGGCGGCAGAGACATGGAGTGACTAGGAGAGGGGACACCTTCTTTCCCGGTCAAGGGCGCAGAGGACAGGAGACGAGCGCCACAGTGGGAGGACCGGCTGACAGGACTCAGCACTGAGTCAGTCAGGCAGCCAGGCGGCCTGACCCATCGCTCCCAAAACACCAGGCAGGCCTGCTCCTCCTCTGCACGGGAGACTTCCTGACTGCAGCCCCCGAGGGCTTGGCCACTTCCTGCTGAGCGGTCCCTGGGGCCAGGGCTGACCTCCCCGGTAGGTGAGACACAGGCTTGCTGTCGCAGTTCACCAGGAGCCCCTTCCCTGGCACGATGAAGCCCTGTCTGAAACCAAGACGAGGGTCATTGTCTCTGGGGAGACCAGGCCTACACGGTCCACTTCAGGCACCTACGGAGAGAGAGAGAGGGGACGCCCCAGATAAAGAGAGCAGTCTGCAGAGCATAGGCAGGGCAGTGGGCCTGGCCCGGGGGCGGCCCCACGCTCACCTGGTCTCCTGGTGGGTGCCCAGACAGCGCACGGTACAGTAGCGGGCACCACAGCTGACGCAGGTGTATGGGGACGGGAAGCCACAGACTGCACAGAAGGGGCGCTGCGGCCGGGAGGGGGGGCCCGCACAGGCGGTCAGGTAGTTGGGGCCCTCGGCCACACTCAGGTTCTGCAGAAATAAGGAGGGGCAGGCTCCGTGGAGTCCTCCTGTAGGCACAACAACACCCCACGGGGGGGGGGGAGAAACTCGGGCCCCAGGTCATCCCTTGGCGAGGGGAGCTGGGGCGAGTGTTCTCTCAGCTCCTACCTGCTCCTCCAACAGGGCCTGGAAGTTTTTTCGGAAACGAAGTTTAAAGTGATCGCCTCGAGTTTTCTTCTTTTTCTTTCCTGGAGGTCAAGAGCAAGAGGTCGTCGGGCGATTTCCCACGTCAAGAAAGACGCCACTCCTGTGTCTTGTCACCCATCACCCCCTCCCACCCCTGAGACACCCAGGGTCCTCCTTCTCCCATCCTCTGCCCTTGCCCCCCTCACTGTCCCTCCCACCCCCGGCTCTCAAACCCCAGCCAGGCACTGCCTCAGAAGTCCCAGGGCGGCAGTTTGATGTCAGGGACCGCAGGGCTCTTCCCTGTAGGCTCTATAGCAGCGGTTCTCAACCTGTGGGTTGCAGACCCCTTTGGGGGTCGAACGACCCTTTCACAGGGGTCGCCTAAGACCATGTTTCCAATGGTCGTAGGAACAGAAACACCGCTCCTCTGTCCAACTGCACGTGCGGGTCCGCCCACATGCAGACATGCCCACCTACGGGTCGCCACCACAGCAGGAACTGTATTCAAGGGCGGTAGGATTAGGAAGGTTGAGAACCGCTTCTCTACAGGCAAGGGGCGGGGCAGAAGCTGGCTCACAGAAGGGCCTTCCATGGGCGCAGCCAGGAGGGGCTCCTGAGCTGTCTGCTTCCCAGCCAGACAGAACCTCACCCTTCCTTCCAGCCTTCCCCCCCACCCTCCTGGCCGCCTCACCGGTGTCAGTATCGTCGTCAAACTGAGGCAGCCTCTTGCCGAGCTGGGGAAGTCCTGCGTGGGGGTCGTCTTGGAAGTTGTCATTCTCCAAAGCCTCGAGCTGCCTGTTGATGCGGCGCTGCCTGGCTGCTCGGTCCAGCACCCGTCTCTGCCCAGGGTCCTGTGAGCGAACTAAATGGGGCAGGACATGAAGCATTTTGAGTCCGGGACAGTGTAGTGGGCAGGGGACACAGAGCAGGTGGAAGCTGGCGGCCGTGGCTCTGGGTAGTGAGTGGAAGCTACCCAGGGCCTGGGTCTGCTCACCAGGCCCTTGGCCATGTCCTTTTCCCTTCCCAGATAAGACTACTGTTTCAGCCACTCACAACCAGCTCCTAGCCTTCTGGCCCAGAGCCAGCCAATGAAAGGCTTCCTTGAGACTTCTCGCGGCTAGCAGAAACCAATCACCAATCGTGTAGGTAACTTTACATTCAGGATTTCAAGGGGACCTTTTTAAAAATAAAAGCCATTTTACTGTGACTTGGGTGAAAGTTTATAGAGCAGATTGGATTCCAATGAACAATCCTTACACATTTCGATGTGACACTCATCAGCCCTTGGGCCCCCCTCCCCACATCTTTCTGGCTTCTTGTACCCTCCTTTCCTGGCCCTTCAGGGCGTCCAGGTGGCGTAGCTGTTTTGTGCTGGGCTGCTAACTTTGGCAGTTCCCAACCACCGGCCACTCCTCTGGAGAAAGACAGGGCTTTCTACTCCCGCCAACGGTTACAACTTGGGACACTCACAGGGGCAGTTCTGTCCCACAGGTGTATGGTGGCCTGGCTCCATGGCAGGGAGTGTGGCTTGGTTTGGCTAGTCTATCCCTTCCTGTCTTCGGAGCTTGATCCCTGGGCAAACGCTGCCCTTTGAGCTCCTGAGGGTGGTGGTTCTAGGGCGTACTATCTCCCTGCCGGGACTGTTCACCTTATCACTCCAAAAATTCCCTGCCATGGAGTCAATTCTGACTCACAGCAACCCGACAGGACAGGGCAGAACTGCCCTGTGGACTTCCGAGATGGCAGTAGACCGGCTCCTCCAAGACTGGTGGTTTCAAACCGCTGACCCTGGGACTAGAAGCCCAACAAGTAATCCGCTACGCCACTGGGATCCTAGTCCCCTAATAGGCCGATTGTTTGGCTGCAAGCCGAGCCACGGGGGTACGTTACAGGGTCACCCACAGCCAACAAGTGATCCCAACTGGGAGCCACGCTACAGGGCACAGACTTGCTCTCTAGGGTCTCTGAGGCTGTGACCCTTTATGGGTGCAGACTGCCACCTCATTCCCTCCGGAGCTGCGGTGGATTCGAACTGCTGACCTTAGGGTTAGCAGCCCAATGCGGACCTATGTAACCCACTATGCCACCAGGGCTCCTCGTTTAAAGGGGGACTACAGGCCCTAGTGACACAGTGGTTTTGCGTTGGGCTTTTACCCACAAGGTCTATAGTTCAAAACCACTAGCTGATGATAATTTACAATTGATCATGGGGTCAGGAGGGTGGGAAGGAGGGTAAGAAGAGAAGCTGAGACGATGAAACATACAACTTTCCTCTAGTTCTTTAATGCTGCCTCCCAACGCCCCCAGCCCCCCAACATCATGACCTCAATTCTACTTTAAAAATCTGGCTAGACCAGAGGATGTACACTGGTACAGATAGGAACTGGAAACACAGGGAATGCAGGACAGATGATCCCTTCAGGACCAGTGCAGAGAGTGGCGATACCGGGAGGGTAGAGGGAGGGTGGGTTGGAAAGGGGGAACCGATCACAAGGATCTACATATACCCCCTCCCTGGGGGATGGACAACAGAAAAGTGGGTGAAGGTAGACAGTGTAAGATATGACAAAATAATAATTTATGAATTATGAAGGGTTCATGAAGGAGGGTAGAGGGAGGGGGAAATGAGCTGATATTAAGGGCTCAAGTAGAAAACAAATGTTTTGAGAATAATGTCAAAAAATGTACAAATGTGCTTGACACAATGGATGCATGCATGGATTGTGATAAGAATTGTACGAGGCCCCAATAAAATGATTTAAAAAAAAAAGAGTTACTGTCTGTGGTAGTTACCTAATTGGGTGTCAATTTGGGACTTGAGAGGATGAAGAGTAAAGGGGTGGAGTCTAGTCTGTCAATTGGGTCATATAGCCAGTGAAGCCTCCGTGTGGACATGGCCTCCCCCCCCAAAGATTCTGGGAACTGCTGTTTTTCCTCCTTGGAGCCTGGAGACACTCTATCTCGATGCTGACTCCCTGAGAGATGCTCTACTGACAAGACACATGGCCCTATGCTGACAGACCATGTGCCCGGGGAACTGGAGAAGCCACGTGGAGAGCCCTGCCAGTGCTGAGATGCTTACAAAGCCATTGGACCCACAAGATTTCCCACCCACTGGCCTGTAATATTCCTGCATTCAGCATCATTACATGTGTTGTGTGAGTCTGAAGAGGACTTTAGATTGGTATCGGGCATATGGGCTAATTTCGGACCTATGGACTTGATCTGGACTGGGCCAGGATGTGTTCTCAATATTCACTGCTCTTGTATATAAAGCTCTTTCTTATACACATATGAGTGTGTCTATGATTTGCTTCTCTAGTCTACCCAGACTACCATACTGACTCAGAAACCCACAGGGCAGTTCTTCTCTGCCCTGTAGGTCACTCTGCTCGGAATCGACTGGTGGCAGTGAGTTTGTAAGGGTCATGGTCTTGGGAGTTTCACCCGGGCCCTTCGTACACTTGGCGTTCACACTCAACAGATCTCCTACCGTGCCTGAAGCAGGGCTCCCCGTCGTGTAGAGACAGGGATCTTCAGCACCACGGCCCCCAGCATGAGTACTTGTTCTCCAGGTGGACCCAGCCCGAGCCCCTCTGCTCAGCCTAGCCCTTCACCACGGAGCTCATCCTTTCCCTCTTGCATCTCCAAGCCCCTCCCCAATGGTCAGAAAACCCCGCTAGGCTCTTGTGTCCACCCAAGAGTGCTCTTCCTGAGGTTCACTGCTGCACCTCCCTCCAGTCCTTAACCCCAAGGGACCATCCAGGGTAGACCACATGCACGCCGGAGTGCTCCCTGTACCCCCACCCCCTCACCCCCCACCCTTGCTCCACCAACAGGTCGCCAGGCTCTCTTCCCCTGGCGTCGTCTCCCATGGTGGCTGCCCTCCTTGCCTCAAAGAAGCAGGCTGTCCCTCCTCTTTCTGTCTGTGCCGTCGGCCTGGAGGTTCTGATCCACTCACTGGGCTCCAGCCATCACTGTGTGCGAGGACTCCAAGTCAGATGCTCCCCACCCAGACCCTGCGCTGTGTGCCAGAACCGCCTGTTCCCCTGCCAGCGCTGACCGTGAGGCCGGGGAGCATCTACCCATTGGGGCTGCTCCTCATCCTGGACCCTCTCTCTGCGAACGTGACCGTCTCCACGGACCTCTGAACAAGAGCCCGGTGAGTCCTGACACCTCTGTTCTCATTCCCACCTAGGCTGTCCACCAGGTGCCAATCATAATGATAAGCCCAGTGATGATGACAACTCCCTGCCTGCCATGGAGTCGATGCCCACTCTCACCAGCCTCTGAGAACAGGGCGTAACGGCCCAGTGCAAATCCCTGCCCCACCGTGGCTCCTGGGCACTTGACACAAGTTCTCTCTTGGGTGTGCCTGCCCCAGACACTAAAGGCAGCAGAAGCAGGTGCCATCACTTCCGGTGCTGGGCACTATCCTAAGCCTTTACAAACCAACCCAAGCTCACTGGCACGGAGTCGATGCCGCCGACTCGTAGTGACAAGGCAGGGCGGAAGTGCCCCGTTTGTTTCCGCAACTGAAGCTGTTTGTGGGAGCAGAAAGCCTTGTCTTTCTCCGAGGAGGCTGGTGCTTTCAGACTGCAGACTTGGGGGCTCCCAGCCCAGTGTGTCACCGCTCCACCACAGGCGCTCCTACTACGCCCAGCAAGTCCATTAAATCATTTAGTCCTACGAAAGAGGAAACTCCCAAACTTCCTGCCACCAAGTCGACTCCGCCTCACCGAAGCAACAGGGGAGGTTTTACTATCCTCAGGCTACTGCAGGTCCTGCCCGCAAACTTGCCTCAAGTCCACACAGCTGGTAAACAGCTTGGCCAGAATTAGCACCCAGAACTGCCCTAGAACCAAAAGCCACTCCCCATCTCTGTCTTGCCCACCCTGCCCCCTTCCCTTCCATCTCCATGCCAGGCGGGGAGGGAACTACTGTATATACTCGTGTATAAGCCGAGTTTTTCAGCACAAAAAATGTGCTGAAGATCTGGGGTTCAGCTTATATATGGGTCAGTGGTACCCCAGCGAGGTATAACATCTCGCTGGGGCCCCCTGGAGGCAATGGACGAGCACCCATTATCTCGAGGGTGATTGCCGTTTCTCTGTTGTTCATTCAAAGACTTACTGACACTGCAGGGCTTTGAATGTTTGTTTACTCACATCTAACCAATCAGAGCCATCCTATGACGTGTATCTTTGAATAAGCCTTTTAAAGACTGTGTGCGAAGGATGTGTCATGAATGGATGTCATCTGGTCAAGCCCGACTAACAAAAGGAGGAAACCTCATGAAGCCTGACAGAGTTAATGCAAAGTGGGGTTGAGATGCATGGGAAGACATTCCAGAAGACGTGGTGTGACGTGCCTCCCAGAAATGTAGTATTAGTAATGCTATGAATGGCAGGGGAGAATGCGCTTTGTAAGAAAATGACAGCATTGATGGTGATGGCGGCGAACTCAGTGAGGACAGCGTCTATGATGACCTCACACCAGCAGAAGCTCTGCATGGGCTACGGATGATGATGAGGAATCCAGTTTTAAAGGATTGTAATTCTTTACATTTTAGCTTGGTTGCTGATTGAGCTCAGGGAATAGTACTCTTAAGGCATCATTGTTGATACCATATTGTTTTTGTTGAACCTATTTTCCACTTACTATGCTGGTTTACTAATGTTAAATGACTTGTCCTTTTACTTATGTTTTTTATTTAAAATAAATATTTAAATACATTATCCCACTGATGTCTCAATATTTAGTAATTTTATTTTCATTAGCTTTGATTATTGAAACTCACCAATAGCTTTTGCATTTTCCACCCTAGGCTTATACTCGAGTCAATCAGTTGTTCTGGTTTCCCAGGTAATGATTAGGTACCCTAGCTTATACTCGGGTTGGCTTCTATTTGAGTATATACGGTAGGTTCTGGGGGGATCCAAAATAGGGTGTGCAGTCTAGGGAGAGGAAACAAACGGTGAAGCAGACACATCCAGGCCCGCAGAGGAGCTCCCGGGAGGAAACACAGCCACTGTCCCTGAGTCCATTCTGATTCTCAGGGACCCGATGGGCAGAGTAGAACGTCCCCTGTGGGTTTCGGAGGCTATGGAATCTTGTCAAGAGCAGAAAGTCTCATCTTTCTCCTGAGGAACTGCAGGTAGGGTGGAACTGCTGACCTTGTGGTGAGCGGCCCAACACGCAACCCACTACGCCGTGCAAAGGGCTGTGCAGCGCTCGACAGAAACGCCGCCCCTGGCCTTGGGGTGGTCAGCAAGGATTTCCTAGAGGAAGGGAAGACTAGGGCGAAGGCTGCCTGCTGAGGAGGCACTAGTCTGGGAAGAGGAGAGGCCCGGCCGGGCCTCCCCACACTGAGAAATCAGTCTTTGAGTCTCTACGGGCGTTGGGGTGGGGGCTTTCATAAGGTGAGTGATGGAGACCCCCTGACTGCCTACTCGACAGCTCCTAGCCCCAGCTGAACTACATCGTGGCCGATCATCACCCGTGGTGGCTCAGATTTAAGCGTAGATTAAAACTGCTCAGGGGACCTCTCAGCGGCTCAGTCACATCAGGCACATTTCAAGTCCTGCCCAGCCAGCTATCCCCAGAAGCCACCACACTGCCCAGAGACAAGGCCTTTCCCCGACCCCTAGGCTTTCTGGCTCTTCCTCAGCCAAGTCTGAACCCCAGGGGTTGCTTCCTGAGTAACGTGCTCCTTCCTGGTTGTCTGCATGAGATTCCCACTGCAGAGGCCCACATGTCACCTCCCCCCACCAGGCACCTCCATGTAGGAGGCATCTGCTGATCAAGGTGTTTATTTATGGGTCACCAATGAATCCCCTGTGCCTCTGTCTTTGCAGACAAAAGCATTGCAAAATGACTGTTATTTGTGACCTGGCTGCTAAAAGCATTGAGAGATAACTCAGTTATTAAGATCTCTTTTAAGATTCTTTTGAATCTTGCATATCCGTGTGATTGTCTTAGAACTTAGTGCTTTTATTATTCTAAGGTTAAGAAAGTGTGATTAGTTAAGTAACATTTGCATAGATAAGAGTTTAGGATGAAGCCATAGCTGGTTAACAAGTAAATGTGGTGAAGAAAGCTGATGGTACCTGCCTATCAAAAGAGATAGTGTCTGGGGTCTTAAAGGCTTGAAGATAAACAAGCGGCCATCTTGCTCAGAAGCAATAAAGCCCACATGGAAGAAGCACACCAGCCTGTGCGATCACTAGGTGCCAAAGGGACCAGGTATAGGCATCATGCAAAAAAAAATATATATATATATATATATATATATATATATATATATATCATAGTGAATGAAGGGGGAAGTGCAGAGTGGAGACCCAAAGCCCATTTGTCAGCCACTGGAGATCCCCTCATAGAGGGGTTTAGGAGAGGAGATGGGTCAGTCAGGGTGCGATGTAGTAACGATGAAGAACACAGCTTTCCCCCAGATCCTGGATGCTTCCTCCCCCCAACTACCATGATCTGAATTCTACCTTGCAGGACTGGATAGGGCAGAGGTTGTACACTGGTGCATATGGGAGCTGGAGGCACAGGGAATCCAGGGCAGATGATACCTTCAGGACCAAGGGTGTGAGGGGCGATACTGGGAGAGTAGAAGGTGAGTGGGTTGGAAAGGGAGAACTGATTACAAGGATCCACATGTGACCTCCTCCCTGGGAGACGGATGGCAGAGAAGGGGTTGAAGGGAGACTCCAGATAGGGCAAGATATGACAAAATAACAATCTATAAATTATCAAGGGCTCATGAGGGAGGGGGGAGCGGGAAGGGAGGGGGGAAAAAAAGAGGACCTGATGCAAAGGGCTTAAGTGGAGAGCGAATGCTTTGAAAATGATTAGGGCAAATAAGGTAAGGATGTGCTTTATACAATTGATGTAAGTATATGTATGGATTGTGATAAGAGTTGTATGAGCCCCTAATAAAATGTAAAAAAAAAAGTTTAGGAATGTTTTTTAAGTTCTTTGATGTTTGTTTTATAACCATGTAAGAAGAGTATAAAAACCAAGCTTCGAATATACTCCAGACTTCAGTCCATCAGACTGTCATACTCCCAATCCCATGCTTTGTACATATCTCTTTTCCTTTCATCCGCACACCTCATTTCGAACCCAGCTTGATGCGCGATAGCTGGTCTAATCCCCCGTACCTCCATCAGCGAGAATGGACCTAGATGTTCAGGCCAGAATGCGACACGTGACACAGCAAGAAGTGTGTGTGTGCACCTGCCTCTCTTCATGGAACTACTTACAACAGCAGAGGGACGCAAACTGCCCAAGGCCCGTCCACGTATGGACTGTGGGCCTCAGCAAGAAGGAGCGCCGAGAGCATGCTGCAAATCGGGAGGGCGCGATTCTGTGCAGAATCCGCCCAGCACACACACAGACAGACCAGAGAGCTCCCTTGCAGGAATGGGCATGACCGGGTAAAATCTGTAACCCAGGCTCCCTGCCATCGAGGCAGTTTTGGCCCGTAGCATCCATAGAGCACCGAGTGGGACTGTCTCAGTGGGTTTTCCAAATGGTAACCCACCCACCCCTCTTTTTTCCCCCTAATAAAGGGGAAACCGAATAACGTTCCCAGACGCAAATGTATATGGGAGCAGACAGCCGGGAGGGTCTGAACCGACACCAAATGTTTACCCCCACGGTGCCACCAGGGCTCAGAGAGAGACAGAAGACAGTTACTACTGGGGTGACAGAAAATGGGTTGATGGGCATGCAGACTGACAAAGGCAAACAAAGTCACGAGCACGCACACGAGAAAAAAGAACCAATTGACTGCCATGGCACTGACCATTCAACACAGCAACAATGTATAAATACACAGGTATACAATGATGCATTACATATACTTGAGCCATATGAGCCCACATCCATCCATCCATGCATGCATATATACCCACAGAGAGATTGTTTTTTGGTTGCTACTGTTTCAAAACTGTATCTGCCATAGCAGTGACTAAGACGTGGTAGAGCAGTAGCTAAAAGTATTCGACTGCTAGTCAAGGGTCAGCGGTTCAAATGCACCAGCCACTTCTCAGCAGCAGGGGGATGTGGCAGTGTGGCAGTCTGTTATGAAGACTTCAGCCTTGGGAACCCCCCCGGGGGGGGGATTCTAGTCTTTCCTACAGAACCGACTTCATGGCAGTGGGTCTGCATGTTTATACATGGACATGACTGGCTGCATGGAAACCCCATGTCCAACAGCACAAAGCATTGCCCGGTCCTGCGCCATCCTGACATTCGAGCTTGAGTCCCTTGCATGGATTTCACATGTATACCATAAAACACACAGGAGACACCATTGCAAATACAGCTCGAACGCAATCAAATTTCCCACAGGATTGGATTTCTGGGTTCAAAGGACTGGGACCAGGTGTCCCACGCCATCCTGGACAAGTGGCACACTAAGTTCATCGAGTGATGGTCTATATCCTAGTCTGCCAAGTCGTGCCTGGGCTCTTACAAGCTTGCAAGCAGCCATGTAAGATACAACTACTGTACCAGCTTGTCCAGACACATGGGAAAGAAGGAAAACTGGGCCTCAAAGAAGAAATTCGTCTCCGGCACAGTCTGCATGAGCCACGAAAAACAGTATGGTGCCAGGCACCCAATGCTGGCCATTGCAAGCAGGGCCCCAACAGACAGACTCTGACAGAGTGAGACACTACAGAGATGCTCACATGACTAAACAAAGCTGTACAGTCTGTGCCTGGGGGGGTCCCCCAGAATGACTGACCTGGGGTACTCCTTAAGCATTTAACCCAAAATGGCCCAAGGTCACATGTACCTAAGTAACAGATGGGCTTATAAAAGGACTATTTGCCATGAGTAATCTCCTTAAAAATCGCCTCTATGAGGCCACACAGCCCATTACTTTCAACACAGATGAGAATCTAACAAGCAGGAAAACTAGATTCACGGACATGGAGCCCTGACCAGGGAACACAGGTATACCTCAAAGATACCTCTGCTGCAAAGGGAGTCACACAAAGTTTTGGGGGTTTCCTGCTGTGTATAAAAGTTACATTTGCTCTATACTAAGCTGTTGGTTGGCAAGGTTGCATAAAAATGGGTCCGCTAAACATAAGGTTTCGAGTTCTAACTCACCAGCTACTCTGGTTAAAAGATGAGGATACTGGCTGTGGTGAAGATTTACAGGCCCAGAAGCCCTCTATAATAGGGGTTGTTGTTCCTAAATGCACACCCCCCCCCCAATTTCATGATCCAAATTCAACCTTACAAATCTGGCTAGACCAGAGGATGTACACTGGTACAAATAGGAACTAGAAACACAGGGAATCCAGGACAGATGAACCTTTCAGGACCAATGGTGAGAGTGGCGATATCTGGAGGGTGAAAGGAGGGTGGGGTAGAAAGGGAGAACCAATTACAAGGATTTACATATAACCTCCTCCCTGGGGGATGGACAACAGAAAAGTGCGTGAAGGGAGACACTGGACAGTATAAGATATAATAAAATAATAATAATTTATAAGTTATCAAGGGTTCATAAGGGAGGGGGGAGAGAGGAGGGAGGAGGGAGGGGAAAATGAGATGATACCAAGGGCTCAAGTTGAAAGCAAATGTTTTGAGAACGATGATGGCAACAAATGTTTAAATGTGCTTGACACAAAGGATGTATGGTGGATTGTGTTAAGACTTGTACGAGCCCCCAATAAAATGATTAAATAAAAACAAAACATGGGTTGTGGGGGGTGGGAGACGATGAGTCAGAATTGACTCAATAGCTATTGGGTTTATTAAGTGTAGTCTAATAGCAGAATTACCAAACGGGGAGACAGGGACACAAAGTGACAATATGCTGCTCAAGAAAAATGTGCCACTAGACCTGTGTAGACCTTGCCACATGCCTTCAATTCGTTTTGTTTTTTAAAAAGGAAAAGTAAAAACTAAACAAACCACTTCCAGGACATGCAGTTATCTGCGAAGAGCAGAAGGGAAGCCTGTCATGAGAACGTGGACGCGCTCTGAGGAAGGTAACCAGTGCTATTGACACTTTGTGTCCAAGTCGTTGAATGGAAACCTGACTAGTTTCCTACATCTTCACTGAAAAAAAATTTTTTTTAAGTGGGAGGAGAGGTGGGAGTTTCCTTCGCTGTTCCCCTTTGCAGAAGGTGAGCTGGGCTCCCCCACGCATCCAGGTCCTGGGCTCCCTCCTACACGGTTCTGGGTGCTAAGGATTCCGGCCCATTTGCAGCAGGTCCCGGCACGCGGCTCGGAGCGGCTACCAACGAGACGGGATGGGGGGGCTGCTCCCAATAACTGAGTGATTGAAAATAAAACAAAACCGTGACATGGGAGGTGAAGGTGGGCTGAACCGCCCGGGGCTCTCACCTACCCGAAGTTTTCTTCTCCACCATGGTCACAAAGTAGCCGCCGGAAGAGCCTGCTGCGCACGCGCACTAGGCGGAAGGCGAGGGTCGGGGCACCTTCACTTCCGCCGCCGGCGGCGCCGCGTGTTTCCAGGCTCGAACGGAAGAGGGCCTGCAACACGTAGCGTTCCCTTGGAGACCGGAAAGCTTTCCGCATTTCATAGGGGGCAATGTCACTTCCGGCCGTGGTTTGCTGATGTGCGAAACTCACTGCCGCGAACCAAAGCTGACTCATAGTGACCCTCTGTGGGTTCGTGCGAGTCGAAAGCCCAGCCTTTCGCCCGCGGAGCTGCTGGTGGTTTTGAACCGCCGACCACGCAGTGCTCAGCCCAACGCGTAACCACACTACTACCTACAGGGCTCTTGTGTGCAGGGCTGGGGGGGCGGGGGGAGGGCTTCAAACAGTTGGTGGGAAAATGAAATTAAAAGTGAATGGACCTTTTGGAAGCCGCTTTAACGATTGCGGAAGCCCAGACGTGGGTGCTCTTCAAAGAGGTGGTGTCGGTGGTCTTGGGTGAAACGTGTTTCCTGGGTCCTTCTGGTGATGCCCTGAGCCCCTCCCCGGGCGGGGGCGGTGCCGGGCCAGACTTCCCAAAGGCAGTGGGCGGTCTGAGTGGAAAATCCGAGAGGTCCCAGTGACCGACCCTCTGACGACACCTCAGCCCCGCAGAAACCCCTTCTCCTGCCTCCCCGCCCGGCCGACCCTGCACGCCCCGCCCCGCCCCGCCCCGCCCCACTTTCCTGATCTTCCGCTGGGGCAGCGGCCGAGTCTCGCCTCCGCCTCCGGCCGATCCTGCACCCCAGGTGGCCGCTTCCCTTCCCGGCGCCGACTGCTTCGTCTGGCCAGCTTTGAGGAGCCCCCAGGATCCCACCAAGCCGGTGACCCTGAGGCTCGCTCCGCGACCCCTCTGCCCGCGCCCGCGCCCGGCGGCCCCCTGCTCGCTCCCGCGGCGGCCGCGCGCGCCCCAGCCTGGGACAATCCTTGCCTTGTCCTGGCGCGCCTGCGAGGTCTGGTCGCCTCCGGCTACTCCTTTTTTCCTAGGCGGGGCCGCAGCCCTGCTCCTCCCAGTCTCGGGGCTGCCCGGAGCCCCCTCAAGGCGTTGGCATCCAGGCGCCCTGCCTGTCCGGCTCCATGGACTCCCCGGGCCAGGGGCCCTGGCTCCTGTTGCTGCTGCTGCTGCCGCCTCTAGTGACCTCGGCCTCCGAGCGCCCCCGGGGTGCTGACCGCGTCAACCCAGGTGAGAGCCTAGCGGGAGCGAGGGGGCGTCTGGCTGACCTGCCCGCCAGCGTGGGGGTCGGGGGAGGCCCTCCCCGACCCTGGGGTCCCCCTTATTTCCTACCCACCCTGCTTTCCTGCTCGAAGTGGCTGGGTCCCTGGGAGTCCCTGCTACTCCACTCCCACGGGCGGGGGTGTTGGGGCGGGCTCTCCCTGGCTGGGGAAAGTTTCCAGGGAATGGGAAAGAGGTTGGGGGTGGGTGGGCTGGGATATTCGGGGCATCGAGTGGGAAAGGTTGGCCAGTACGGCGGACGCAGACCTGGCGGATCCTGAGCGCCAGTTCTGCCTGTGGGTGGCAGATAAGCTGCTGCTGCTCACCGTGGCCACCGAGGAGACCGAGGGTTACCGGCGGTTCCTGCGCTCCGCAAACTTATTCAACTACACCGTGCGGGTGAGGAGGGGAACAGGCCTGGGCCCTCGGCCCCAGGGAGGGGAGGAGCAGGATGTTCGGGTCCCCACGGGAGCCTGGTCTAGGGGGACCCTCCTGTCCATCTGAGCCTCTCTGACGTCGTCATGGGTCTCCTCCCCAGACCCTAGGCCTGGGTGAGCCATGGCGGGGCGGTGATGTGGCCCGAACCGTTGGTGGGGGACAGAAGGTCAGGTGGCTGAAGAAAGAAATGGAGAAATACGCAGACCGGGAGGACCTGATCATCATGTTTGTGGATAGGTAGTGGGGCTGGGTGCAGGGCTGGTGGGGGGGATGGGGAGTGATGAGCCCCACCGCTGACCATCCTCCCCATCCTGGCCCAGCTATGATGTGATTCTGGCGGGCAGCCCCACGGAGCTCCTGAAGAAGTTCCTGCAGAGTGGCAGCCGCCTGCTCTTCTCCGCGGAGGCCTTCTGCTGGCCCGAGTGGGGGTTGGCCGAGCAGTACCCTGAGGTGGGCACGGGCAAGCGCTTCCTCAATTCCGGTGGTGAGTGGCAGAGTGCCCAAGGGGATGGGCCCTGGGTGTCCCCGGGTCTGCGGGCTGGGGAGGGAGTGAGGATAGATCTGTGGGGACTCGTGGGGTCAGCGCCTCCCCGCTTTCCAGGATTCATCGGCTTCGCCCCCACCATCCACCACGTTGTGCGCCAGTGGAAGTACAAGGATGACAGTGATGACCAGCTCTTCTATACACAGCTGTACCTGGACCCGGGACTGAGGGTAGGAGGCGGTGGGGACCAGCACCAATGCAGGTTTGGGTCAGTGGGGGTGGGGAGAGCCGCACATGGGGATCTGGGGGATGGGTCAAAGAGAAAAGAGTGGGGAGTGATGCTTCGGCAGTGACCTTTTCCTGAAGTCACCCCATTTCATCCTGCCCAGGAAAAACTCGGCCTTAACCTGGACCACAAATCGCGGATCTTCCAGAACCTCAATGGGGCGTTAGGTGAGGAGAAGCGGCGAGCAGGCCTCTGCTGAGGTGGGGGTAGGGAGGGGGCGCTGTAATGGAGCCCTGGTGGCATAGGGGGTTGATGAATCAAACCCTAAGTTAAACTCCACCAGTCTGCTACTTCTGTCAAGGTCCACAAACTCCAAAACCTTCCGGAGCAGTTCTGTCCTACAGGGCCACTGAGTTGGAATCAAGTTTGGGGTGGTTTGGGGTTTCTGGCTAGAACTGCATGTGGACACGCCTCTCTCGGGTGGGAGGGGGCAGTGCGGCTGACTGCGGAAGTGACCCCGTGCTCCACGGGAAGCAGAAGTAGCCACCGTCCTAGCTCACGGTCTCTGTGCGCATGTGCTGTTACCACCTTTTCCAGATGAAGAGCAGACTCGGGAATCGGTCCCTTGTTCTAGGTCCCAGGGGCAGGGCGTGGGGAGTTCTCCAGCGTGGTGACTGCCTGGTCAGGACCCTAGGAGAGTGGGGTGGGGCCCAATCCCTGCCCAGCCCGGCTCCCCACCATGCCGTACACAGAGAGACAGGGAGAACCTGGAGAAGTGGATGTACAGCCTGTTCATCTTTCCCCAGATGAACTGGTTTTAAAATTCGAACGGAACCGGGTCCGGATTCGCAACGTGGCCTACGACACGCTCCCTGTTGTCATCCACGGCAACGGCCCCACCAAGGTGCCCCCCAATGACTTATATCCTCAGAGACCCTGCCCCTACCCGGCCCCCAGCAGAGATGCTGAGATGTTTGCAGTCCTGCCCTACCCTCTCTCCTTGCCCAGATTTAACCCATACTCTGTCTCCTCACCATCTCCCCCAATAGCTTCAGCTGAATTACCTGGGAAACTACGTCCCCAATGGCTGGACCCCAGAGGGGGGCTGTGGTTTCTGCGGCCAGGACCGAAGGACACTGCCAGAGGGGCAGGTGAGCAGGGGGCCAGCAGTGGGGTGGGGGTGGAAGTCCAGGGCAAGTGGGCTGGGCCTGGCCTAGGCCTCCCCCAACCACCCCCACCTATGGCCTGTTTTCCAGCCTCCCCCACGGGTGCTTCTAGCCGTGTTTGTGGAACAGCCTACCCCGTTCCTGCCCCGCTTCCTGCAGCGGCTGCTGCTCCTGGACTATCCTCCGGACAGAGTCACCTTGTTCCTGCACAACAGTGTGAGAAGTGGCCCTGGGGGCCACCCAAGGGGCCCTCCCCCACCCTGAGCAGGACCCCTGCCCCCACCACCCCCCTTCCATATGACTTTCAGTTCACTGCCCCCCACCCCCATCCATCTCTCCTCCAGGAAGTGTACCATGAACCTCACATCGCGGACTTCTGGCCCCGGCTCCAGGACCATTTTGCAGCTGGGAAGCTGGTGGGGCCAGAGGAGGCCCTGACCCCAGGCGAGGCCAGAGACATGGCTATGTGAGTGGGTGGGACACCACCCCCCGGCTGAGCCATCCCTCCCCCTGGTGCTGGTGTTCCTAGCAGGCCACGGGCGAGCCCAGGAAGGAAGCACAATGGTTCCCCTCCAACCTCCCCGGCGTCCTCGCTTCATGCGGACACTCCACCCACATCCCTCTCCTCCCATTTCCCCCACCTCCACTGTTGAGATCACCTGTGGATCTGTCACCTGCAGGGACAGTTGTCGGCAGGACCCTGACTGTGACTTCTACTTCAGCCTGGACGCTGACACCGTCATCACCAACCAGCAGACCCTGCGCATCCTCATTGAGGAGAACAGGTCACCCACCCGATATCCCTCAGAGACCCCCAACCCCCTCCCTGGCTGGAGGCATGCCCTCTGCGGGGCCCTCACCCCAGCCTCGCCCACAGGAAGGTGATAGCACCTATGCTGTCCCGGCACGGGAAGCTGTGGTCCAACTTCTGGGGCGCACTGAGCCCTGACGAGTACTATGCACGCTCCGAGGACTACGTGGAGCTGGTGCAGCGGAAGCGAGTGTGAGTCGTCCACCCACACACCTTGCCCTTGGCACCCTCTGGCTATGGCCACCAGTCTGCTATGTGGTGTGGGTAGGGTGGGGGTCCATGGGGTTGACAGCAGTGGTGCCTCACAAGGATGCCCTGAGGCAAGGGGCTCCCGAGGGGAAGGGGGGATCAGTCCACCAACCTAGCTGACCCTTGTGTGGGCCCCCTTTAGGGGCGTGTGGAATGTGCCATATATATCCCAAGCCTACGTGATCCGGGGGGAGACACTGAGGACCGAGCTGCCCCAGAGGGAGGTGTTCTCCAGCAGTGACACGGACCCAGACATGGCCTTCTGTAAGACCCTGCGGAGCAAGGTGAGCCAGCCGGCCAGTGGGAACTCAGGGCCAGGGCTTCCCGGCCAGAGACAGCCACTCCACTCAGGGTTCCCCCCCTGGCTCTTTTCCCCTGACCACCTCCAGGGCATCTTCCTCCACCTCAGCAATCAGCAGGACTTTGGCCGGCTCCTGGCCACGTCCCGGTACGACACGGACCACCTGCACCCTGACCTCTGGCAGATCTTTGACAACCCCCAGGTGGGTGGGCGCCCCTGCCTCAGAAGATCCACAGGCCAGCCCTTGGCCGTTTTGGGCAGGGGTGGGATCTGTGGCTTCTAAGGGGTAGGGTAGAAGGTCATCTGTCTGAGGGAACGATCTGACGCTCCAAACCCTCCCAGGACTGGAAGGAGCAGTACATTCATGAGAACTACAGCCGGGCTCTCGAAGGGGAAGGACTGGTTGAGCAGGTGAGGCCCCCACAGGAACCCTGATGGCACCGTGGCCAGGCCAGGGCCTCTCCGGACAACTGCCAGAGCAGCGGTTTTCACACTGGGTTCCCCTGGGTGCTGCAAAAGGCCTCCGGGTTCCTGCCCCAGGGGAATGGAGCTAGAGGCTGGGCAGATAAGCCTTCAGCCCCAACACCACCCCTTCCTCCACATTATCCACAGTAGCCTCTCTTTCATTTGGGGGCATATTGATGTGCTGGGTGGAATCCCTTTTTTAATGAGGGGTGTATTCAGAAGTTTGAAAACCACTGTCCTAGAACCGGAGACTCTAGGATCATCTTCTCTGCCCACCTGCACTTTGCCAGAACCTTCTCAATCCCTCCTCCAAGTCAGTCTTCCCCACATCCTCCTTCTCACCCCCATCCCTCGGCATGGCCAGTTCCCAAGCTCAGTCCCTGTCTCCCCAGCTTCCGGCTGCCTTTTCTCCTCCCCACATTGTCTCACCTCACTCACGTCCTGTCCTGTCCCTTTGCCCTGGTCTCAGCCCTGCCCAGACGTGTACTGGTTCCCACTGCTGTCAGACCAAATGTGTGACGAGCTGGTGGAGGAAATGGAGCACTTTGGCCAGTGGTCCGGAGGCCGGCATGAGGTGAGAGGCGCGTGGCAGCTTCCTAGAGAAGGAGGAGGACTCCCCGGAGGAGGGAGATGCTGAGGGAGGGATAGGATCAGGGAGAGAGACCATCAGGGGACACATTGAATCCACTGATCCAGCCCTTGATTCATCCATCCATCCATTTATCCACCCATCCATCTACCCACCCAGTCATCCATCCACCCATCCATCCATCTACTCACCCATCCATTTATTCATCCATCCATCTACTATCTGTCCATCCTTCCATGCACCCACCCATCCATTTATCCTTCTGTCCATTTACCCATCCACCCGTCTCTCCTACATAGTTACCAGGTATGGCTTAGATGCTAGCCATCGAACAAAACCATAGAGTTACGGGAATGAATTGGGTCAGCCTTTTGGGGTTCACTGTCTGGGTGCACAACAATAAGCAGCAGCACCCCAAATGCTGCGAGAGCCACAGTGGGCCCTGTGCCCAGGCTGGAGGACCCCACAGAAGATTGTTCCTGAACATGAGGTTTGAGGGCAGGGTATAAGAGTGGGGAGAAGATTGGCACTGCTCCAGTAGGGGCATGCCTACAGGACGTGGGGTGGCTCAGTGCCCACTGCCCACAGGACTCCAGGCTGGCAGGAGGCTATGAGAACGTGCCCACGGTGGACATCCACATGAAGCAGGTGGACTATGAGGACCAGTGGCTGCAGCTGTTGAGGACCTATGTGGGGCCCATGACGGAGACCCTGTTCCCTGGCTACCACACCAAGGTGGGTGGCCATCCCTGCTGTTGCCTGCCCTCTCAACCCTCCCACAGCCCTCACCCGGGGATGGAAGTCCCTACCCAGAACCTGTGTCTATCCTGGATACCAGGCCCCAGGAAGGAGAGGCTGCAGGGTGCAGCCCTGGGACTCAGTCTGGCTCAGCTCGGATGTGGGGCAGCCATGGGACAACTGTAGTGCAGGGGCCTGGGCATCTTCGTCCAGGGTCCATGGATCTTCCAATCACGAGGCGTTTCTCTCGTCCCCACAGACGCGGGCAGTGATGAACTTCGTGGTTCGCTACCGGCCAGATGAGCAGCCCTCCCTGCGGCCACACCACGACTCCTCCACCTTCACCCTCAATGTCGCCCTCAACCACAAGGACCTGGATTATGAGGTCAGCCCACTGCTGTTCTCCACACCTGTGGGCCTGACACGGTATCTCCCAGGGTTTCTATGTGGTGGGTCTCAACGCCTGAATTCCTCCTGGGGTGGCTGCCAGCCATTCCTCTGGGGTCTCCTGTTCTCCCTTCCCCTTACACCCCTGGTCCCGTGCCTGGTGCCCCAGCCTCTTCCTGCTCCCCTCCTGCTTACCTGCCCTCTCTTTCCTCTTCTCCCCACAGGGAGGTGGCTGCCGCTTCCTGCGCTATGACTGCGTGGTCGCTTCTCCTCGGAAAGGCTGGGGGCTCCTGCACCCAGGCCGCCTCACCCACTACCACGAGGGCCTGCCCACTACTCGGGGGACTCGCTACATCATGGTGTCCTTTGTCGACCCCTGACACCCAACCACTCTGCCAAACCTTCCTCACCAGTGTGCCTTCCGGGGGGCGGGGTGAGTCTCCTGGGTGTGGGCCCCTCTGTCTTGGAGAGGGATCTGGCCTCGCTTCCTGTGTTCTGTGTGCCTGGAACTGAATGTGTTGCCATATCCCCCAATACAGGGCCTCTCAGGGAGCTTCTGGAGTCTCCTAACCTCCCCTCAGCTCCCCGGAGGTCCTGGAAAAAGAGCTTCTAGGGGCCTCTAGGGGGATAAATTATTTCGGTTTCTGAGCCTCCTTCCCTCCCCAGTGAAAGAGGATGCGGAGCTCTCCGGTCCATCCCAGTCCTTCTGTCAACCTATGGACCCCACACCCAGAGGAGAGGGAGACTGATATTCTCCATAAAAAAGGGCAAGAAGGGGGAAGAGGAGGCGCAGGAGGCTCCATCTGTGTGAGAACCTGGATGTTTCCATTGGCCTCCTTTTCTTGCTCCCCTGTATCATCTTAAGGAGCCTGGTGTTGCTATGGGTTAAGTGTGGGACTGCTAACCTCAAGGTCAGCAGTCCGAGCCCACCAACGGCTTCAAAGGGAAAAGATGAGACTGTCTGCTTCCATAAATATCGACAATCTCAGAAGCCCTGGAGAGCAGTTGTACTCTGATACATGAGATCGCCATGAGTCAGAAAAAGCCCCGGTGGGCAAGTGGGTTACGCATTGAGATCGATTTGAAAGTAGAAGCCAGTCCTGGGGGACTGAAGAGCATTCTCCTCCCATAGAACGTCAGTCTTGTTAACCCAGAGGGCGGTTCTGCCCTGTCCTACAAGGGCACTAAGAATCAGAATAAACTTGACGGCCAAACCTTGGGTTTTGGTTGGGTTCTGTTGTAGCCTGAGCTGGGCAAAGGGTTGGAAGAAGGACCAGACCAGAGGACTTCCCAGTCGGGTCTCAGGCAAGAGGGCCCTCACCCGGGCTCCAAGCTCTTCTCCGTGGGTCTCTAATCAATTGAAACCACTTCCCCCTTCAGGAACGTTGGGACTGACTGGACTCACAGCTGACCCTGGGGACAGGACGTTCTCCTGCCTCACAAGCATGTGCTCTAAAGGTGGAAGACAGGAGGGAGGGAGACTTAGCTGTGGTCTCTGCATGTGCCTATGGTAAAACATGCATGAAGTATACCACTTTGGGGGTGTCTAAATCCCAGTCATTGCGTCTATCCACCATATTGTGTCCCTACCACCATTGCTTTCCATGATTTTTTCATCATTCAAAGCTGATATTTTGTGCCTTTTGAACAATAATTCTCCACTCTCCCCACCCATCGGCAGGTCACCACAAAACTGTTTTTATTTATGAATAAATGTTCCTGAGGCCCATTGGTGGTGGTGTGGGGCTGCCTACACAAGATTGGTGGTTGAAACCCATCAGCTTCTTTTGTGGGAGAAAGATGGAGCTGTCGGTCCTAGGGATTTTCACTATCAAATTTTTTCTATATATATATAGAAATCATTTTATTGGGGGCTCATCCAACTCCTCACAATCCATATATACACCTATTGTGTTAAGCACATTTGTACATTTGTTGCCATCATTCTCAAAACATTTGCTTTCTGCTTGAGCCCTTGGTATCAGTTCTTGATTTTTCCTGTCCCTCATGAACCCTTGATAATTTAGAAATTATTTTTCCCAGTATCAAATTTTTAAAAATATATTTACCCTCTCAAAATTCCTGTAGGGGAGTGCTATGAGTCAAACAGCTGGATGGCAGCAGTTCGTGTGTGTAGGGGGTGGTGGTGGTTTTGAATGCTTTTTACACATCAGACTGCAAACCTCAAGGCCAGAAGTTCAAAGCCATGAGCTTATCTTTGGAAGAAAGCTGAGGCTATCAGTTCCCACAAAGATTTAATCTGGGATACCCACAGGGGCAATGCTATTCTGCCCTCGAGGGTCACTCTGAGTCAATGTGATGGAAATGAGTTTGGGGGTATGCTAGATAGCTCACATCCACTGAATCAGACAATATTGGACCTGTCATGTCTGGCTTGTTCCATTCAGCACAAAGTTTTCAAGATACATCTATGTGTTGCCACGTCTCAGTACTCCATTCCTTTGTAGGGTATATAGGATGAATCTAGGAGCATTGGAAGTCCTCAAAAATGAAAATGGGACACATAAAGATGGATATCCTAGGCACTGGTGACCTGAAATGGTCTGGTATTGGTTGTTTTGAATCAGAAAATCCTATGGTTTACCTTGCTGGGAGTGATACAATCAAGAGGAATGGTGTGACATTCCTTTTCAAAAAGCACATTGGGAGACTTCCTGGAAGATGGAAATGGAGTGACACATACCAGAGGGACTGCAGAATCCAGCCAGGAATGTTGCTTAGAGGGAAATTCAACACTGCTGGAATGCAGGAGGAGCATCATAAAGATAAGTAGGCACAGACCCATGGGGTTTTGAGGAGCTGGGGGCTTTTGGCTTACCTCAGTGGAAGCTGGTTGGGGCTTGACCTTGGCCCTGTCACTGTATCTTCCGGAGCCAGGACCATTTTACCCTGTAGCAGGACTTGGTCTCAACACAGCCACAGTTTGCCCCCGCCTGCCTCAGGGCAGGGACAGGACCCTTGCAGCTACACCAGCAGGGATTGGGGTTCAGCTACATTGTTGCTTCTATTTACATCTCTGCTCTCTGTCTCCCCAAGGTCTTTGAAGGCTACTCAGTGGCTTTCTCTTGGCTCAGTTGCTACTTACCAGGCTAACTCCGGGCAGGGACTAAACCATTGCAGCTCCATCGTCCTGGATTGAGACTCAGCTACATAGGTGCTTTGTTTCCCTCTCTTTCCTATATTCCCAAACAGTCCTACTTTTTAATATTTTTCCTCCTCATTGTCTCTTTCTTTTTCTCTCACACTCCACTGCTGACCTCCAGAACACTCCCCTTGCCCAGGGCATTTACACCTGGCCCACACCCTGCTAGGTGAGCTCTACCTTGCATAACTAGCCCGAGGCTAGGGAAAGCCTGCTTTCCTCCAGGGGATACTCTGCCCAACTTCTCACCAGGGAATTCCTGCCTGTGTACCTGGGGCCATAAGGCAGCCCAGCCAACACTCATCAACATTCCAAGCTATTGCAGAAACAGCTCTGCCTAACCTCTGCAAAACCAAAACAGGCAACCCACCAGCTTTCTGAGGCACTACACTGATAGGTAAGCCTCAGAAGGATAAAGAGTCAGGTTAATCCGATAGCACAATTAGCTGTAGGCAGGTCCAAGAAGCATTCCTATAAATCTACCAGAAGAGCCACTGCTCTTCCACTCCCTGGAAAATGGCACCTGGCTCCTCTAAAAGAACACAACTCAAACAGCCATCAGCCCCAATGACCTTAATGAAAAAACAGGAGAAACAAAAGGCAATGGCCGAAGATGTCCTGAATATAACAACATACATAGAAGAAGCAGACATTGAGCTGCCACAGAAATTTTCAGAATGCTGCTTGGAGTCATACAGGATATTAGTGAAACAATACAGATAAAGGATGAAGTGATAGAGGAGATAAAGACCATACACCAAAAGGAAATACAGGAGCTTAGGCAGGAGATAACAAAAACCAGCAGCAGAAACATGGACCTTGAGAATGGACGGGAGGAATCAGAGAACCACATCAGTGACTTGGAGGACAGCCAAGCAGACTTTAATAAACGTGAAAAATCTAATAAGATCATCGGAGAAGCTGAAGAAAACCTAAGAACTATGTCTGATGCTATGAAGTGGAACAACATTAGAATTATTGCCTTACTGAAGGAAGACACATCAAATAAGTCATCTGCAACAATAGTGAGAGAATTCTTGCAGGGAAACTTTCCCAGCTTAATGAATGAAAACCAGACAATCATTCAGGAGGCTGAAAGAACACCAGCAAGCCTGAATCCCAAGCAGAAGTCACCAAGGCACATAATAGTTAAACTATCCAACTTTGAGGAAAAGGAGAAAATCATGAGAGCAACTAGGGCAAAACAAGCCATCACATATAAAGGTTCCCACATAAGAATACGCTCAGATCTATCAGCAGAAACGATGAGGAAGAGGAGAGAGTGGAGTAACATATCCCCAAAATTGAAGGAAAACAATGCAAACTGAAGAATACTCTGCCCAGCCAAATTATTGATCAAGATAGATGGAGAAGTAAGAGTCTTCCCAGACAAGGATAAACTCAAAGAATACGTTAGAAAAAACCCGGCCCTACAAAAGATCCTTGCCGACCCAGTATGTGCAGAAGAATAACACTCCAGAAGGACAACACCCACCAAGCATAAATAAATGGCTGCCACGTAGAATAACCTCACCCAGAGGGCAATAAAGAAAAAAACAGACTCCCCAGATAGCATTGGCTTAAGGGTGGAAAGAAGTCAAGAATCACACACACACACACACACACACACACACAACAAACTAATGAGAAATGAAAGTAGGAAAACTCCCAAGACAAAAGGTATAAGATGACATCACAGAGTCTACAGATGGAGATAATAACACTCAATATCAATGGCCTGAACTCAGGCATTAAAAGACTGAGACTAGCAGAACGCCTTAGAAAACACAAACCATCAATCTGCTGCCTACAGGAGACACATCGTAAGACTACAGATAAACATAGACTGAGAATCAAAGGCTGGAGAAGGTCCTACCAAGCAAACAGCAATACAATAAAATCAGGGGTTACAATCCTAATCTCGGAGAAAATTGACATCAAAGTGCAAATCATAAAAAGAGATCAGTAGGGCCTCTATATAATGCTCAAGTGAATGGTAGGTGAATAACCACTAAGCATTGTAACCATATAGTCCCCAAATGAGAGACTGGCTGAATATGTCAACCAAACACTCCAAAAGATTAAAAAAGAAATCCAGACTTGACAATTATAGTGGGTGACTTCAACACACCACTCTGTGAGAAATATAGATCACAGGGAAAGAAACTAAATGAGGCTAGAGAGCTAAACACCACAATTAGACAATTTGACCTGATAGATATTTAAAGAGCTTTTCATCCAAATACAAAAACATGCACATTCTTTCAAGTCCACATGGCACATATTCGAAGATAGACCACATATTGGGGCATAAGGCAAATCTGCATAAATTTAAGCACATTGAAATATTACAGACCCCGCTCTCTCTGACCACTGTGCCATAAGGCTGGAAATCAACAAAAGGAAGACAAAGAAAATAAGAGCAAACAATTGGAGGATGAATAACCCTCTACTGCAGAAGGAGTGCGTACTGGCGCAGATCAGAGATGAAATTGGGAAATTTCTAGAAACCAACGAAAATGAGTACACGACATACCAATACTTTTGGGACAGAGCAAAGGCAGTCATCAGAGGAAGTTTCATAGCAATACATGCACACCTGAGAAAGGAAGAGAGACTCATGATTGATATGCTGGCACACAATTTACAACAACTAGAGCAGCGTCAACAGAACAATCTTACTAATAGCAAAAGAAAAGAAATAATAAAAATCAGGGCTGAGATTCAGGAGAGGGAAAATAAGAAAAGGATGGGAAAAATTAATACTGCTAAAAGCTGGTTCTTTGAAAGGATAAACAGAATCAGTAGACCACTTGCAAACCTAACCAAAGAAAGGAGGGGACAAATTTCTATAGCAAGAATAAGGGATGAAAGAGGGGTCATTACAACAGACCCTAATGAAATCAAAAGGATAGTTACACAGTACTCTGAAGGACTGTACTCCAATGAATTCAACAATTTGGAAGACATGGACAAATTCTTAGAAAAACAATCCCTCCCTAGACTTCCTTCGGTGGACATCAAGAATCTCAACAGACCCATAGGAATAGAAGAAATAGAAAAGGTTATTAAGGGATTACCAACTTAAAATCCCGTTGACCAGATGGCTTTACTGGAGAATTCTACCAAGCATTAAGGGAAGAACTAACACCAATCCTACACAAACTCTTGCAGAACAGAGAAAAAGATGATAAACTTCCAGAATTCCTTCTACCGAGCTAATATAACTCTGATACCAAAACCGGGCAAGGATCCCACAAGAGTCGAGAACTACAGAGCAATATCCCTAATGAACATTGATTCAAAAACCCTTAACAAAATACTAGCCAACCGAATACAAAAGTACATAATACAAATAATTCACCATGACCAAGTGGGATTCATACTGGGGATGCAGGGATTTTTCAATGTACGAAAGACCATTAGTATTATTTGCCACATTGAAATGAAAAACAAAAGAACCACTTGATAATATTGATAGATGCATAAAAATCATTTGACTAGATCCAACACCAATTCCTGTTTAAGACACTTGAGAAGATAGGAATGGAAGGAAAGTCCCTAAAGAAAATACAAACTGTATATGAAAAACCAACAACATATAAAGTCAGACATGGAATCAGGAAGACAAAAAGAATTGATGTGCTTGGTGCTGACAAAGTGTGCTGAGTGTACCCTGGACAGCCAATAGAGTGGACATCTGTCTTGGAAGACGACCAGCCAGAATGCTATTTAGGGGCCCAGATGTCAAGACTTCATGAAAAGAACTTGGGACATGTTACCAGGAGAGCCCAGGCCCTGGGAAAGGACATTCTGCTTGGTAAACTAGAGGGCCCGTGGAAAAGAGGAAGGCTCTCAATAAAATGGATTGGCACAGTGGCTTGTAACCATGGGCTCAATCAAGCACAGGAACAATTGTGAGGATGGTGCCGAATCAGACAGTGAGTGTTTCAGAGGCTCTCTGTGGGACGGAATCAAATGGACAGCAGTTAACAACAGAATGCGTCTGTATGAATGGACCTCGCGTAGCTTAGACATTCCCCTGTTGACCCCTTGTTCCACCCTAGGGTTACTGGGAGTCAGGCTGCTGTGAACACTGGTGTACAAGAACCTCTTTGGAGCCCTGCTTTTCACGCTGCTGGGTGTGTAAGGTTGATGATTGCTGTTAGGTGCCGGTGTACAGCCACCACCTGGGGCAGAGGAGAACTGCCCCGCTAGGGTTTTTGTGAGTGCCATCTCTACCAGAGCAGAGAGGCCAGTCTTTCTCCTGGGGAGGTGGTGACGGGGGGGCTTTGAACCCTCAGTCTTCCCGTTGCAGTCAAGTGCTTAGCTTGTTTGTGCCACCTGGGCCCCTTGGGTCTTGCTGGATCAGATGCTCGAGCAAGGTTGAAACTGTGAGGCTCCAGCAAACTGTTTTCCACAGAGGATTCACCCTTTTACCAACAGGGCACCAAAGTGTGACTATCTCCACATCCGCCCAACACTTGCCAATTTCCATGTTTGGTTGTTATTGTTTTTTAACCCTCTCCTTCCTCCCTCTCTCCTGCTGATGAACCACCTCCCTTGCGAAGCCTGCCTACCTGCAGGTGATGCTGACCCCTGGGCTGGTGCCTTTCGGTGTGACCTGAGCATTTCTTTGACTTCTAAGTCCACCACCCCTTGAACTCTCCCAGCCATGCACACACGCACACCTAATATGCCTTGTGGATGGAAATGGGGCAAGGCGGGTTGTGAGAAAGCCCCTCTTCGTTAGCGCTCTTGACCAAGTCCCTGGAAGAGAAAGTCAGTAGTCCAGCCTGAGCACTGGTGTTGGACACTGGAAACTGGTTGACCCTGCCTCCTCCAGATCCCGTGCCCATTTAGTGAGCATCTCTCACCTGCAGAGGCAAGGGGTCCACTGAGTGCAGGAGTAGACTAAGCCTCTTGTTGCTGACAGCCAGGGGGGAGGCGGCGACCTTGCTCAAAGAGCCACTGTGATAGGTATGAATGAAGCAGAAGTATTTCCTAGTAGGAGCTTGTCCCCTGAGACACTTGATTGAACGGTTTGGGGGGAGAAGGGCAATGTGTCACAATCCTGGGCCTGGAAAAAGGACCGGCTCCCACGGGTGTGTTCCCCACCAATCCTCGATCTTTCTCACCAAGCCTTCCATTCTGGGGGGGTCACATACAGGGCTGACCTGCTGCCTGGTAAGTAAACTTTCTGCAGTCCCTCCAGCTTCAGGGCCCACCCACTGACTAAGGGGTCTCTGAGCTGTTCTCATTGCAACAAAGAGGCCAGCCATTCACAGGAGACACTGGCCAGGCAAGTCGGTTTCCAGACTGCTAGCTGCCTGCAGACTCCTCACAGAGGCCCAAAGACCTGACCTCCACAGGGTTGGAGTGACCCCCTTGCTGACCCCAAGACAGCACTCCTTGGCCATTTCCCTTATGCCTTGTGAACTCAGGTAATCATTAACCCTTCCCTGCAGGCCTGATGAGGGTTAGTGTGGGGTCAGTTAAGGGGGCAAAAACTCATGGCTGGAATAGTGGTCAAGGCCAGGCAATTGAGCCCAAAGCCGGCAATGTGTAAGAGCTGTGGGCAGGTGCCTCAGTCTAGCTCCTTCCCCAGTAAGGGGCCTCCCCCAGCTTCATAAGCAGGGGCCACTAAGTGGACACTGTCTTTCCATCGTCTTCCCCTTCTTGGGGCTCAGCTAGTCCATGCAACCTAGGGCACCCCGGCACCTGGAAATCTGCTTTCTCCTGTCCCCAGGCAAACAGTGTAGGGTCCTTAAGACACTAGCAGAGGTCTAGGGGTGCAGGTGGGCTGGAAGAGTCTGACATAGGAGTAGGACTGGTGGAGTCTGACATAGGAGTAGGACTGGTGGAGTCTGACATAGGAGTAGGAGTGGTGGAGTCTGACATAGGAGTAGGACCGGTGGAGAGCTGCCACTCTCGCGGCCCCCAGCCAGGTGTGTGTGGACAGGCTCCTGGTACTGCGAGGCCAGGCCTGACTCCCTGCCGCCTTCTACCTGCCATGGCTCCATGAGACATGGAGAGAGTTGGGGCACAGCTCCTCCCTCTGCCTGAGTCTGCAACTGGGAGGTATGTCGGCATTTCCAGGACTGCTTCGCTATCTCTGTGAGAGCATGGGCAGGGGGGAGTGGGGGCTCTGAGAGAACTCTTGGAACGATCATTTCACCCAAATCTAATCTCATATGCCATGGGGCACCGGTCTTCTGCCAGGGACGGATTCTCCAATAAGCAAGGTAAGCACCTGCTCAGGTCATCCACAAAAGAGGGCACCGTTGTCCAAAGGAAGCACTAAGCGTGGTATAATCCAATCCATCTAATTGCATGCTTGTTCACAAAAATAAAGAAAAGAAAACACTGCTATCCAGTGGGCTTCAAATCATAGCCACCATGTGAGTCATTCTGCCTTGGAGAAGGATGGGTGGGTTGGAACTACTTGAGGTTGGACGTCCAGCACTACCCACCAGCTCCACCAGTGGGCAAATCACACCAAACCCACTGCCATCTGGTCCATTCCACTGACAGTGACTCTATGGGGTGGTTCCGTGGCTGTAAATCATGACAGAAGCAGACAGACTCATCTTTCTCCAGCAGAGCTGCTGGTGGGCTTGAACCACCTGCGTTATCTGACATTCATGCAACACATAACTGACAGCACCACCCCAAACCCAGCTCACTGCCATGGAGTCAAGGCAAAGTCACAGCGACCTCCTGTGGGTTTCTGAGACTGTGAGTGTTGATGAGAGTAGAGAGCCCAGTCTTTCTCCCGCAGAGCTGCTGGTGGTTTCAAACTGCCAACCATGCAGCAGATCATAACCCGACACAACATGTCACCGCTGCACCACCAGGGCTCCCAGGATGCTGACCGGGGCTTTATCTCATAGATTTGATTCTTAATTTGATGGTCATGGTCAAATGAAGTGGATTTTTCTTAGCTACTCATTTGTTTACCATTTTTAATAGAAAGAGTGAAGACATTCTTTTCTCTTCTTTTGGAAACTAGCTTGTTTGTCACGAAAGACTGTAAGTCAGTTTCCATTTTACTTTTGACCACTCAGACCATGGTGGAGATCTGATGGGTAAGAAGGCTGGAATTGTTCAGGCTGTGAACCTTCAGAGAAAGCATTCTTGAACTGACACCAGTCTCACTGCTATCGAGCTGATGCCAACTCTTTATGGGAGTGGAGTCTTTCTCCGGCACAGCTGCTGGTGGTTTCAAACTGCAGACCATGAGGATCGCAGCCCAACGGATCACCATTGCCATCTCGTTGACCCTGCCCCTATGGGACTGGGTAGAACTGCCCCTGTGGATTTCCTGTACTGTAACTCTGTACGAGCGTAGAAAGCTCCATCTTTCTTCCTTGGAGTGGCTTGTGTTTGGAAATGCTGACCTTGTGGATTGCGGCAGGCTAAGGGTCTTATTGACAGAGAAATTACATACTAGACTCTCATCTGTAATTCCCAGGGCCCGTTGGAAGGCTTATATTCTTGTATGCCGCTAACTCGAGAAAACCCCAAACTCACTGACATCAAGTCGATCCCGACTCATAGCAACCTGATAGGACAGGGTGGAACTCCCCCTGTGGGGTTCAGAGACGATATATCTCTACTGGGGTAGAAAGCCTGGCCATTCTCCCAAGGAGCAAGTGGTGGCTTCAAACTGCTGACTTTGTAGTTAGCAGGCCCCAGCGTAATCCACTGCACCACCAGGGCTCCCTGTATACAACTAGACTCTCTGTCTAAAGCGTGTGGCCTGTGGGAAGGAGTGGGCAGAGGAAGGAGCCTTAAGAGAGGTCAAAGTCCTCACCGGACTTCTGCTGGCCGTGCCTCGGGTCCCAACCGCTCCTCAAGAACACAGAGCTGGATCCTTCTCCACACCACCTCTTCTTTGGTTTCCACCCTCCAGGCATCCTGGTGGTCAGGGCCTTCGATAACTTCTGCATGGAGGCCATGCTCATGCTGCCCTGTTGGTTCCACCTTCCCATCTTCTGGGACGACTGGTGAAGTGGGGGTGGGGGTGGGCAAGCTGGATCTCAGACACATGGCTTTCCTCCTATGGAGATGGATGTAGGGGGATTGTCCTGGCCCTCCAAATTGCCAGTGATGCAGGCTCGCCCCTCCTAGACCCAGGAGTCCAGTTTCCCAGCACGGCATCCCCGCCCTTCTCCACTTGTAGCCTACACTGACCTGGCCAGCACCTCCTACTTGCCCTCTAGGCCTGGAGACAGCCAGGTGGCCTTTCCTGACTCGGGGAGTGTCCTGAGAGGCAGTGCAGGCAAAACCCGGAGCACTGAGTTTTCAGGTCCAGTTGGTGTCAGAACATGACGCAGGCTGGGTGCCCAGGTTGCCCCAGGGAGGTGTGTATGTTGGCAGGGGCGGAAGCCTGAGTCCCCCGCGGAGCTGCTCCTCTCCAGGCCTTGCTTGTGCAGGGCTTCTCTGGGAGAGAAAGAGCTCTCCCTGGTGGCCGCCAACACGCAGTGCTCGTGCCTGAGGGCGCTGCTGTGGGTCAATCCTGGGTCTTCCAAGGTCGCCAGGACCTGCTGCTGGACGCTTCGCTGAGCCTTGCGCAGCGCCTCACGTCCTGGGAGTCCTCCCGCCCAGACTAAGGGGAGCAGGCAGCGGTTGACTCTCACCTGCGGATTGTCGCCTGCCTGCAGTGGACGCCTCTTCCCTGTGCTGCTCTGCAGGTGGATACGCTGCTCGCTCCCCACAAGTTGTGGCTCAGACACCTCTTTCAGGAACTCAATGGTGGCCTCCACCTTGTCCCCTCCTAAGCCGACCTGCTGCCCCCACCCTCTACCCCGGGTAACCACGGAGTGAAATAAACAAGGGGCACCGAGGAAGCTCATGAATGTGTGTGTGTGTGTGTGTGTGTTCACAGTGGCGCACCACGTGCAGTCCAAACCAGGCTGTGCTCCAGCCTCAGCCCCCCATGGCCTTGACCCTCTCTGCGACTTGCAAACAGGCCTAGGTTCTGGCAAGCTGGGAGGAATCATCTCCTGGGGATTATGCGCACCCCATACCCCCCCCCAAACACACACACATACCTGGCACTTATGGGACCCACTGGGTAAGCTGCACTGCCCCCTCCCCACACCAATCTCTCCAGCACCTGGGGCTGCCCCTCCCTCGAACACGCCTTCCCGGCCCTGCCCAGTGGTCAGCCTACACCACTGGTAGGGAGAAGTTCAAAGATCAGTTCCAGGGAGGAGTCTGGAGCCTTCTGTCCTCAGGTCCATGGATCTCAGGGCCACGGCCACTCGCCAAATCACAGACACAGGAAAGCCAGGCTTCCAGGCTGAAAAAATCTTACCGAGAGCAGGCTTCGAAGCTCTTGCTTACGGGCCTTCTGGCACCCTGATCCCCAAGGAAGACAGGAGGCCCTGGGATGGAAGTTTCCTCAGCTCTCCCGCCGTCCCCCACCATGAAAACCCCAGGAAGGCGGTGGCTGGAATCAGCTTTGGTCTGGCACTATGTGACCACATTTCTTTTCATGGGTGAGCAGAATGGGAGAGACACGGAGGCCTGGGACTGGAGGGAGGCCACCAGTTGTCCTCACCCTACAGGCCAAGGTTGCCCGGAAGCTCTTAGGGAGCTCATTCCTCATTCCCTCTCACCTCTCACCCAGGCGCCTTCTCCACCCTCCTGCTCTTCCTCCTCCTCTTCACCTCGCTCTGGCCCATCTCCCTTCTCTACTTTGCCTGGCTCTACCTGGACTGGGACACGCCCAACCAAGGTGAGTTTCGGAGAGCTCCCCCCCTCCCCCCCATCCCCAACCCAGCAAAAACTGGCAGGACAGGAGCCTGGGAGGACTCTGACATGCCAACTTCTGTGACCTGTGATCCCAGGTGGAAGATGCTCCACGTGGAAGAGGAACTGGACAATTTGGAAGTACCTGAGGGATTATTTTCCTATCAAGGTGACTGGTCCAATGGCCCAGGCACAGGCAGTGGGGAGGGGGCGCACGGCCATCTTCTGGCCCCTCCCAGGACCTTACACTTGGAGGTCCACAGAGGTGGGGGACTAACTTTTCCCAGTGTGACGTTCCCTTTGCCTCTCTGTCTCCAACCCTGCCGGAACACCCACAGCTGGTGAAAACAGCCGAGTTGTCCCCAGACCGCAATTACGTGTTGGGCGCCCACCCCCATGGGATCATGTGCATCGGGTACTTCTGCAATTTCTGCACAGAGAGCAACGCCTTCTCCCAGAAGTTCCCTGGGCTCCGGCCCTTCCTGGCCACATTGGCAGGTGTCTTCCGCCTCCCCATCTACCGTGAATATCATGAGTTATGGTGAGCAAGGAGGAGAAGGAGGAAGAGGAGGAGGAGGAGGAGGAGAAGGAAACAGTGCCCAGGGCTAGAGTCACCCCTCCACCAGCACCAGTCGCTCAGGGGCTTTGATTGGATGCTGGTGATCTGGCATGGGCACGTGGACTAGAGGGTGACACCTAGTGGCACGAGGGACCAGGGGGTATCGGACAAAAGTGGGACCTCACCCATCCCATAAAGTGGAGGGACTGAAGGGCCTCTGTGGTGGTGGTGACTGCTTCCTGCATCCCCAGCCACCAACCGCTCCCCCCTGCCCCCAGGATTTATTTCTGTGGAACGCCAGAACCTGAACAAATTCCTATCGCAAAACCCGGGCGGCCAGCTCGTGGTCATCATCGTCGGGGGTGCGCAGGAGGCCCTGTACTCAGGTCCTGGCCAGCACTGTCTCAATCTCCTGAATCGCAAAGGCTTCGTGCGCCTTGCGCTGCAGCATGGGTGAGTGGCTCTGATGTCCCCCGGGGTCAATGGAAGATGCTAGAGCTTTCACCAGGGTCCCGCTGAAGGGCCATACAGGCATGGAGAGTGCCCACCTCCATGACTGAGTGCTCACACTCAGCCAATCACAGCGTGCAACCTCTGCCCACCCCACTCCATATCTGTGCATCAGAAAGAGGCAAGGTTAGAGTGCCCAAAACAGGGGCCCCGGAAGTCCTGAGTTCAAGTCCCTGGCACTCTCTCAGAGGCAAGCCTTTGGCCATGCTTCCTCACCTGGGAAGTAGCACACACGCCGCCTGGCAAGCATGTCATGTTGTAAAGGCGGAATGAGAAAAGTACCTCTTTTCAGTGCACTGTTGAGTCTCAAGAAAGATGAGCCCTTTCTGCCAGGTCTTTCTTGGTGGCCGAAGGTGGACGCCCCTCTTTGGTGTGGCTTCAGGGGTCTTGGGAAGCAGCAGCTGAGAGCCTCTGAGGCAGCTCAGGCACCAGCCACCAGCCTCACGCCTCCCTCCTCTCCTCCCAAGGGCCTCTCTGGTACCCATCTACTCTTTCGGAGAGAATGATATCTTCAACGTCAAGACTTTTCCTGCCGACTCCTGGCAGTACCGCTGCCAGATGACCTTCAAGAAACTGGTGGGCTTTGCTCCTTGCATCTTCTTTGGCCAGAGCCTCTTCTCGGCCACCTCCTGGGGCCTCATGCCCTTCCGCAGTCCCATCACCACGGTGGGTGAGTACTCTTCTCCTAGGGCAAGCTGCCCTCAGCCTCCTGGGCATGAGAGGGCTCTGGGCTCAGCAGCTGCCACTCTCTCCCTCCAGTGGGCCGCCCCATCGACGTGCCCCAGGTCCTCCACCCCACGGAGGAAGACGTCGACCACTACCACACACTCAACTTGAAGGCCCTGGACCGGCTGTTTGAGGAGCACAAGGAGAGCTGTAGTGTCCCTGCTGATGCTCACCTCACCTTCCTCTAACCCAGGCCTCGCCCTCCCTGCTCTGCCGAGTGCACGGCCGGGAAAATGCCACCTCCCCTCCCTGACCTGTGGCTCCCCTCCACCTAATAAAAGCTGGTTCCCTCTCAGGATGCCAGTGTCATGCAGTCGGGTGTCCGTCTGCTCAGAACCAGCCCATTCCCAATAGAGCAAGTAGGGTCAGGCACCCACCATTTTCCACCTGAGCTTCTGCTTTGACTTGGGCAGCAAAACCCTGAATTCTCCTCCTAGGGAGCCTCATGCAACGGTGTGACTGTGAACAAGCCCTTCTCCCCTGACTCTGCCCTCCCCCCATCTGTCAATGAAGCCACCTGCTTTCTGAGAGCAAATGGACACCAGGACAATGTTGGGGAGAGGGGCTAGGTGGAGGGGCAGACTTTCAGGGTGGGCAGGGCTTAGGTAGGTGGGGAAGAATGGCTGGCTAAGGGACTTCCCTTGAGCAACAGGTGTACTTGGTCAGATATACCCTGTGAGATGGAAGAGAGGCATCAATCCCACTGATAGAAAAGATAGGTGAGCTACGTAGCTGGCATTTGAGCCCATTGCCCATCCTGGGGACTAGAAGGAGCCCTATATGCACAAGGTTTCCAGCAGCTCTTTCCTCTAAAGTGCGGAGCCAATTCCTGCTTCGCTGTGTGTTCTTAGTCTGGAAGCTCCGCTGAAACCTGCTCACTTTGGGGGAGCCTACTGGCTTCCATCCTTTGGAAACGTTGTCAGGAAAGACCAGCCCCTGAAGAAGGACCTCCCATTCGGTCAAGTGGAGGGGCAGTGACAAAGAGGAAGGCCCTCAAGGAGGTGCATGGACACAGTGGCTGCAACCATGAGCTCAAGCAGAGGAGCCCTGGTGGGGATGGTGCACCAACAGCCACGCAGAAAGAGCCTTGGAGGTATAATGGTCATGTGTGGGGCTGCTAACCACAAGGTCACCCACCACCCAGCAGAAGAAAGAGGAGCCTGTCTACTTCCGGAAAGACTGACTGTCTCGGTAACACTGTGCAGCAGCTCTACTCTGTCCTGCAGGCTCCCTGTGAGTGGGTAGTCACGTGAGGGCACTGTGCTTGGTTTGGGGTTTGGTTGTGGAAATGAAGTGATAAATAAGTTGGGGAGGTTGGCACAAATCTGTCTACATTTGTTTGGAGGGACACAAGTCTACCCAGCCTGTGGTTACAGATCCTTACGTGGTTGTCCCACCACCACCACCCCTGACTGTACTTTGCACAGTACAACGCGTGTCATTTCAGCCATTTGTTACGTGTATCATCCAATGACCTCAGTTACTCTCACCGTTATCCAGCTCCATTTTTATCATCCTTAGCAGAAACCCAGTACACCTTACAAAATACCTGATACTCTGAGTGTGTGTGTGTGTGTGTGTGTGTGTGTGTGTGTGTGTAAGAGAGAGAGGTGGATGTGGGGGGAAGCATGTGTGCATGCTTTGGGTGAACGGACAGAGTCAGTTGGTTTTCCATTCAACAATTCCCGTGCCTTTTACATTGTGACATTGATTGTAAACCCACAAGGCAGCAGCACTCTTTCCACTTCCTCCCTGGTTTACCGTTTCCCTGCTCCTGTCTTTCTTGTCTTCTGCACTTCACCTCTTGGCAAACACTGACCCTTTTTGTCTCAAAAGCTTGGCTGCTACAGTGAGTGCATCCATTTGTAGACCTAGTACTTTTGCTCCCATATAGAGACCCATCTCTGATTTCCCTGAAATACCTTTGACCTTGTAAATCAGTGTTCTGTCTCCCATGGCGCTCTCTTTGTCTGTACTCAAGCCTTCTGTGGTGTTCCTCAATTCCTGACAAGGGTCACCTAGATTCACAGACAATGCTCCCGAGTACGAGGTTTATTAGAGAAGTCACCAGGTCACAATTCAGGTGAAGTGTGCTCAGGAAACCATTGTTCAGTTAGGACTGGTTTCTTCTTCGCCACACCCCCTTAGGCAGGCCTCTCTGGCCTTCAGCCTCTTGACTCAGCCTCTGCCCTGCTCCAGCAAGGTGACAAAGCTCTCTGGAGTTTACCGATGACTGCCCAAAGGGCATGCCGCTGCACGGCAAGCGTCCACCTGAAGGCACTCAGTTCCAGGTCTGTAGGGCAGCAAGCTCAGCTCTCCCAATTAGGTGCCTAAAGTCGCCAACCCCTCCACATATCAACCCCAGCTAGGCATTCATTTTTACTTGCTCTGCGATCTGGGAAGTCCATGGTTCTGTGGTGTGCTCTGGATCCTGGTTCTGCTGTAAAGGCTGCTGCTGTGTCCTCTCTCACTGATATCTCCTGGATGAAGATTCAAGGCACGGGGAGCTTCTTTCTTTTCTTTGTTTTCTTCCAACAGTTTTGTTGGCACGTAGTTTACATATCATATAATTCAATTGTTCAATCGTTCACTCATATCAAGGAGAATTATACAATCATTACCACATCCATCATAGAGCACCCCACCCCCACCCCGACCCCCATCCCCTGTGGTGACTCCACCTTTAAGACAAGTTGTGCACTCACCATCCGTTCGGATGCTCCCTCCAGTCCTCCCGCCGGATCTTCTTTCTTGCTGGGAATGAGATGCCCTTGCTCCTGGTATTGAGGTCCCTTACTTTATACCCCGCAACCTGGCAATCACAACGCATCCTGTTACCCAGCGCTCCAGACCCAATCCTATCAGTATCACCCCCACCTCCTCAGATGACAGACTCATTATACAATGGTTCTCCACCTTCCTCATGCTGTGACCCTATCATGCCACTCATGTGGTGTTGACCCTCCTCCCCTGCCCGATCATAAAATTATTTTCGTTGGTACTTCATAACTGTCATTTTGCTACTGTGTTGAATCAGGAGACCCCTGTGAAAGGGTTGTACGACCCCCAAAGGGGTAGAGACCCACAGGTGGAGAACCGATGCATTAGGAAAAGGTCATTTGGTGGGACTTCCAGAGACTGTCTAGATGAGCCACATTAAATAACGCATTGCTCCATAGTCGTATTTACTGAAGGCTTTAGGTCTGTATCCCAGACTTAAATAAGAACCATTCATCAAATGTAATGGGTGCAACTACAAGTGTATAAAATACATCCCGTGGAAGAATTTCCCCTTGTTCCTCCATGAAAATACAGGCATTCCCATGGCTTACCAGGGTCATTCTCAGTGAGAAGTTCTGTGTTCACTTCCACTTGGTACAGAGAAGTGCGTACTCCTTGTATTAGTCAGCACTCCCTCTTCATCCAAGGGAAGCGCTTTCCCCTCCTCCCTAGAAAAGGCTAAGGGGCCCTGGTGGTGCCGTGGTTAAGCACTTAGTTGTTAAGGAAACCTCTGGGGTTCAATTTACCCAGCATATCTGAGGCAGAAAGGTGTGGCAAAATACTTCTGTAAAGAGTGCAGTCTATGGAACCCCAAGGGGGCAGATCCACTCTGTCACACAAGGTGCCTGTAGGATGGAATCAACTAAGAAACCCAGTAGGAACAATATCTGGCTGCCAGCAGGGGCCTTCTTGGCCCAGGCATGGAGTTTGGGGGAGGGAGGAATAGAGAAGTGGGGGCTTGACCGGTTTGCTGGCCTCTCCTTTCGCTACTGGTACACAACTCCTTGGGACTGGAGTATAAGGCGCGGGGTAAAGCCAGCGAAGTTCTCACCTTGGCTGTCCTGTCACAACACATCCTGGTTACAGTGGATTCTTTTCCCTGATGGCCCATTCCTGAAGTCTTCAGAGCTTGTTCTGGAAGGTGTTTTGGAGCACCTCCTGTGCTGCTTCTTCCTTAACCTCTGGCTCTGGTTTCTGCCCCTGCTCCACCCAGGCTTTCTCTGTGGGACCCCTGATCCATGCCCGGGCAGCCTTGGCCTGCATTCCATGGGTAGCCACTGTTCTTCCTTCTTTCCTGCCTCACAGCACCCAGCCAGCCACCATCTCACCTTTGGATTTCTCAGTGGGGTATGCATACATTCTCTAACAGGCTCTTGGAGTATTGAAGCCTTTGTCAATGTACCCAAGTTGAGCCTTGCCCTTTGGGGATGGGCTCATAGCACTTTCAAAATTTGAAGAGGAAGAAGAAGAAGAAGAAGAAGAAGAAGAAGAAGAAGAAGAAGAAGAAGAAGAAAAAGGATGAGGTGGAGTAGGTGAGTAGGAGAGAGGGAGAAGTAGGATAAAAGAGAAAGAAAAGCAGTCCCTCTCCTTCATTTCCAAAATCTATTGTGTATTGTGGTGAGAGACTCCTCATTGTTTTGAACATGTCTGTGTGTGGTCTGGTTTGGCCCCTTGGGAAAGTACTGAAGACAGTACTTCTGCCCAATGAGCAGGTGGCACTGTACAGATGAGGGGCTTGTGGCCCACCAAAGGGAATGGATGGTTTGCTAATAATGTACATAAGGTTCTTGGCACACTGGTGGAGGTTGACCATGCCAATGAGAGCTATGGAACACCAACAAGAAGACAGGTCAGTTTTGCCATCCTGCTGTGCTTAAAAATGAGACATTTTGGGGGTAGGAGAAAGGAGACACCTTATTATTAACAGCAAGAATGTAGAAATGAGACACAGTCCTTTGAAACTGGCATCCCTGCACCGGGTCCCTGCTAGACCCAGGAGACTGAGAGCTACAACTCTAGAGAGAGTGGGAAATGGTCATCAATTAGCAGCAGCAGAAGAAGGAGAACCGAGAGACTGGCAGGAGTGTGTGCTGCACTTCTCAGCTCACAAAGCAAGAACATGGAGTCCCTTTGGTTAGGAGGCTTGCTAACAGAGTGAGATGTCTCTGGCCACCTGAGGGAACTAGGCTAGTCTACCCATGGGCTTAGAGAACAAGTGCCTTCCGACTGAGGCTTACCTGCAGTCTGTGGGGTGACTCCAGGCACGTATCAGCATTGCTCAAGAGCTTTGTAACACTTACTGACGCAGGGAAGAGGTAACGCTGTCCCAAGAGACATAAGGAGCCAACAGCTAATAGGCAGAAGGCCAAGGAGAAGCCTGACTTAGGGCCTGACCCAGAAGAGGCTATACTGAAAACCTTATCCTGAGGATTTCCTAATTCTGATTGCTAACCTGTTACTTCCATAATAAACTCCATAGTTGTGATTATTGTCCTTGAGTTCCGTGTCGTCATTGCAAAGAACTGTCAAACCCAGCAGAGAAGCAGTCAGTGCTGTGGGACCATTTGGTGTCAGAATTGGTGAAAAGATTAGAGGGTGGAGGCACATCTGGTCTGATTTCCACCTTATTAATATCAGCCTTGGACTGTGGAACTTGATGTTTCTTCCTCCTTATGAGATTTGAAGAGACCAGATACTATGCTGACAGAGACACACAGGGTAGTTATGATATTTTAGGGTTCAGGCTGAACCTGAATACGAGCATCACTCAGGTTTTTCTTGGGGTTTTCTCTTGAATTTGGGGGGCAGAGGGAGCAGCTTCAGGTGAGGACTGGAGGCAAGTCGTGCGGGACAGTGGAGGGGACAGAGCCTGCTGGATCATCCTTCTTCTCAGCATTCAGTCTGTCTGGTCATCCCATGAGTGAAGGGTGCATCTCACCAGAGGAAAGGGAGGTGATGAATGGGCCCTTCGTGGGGGGAGGTGTGGTACGGAGAGTGGAGCGGCTACCTTTCCCATCCAACCCCTCTTTGAAACCTAAAACCAGTGTGTCATACTGGGAGGTGGCAGTGGAATTGGGCCTGAAGCTAAAGACGGATATTTGAGACGCCAGGAGAGTCTGGCTGGAAAAAACAATTGAGTTTGTGGAAGTAGACCTATGTTACAGTGCTCCCAGTACCTGTGAGGCCGTGGGGCAAGTCTATCTGAAAAGAGGCTAGATCTGGTCTGAATTGATAGTGTAAGAAATTAGAGGGGGCACTGGCCTATGCAAACGATGGGATGGATGGAGAGGCCACAGCACAAACCTGAAAGGGTCATCAGTGTCAAGGTCAGCCTTCTGTCTCTGGGAAAAACTTGAAATCCATTTGAGGGTGTTCTTGTCCTGCTGGGAAAGATCTGCAGGGACAGAGGGACTGAACATGATGTCCCTTGAACAAGCACAATGTGTTCCTTTGTCATCCATGAGATTGACACCCTCCCTATGGCTGTGACACAACACAGATGGCACCCCGAGCTGCCCCCTGACTCCACTCTCACCAGTCAGCCTTCTTCGGAGAGTACCACTCTCCAGGAAGCCGGCCAAGATGGAGAAAACCTGTTGCTTCCTGAAACTTCCCAAGCCCCCTCTCTTCCCTAGCCCACTTGAGGTTAAAGGTCACTGGAACACATTTCACACTGGGACTTGTTTTTCTCAAAGCACCAACTCCAAACTTACTGTCCCCATTCTATGTGACCCTCTAGGATGGGATGGATTTCCTACACGGTCACTCTTAATGGAGTAGAAATTCTCATCTTTCTGCCACAGAGCAGAGCGTGGTTTGAACTGCTGATCATGTGGTTAGCAGCCCAACATGTAACCCCTCTGTCCCTGGTACTCCCTAATCCAGCACCCATTTTGGCTGGAGTTGTTCAAAGGGGCTAAGGCTTCATATGAAGGAAGGTGGAGAGTCCAGGACTCGGGTGAATGACAGACAATCTCTCAAGAGTTCACAGACCTTAGACCCATAGACCCCACACCACAAGGCCCAGTCTGAGGAGTTCAGCCATCAGGACTGAGGTCCCAGGTGAGAGGTCTTCTGAGGGGAACACAAGGACAAAGTGCACATAAAGGAGACATTGCTGGCGGCTTCTATCACAGGGATTCCAGGCACATGGAAGGAAATTGAACAATCAGCTTCCCTGTTAGGCTGAGCTTGGCTGGGATATGTCAGGCCTCAGACCTTGATAAGTGCTGGAAGCCCTGACAGAAAGCAGCAATTTGAAGCCTCATGAACCCTAGGTCAGAACTCAGAGCTTAGAACCTGTCATCCGAGTTCCAATATGCACCTGCTGCCTCATCACCTAGAAAGATGCTGCATGGATGTCTTGGTGCTTCGACAGTGACCATGTCTTGGGAGCAGAAGTAGAACAGCTAGGACACAGTTGTTGTGCCTTGGCCTGCAAACACAAGGGCAGCAGCTCAAATCCACCAGCCACCCCAAGGGAGAAAGATGAGACTTCTTATTCCCAGTCTACCCTGTCCTATGAGCCGAAAGGGACTTATTAGAATAGGACTTGGCGTCATGGTTGTGAAGGGGTGCATGTTTCATGGGAGGCGTGGCACAGACGCTGAGTTTGAGTTGAGGATCAAACATGGCTGAGATCAAGCCTGGCTCAAAGCCCCATGCCGTGGCTGTGAATTCGTGTAGCCAGGTCTCTAACTTCCTTCATCCTTGCCCAATGCACATCCAAACCCAAACCACAGTCACTGCCGTCTAATTGATGGTCACTCGCGGTGACACTACAGGACAGGGGAGAACTGCCCCCTGTGGGTTTCTGAGAGTGACACTGTTCACAGGACTAGACCTCGTCCAGCTGGCCATTGTGTCATGGCGAGATTTCTCTCAGAGGCTGAGCATGTGCCCAGACCTGCAAGTCTTGAAGCTACCCCACGTCCTCTCACTCCCCCTTACGCAACCTCCATTTCCCTTCTGTAACCTGTGACTACCGAGTTTGCAGTTGATTTCATTTTATTGTGCAAGAGCACTAAAATGAAGGGCCTGGCAGAGCAAAGCTGCTGAGAGAGGGCAGAGGGCAACGTCCTTCCATTGTCCTCTACTCCTCTTCTTCTGTGACTGTGAGAACAGTGCACCGTCCTCGGGGCTGAATCACTCTAATTTAAGGCTATGCTGAAACGACTTCCTGCTCAGAAGGAAGGCTCACACCTGATGCACGACCAAGATAGAGCTTATGGATAAATAAACGATAAAGATGTTCCCAAAAGGAAATGATGAGAATGTCCCCTAGGAGGGATTTGGGTCGACAGTTCATTGGTGTGGAAAGTCTGTGATGTAAACGAGATGAACTCACATGCAAAGTTTACCTGTGACTTCTATGTAACTCAGGTGTAATCCCCAGTGCTCCTGCCTCACATGTAACTCATAGCCCTCCTGGCTCATCTGTAATCCCTAGTCTTCCTGTACAAGTTAAGCTCTTTCTCCACTTTTTGGACTTTGGAACACTCAGTATTTTACCAGCTTTGACTGCTTCCAACACAACAACAACAACAATTCTTTTGTTTCTCTCTTTATAGGAATTCTCGTGACATGCTACTCTTGGACATTACTTCACTGTGCATGCAACCCAGAGAAATGAGTAAATCACACATGTGCAACTCAACCGTAACCTCACGCGTGTCTGCTGTGAGACGTAAGTTGAGGTAAGCTCATGTGGCAGGTCCTGTAAATGAGCATCTTCATGTTTAGGTGAATTAGAACTGCGACCCAATACTGTTCGTTGCCAAGGGGTCTCTTCTGACCCATGGCAACCCTGTGCACAAAGCATAGCAACCCAACCAAACAGAACACGGCCCCATTCTGAGCCATCCTCACCATAGCTTCTGGTGTTGCAGCCACCGCACCAATCCTTCTTGTCAAGGGCCTTCCTCTCCTTCACCACCCCTCTGCTTGACCAAGCATGATGTCCTTCTCCAGGGACTGGTGTTACCTCACAGCAAGTGCAAAGGCTATGAGACAAAGGTTCCCCAGACTTCTTCTGAGACAAATGATATTGTCATTTAAGCATTTAGGAACGTTTAAGATTCTGCCCCAGCACCGCCATGCAAATATATCCTTTCTTCCTTCATTCCCTTTATTCAGGGGCCCACTCTCACCTGCATCAGATGCCATTGAAAACACGATGGCTTGGGTCAGGATCACCTTAGTCCTCAAAGTAGCATCCTTGCTTGTCATGACTCTCTAGAGGTCTTGGGAAGCAGAGTTAGCCAGGGCAACATGTCTTTGGATCTCTTGATGACTACATCCCCGGGCATTGATTGTGATCCAGGCCTGACCCAATCTTTGACAACGACAACCTTTTCTCCATTTTTCATGATGTGACCTGTTGGTCCAGTGGGGAGGATTTGGGTCTTCTTTAACCAGAGTTGTGGTCCGTACTGAAGGCTGCAGTAACTGATCCTCATCAGCAAAGGCTTCATGTTGTCCTCACTGTCAGCAGGCAAGGTTGTGTCATCTGCATATTGCAGGTTGTTCAGAAGCCTTCCTCTACTCCTGATGCCACCTTCCTCTTCATGTAATCCAAGGTCTCTGATGATTTGCTCCTCATACAGATTGAATAAGTACGGTAAGAAAGTGGAAACCTGACACACATCTTTCCTGATTTTTTAAAATAAATTTTTTAGGGGCTTATACAACTCTTTAAAAAATAATTTTATTGGCGGCTAATAAAATTCTTATCACTATCCGTACATACATTCATTGTGTCAAGCGCATATGTATGTATGTTGCCATCATCATTCTCAAAACATTTGCCTTCCACTTGAACCCTTGATGTCAGCTCCTCATTTTCCCGCTACCTCCCTGCTCCCCCCTATCTCATGAACCCTTCGTAATTCATAAATTGTTATTATTTTTTCATTTGTTGCTCTGTCCGACATCTCCACCTGCCCTCTTTTCTTCTGTTCCTCCCCCAGCAAGGAGGCTATATGTAGATCCTTGTAATCAGTCCCCCCTTTCTATCCCATGTTCCCTCTACCCTCCAGGCATTGGCACTCTCACCACTGGTCCTGAAGGAGTCATCTGTCCTGGATTCCCTGTGTTTCCAGTTGCTATCTGTACCTATGTACATTCTCTGGTCTAGGCAGATTTGTAAGATAGAATTGGGACCATGATAGTGGGGCAGTGAGGAGGAAGTATTTAAGAACTAAAGGAAAGTTATATGTTTCTTCGTTGCTACCCTGCACCCTGACTGGCTCATCTCCTCCCCACAACCCTTCAGTGAGAGGGTTTCTGATTGGCTGCCGATGGGCTTTGGGTCTCCACTCTGCACCTACACATGTATAATGATATGATTTTTTTCTTCCTTGATGCTTGATACCTGGTCCGTTCGACAACTAGTTTTCACATAGGGTGGTGTGTTCTTCCATGTGGGCTTGGTTTCTTCTGAACTAGATGGCCACTTGTTTATCTTTGGGCCTCCAAGACACCAGATGCTATATCTTTTGATAACCGGGAATCATCAGCTTTCTTCACCACATTTGCTTATGCACACGTTTGTCTTCATTGATCATATCAGGAAGGTGGGCACCCACTGATAAGGTTTTTAGTTCTTTGATGTCTGAAGGGGCTCCTAAACTCTTATCACAATCCATACAGACATCAATTGTGTAAAGCACATTTGTACATTCACTGCCTTCATCATTCTCAAAACATTTGCTCTCCACCCAAGCACTTGGCAGTCAGTGCCCACAAAAATTTAATCTGGGAGACCAGCAGGGGCAATGCTATTCTGCCCTCCAGGGTCACTATGAGTCAATGTGATGGCAGTGAGTTTGGGGGTATTCTAGATAGCTCACATCCATCGAATCAGACAATATTGGACCTGTCATGTCTGGCTTGTTCCATTCAGCACAAAATTTTCAAGATGCATCTATGTGGTGTCACGTCTCAGTACTCCATTCCTTTGTAGGGTATATAGGATGAATCTAGGGGCATTGGAAGTCCTCAAAAATGAAATGGGACACATAAGGATGGATATCCTAGGCATTGGTGAGCTGAAATGGTCTGGTACTGGTTGTTTTGAATCAGAAAATCCTTGGTTTACCTTACTGGGGGTGATACAATCAAGAGGAATGGTGTGACATTCATTGTCAATAAGCACATGGCAAAATCAGTCATGAATTCAGTGCTCTCTGTGATATGAATGTATCTATCTGCCTTCAAGGAAATCTAATCATTACAGCTATTGAAATTTATCTACCCACCACAAAAGCTAGTGATGAAGAAATAGAAGCATTCTACTGTCTTCAGTCTGAAATTAAACATGCAATCAAGACGCATTGATAATTATTGTGGAATGGAATGCAAACATTGGAAACAGAGGAAAGACCAGTAGTGGGGAAATATGGTCTTAGTAATAGAAACCGTGTTGGCGATGCCAGACCAACAACTTGTTCACAGCAAATACCTTTTCCAACAACACAAAAGGCAACTATACACATGAATTTCACCAGATGGAATACACAGAAACCAAAATGATAACATTTGTGGGAAGTCAGGATGGAGAAGCTCATTATCAGTAACTAAAAGCAGACAGGGGGCTGACTGTGGAACAGACCATGAATTGCTCATATGTAAGTTCTGGTCAAGGCTTAGGAAAATTAAAACAGGTCCACAAGAGCCAAAATATGACCTTGTGTCTAGACCACTTGAATTGAGAGAACATCTCAAGAGCAGATTTACTGCACTCAATACTAAAGACAGAAGACCCGATGAGCTGTGTGAGCACTTCATGAAGAAAGCATAGGTCATTGAAATAACCAGACAGAAAGAAAAGATTCAAATGGATGTCAGAAGAGACTCTGAAACTTGCTCTCAATCATAGAGTAGTTAAGGCAAATGGGCGAAAGATGAAGTCAAAGAGCCACAGAGAAAATTTCAAAGGTCAGTTCTAGGCGACAAAGTAAAACATTGAGTGTGCACAGACCGAGAGAAAGACAAGCAGAAAGGAAGAACCTGCTCAGCATATCTGACACCAAAAGAATTGAGGAAGAAATCCAAGCCTTGAGTTGACATGTTGTGTGATTGTAGGGGCAAAATATTGAATGATGCAGAGAAAAGGGAAAGCATACACAGTCACTATACTGAAGAGAACTAGCTGACATTCCACCATTTTCAGAGGTAGCACCTGAGCAAACACCAATGGTGCTGAAGGAAGCAGTTCAAGCTGCCCTCAAGGTGTAGGAGGAGAAGGGCAATGTGTTACAATCCTGGGACTGGAAAAAGGACCGCTCCCACAGGGTGTGTTCCCCATCAATCCTCAGCCTTTCTCTGCAAGCCTTCCATTCTGCCGGGTCTCATACAGGGCAGACCTGCTGCCTGGTAAGTCATCTCCCTGCAGTTCCTGGAGTTTCAGGGCTCAACCACTGACTATGGGGTCTCTGAGCTGTTTTCATTGCAACAAAGGGACCGGCCATTCACAGGAGACGCTACCCAGTCAAGTCGGTTTCCGGACTGCTGGCTGCCAGCCCGACTCCTCACAGAGGCCCAAAGTCCTGACCTCCACAGGGTTGGAGTGACCCCCTTCCTGACCCCGAGACCACACCCCTTGACCAATTCTGTTATACCTTGGGAACTCAGGTAATCATTATCCCTTCCATGCTGGGCTGATTAGGGTCCAGTGTGTGGGTCAACAAGAGGGCAAAAACTAGGGGCTGGATTAGTGGTCAAGGAAAGGCAATTGAGACCAAAGCTGGGAATGGGTAAGAGCTGTGGACAGGCACTTCAGTCTGGCTCCCTTCACAGTAAGTGGACTCCTCCAACCTCTTAAGCGGGGGCCACTAAGTGGACACTGTCCTGCCAGAGTCTTTCCCTTCTTGGGGCTCAGCAAGGCCATGTAGCCTAGGGCACCCAAGCACCTGGCAATCTGCTTTCCCCTGCCCCCAGCCAAACAGTGTAGGGTCCTTAAGGCACTTGCAGGGCTCTAGGGGTGCAGGTGGGCTGGAAGAGTCTGACATAGGAGTAGGACCGGTGGAGTCTGACATAGGAGTAGGACCGGTGGAGTCTGACATAGGAGTAGGACCGGTGGAGAGCTGCCACTCTCGCGGCCCCCAGCCAGGTGTGCGTGGACAGGCTCCTGGTACTGTGAGGCCAGGCCTGACTCCCTGCCGCCTTCTACCTGACGTGGCTCCATGAAGACTGACACATGCAGAGAGTTGGGGCACAGCTCCTACCTCGGCCTGGGTCTGCAACTGGGAGGTGTGTCGGCATTTCTGGGACTGCTTCTCTATCTCTGTGAGGGTACGGACAGGAGGGAGTGGGGTCTCTGAGAAAACTCTTGGAAAGATCATCTCGCCCAAATCTAATCTCATATGCCATGGGGCCCTGGCCTTCTGCCAGGAATGGATTCTTCATAAGCAAGGTAAGCTCCTGCTCAGGTCATCCACAAAAGAGGGCACAGTTGTCCAAAGGAAGCACTAAGCAGTCCATCTAATTGCATGCTTGTTCACAAAAACAAATAAAGAAAAGGAAAGGAAAGGAAACACTGCTATCCAGTGGGCTTCAAATCATAGCCACCATGTGTCAGTCTTCTCCCTTGGAGAAGGATGGGTGGGTTGGAAGTGCTTGAGGTTCGATGTCCAGGACTACCCACCAGCTCCACCAGGGGGCTTATCACACCAAACCCCCTGTCATCTGGTGCATTCCACTCACAGTGACTCCATGTTGGAGTCCCTGGCTGTAAATCATGACAGAAGCAGGCAGACTCATCTTTCTCCAGCAGAGCTGCTGGTGGGCTTGAACCACCCACGTTACCTGACATTCATGTAACACTTATCTGACAGCACCACCCCAAAACCCAGCTCACTGCCATGGAGTAAAGGGAACTCACAGCGATTTCCTGTGAGTTTCTGAGACTGTAAGTGTTGATGAGAGTAGAGAGCCCAGTCTTTTTCCCACAGAGCCACTGGTGGTTTCAAACTGCCAACCATGTAGCAGATCATAACCAACACAACACATCACCACTGCACCATCAGGGCTCCCAGGCTGTTAACAGGGGATTTATCTCATAGATTTGATTCTTAGTGTTATGGTCATGGTCAAATGAAGTGGATTTTTCTTAGCTACTTATTTTATTTACCATTTTTAATATAAAGAATGAAGACATTCTTTTCTCTTCTTTTGGAAACTAGCTTGTGTGTAACAAAGACTGTAAGTCAGTTTCCATTTTACTTTTGACCACTCAGACCATGGTGGAGATCTGATGGGTAAGAAAGCTGGAATTGTTCAGGCTGTGAACCTTCAGAGAAAGCATCTTGAACTGAAACCAATCTCACTGCTATCAAGTTGATGCCAACTCTTTATGGGAGTAGAGTCTTTCTCCGGCACAGCTGCTGGTGGTTTCAAACTGCAGACCATGAGGATGGCAGCCCAACGGATAACCATTGCCATCTCGTTGATCCTGCCCCTATGGGACTGGGTAGAACTGCCCCTGTGGATTTCCTATACTGTAACTCTGTATGAGCGTAGAAAGCTCCATCTTTCTTCCTTGGAGCGGCTTGTGTTTGCAAATGCTGACCTTGTGGAGTACAGCAGCCTAACGGTCTTATTGAAAGAGAAATTACATACTAGACACTCACCTATAATTCCCATGGCCCATTGGAAGGCTTATATTCTTGTATGCCGCTAACTCAAGAAAACCCCAAACTCACTGACATCAAGTCCATTCCGACTCATAGCGACCTGATAGGACAGGGTAGAACTCCCCCCGTGGGGTTCAGAGACGATATATCTCTACTGGAGTAGAAAGCCTGGCCATTCTCCCAAGGAGCGAGTGGTGGCTTCAAACTGCTGACTTTGCGGTTAGTAGGGCCCAGTGTAACCCACTGTGCCAGCAGGGCTCCTTGTATACTGCTAGACACTCTCTATAAAGCACGTGGTCTGTGGGAAAGAGTGGACAGAGTAAGGAACTTTATGGGCGTTCAAAGTCCTCACCAGCCTTCTGCTGGCCCTGCCTCAGGTCCCCCCAGATCCTCAAGACCACAGAGCTGGATCCTTCTCCACACCACCTCTTCTTCGGTTTCTACCCTCCAGACATCCTGGTGGTCAGGCCCTTCGATAACTTCTGCATGGAGGCCATGCTCATGCTGCTCTGTTGGTCCCACCTTCCCATCTTCTGGGACTAGTGGTGAAGTGGCGGTGGGTGGTAGCAAGCTGGGTCTTAGACCCCTCATCTTCCTCCAATGGAGATGGAGGTAGGGGATTTTCCTGGCCCCCCAAATTGCCAATGATGCACGCTTGCCCCCTCCTTGACCAGGGAGTCCAGTTTCCCAGCCCCGCACCCCTACTGCTTCCAAGTTTAGCCTCATCGGACCAGGCCAGCGCCCCTTACCTGCCATCTAGGCCTCCAGGAAGCCAGGTCACTTTTCCTGTCTGGGAGAAGGTCCTGAGAGGCGTTGCAGGCAAAACCCTGAGCATCTCTTGCAGGAGCTCTAAGATATCCCTGCGTGCCACCACTTGTTCCCCACTAAACCAGCCTGCTTCCACTAACCTCTACCCCGGGTGTCCAGGGAGTGAAAAAAAGAAGGGGAACCGGGTGCGTGTGCTGGGTATGTGTGTGCGTGTGTGTGTGTAGGCCAGGACCGCTCAGTGTGCGCGCGCGCAGGCCAGTACCAGGCCGCACTCTAGCCCCAGGCCCCCATGGCCTTGACTCATCTGTCACTTGCAAACAGGCCTAGGTTCAGGAAGACTGCGGAGGAATCATCTCCTGGGGAAATGTGTCCACCCCCCCCTACCCCCCCCCCCCCCACACACACACCTGGCCCTGCTGGGACCCACTGGGTAAGCCTACACTGCTTCCTCGCCACACCAATCTCTCCAGCACCCAGGGGCTACCCCTCCCTCGAAAATGCCTTCCTGGGGCCTCACCCAGCCTAGATCACTGATAGGGAGAAGTTCAAAGATCAGTTCCAGGGAGGAGTCTGGAGCCTTCTGTCCTCAGGTCCATGGATCTCAGGGCCACGGCCACTCGGCAACTCACAGGCACAGGGAAAGCCAGGCTTCCAGACCCAGAAAACCTTACCGAGGGCAGGTTTCAAAGCTCTCGCTTGTGGGCCTTCTGGCACCCTGAATCCCTTCTGGCACCCTGAACCCCAAGGAACACAGGAAGCCCTGGAATGGTGGTTTCTTCGGCTCCCCCGGCCTCCCCCACCATGAAAACCCCAGGAAGGCGGTGGCTGGAATCAGCGTTGGTCTGCTATTGTGTGACCACATTTCTTTTCATGGGTGAGCAGAATGGGAGAGACGCGGAGGCCTGGGACTGGAGGGAGGGCCACCAGTTGTCCTCACCCTACAGGCCAAGGGAGCGCGGAGCTCTTAGGGAGCTCATTCCTCATTCCCTCTCACCTCTCACCCAGGCACCTTCTCCACCCTCCTGCTCTTCCTCCTCCTCTTCACCTCGCTCTGGCCCATCTCCCTTCTCTACTTTGCCTGGCTCTACCTGGACTGGGACACGCCCAACCAAGGTGAGTTTCAGACAGCGCCCCCCCCCCCCAGCAAAAACTGGCAGGACAGGAGCCTGGGAGGACTCTGACAAGCCAACTTCTGTGACCTGTGATCCCAGGTGGAAGATGCTCCACGTGGATGAGGAACCGGACAATTTGGAAGTACCTGAGGGATTATTTTCCTATCAAGGTGACTGGTCAGATGGCCCAGGCACAGGCAGTGGGGAGGGGGCGCACGGCCATCTTCTGGCCCCTCCCAGGACCTTACACTTGGAGGTCCACTGAGGTGGAGCACTAACTTTTCCCAGGGTGACGTTCCCTTTGCCTCTCTCCCCAATCCTGCCGGAACACCACAGCTCGTGAAAACAGCTGAGTTGCCCATGGACCGCAATTACGTGTTGGGCGCCCACCCCCACGGGATCATGTGCATCGGGTACTTCTGCAACTTCTGCACAGAGAGCAACGCCTTCTCCCAGAAGTTCCCTGGGCTCCGGCCCTTCCTGGCCACGTTGGCAGGGTTATTCCGCCTCCCCATCTACCGTGAATATATCATGAGTTCTGGTGAGCAAGGAAGAGGAGGAGGAGGAGACACTGCCCAGGGCTAGAGTTACCCCTTCCCCAGCACCACTTGCTCAGGGGCTTTGAGTGGATGCTGGTGATCTGGTGTGGGCACGTGGACTAGAGGCTGACACCTAGTGGCATGAGGGCATATGGAACAATAGTGGGAGCTCACCCTTCCCATACAGTGGAGGGACTCAGGGGACTTTGTGCTGGTCTTGACTGCTTCCTGAGTCAGCCACCACCAACTCCGGCCCCCAACGCCCCTGTTACAGGACTCTGTTCTGTGGACCGTCAGAACCTGGACTATATCCTGTCCCAGAACCCGTGTGGCCAGCTCGTGGTCATCATCGTCGGGGGTGCCCAGGAGGCCCTGTACTCGGGCCCTGGCCAGCACTGTCTCAACCTCCTGGATCGCAAAGGCTTTGTGCGCCTTGCGCTGCGGCACGGGTGAGTGGCTCTGATGTTCCCCGGGGTCAGTGGAAGATGCTGGAGCTTTGACCAGGGTCCCGCTGGGAGGCCATACAGGCAGGGAGAGTGCCCATCTTCGTGACTGAGTGCTCACACTGAGCCAAACACAGTGTGCAATCTCTGCCCACCCCACTCCATATCTGTGCATCAGAAAGAGGCAAGGTTAGAGTGCCCAAAGCAGGGGCCCCGGAAGTCCTGGGTTCAAATACCTACCACTACGTCAGAGGCAAACTTTGGCCATGCTTCCTCACCTGGGAAGTAGCCCACACACTGCCTGGTAAGCATGTCATGTTGTCAAGGCCAAATGAGAAAAGTACCTGTTTTCAGTGCACCGTTGATTCTCAAGAAAGGTGAGCCCTTTCTGGGGCATCTTTCTTGGTGGTTGGAGGTGGACGCCCCCCTTTGGTGTGGCTTCAGTGGTCTTGAGAAGCAGCAGCTGAGAGACTCTGAGGCAGTTCAGGCTCCAGCCAGCAGCCTCATGCCTCCTCCTCTCCACCCAAGGGCCTCCCTGGTACCCATCTACTCTTTCGGAGAGAATGATATCTTCAACGTCAAGACTTTTCCTGCCGACTCCTGGCAGTACCGCTGCCAGATGACCTTCAAGAAACTGGTGGGCTTTGCTCCTTGCATCTTCTTTGGCCAGAGCCTCTTCTCGGCCAAATCCTGGGGCCTCATGCCCTTCCCCAGGCCCATCACAACGGTGGGTGAGTACTCGTCTCCTAGGGCAAGCTACCCACAGGGTCCTGGGCATCAGAGGGCTCTGTGCTCAGCAGCTGCCTCCCTCTCTCCCCAGTGGGCCACCCCATCAATGTGCCCCAGGTCCTCCACCCCACAGAGGAAGACGTCGACCACTACCACACACTCTACTTGAAGGCCCTGGACCGGCTGTTTGAGGAGCACAAGGAGAGCTGTGGTGTCCCTGCTGATGCTCACCTCACCTTCCTCTAACCCAGGCCTCGCCCTCCTGCCTCTGCCGAGTGCACGGCCGGGAAAATGCCACCCCCCTCCCTGACCTGTGGCTCTCCTCCCCCTAATAAAAGCTGGTTCACTCTCAATATGCAAGTGTAATGCAGTCCGGTTCCCCTCTGCTCAGAGCCAGCCGATTTCCATTCAAGCCAGTAGGCTCAGGCACACCCCATCTTCTACCTGAGTTTCTGCTTTTACTTGGGCAGCAAAACCCTGAATTCTCCTCCTAGGGAGGCTCAATGCAATGGTGTGACAGTGAACAAGCCTTTCTCTCCTGACTCTGCCCACCTCTATTCTGGCCGACCCAGTTTGGGCAGAAGAACAACGCACCAAGCATCTATCTTGATCGCTAATTTGGCTGGGTAGAGTATTTTTGCGTTTCAGTTGTTTTTCTTCAATTTTTGGAATATGTTACTCCACTCTCTCCTCTTCCGCATCGTTTCTGCTGATAGGTCTGAGGATATTCTTATGTGGGAGGCTTTATATGTGATTTCTTGTTTTCCCTAGCTGCTCTCATGATTTTCTCCTTTTCCTCAAAGTTGGATAGTTTAACTAGTATGTGCCTTGGTGACTTCTTGGGATTGAGGCTTGCTGGTGTTCTTTCAGCCTCCTGAATGGTTGCCTGGTTTTCATTCATTAAGCTGGGGAAGTTTTTTCCAAGAATTCTCTCACTATTGTTGCAGATGACTTCTTTGTTGTGTTTTTCTCCGGTAAGCCGATAATTCTAATGTTCTTCCGCTTCATAGCATCAGACATAGCTTTTAGGTTTTCTTCAGTTTCTCTGACGATCTTATTAGATGTTTGTTCACATTTGTTAAATTCTGCTTGGCTGTCCTCCAAGTCACTAATGAGGTTCTCTGTTTCCTCCCGTCCATTCTCAAGGTCCATGTTTCTGCTACTGGCTTTTGTTATCTCCTCCCTAAGCTCCTGTATTTCCCTTCGGTGTTTGACCTTTATCTCCTTTATCATTTTTACCTTTTTCTGTATCGTTTCCCTCATATCCTGTATGACTCCAAACAGCATCCTGAAAATTTCTTTCTGTGGCAGCTCAATGTCTGCTTCTTCTATGTATGTTGTTATGTCCAGGACATCTTCTGCCATTGCCTTTTGTTTCTCCCGTTTTTCCGCTGAGGTCCTTGGGCTGATGGATGCCTGCGTTGCATTGTTTTAGAGGAGCCAGGTGCCGTTTTCCAGGGAGTTGAAGAGCACTGGCTCTCTCTGGGAGATTTATAGGAATGCTTCTTTGACCTGCCTACAGCTAATTTTACAATGTGATTAACCTACCCCTTTATCCCCTTGTGGCTTCCCTATCAGGGTAGTGCCCCAGAAGGCTGGTGGTTTGCCTGCTTTGGTGTTGCAGAGGTTAGGCAGAGTTTCCTGCAAAAGCTGGTAATGTTGATGAGTGTTTGACTTTGGCTTCTTGAGCTGACTTTTGAAATTTTCTGTTTGGCTCTTTGACTTCATCCTTTCGTCCATTTGCCTTAACTGATCTGTGATTGAGAGCAAGTTTCAGAGTCTCTTCTGATGTCCACTTTGATTTTTCTTTCTGTCTTGTTATTTCAATGACCTTATGCTTTCTTTATGATGTCCTCCCACAGCTCATCGGGTATTCTGTCTTTGCTATTCAATGCAGTACATTTACTCTTGAGATGTTCTCTAAATTCAAGTGGTCTAAACTCAGGTCATATTTTGGCTCTTGTGGACTTGTTTTAATTTTCCTGAGCCTTGACCTGAGCTTGCATATGAGCAATTGATGGTCTGTTCCAGAGTCAGCCCCCTGTCTGCTTTTAGTTACTGATAATGGGCTTTCTCATCCTCACTTCCCACAGACGTTATCAGTTTGGATTCTATGTATTCCATCTGTAGTAGTTCATGTGTATAGTTACCTTTTGTGTTGTTGGAGAAGGTATTTATTATGAACAAGTTGTTAGTCTGGCATTGCCAACGGGTTTCTATTACCAAGACCATATTTCCCCACTACTGGTCTTTCCTCTGTTTCCAATGTTTGCATTCCATTCCACAATAATTATCAATGCATCTTGATTGCATGTTTAATTTCAGACTGAAGACAGTAGAATCCTTTTATTTCTGCATTACTAGCTTTTTTGGTGGGTTGATAAATTTCAATAGCTATAATGATTAGATTTCTTTGAAGGCAGATAGATACATTCATATCACAGAGAGCACTGAATTCATGACTGATTTTGCCATGTGCTTTTTGACAATGTCACACCATTGCTCTGGATTGTATCCCTCTCAGCAAGGTGCACCATAGGATTTTCTGATTCAAAACAACCAGTACCCGACCATTTCAGCTCACCAATACCTAGGATATCTATCTTTATGTGTCCCATTTAATTTTTCAGGACTTCAAATGCTCCTAGAGTCATACTTTACACCCCTACAAAGAAATGAATTCCTGAGACGTGGCACCATGTTGATGCACCTAAAATTTTGTGCTGATTGGAGCAAACCAGACATGACCGGTCCAATATTGTCTAATTCAGTGGATGCGAGCTATCTAGAATATCCCCAAACTCACTGCCATCACATTGATTCATAGTGACCCTGGAGGGCAGAATAGCATTGCCCCTGCGGGTTTCCCAGATTAAATCTTTGTGGCCACTTACAGCCTCAGCTTTCTTCCAAAGATATGCTCATGGGTTTAACTTGTGGCCTTGAGGTTAGCAGTCCGACGTGTAAAAACACATTCAAAACCACCCAGCCACCTCCCACACACACACTACTGCCATCCAGCTGCTTGACTCAAATCATCCCCCTACAGGGCTTTTGAGATTGTAAATTTTTTTAAATTTGATAGTGGAAAAAATAATTTCTAAATTATCAAGGGTTCATGAGGAAGGGGAAAATGAAGAGCTAATACCAAGTGCTCAAGTAGAAAGCAAATGTTTTGCGAACGATAATGGCAAAAAATGTACCAATGTGCTTGACACAATGTGTGTTTGTATGGATTGTGATGAGTTGAAGGAGTCCCTAGTAAAATAATTTAGAAATATATATATATGTATATACATACTGAAAATTTTTTTGACAGTGATAATCTCTAGAGCCAACAGCTCCATCTTTCTCCCACAAAATTAGCTGATGGGTTTGAACCACTGATCTTGTGTAGGCAGCCCCACACCACCACCAATGGGACGCAGGCACATTTATTCATAAATAAAAATAGTTTTGTGGTGAATAGGAGATTGGTGGGGAGAGAGTGGAGAATTATTGTTTAAAAGGCAGAAAATATCTGCTTTGAATGATGATAATATTATGGAAATCAATAGTGGTAGGGACCCAATATTCCGGATAGATGCAATGACTGGGATTTAGACGCCCCCAAAGTGGTAAACTTCATGCATATTTTACCATAGGCATATGCAGAGACTACAGGTAAGTCTCTCTCCTTCTTCCTGTCTTCCACCTTTAGAGCACATGCTTGTGAGGCAGGAGGACGGACGTCCTGTCCCCCAGCTGTGAGTCCAGTGAGCCCCAGCCTTCCTGAAGGGGGAAGTGGCGTCAATTGATTAGAGACCCACGGAAAAGAGCTTGGGGCCCGGGTGAGGGCGCTCTTGGATGAGACCCGACTGGGAAGTCCTCTGGTCTGGTCCTTCTTCCAACCCTTCCCCAAGCTCAGGCAATAACAGAATCCAACCAAAACCCAATGTTTGGCCGTCAAGTTCATTCTGATTCTTAGTGCCCTTGTAGGACAGGGCAGAACCGACCCTCTGGGTTTCCAAGACTGAAGTTTTACAGGACGAGAATGCTCTTCATTCCCGTGGGACTGGCTCCTGCTTTCGAATTGACCTCATTGCGTAACCGACTTGGCCAACTAGGCTTTTTCTGACTCACGGTGATCTTTTGTATATAAGTAAAATTGCTCTCCAGGGCTTCTGAGATTGTCGATATTTATGGAAGCAGAAAGTCTCATCTTTTCCCTTTGAAGCCATTGGTGGCCTTGAACAGGTGACCTTCAGGTTAGCAGTCCCACACTTAACCCATAGCAACACCAGGCTCCTTAAGACGATACAAGGAAGCAAGAAAAGGAGACCAAAGGAAACTTCCAGGGTCACACACAGATGGAACCACCTGCTCCTCCTCTTTCCCACGTCTCACCCTTTCTTAATGGAGAATACCGGTCTCCCTCTCCTCTGGGTGCGGGGTCCATGGGTTGATGGAAGGACTGGGATGGACTGGAGAGCTCCATATCCTCCTTCACTGGGGAGGGAAGGAGGCTGAGAAACCGTAATAATTTATCCCCCAGCAGGCGCCCAGAAGCTCTTTTTTCCAGGACCTCTGGGGAGCTGAGAGGAGGTTAGGGGGCTCCAGAAGCCCCCTGAGAGGTCATGTATTCGGGGACACTGGAAAACATTCAGTTCTAGGCACACAGAACACAGGAATCGTGGCTAAAACCTCTCTCCAAGACAGAAGGGGCCACACCCAGGTAAATCCCTCCATCTACCCCCTCCCCCCACCCCCAAGGCACACTGGTGAGGAAGGTTTGGCAGAGTGGTTAGGTGTCAGGGATTGACAAATGACACCATGATGTAGTGAGTCCCCCAAGTAGTGGGCAGGCCCTCATGGTAGTGGGTGAGGTGGCCTGGGTGCAGGAGACCAAGGCTTTCTGTGGAGAAGCGACCACGCAGTCATAGCGCAGGAAGCAGAAGCCATCTCCCTGTGGGGAGTAGAGGAAAGAGAGGGCAGGTAAGCAGGAGGGGAGCAGGAAGAGGCTGGGGGCACCAGGTACGGGACCAGGGGGATAAGGGGAAGGGAGAACAGGAGACCCCAGAGGAAGGGCTGGCAGCCACCCCAGGAGGAATCCAGGCGTTGAGACCCACCACGTAGAAACCCGGGGAGATACCGCGGCAGGCCCGCAGGTGTGGAGGGCAGCAGTGGGCTGACCTCATAATCCAGGTCCTTGTGGTTGAGGGCGACATGGAGGGTGAAGGTGGAGGAATCGTGATGTGGCTGCAGGGAGGGCTGCTCATCTGTCTGATAGTGAACCACGACGTTCATCACTGCCCGCGACTGTGGCAGTGGAGAGAAATGCCTTGTGATTGGAAGATCCATGAATCCTAGATGGAGACACCCAGCCCCTGCACTACAGTGGTCCCATAGCTGGCCCACGTCTGAGCTGAGCCAGACTGAACCTCAGGGCTGCACCCTGCAGCCTCTCCTTCCTGGGGCCTGGCATTCAGATCAGAACAGGTCCTGGGTAGGGACTTCCAGCTCCGGGTGAGAGTTGTGGGAGGGTGGAGAGGGCAGGCAACAGCAGGGATGGCCACCCACCTTGGTGTGATAGCTATGAAACAGGGTCTCTGTCATGGGACCCACATAGGCCTTCAGCAGTTGCAGCCATTGGTCCTCATAGCCCACCTGCTTCATGTGGAGGTCTACCGTGGGTACATTCTCATAGCCTCTGGCCAACCTGACGTACTGTGGGCAGTGGACACTGAGCCACCCCACGTCCTGTAGGCACGCCCCTACTGGAGCAGTGCCAATCTTCTCCCTGCTCTTATTCCCTGCCCTTAAACCTCATGTTCAGGAACAATATTCTGTGGGGTCCTCCAACCTGGGCACAGGGCCCCTTGTGGCTCTCGCAGCATTAGGGGTGCTGCTGCTTATTTATCTTGTCCACCCAGATGGTCAACCCAGCAGGCTGACACAATTCATTGTCGTAACTCTATGGTTTTGTTTGATGGCTAGCATCTAAGCCTTACCTGGTAACTATGTCAGAGGGACGGGTGGATGGATACATGGACTGGAGGATAAATGGATGGGTGGGTGCATGGAAGGATGGATGAATGGGTGCATGTACAGACAGTAGATGGATGGATGAATAAATGGATGGGTGAGTGTAGCACACTGGACATCCGCATATAGAAGTGTCTTGGGCAGCAGATGAGCCAGTTATGGTGCGATGTAGCAACCATGATACATACAACTTTCCTCTAGTTCTTAAATGCTTCTTCCGCAACAACCCACTATCATGGTCCCAATTTCATCTTACAAATCTGCTTAGACCAGAGGATGTACATTGCTAGAGATAGCAACTGGAAACACAGGGAATCCAGGACAGATGACTCCTCCGGGACCAGTGGTGAGAGTGGCGATGCCTGGAGGGTAGAGGGAACATGGGATAGAAAGGGGGAACTGATTACAAGGATCTATGTATAACCTCCTTGCTGGGGTATGGACAGCAGAAAAGAGGGCAGGTGGAGATGTCGGACACAGTAACAAATGAAAAAATAATAACAATTTATGGATTACGAAGGGTTCATGAGGTAAAGGGGAGCTGGGAGGTAGGGGGTAAATGAGGAGCTGACACCAAGGGCTCAACTGGAAGACAAATGTTTTGAGAATGATGATGGCACCTAATGTACATATGCGCTTGACACAATGAATATATGTACGGATAGTGATAAGAAATTTATGAGCCCCCAGTAAAATGATTTTTTAAAGTGTTGTATAAGCCCCTAATAAAATGATTTTTAAAAATCAGGAGAGGTGTGTGTGTCAGGGTTGCATCCTCTCACCGTACTTATTCAATCTGTATGAGGAGAAAATCATCAGAGATGCTGGATTACATGAAGAGGAAGGTGGCATCAGGAGTAGAGGAAGGCTTCTGAACAACCTGCAATATGCAGATGACACAACCTTGCCTGCTGACAGTGAGGACAACATGAAGCCTTTGCTGATGAGGATCAGTTACTGCAGCCTTCAGTACGGACCACAACTCCGGTTGAAGAAGACCCACATCCTTTCCACTGGACCAACAGGTCACATCATGAAAAATGGAGAAAAGGTTGATGTTGTCAAGGATTGGGTCTTGCCTGGATCACAATCAATGCTCATGGATGTAGTGATCAAGAGATCCAAAGACGTGTTGCCCTGGCTAACTCTGCTTCCCAAGACCTCTTAGAGTCTTGACAAGCAGGGATGCTATTTTAGGACTAAGGTGAGGCTGACCCAAGCCATCGTGTTTTCAATGTCATCCGATGCAGGTGAGAGTGGGACCCTGAATAAAGGAAATGGAGGAAGAAAGGATGCATTTGCATGGCGGTGCTGGAGCAGAATCTTGAATGTGCATGAATGCTAAACTGACAAACCCATCTGTCTTGGAAGAAGTCTGGGGAAGCTTTGTCTCACAGACCTTGCACATGCTGTCAGGAGAGACCAGTCCCTGGAGAAGGACATCATGCTTGGTCAAGCAGAGGGGTGGCGAAGGAGAGGAAGGTCCTTGACAGGAAGGATTGGCGCGGTGGCTGCAACACCAGGGGCTATCGTGAGGATGGCTCAGAATGGGGCCGTGTTCTGTTTGGTTGGGTTGCTATGCTTTATGCATGGGGTTGCTATGGGTCGGAAGCGTCTGCTTGGCAATGAACAGTATTGGGTCACAGTTCTAATTCGCCTAAACATGAAGATGCTCATTTACAGGACCTGCCACATGATCTTACCTCAACTTACGTCTCACAGCAGACACGCGTGAGGTTATGGTTGAGTTGCACATGTGTGACTTATTCAGTTCTCTGGGTTCCATGCACAGTGAAGTAATGTCCAAGAGTAGCATGTCCCTAGAATTCCTATAAAGAGAGAAACAATAGAATTGTTGTTGTTGTTGGGCTGGAAGCAGCCAAAGCTGGTAAAATATCAAGTGTTCCAAAGTCCAAAAAGTGGAGAAAGAGATTGATTTGTACAGGAAGACTAGGGATTACAGAGGAACCAGGAGGGCTATGAGTTACACATGAGCCAGGAGGACTGGGGATTACACCTGAGTTACATAGAAGTCACAGGTAAACTTTGCATGTGAGTTCATCTCATTTCCATCACAGACTTTCCACACCAATGAACTGTTCACCCAAATACCTCCTAGGGGACATTCTCCTCATTCTCTTTTGGGAGCATCTTTATCATTTATTTATCCATAAGCTCTAACCTGGTCGTGCATCAGGTGTGAGCCTTCCTTCTGAGCAGGAAGTCATTTCAGCATAGCCTTAAATTAGAGTGATTCAGCCCCGAGGGCGGAGCACTATTCTCTCAGTCACAGAAGGAGAGGAGTAGAGGACAATGGAAGGAAGTTTGCCCTCTGACCTCTCTCAGCGGCTTTGCTCTGCCAGGCCTTTCATTTCACTGCTCTTGCAGAATAAAATGAAATCAACTGCAAACTCGGTAGTCACAGGTTACAGAAGGGGAAATGGAGGTTGCGTAAGGGGGAGTGAGAGGTCGTGGGGTAACTTCAAAACTTCCAGGTCCTGGCACATGCTCAGCCTTGAGTAGAGCCCAACAGAGAAATCTCGCCATGAGACGATCGACAGCTGGATGAGGTCTAGTCCTGTGAACAGGAACACTCTCAGAAACCCACAGGGGGCAGTTCTCCCCTGTCCTGTAGCATCCCCATGAGTGGCCATCGACTCGACAGCAGTGACTTTGCTTTGGGTTTGAATGTGCCTTGGGCAAGGATAAATGAAGTTAGAGACGTGGCTACATGAATTCACAACCACAGTATGGGGCTTTGAGCCAGGCTTGATCTGAGCCTTGTTTGATCATCAGTCTCAGCTGCTGTGCCACGCCTCCCCTGAAACATGCACCCCCTTCACAGCCATGACGCCAAGTCCTATTCTAATAAGTCCCTTTCTCCTCACAGAACAGGGTAGACTGTCCATCTCAATGAGAGTAGGAATTTCCATCTTTCTCCTTTGGGGTGGCTGGTGGCTTTGAGCTGATGCCCTGTGTTTGCAGGCCAAGGCACAACAACCGTGTCCTAGCTGTCCTACTTCTGCTCCCAAGACATGGTCACTGTGGCAGCACCAAGACATCCATGAAGCCTCTTTCTAGGTGATGAGGCAGCAGGTGCAGGTTGGAACTGGTGGACAGGTTCCAAGCTCTGAGTTTTGACCTAGGGTTCACTAGGCTTCATCTTGCTGCTTTCTCTCAGGGCTTCCAGCATTATCAAGGTGTGAGGCCTGACCTATCCCAGCCAAGCTCAGCCTAACAGGGAAGCTGAATGTTAAAATTCCTTCCATGTGACTGAAATCCCTGTGATAGAAGGCAACAGCAATGGTTCATTGATGTGCGCTTCGTCCTTGCGTTCCCCATCAGAAAACCGCTCACCTGGGACCTCAGCCCAGATGGCTGAACTCCTGGGACTGCACCTTGTGGTGTGTGGACTATGGGTCTCACGTTTGTGAACTGGTGGGAGATTGTCTGTCACAGGCCTGTGTCCTGGACTTTCCACCTTTACTCATATGAAGCCTTAGGCCCTTTGAACAACTCCTGCCCAAGTTGGGTGCTGCATTACGGAACACCAGGGACGGAGCGGTCACGTGTTGGGCTGCGAACCGCAAGATCAGCAGTTCAAATCACTCTATGCTCCGTGGGAAAAAGATGAGGATTTCTACTCCATTAAGAGTGACCATCTAGGAAATCCATCCCATCCTAGAGGGTCACATAGAATGGGGACAGTAAGTTTGGAGCTGGAGTTTGGAGAAAACCAAGTCCCAGTGTTAAATGTGTTCCAGTGACCTTTAACCTCAACTGGGCTAGGGAATAGAGGGGGCTCTGGAAAGTTCAGGAAGCAACAAGTTTTCTCCATCTTGGCCGGCTTCCTGGAGAGAGTGGCACTCTCCTAAGAAGACTGACTGGTGAGGGTGCAGTTACAGGGCGGGGCGGTGGCACCTACCTGTGATCTGTCACAGCCGTAGGGAGGGTGTCAATCTCATGGATGACAAAGGGACATATGCTTGTTCAATGGACATAATGGTCACTCCCTTCTGACCCTGGAGAGTCCCTTCCTCAGCAGGACAAGAACACCCTCAAATAAATTGCAAGTCTCTCCCAGAGACAGAAGGCTGACCTTGACCTGCCTGCCCCTTTCAGGTTTGTGCTGTGGGGTCTCCATCCATCCCAGTGTTTGCTAGGAGTCCAGTGCCTCCTCTCCTTTCTTACTCTATCAACTCAGACCAGATCTAGCCTCTTTTCAGATAGACTTGCCCCATGGCCTCACAGGTACGGGGAGCACTGTAACATATGTCTACTTCAACCCACTCAATTTTTCCCCAGCCAGACTCTCCTGGCTTCTCAAATATCCCTCTCTCGCTTTAAGTCCAATGCCACTGTCATTCCCCAGTATGACACCCTGGCTTTATGGTTCACAAGTGGTTGGATGGGAAAGGTAGTGCTCTACTTTCGGTGCCACCCCACCCCACAAAGGGCCAATTCAGGCTTCTCCTTGGCTTTCTGCCTATTAGCTGTTGGCTCCTTATGTCTCTTGGGCCATCCTTATGTCTTCCCTGCTTCAGTAATTGTAACACAATTCTTGAGCAATGCTGATATGTGCCTGGAGTCACCGCACAGACTGCAAGGAAGCCTCAATTGGAAGACACTCATTCTCTAAGCCCATGGATAGACTAACCTACTTCCCTCATCTGCTCAGAGACATCTCATCCTGTTAGCAAGCTTCCTAACCAAAGGGATTCTATTTTCTTGCGTTGTGCCCTGAGAAGTGCACCACACACTCCTGGCAGTCTCTCGGTTCTCCTGCTTCTGCTGCTGCTTCTTGACAACCATTTCTCACTCTCTCCAGTATTGTACCTCTCAGTCTCCTGGGTCTAGGAGGAACCCAGCTCAGGGAAACCAGGTCCAAAGATTATTTCTCATTTCTATGTTTTTGGTGCTAATAATAAGGTGTCTCCTTTCTCCTACCCCAAAATGTCTCATTTTTAAGCACAGCAGGATGGCAAAACTGACCTGTCTTCTTGTTAGGGTTCCGTAGCTCTCATTGGCATGGTTATCCTCCACAAATGTTCCATGAACCTTATGTACATTCTTAGAAAACTATTCAGTCTCTTGGGTGGGCCAGAAGCCCCTCATCTGTACGGTCTCACCCACTCATTGGGTGGATATGGAAAAGCTTATATGCAGAGGCGTCATACACAATAATTCACTGTCTTCAGTACTTTCCCAAGGGGCCAAACCAGACCACACACAGACATGTTTAAAGCAAGGAGGAGTCTCTCAGCACAATTCACAATAGAGTTTGGAAATGAAGGAGAGGGACTGCTTTTATTTTCTCTTTTCTCCTCCTTCTCCCTCTTCACTCTTTGAAAGTGCTATGAGCCCATCCCCAAAGGGCAAGGCTCACCTTGGGTTCATTGACAAAGGCTTCAATACTCCAAGAGCCTGTTAGAGAATGCATGCATACCCCACTGAGAAAATCAAAAGTGAGATTGTGGCTGGCTGGGTGCTGTGAGGCAGGAAAGAAGGAAGAACAGTGGCTACCCATGGAATGCAGGCCAAGGCTGCCCGGGCATGGAGCTGGGAGTCCCACAGAGAAAGCCTGTGTGGAGCTGGGGCAGAAACCAGAGCCAGAGGTTAAGGAAGCAGCAGCATAGGAGTGCTCCAAAACACCTTCCAGAACAAGCTCTGAAGACTTCAGGAATGGGCCTTCAGGGAAAGGAATCCACTGTAACCCGAATGTGTTGGGACAGGCCAGCTCAGATGAGAACTTCGCCAGCTTTCCCCCATGCCCTATACTCCTGTTCCAAGGTACTGTGTACTAGGAGCGACAGGAGAGGCCAGCAAAGAGGTCAAGCCCGCTCTTCTCTACTCCTCTCGCCCCCAAACTCCATGCCTGGTCCAAGAAGACACCTGCTGGCTGCCAGACGTTGTTCTTACTGGGTCTCTGAGTTGATTCAGTTCCTCAGCCACCTTGTGTGACAGAGGGGATCTGTCCCCTTGGGGTTCCATAGGCCGCACTCTTTACAGAAGTAGGATGCCAAACCTATCTGCCTCAGATATGCTGGGTAAATTGAACCACAGAGGTTTCCTTAGCAACTAAGCACTTAACCACGTCACCACCAGGGCCCCTTAGCCTTTTCTAGGGAGGCTGGGAAAGCGCTGCCTTAAGATGAAGAGGGAGTGCTGACTAATGCAAGGACTAAGCACTTCTCTGTACCAACTGGAAGTGAACACAGAACTTCTCACCTGAGAATGACCCTGGTAAGTCATGGGAATGCCTGGATTTTCATGGAGGAACAAGGGGAAATTCTTCCACTGGATGTATTTTATACACTTGTAGTTGCACTCATTGCATTTCCATGAATGATTCTTTTTTCATTAACATTTTATTAGGGGCTCATACAACTCTTATCATAATCCATACATATACATACATCAGTTGTATAAAGCACATCTATACATTCTTTGCCCTAATCATTTTCAAAGCATTTGTTCTCCACTTGAGCCTTTTGCATCAGGTCCTCTTTTTTAATCTCCTCCCTTCCTGCTCCCCTCTCTCTCAGGAGCCCTTGATAATTTATAGTTTATTATTTTGTCATATCTTGCCCTATCCGGCATCTCCCTTTACCCCCTTCTCTGTTGTCCATCCCCCAGGGAGGAGGTCACATGTAGATTCTGTAATCGGTTCCCTCTTTCCAACCCACTCACCATCTACTCTCCCAGTATCACCCCTCACACCCCTGGTCCTGAAGGTATCATCCACCCTGGATTCCCTGTGCCTCCAGCTCCTATCTGCACCAGTGTACATCCTCTGCTCTATCCAGACTTGCAAGGTAGAATTCGTATCATGGTAGTTGGGGGTGGGGGGGGGGAGAAGAAGCATTTAGGAAATGGAGGAAAGCTGTATTCTTCATCGGTGGTACATTGCACCCTGACTGACTCATCTCCTCCCCCTAGACCCCTCTGTGAGGGGATCTCCAGTGGCCGGCAAATGGGCTTTGGGTCTCCACTCTGCACTTCCCCCTTCATTCACTATGGTTTTTTTTTTGGATGATGCCTTATACCTGATCCCTTTGGCACCTCGTGATCACACAGGCTGGTGTGCTTCTTCCATGTGGGCTTTGTTGCTTCTGAGCTAGATGGCCGCTTGTTCACCTTCAAGCCTTTAAGACCCCAGACACTATCTCTTTTGATAGCCGGGCACCATCAGCTTTCTTCACCACATTTACTTGTTCACCCTCTTTGGCTTCAGCAGTTGTGTCGGGAGGGTGAGCATCGTAGAGTGCCAATTTAATAGAAGAAAGTGTTCATGCATTGAGGGAGTTCTTGAGTAGAGGCCCAATGTCCTTCTGCCACCTTAATACTAAACCTATAAATGTAGACACATAGATCTATTTCCCCATCCTCGTATATATATTTGCATGTACATGTCTTTGTCTAGACCTCTATAAATGCCCTTTGCCTCCTAGCTCTTTCTTCTATTTTCCTTGACTTTCCTCCTGCCCCACTACCATGCTCCGTCCCCACCTGGGTTACAACTATACTTCTTCTTTATGTACCCTTACCCTTGATCATTCCCTACCAGGCCTGCCACTCCCCCCTCAACACCAATTTGGGTCCCATGTTGTTCCCTTGTCCCTGGGTTTGTAAACACCACTTCCTTACCCCCCCCCCCAACCTACCCATATCCCAAGTCCCCCCGGAACTGTCGTTCCTGTTGTTTTTCCTCCAGATAGTTCATCCAGCCTGTCTTATTAAACAGACCTGTGGAGATTATAACATGCACGAAAACAAGACAGAGGAAAACAAAACAACAGTATACAACCAGACAACAAAACAACAAGAAACCACTGACAGAGAACAAAACAAAACACATCAAGAAAGAAAAGCTTGTAGTTAGTGCAAGGATTGCTTGTTGGCCTTTCGGAGTGTTTTCCAGTCCAGTCTGTTGGGACACTATGCCCTAGCCCCAAAGTCCACCTTCAGCATTCCCTGGGGACCTTGCTGCTCCATTCCCTTGCTGTTCCGCTGCACTCCTCCAGTGCTTTGCCTCGGTGTGGTGGGATCAGGTCAGGCGCAATTCCCACACTGTGTCTCCGGTGCTGTCCCCTGTATCGCCCTTAGCCACTGAGGGGCATCATTTCTCATAGTGGGGACCAGCCATGTTGTCCTCTCTGTGGACTGGCTGCTCTACTCAGGAACATCATCCTCATGGCCAGGTGGGCCAGGCTGTGCTCCACTCTCTCCTATTCCCCCTTCAATGATCGATTCTTATTTAAGTCTGGGATACAGAGCTAAACCCTGCGGTAAATATGACTGTGGAGCAATGCGTTATTTAATGTAGCTCATCTAGACAGTCTCTGGAACACCCACCAAAAGACCTTTGGTTAATGCATCGGGTCTCCACCTGTGGGTCTCAATCCCTTTGGGAGTCGAACAACCCTTTCTCAGGGGTCGCCCGATTCATCACAGTAGCAAAATGACAGTTATGAAGTAGCAAGGAAAATAATTTTTGATTGTGTAGGGGAGGGGGCCTCACCACCACATGAGGAACGGCATGAAAATGTCACGGCTTGAGGAAGGTGGAGAACCACTGTATAATGAGTCTGTTATCCGAGGAGGTGGGGGAGATACTGATAGGATTGGGTCTAGAGTGCTGGTTAACAGGATGTGTTGTGATTACCAGGCTGTGGGGTATAAAGTAAGAGACCTCAATACCAGGAGCAAGGGCATCTCATTCCCAGCAAGATAGAAGATCTGGAGGGAGGACTGGAGGGAGCACCCGAACGGATTGTGAGTGCACAACTCATCTTAAAGGCATAGTCACCATAAGGGATGGGGGTCGAGGTGGGGGTGGGGTGCTCTAAAAGGAATGTGGTTATCATTGTAAAATGCTTCTTCATATGAGTGAACAATTGAATAGTATGATATGTCAACTACGTGAAAACAAAATGTTAGAAGGTAAAAAAGAAAAGAAGCTCCCCGTGTCTTGAACCTTCATCCAGGAGATATCAGTGACAAGGACACAGCATCCATTACAGCGGAACCAGGATCCAGCGCACACAACAGAGCCAAGGACTTCCCAGAGCGCAGAGCAAGTAAAACTGAATGCTTCAGGCCCTGCGGTTGGTTTGTGGAGGTTGGGGCACTGGGCACTTAATGGGTAGAGCTGGCTTGCTGCCCTAATGACCTGGGGCTCAGTGTCTTCAGTTGGAGGCTTTCAGTGAAGTGGCATGCCCTTTGGGCATTCATTGGCAGCCCCCAAAGACCTTTGTCACATTGCTGGAGCAGGGCAGAAGCTGAGCCAAGATGCTAAAGGCCAGAGAGAGCCTGTGTAAGGGGTTGTGGCGAAGAAGAAACCAGTCCTGAATGAACAATCATATCCTGAGAACATTTCATCTGAATTGTAACCTGGTGACTTCTCTAATAAACCTCATAATCGGGAACATTGTGAATTTTGGGTACCCCTTGTCAGGAATTAAGGAACACCGCAGAAAGCTTGAGTTAGGCAAGGAGAGCGCCATGGGAGACAGAACAATGACTTAACAAGGTGAAAGGTATTTCAGGGAAATGGGAGACAGGCCTCCAAATGGGAGCAAACGCACCAGGTCTACAAATGGGTGAACTCACTGTAGCAGCCAAGCTTTTGAGACAAAAAGGGTCAGTGTTTGCCCAGAGGTGAAGCTCAGAAGACAAGAAAAACGGGAGCAGGGAAACGATAAACCAGGGAGGAAGTGGAAAGAGTGCTGCTGCCTTGTGGGTTTACAATCAATGTCACAAAGCAAAAGGCACGTGAATTGTTGAATGGAAAACCAATGGACTCTGTCCATTCACCGAAAGCATGCGCACATGCTTCCCCCCACATTCACCTCTCTCTCTTACACCCCCACCCACACTCACACACACACACAGAGTATCAGTTATTTTGTAAGGCGTACTGGGTTTCTGCAAAGGATGATAAAATGGAACTGGATAACGGTGAGAGTAACTGAGGTCACTGGATGATACACGTACAAATGGCTGAAATGACACGCGTTGTACTGTGCAAAGTACAGTCAGGGGTGGTGGTGGTGGGACAACCACGTAAGGATCTGTAAATCACAGAATGGGTAGACTTGTGTCCCTCCAAACACATGTGGACAGACTTGTGCCAACATCCCCAACTTAATCATTATTCCGTTTCCACAACCAAACCCCAAATTGTCCTCAAGTGGCTTCCCACTCAAAGGGAACCTTCAGGACAGAGTAGAGCTGCTGCAGAGCGTTATGGAGACAGTCAATCTTTCCAGGAGTGGACAGGCTCCTCTTTCTCCTTCTGGGTGGTGGGTGGTTTCGAACTGCTGACCTTGTGGTTAGCAGCCCCACACATGACCATTACACCACCAAGGCTCTTTCTGTGTGGCTGTTGGTGCACATCCCCACCAGGGCTCCTCTGCTTGAGCTCATGGCTGCAGCCACTGTGTCCATGCACCTCCTTGAGGGCCTTCCTCTTTGTCACTGCCCTGACACTTGACCAAATGGGAGGTCCTTCTTCAGGGCTGGTCTTTCCTGACAACGTTTCCAAAGGATGGAAGCCAGTAGTCTCCCCAAAGTGAGCAGGTTTCAGCGGAGCTTCCAGACTAAGAACAGACAGCGAAGAAGGAATTGGCTCCGCACTTTAAAGGAAAGAGCTGCTGGAAACCTTGTGCATATAGAGCTCCTTCTAGTCCCCAGGATGGGCAGTGGGCTCAAATGCCAGCTACGTAGCTCACTTGTCTTTTCTATCAGTGGGATTGATGCCTCTCATCCATCTCACGGGGTACCTCTGACCAAGTTCACCTGTTGCTCAAGGGAAGTCCCTTAGCCAGCCATTCTTCCCCACCTACCTAAGCCCTGCTCACCCTGAAAGTCTGCCCCTCCACCAAGCCCCCCTCCCCGATATTGTCCTGGTGTCCATTTGCTCTCAGAAAGCAGGTGGCTTCATTGACAGATGGTGGGGGGGGGCAGAGTCAGGGGAGAAGGGCTTGTTCACAGTCACACCATTGCATGAGGCTCTCTAGGAGGAGAATTCAGGGTTTTACTGCCCAAGTCAAAGCAGAAGCTCAGGTGGAAGATGGGGGGGTGCCTGAGCCTACTTGCTCTATTGGGAATGGGCTGGCTCTGAGCAGACGTGCACCCGACTGAATGACACTGGCATCCTGAGAGGGAACCAGCTTTTATTAGGTGGAGGGGAGCCACAGGTCAGGGAGGGGAGGTGGCATTTTCCCGGTTGTGCACTCGACAGAGGAGGGAGGGCGAGGTCTGGGTTAGAGGAAGGTGAGGTGAGCATCAGCAGGGACACCACAGCTCCCCTTGTGCTCCTCAAACAGCCGGTCCAGGGCCTTCAAGTAGAGTGTGTGGTAGTGGTCGACGTCTTCCTCCGTGGGGTGGAGGACCTGGGGCACGTCGATGGGGCGACCCACTGGAGGGAGAGAGGGAGGCAGCTGCTGAGCTGAGAGCCCTCTGATGCCCAGGTGGCTGAGGGCAGCTTGCCCTAGGAGATGAGTACTCACCTACCGTGGTGATCACCCTGCGGAAAGGCATGAGGCCCCAGGATTTGTCCGAGAAGAGGCTCTGGCCAAAGAAGATGCAAGGAGCAAAGCCCACCAGTTTCTGGATGGTCCTCTGGCAGCGGTACTGCCAGGAGTCAGCAGGAAAAGTCTTGGTGTTGAAGATATCATTCTCTCCGAAGGAGTAGATGGGTACCAGGGAGGCCCTTGGGAGGAGAGGAGGGAGCATTAGGCTGCTGGCTGGTGCCTGAGCTGCCTCAGAGTCTCTCAGCTGCTGCTTCCCAAGACCGTGAAGTCACACTCAAGGGGGCGTCCACCTCTGAGCACTAAGAAAGATCCCCCAGAAATGGGCCACCTTTCTTGAGACTCAACGGTGCACTGAAAACAGGTATTTTTCTCATGTCGCCTTGACAACATGACATGATTGCCAGGCGGCGTGTGCGCTCCTCCCCAGGTGAGGAAGCATGGCCAAAGGCTTGCCTCTGAGGTAGTGCCAGGGACTTGAACTCAGGACTTCCGGGGCCCCTGTTTTGGGCACTCTCAACTTGCTCTTTCTGATGCACAGATATGGAGTGGGGTGGGCAGCGGTTGCGCACCGTGTTTGACATGGTGTTAGCACTCAGCGCGGAGGTGGGCACTCTCCCTGCCTGTATGGCTCTTCAGCGGGAGCCAGGTGAAAGCTCCAGCATCTTCCACTGACCCCGGGGGACATCAGAGCCACTCACCCGTGCCGCAGCGCAAGGCGCACGAAGCCCTTGCGATTCAGGAGAACAAGACTGTGCTGGCCTGGGCCCGAGTACAGGGCCTCCTGTGCACCCCCGACGACGATGACCATGAGCTGGCCGCAGGGGTTCTGGGACAGGATATAGTCTAGAGACTGGCGGTCCACAGAAACGAATCCTGTCGGGGGTGGTGGTGGTGGTGGTTGTGGGTAGGGATGCACGAAGCAGTCACCACCAGCACAGAGGGCCCTAAGTCCCTCCACTTTATGGGAAGGGTGATCTCCTGCTTTTGTCCCATACCCACTCATCCCATTTGGTGTCAGCCTCTAGTCCACATGCCTGCACCAGATCACCAGCATCCACTAAAAGCACATGAAGCGAGTGATACTGGTGGAGGCGTGACTAGCCCTGGGCACTGGCTCCCCCTCCTTCTCTTCCTCCTCCTTCTTGCTCACCAGTACTCAAGGCATATTCACGGTAGATGGGGAGGCAGAAGACACCTGCCAAAGTGGCCAGGAAGGGCCGGAGCCCAGGGAACTGCTGGGAGAAGGCGTTGGTTTCTGTGCAGAAGTTGCAGATGTACCCGAAGCCCATGATCCCGTGAGGTTGCACTCCCATCACGTAATTGCGGTCCGGGGGCAACTCGGCTGTTTTTACCAGCTGTGGGTGTTCCGGCAGGATTGGGGAGAGAGAGGCAAAGGGAACGTCACGCTGGGAAAAGTTAGTCCCCCACCTCTGTGGACCTCCAAGTGTAAGGTCCTGGGAGGGTCCAGAAGATGGCCGTGTGCCCCCTCCCCACTGCCTGTGCCTCGGCCATCTGACCAGTCACCTTGATAGGAAAATAATCCCTCAGGTACTTCCAAATTGTCCGGTTCCTAATCCACATGGAGCATCTTCCACCTGGGATCACAGGTCACAGAAGTTGTCATGTCAGAGTCCTCCCAGGCTCCTGCCCTGCCAGTTTTTGCTGGAGTCGGGGTGGCACTGTCCGAAACTCACCTTGGTTGGGTGTGTCCCAGTCCAGGTAGAGCCAGGCAAAGTAGAGAAGGGAGATGGGCCAGAGCCAGGTGAAGAGGAGGAGGAAGATCAGGAGGGTGCAGAAGGTGCCTGGGTGAGAGGTGAGAGGGAATGAGGAATGAGCTCCCTAAGAGCTTCCGGGCTCCCTTGGCCTGTAGGGTGAGGACAACTGGTGGCCTCCCTCCAGTCCCAGACCCCCGAGCCTCTCCCATTCTGCTCACCCATGAAAAGAAATGTGGTCACATAGTGCCAGACCAACGCTGATTCCAGCCACCGCCTTCCTGGGGTTTTCATGGTGGGGGTGGTCGTGGGAGCCGAGGAAACCTCCATCCCAGGGCCTCCTGTCTTCCTTGGGGCTCGGGGTGCAATAAGGCCCGCAAGCGAGAGCTTCGAAGCTTGCCCTCGGTAATGTTTTCTGGGCCTGGAAGCCTGGCTTTCCCTGTGCCTGTGAGTTGGCGAGTGGCTGTGGCCCTGAGATTCGTGGACAGGAGGACAGAAGGCTACTGACTCCTCCCTGGAACTGATATTTGAACTTCTCCCTATCAGTGGTCTAGCCTGGCCCCTGGGCAGGGCCTGGGAAGGCGTGTTCGAGTGAGGGGCAGTCCCTGGGTGCTGGAGAGATTGGTGTGGCGAAGGGGCATTGGAACTTACCCAGTGTGCCCCAGCAGGGCCAGGTGTGTGTGTATGGATGGGTGGGCACACAAATCCCAGAGAGATGATTCCTCCTCAGCCTGTCTGAACCTAGACCTGTTTGCAAGTCGCAGTGAGGGTCCAGGCCATAGGGGCCAGGTGCTGGAGTGCGGCCTGGTACTGACCTGAACCTGATGTGGTACTGGCCTGCGCGCGCGCGCGCGCGCGCGCGCGCACACACACACACAGACACACACACATAATGAGTGTGCTTGCCTGGTTACCCTTCTTTATTTTACTCCTTGGACACCTGGGATAGAGGGTGGGGGCAGCAGGTCAGTTTAGGAGGGGATGAGGTGGCTGCTTGCAGGGCCACCTTAGCGCTCCTGCAAGAGGTGCGTCAGTCCCTGCTTGTGGGGTGCCAACACGTGTCCACCTGCAAGGCTGTGTGGGGACGAGCCCCCACTGCAGGCAGGAGACAAGCCACGGGCGATGGTTGCCCACTGCCCGCTCAGCGGGACCTTGGCCTGTGCACTGCAGAGAGGTGAGTTGAGGCTGTGTGCTCAGCAGCTGGTCCTGGCAACTGTGGAAGAGCCAGGGTCCATGCACAGCAGCGCCAGCAGCCAGGAGCACTGCCTGTTGGCGGCCTCCAGGGAAAGTTCTTTCTCTCAGAGCTAGAAGCCCTGCACCAGCAAGGACTGGAGAGGAAAGGCCCACGGGGAACACAGGCTACCCAACCCTGCCCAACCACCCCTCCCTGGGGCAACCTGGGCACCCAGCCCTCGCCATGTTCTGTTGCCAACTAGATCTGAATACTCAGTGGTCAGGGTTTTGCCTGCAGCGCCTCTCAGGACACTCCCAGGGCCAGGAAAGGCCACCTGGCTGCCTCCAGGCCTAGAGGGCAAGTAGGAGGTGCTGGCCTGGTCTGAAGAGGGGTAGGGGTACAGGGCTGAGAAACTGGACTCCTGGGTCTTGGAGTGAGCGAGCGTGCATCATTGGTAATTTGGGGGACCAGGATAATCAACTTACCTCCATCTCCAGTGGAGGAGGCGAGGGGTCTGAGACCCAGTGGCCCCCCACCCCACCTCCACTTCACCAGTAGGCGCACAAGATGGGAAGGTGGAACCAACAGGGCAGCATGAGCATGGCCTCCATGCAGAAGTTATCGAAGGCCCTGAGCACCAGGATGCCGCGAGGGTGGAAACCGAAGAAGAGGTGGTATGGAGAAGGACCCAGCTCTGTGGTCTTGAGGAGCTGGGGGGACCCGAGGCAGGGGCAGTGCCAGGCCATAAAGCTCCTTCCTCTGCCCACTCCTTCCCACAGGCCACGTGCTTTATAGAGAGTGTCTAGCAGTATACAGGGAGCCCTGGTGGCGCAGTGGGTTACGCTGGGCCCTACTAACCACAAAGTCAGCAGTTTGAAGCCACCACTCGCTATTTGAGAGAATGGCTAGGTTTTCTACTCCAGTAAAGATATATCATCTCAAAACCCCACGGGGGAAGTTCCACCCTGTCCTATCAGGTCCCTGTGAGTCGGGATCGACTTGATGTCAGTGAGTTTGGGGTTTTCTTGAGTTAGCGGCATACAAGAATATATGCCTTCCAACGGGCCCTGGGAATTATAGGTGAGTGCCTAGTATGTAATTTCTTTTCAATAAGACCCTTAGCCTGCCGCACTCCGCAAGGTCAGCATTTGCAAACACAAGCCGCCCAAGGAAGAAAGATGGAGCTTTCTACGCTCGAACAGAGTTACAGTACAGGCAATCCACAGGGGCAGTGCTACCCAGTCCCAGAGGGGCAGGGTCAACGAGATGGCAATGGTTATCCGTTGGGCTGCCATCCTCATGGTCTGCAGTTTGAAACCACCAGCAGCTGTGCCGGAGAAAGACTCCACTCCCATAAAGAGCTGGCTTCAACTTGATAGCAGTGAGATTGGTTTCAGTTCAAGATGCTTTCTCTGAAGGTTCACAGCCTGAACAATTCCAGCTTTCTTACCCATCAGATCTCCACCATGGTCTGAGTGGTCAAAAGTAAAATGGAAACTGACTTACAGTCTTTGTTACACACAAGCTAGTTTCCAAAAGAAGAGAAAAGAATGTCTTCACTCTTTCCATTAAAACGGTAAATAAACTAAGTAGCTAAAAAAAAATCCACTTCATTTGACCATGACCATAACTCTAAGAATCAAATCTATGAGGGAAAACCTGGGTCAGCATCCTGGGAGCACTGTGTTGCAGTGGTGACGTGTTGTGTTGGGTTATGATGTGCTGCATGGTTGGCAGTTCGAAACCAACAGCGGCTCTGCAGGAGAAAGACTGAGCTCTCTACTCTCATCAACAGTTAGTCTCAGAAACCCACAGTCTCAGAAACTCCATGGCAGTGAGCTGGGTTTTGGGGTGATGCTGTCAGATAAGTGTTGCATGAATGTCAGGTAACGCGTGTGGTTCGAGCCCACCAGCAGCTCTGCTGGAGAAAGATGAGGCTGTCTGCTTCTGTCATGATTTACAACCACGGAACCACCCCATAGGGTCACTGTCAGTGGAATGGACCAGATGGCAGTGGGTTTGGTGTGATTCGCCCCCTGGTGGAGCTGGTTGGTAGTGCTGTCGTCCAACCTCAAGTATTTCCCACCCACCCATCCTTCTCCAAGGCAGAAGACTGACTCACATGGTGGCTATGATTTGAAGCCCACTGGATAGCAGTGTTTCCTTTCCTTTCCTTTTCTTTCTTTATTTTTGTGAACAAGCATGGAATGCCTTAAGCACCCTACACTGTTTGCCTGGGGGCAAGGGAAAGGAGATTGCCAGGTGCTTTGTTTCCCAAGGCTGCATGGACTTGCTGAGACCCAAAAAGGGAAGACTTAGCAGGACAGTGGCCACTTAGTGGTCCTGGCTTAAGAGACCAGAGGAGGCCTTTTACTGTGGAGGGAACCAGGTAGTGTTACCCGCTCACAGCTCTTACACATTCCCAGGTTTGGCCTCAATCGCCTGGCCTTGACTCCTGGTCCAACCACTAGTTTTTGCCCCCTTGACCGACCCCATACTAATCCGCATCAGCTCAGCAGGGAAGGGTTAATGATTATCAGAGTTCACAAGGTATAAGGAAAATGACCAATGGTGAGGTCTTGGGGTCAGGAAGATGGTCACTCCAACTCTGTGGAGGTCAGGTCTTTGGGCCTCTGTGAGGAGTCTGCAGGCAGCAAGCAGTCCGGAAACCAACTTGCCTGGGCAGTGTCTCCTGTGAATGGCCGGCCCCTTTGTTGCAATGAGAACAGCTCAGAGACCCCTTAGTCAGTGGTGGGCCCTGAAACTGGAGGGGCTGCAAAAAGTTTACTTACCAGGCACCAAAAAAGGTAGGTCCTATATGAGAACCCCCAGAATGGAAGGCTTGCAGAGAAAGGCCAAGGATTGGTGGGGAACACACCCTGTGGCAGCCGGTGCTTTTTCCAGGCCCAGGATTGTAACACATTGCCTTTCTTCATGCACACATTTCAGTCAAGGGTCTCAGGGGACAAGCTCCTACAGGGAAATATTTCTGCTTCATTCATACCTATCACAGTGGCTCTTTGAATAAGGTCGCCTCCCCACTGGCTGTCAGCAACAAGAGGCCAAGTCTCCTCCTCCACACAGTGGACCCCTTGCCTCTGCAGGTGACAGATATTCACTAAATGGGTAGGGGGTCTGGAGGAGGCAGGGTCAATCAGTTTCCAGTGTCCATCAGTGCTCAGCCTGGCCACAGGCTAGCCTGCTGGCTTCCCCTTCCAGGGATTTGGTCAAGAGCGCTAACGAAGAGGGGCTTTCTCACAACCCGCCTTGCCCCATTTCCATCCACAAGGCATATTAGGTGTGCGTGTGTGCGTGGCTGGGAGAAGTCAATGGGTGGTGGAAATAAAACCCCAAAGAAATGCTCAGGTTACACCAGAAGGCACCAGCCCAGGGGTCAGCCTCACGTGCCAGGTAGGGCGGCTTCGCAAGGGAGGTGGTTTATCAGCAGGAGAGAGGGAGGAAGGAGAGGGTTATAAAAACAATAACAAGCAAAGAATGGAAATTGGCAAGTGTTGGGCGGATGTGCAGATAGTCACACTTAGTGCCCACTTGGTAAAAGGGTGAACCCTCTGTGGAAAACAGTTTGCTGGAGCCTCACAGTTTCAACCTTGCTTGAGCATCTGATCCAGCAAGGCCCAAGGGGCCCAGGTGGCACAAACAAGCTAAGCACTTGACTGCAACGGGAAGACTGAGGGTTCAAAGCCCCCAGTCACCACCTCCCCAGGAGAAAGACTGGCCTGCTGCTCTGGTAGAGATGGCACTCACAAAAACCCTAGCGGGGCAGTTCTCCTCTGTCCCAGGGAGTGGCTGTGCACCGGCACCTAACAGCAGTCATCAACCTTACACACCCAGCAGCGTGAAAAGCAGGGCTCCCAAGAGGTTCTTGTACACCAGTGTTCACAGCAACCTGACTCCCAGTAACCCAATGGTGGGAACAAGGGGTCAACAGGAGAATGTCTAAGCAATGCGAGGTCCATTCATACAGACGCATTCTGTTGTTAGCTGCTGTCCAGTTGATTCCGTCCCACAGAGAGCCTCTGAAACACTCACTGTCTGATTCGGCACCTTCCTCACAATTGTTCCTGTGCTTGATTGAGCCCATGGTTACAAGCCACTGTGCCAATCCATTTTATTGAGAGCCTTCCTCTTTTCCACGGGCCTCTAGCTTACCAAGCAGGATGTCCTTTCCCAGGGCCTGGGCTCTCCTGGTAACCTGTTCCTAGGTCTTTTCATGAAGTCTTGACATCCGGGCATCTGAAGAGCATTCTGATGTTCAGACAGGGCAAGATATGACAAAATAATAGTTTATAAATTATCAAGGGGTCATGAGGGAGAGGGTAGGTGGGAGGGAGGGGAAAAATAGGACCTTATGCAAAGGGCTTAAGTGGAGAGCAAATGCTTTCAAAATGATGAGGGCAAAGAATGAACAGATGTGCTTAACACAATTCATGTATGTATGCATTGTTATAGGAGTTGTATGAGCCCCTAATAAAATGTATATACTTTTAAAAAAGAGCATTCTGGCTGGACTTCTTCCAAGACAGACGTCCGTTCTATTGGCTGTCCAGGGTACACTCAACATACTTTGTCAGCACCAAGCATATCAGTTCTTTTTGTCTCCATGATTCCATGTCTGACTTTACATGCATGTGAGGTGATTGAAAGTACCATGGCTTGTGTCCTGCGTACTTTAGTTCTCAAAGTAACTTCTCAGCTTTCCTGCACTCAAAAGAGCTCTTGTGCAAGCAAGAGCAAATCTTTCACAACTTCAGTCTTTCCTCTGTTCATCCTGCTGTTATCTGTTGGTCTGCTTGTGGGGATTTCGTTTTCTTTCTTTCTTTTTTTTTGAGTTGGTGTTCTTGACATTGAGTTGTAATCCATCTAAGGCTGCAATCCTTGACCTTCATCAGCAAGTGTTTCAAGTCCTTCCTCACTTTCATCAAGCATGGTTGTGTCCTCTGCGAAGATCAGGTGTACGGCAAGTTGTTAATAAGCCTTCCCCCAATGCTGGTGCCACATTTCCATCCATATCAAACCAGCCTCTCTGAGGAATTTGCTCAGTATGCAGATTGAGTGAGTATGGTGAGAGGATGTAACCCTGACATGCAACTTCCCTTACACCATGCAGTGTTCCCTTGTTCCGTTCCCACAACTGCCTCTTGGTCCATGTGCAAGTTCTGAATGAGCACAATGAAGAGTTCTGGAATTCCCATTCTTCTCACGGCAATCCACGGTTTGGGATAATCCACACAGTCCAATGCCTTGGCATAGTCAATACAACCCAAGTAAACATTTCTTTTGTTTTCAGCCAACATCCATCTGACATGAGCAATGATATCTCTTGTTCCATGTCCTCTTCTTAGTCCGGCCAGAACCTCTCGGTGCTCCCTGTGGATGCACTGCTACAACGTTTGCTGGATGATCTTCAGCACAATTTTACTTCCATGTGATATCAATGATATTGTTCTAAAATCTGAGCATTCTGTTGGGGCATCTCTCTTTAGAATGGGTACAACATGGTCTCTTACAGTCATTTGGCCAAGTAGCTGTCTTCGAATTTCCCTGTCATTGACCAGTGAATGCTTCCAGGGCTTGATCAGCTTGCTGAAACACATTTCAATTGATGTTTTCTGGATCCCTGGGGCCATGTTTTTGGCTAACACCTTGAGGAGAATTTGAACTTCTTCCTTCAGCACCATTGGTTTTTGTTCACGTGCTACCTCCTGAAATGGTGGAATGTCAGCTAGTTCTCTTTGGTATAGTGACTCTGTGTATTCTTTCCATGTTCTCTTGAACATTCAATATTTTGCCCCTACAATGATACTACATGTCAACTCAAGGCTTGAATTCTTCCTCAATTCTTTTGGGGTCAGATATGCTGAGCAGGTTCTTCCTTTCTGCTTGTCTTACTCTCGGTCTGTGCACACTCAATGTTTGACTTTGTCTCCTAGAGCTGACCTTTGAAATGTTCTGTTTGGCTCTTTGATTTCATCCTTTCATCCATTTGCCTTAACTACTCTATGATTGAGAGCAACTTTCAGAGTCTCTTCTGACATCCACTTTGATCTCTTCTTTCTGTCTCGTTATATCAATGGCCTTATGCTGTCTTCATGAAGCCCTCCCACAGCTCATCAGGTCTTCTGTCTTTAGTATTCAGTGCAGTAAATATGCTCTTGAGATGTTCTCTCAATTCAAGTGTTCTAGACTCAAGGTCATATTTTGCCTCTTGTGCACTTGTTTTAATTTTCCTGAGCCTTGACCTGAGCTTACATATGAGCAATTGATGGTCTGTTCCATAGTCAGCCCCTTGTCTGGTTTTAGTAACTGATATTCAGCTTCTCCATCCTGACTTCCCACAGACGCAACCAGTTTGCTTTCTGTGTATTCCATCGGGGGAAGTTTATGTGTATAGTTGCCTTTTGCGTTGATGAAAGGGTATTTACTATGAACAAGTTGTTGGTCTGGCATCGCCAGCATGGTTTCTATTACCAAGACCATATTTCCCAACTACTGGTCTTTCCTCTGTTTCCAATGTTTGCATTCCATTGCACAATAATTATCAATGCATCTTGATTGCATGTTTAATATCAGACTGAAGACAGTAGAATTCTCTATTTCTTCATCACTAGTTTTTATGGTGGGCAGATAAATTTCTTTAGCTGTATTGATTCGATTTCCTTGAAGGCAGATAGATACAATCCTATCACAGATAGCACCAGAATTCACCACTGATTTTGCATTGTGTTTATTTTTTCAACCTTTTATTAGGGGCTCATACAACTCTTATCACCATTCATACATACATCAATTGTGTAAAGCTCATCTGTACACTCATTGCCCTCATCATTTTCAAAGCATTTTCTCTCCACTGAAGCCCTTTGCATCAGGTCCTCTTTTTCCCCCTCCCTCCCCGCTTGCCGCTCCCCTCCCTCATGAGCCCTTGATAATTTATAAATTATTATTTTGTCATATCTTGCCCTGTCCAATGTCCCACTTCACCCCCTTTTCTGTTGTGTGTCTACCAGGGAGGAGGTCACGTGTAGATTTCTGTAATTGATTCTTTCCAACCCACTCTCCTTGTACCCTCCCAGTATCACCACTCACACCCCAGGTCCTGAACGTATCATAAGTCCTGGATTCTCTGTACCTCCAGCTCATTTTTGCACCAGTGTACCTCCTCTGCTTTATCCAGACTTGCAAGGTAGAATTCAGATCATGATAGGGGGGAGGGAGCATTTAGGAACTAGAGGAAAGCTATATTCTTCATCGGTGCTACATAGCACACTGTCTGACTCACCTCCTCCCCTATACTCCCCTGCAAGGGTTCCCAGTGGCTGACAAATGGTCTTTGGGTCTCCACTCTGGGTCTCCACTTCCCCCTTCATTCATTATAGTAAGTTTTTTTGAATTGATGATACCTTATACCTGATCCCTTTGACAATTCTGGTCGCACAGGCTAGTGTGCTTCTTCCATGTGGGCTTGGTTGCTTCTGAGCTAGATGGCCGCTTGTTTTCCTTCAAACCTTTAAGACCCCAGACACTATCTCTTTTGATAGCCGGGCACCATCAACTTTCTTCACCACATTTTCTTATGCACCCGCTTTGTCTTCAGCAGTTGTGTCGAGAGGGTGAGCATCATAGAATGCCAATTTAATAGAAGAAAGTACTATTGCATTGAGGGAGTACTTAAGTGGAGACCGATTGTCCTTCCGCTACCGTAATACTAAACCTATAAATATAGGCACATAGATCTATTTCCCCATCCACATATATATATATGCTTATGCACATGTCCTTGTCTAGACCTGTATAAATGCCCTTTGTGTCCAATTCTTTCCTCTATTTCATTTGATTTTCCTCCTGTCCCATTATCATGCTCCTAGTCGGTCACTCTTTATGGAGTAGAAATCCTCATCTTTCTCTCAGAGAGCGGAGGGACATTTACAACTGATGACCTTGCATTTAACAACTCAACACATAACCCCTCCATCCCTGGTGCTACCTAATCCAGCACCCATCTTGGGAAGGAGTTGTTCAAAGGGGCTAAGGCTTCATATGAAGGAAGGTACAGAGTCCAGGGTGCAGGTCGATGACAATTTCCCACCAGTTCACGGACCTCAGACTCATAGACCCCACACCCAAAGGCCCAGTCCGAGGAGTTCAGGCATCAGGACTGAGGTCCCAAGTGACAGGAATTCTGAGGGGAATGCAAAGATGAAGTGCACATCTATGAGTTATTCTTGGGGGCTTCTATCTCAAGGATTCCAGTCATTTGGAAGGAAATTGAACAATCAGCTTGCCTGTTAGGCTGAGTTTGGCTGGGATAGGTCAGGCCTCACACCTTGATCAACGCTTGAAGCCCTGACAGAAAGCAGCAAGTTGAAGCCAAAGGAACCCTAGGTCAAAACTCAGAGCTTAGAACCTGTCCACCCAGTTCCAACCTGCACCTGCTGCCTCATCACCTAGAAAGATGCTGCACGGATGTCTTGGTGCTGCGACAGTGACCATGTCTTGGGAGCAGAAGTAGGACAGCTAGGACACAGTTGTTGTGCTTGGCTTGCAAACACAAGGGCAGCAGCTCAAAGCCACCAGCCACCCCTAGGGAGAAAGAGTGGGACTTCCTACTCCCATAGACATGGATATTCTACAGTGTCCGGTGAGCCGAAATGGACTTATTAGAATAGGACTTGGGGTCATGGCTGTGAAGGGGGTGCACGTTTCATGGGAGGTGTTGCACTGCACAGAAGCTGAGTTTGAGTTGAGGATCAAACATGGCTGAGACCAAACCTGGCTCATAGTACCATGCCGTGGCTTTGAATTTGTGTAGCCAGGTCTCTAACTTCCTTCATCATTTATAAGGCACATCCAAGCCCAAACCAAAGTCACTGTCATGGAGTCAATGGATACTCACGGTGACACTACAGGGGAGGGGAGAACTGACCCCTGTGGGTTTCTGAGCATGTCCCTATTCACAGGACTGGACCTTATTCAGCTGGACATCTTCTTTTGGCGAGATTTCTCCAGTGGGCACAACTAAAAATCTGAGCATGTGCCAAGACCTGGAAGCCTTGAAGTTACCCCACGTCCTCTCACTGCCACTTTTGGAACCTCCATTTCCCCTTCTGTAACCTGTGACTACCGAGTTTGCAGTTGATTTCATTTTATTGTGCAAGAGCACTGAAATGAAAGGCTTGGCAGAGCAAAGCCGCTGAGAGAGGTCAGAGGGCAAACTTCCTTCCATTGTCCTCTACTCCTCTCCTTCTGTGACTGTGAGAACAGTGCACCGCCCTCGGGGCTGAATCATTCTAATTTAAGGCTATGCTGAAACGACTTCCTGCTCAGAAGGAAGGCTTGCATTTGTTGCAGGACAAAGTTAGAGCTTATGGATAAATAAACGATAAAGACGTTCCCAAAAGAGAATGAGGAGAATGTCCCCTAGGAGGGATTTGGGTGAACAGTTCATTGGCGTGGAAAGTCTGTGATGGAAATGAGATGAACTCACATGCAAAGTTTACCTGTGACTCATATGTAACTCAGGTGTAATCCCCAGACCTCCTGGTTCATGTGTAACTCATAGTCCTCCTGGCTCATCTGTAATCCCTAGTCTTCCTGTACAAATCAATCTCTTTCTCCACTTCTTGGACTTTGGAACACTTGGTATTTTACCAGCTTTGGCTGCTTCCAACCCAACAACAACAACAATAACAATTCTATTGTTTCTCGCTTTATAGGAATTCTACTGACATGCTACTCTTGGACATTACTTAACTGTGCATGCAACCCAGAGAACTGTGTAATCACACATGCACAACTCAACCATACCCTCACGCGTGTCTGCTGTGAGACGTGAGATGAGGTAAGCTCGTGTGGCAGGTCCTGTGAAGGAGCATCTTCATGTTTAGGTGAATTAGAACTGCGACCCAATACTGTTCGTTGCCAAGGAGACGCTTCCGACTCATAGCAACCCCGTGCATATAGCATAGCAACCAAACTAAACAGAACACGGCCCCATTCTGAGCCATCCTCACCATAGCTCCTGGTGTTGCAGCCTCCGCGTCAATCCTCCCTGTCAAGGGCCTTCCTCTCCTTCGCCAGCCCTCTGCTTGACTAAGCATGATGTCCTTCTCCAGGGACTTGTCTCTCCTGACAGCATGTGCAAGGTCTGTGTTACATAGGCTCCCCAGATTTCTTCCAAGACCGATGGGTTTGTCATTTTAGTCATCCATGCCCGTTCAAGATTCTGCTCCAGCACCACTATGCAAATGCATCCTTTCTTCCTCCATTTCCTTTATTCAGGGACCCACTCTCACCTCCATCAGATGACATTGAAACACGATGGCCTGGGTCAGCCTCACCCTAGTCTTCAAAGTAGCATCCTTGCTTGTCAAGACTCTAAAGAGATCTTGGGAAGCAGAGCTAGCCAGGGTAACACGTCTTTGGATCTCTTGATGGCTACTTCCCTGAGCATTGATTATGATCTAGGCAAGACCAAATCGTCGACAACATCAACCATTTCTCCATTTTCCATGATGTGACCCGTTGGTCCAGTGGAGAGGATTTGGGTCTTCTTTACACGGAGTTGGGATCCATACTGAAGACTGCAGTAATTGATCCTCATCAGCAAAGGCTTCAAGTCCTCCTGACTTTCAGCAGGCAAGGTTGTATCACCTGCATATTGCTCATTATTAATAAGCCTTCCTCCCATCCTGATGCCACCTTCCTCTTCATGTAATCCAGCGTCTCTGATGATTTGCTCATCATACAGATTGAATAAGTACAGTGAGAGGATGCAACCCTGACACACACTTTTCCTGATTTTTGAAAAGCATTTTATTAGGGGCTCATACAACTCTCTTTTAAAAAATTATTTTATTGGGGGATCATACAATTTTAATCACTATCTATACATACATTCATTTTGTCAAGCACATATGTATATATGTTGCCATCATCATTCTAAAAACATTTGCCTTCCACTCGAGCCCTTGATATCAGCTCCTCATTTTCCCCCTACCTCCCCATTCCCCCCTACCTTATGAACGTAATTAATAAATTGTATTATTTTGTCATATGTTACTCAGTGTGACGTCTCCCCCTGCCCTCTTCTCTGTTGTCCATCCTCAGGGAGGAGGCTATACGTAGATTCTTGTAATCAGTTTCCCTTTTCTATCCCACATGTCCTCCACCCTCCAGGCATTGCCATTCTGACCACTGGTCCTGGAGGAGGCATCTGTCCTGGATTCCCTGTATTACCACTTGCTCTCTGTACCAATGTACATCCTGGTCTAGCCAGATTTGTAAGGTAGAATTGGCATCATGCTAGTGTGGGATTCGGGGCTGAAGAAGAATTTAAGGACTAAAGGAAAGTTATATGTTTCCCCGTTGCTAGCCTACACCCTGACTGGCTCATCTCCTCCCCTAAACCCTTCAGTAAGGAGGTGTCTGGTTGGCTGCTGGTGGGCTTTGAGTCTCCACTCTGCACCTACACATTTACAATGATATCATTTTTTTCCCTTGATGCTTGATACCTGGTCCCTTCGAAAGCTCGTGGTCACACAGGGTGGTGTGTTTCATCCCTGTGGGCTTTGTTGCTTCTGAACTAGATGCCCACTTGTTTCTCTTTGAGCCTCCAAACCCCAGGTTCTATATCTTTTGATAGCCGGGAACCATCAGCTTTTTTCACCACATTTGCTTAGGCACACGTTTGTGTTCATTGATCATATCATGAAAGTGGGCACCCATTGATAAGATTTTTAGTTCTTTGATGTCTTAAGGGGCTCCTAAACTCTTATCACAATCCATACATACATCAATTGTGTAAAGCACATTTGTACATTCATTGCCCTCTTCATTCTCAAAACATTTGCTCTCCACCCACGCCATTGGGATCAGCTGCTCATTTTAATCCCTCCCTCACATTGCTCCCCTCCCCCATTAACCCTTTCTAATTTACAAATTATTGTTTTGTCATATATTGCACTGTCTGAGGTCTACCTTCACCCACTTTTCTGTTGTCCATCCCCCAGCAGGGAGGTCATATTCAGATCCCATTAATCGGTTCCCCCTTTCTAAACTACCCTCCCTCAACCCTCCCAGTATCACCACTCACACCCCTGGTCCTGAAGCCATCATCTGACCTGGAATCCCAGTGTTTCCAGTTGCTGTCTGCCTCTGTGTCCATCTCTGGCCTAGCCAGATTTGTAAGGTAGAATTGGGATCATGATAGTGGATGGGGAGGAAGCATTTAGGAACTAGAGGAAAGTTGCCTGTTTCATGGTTGCTACATCGCACCCTGACTAGTTCATCACCTCCCCAGTTCCTTCTGTAGGGGCATATCCGGAGGCCTACACTTACCCATCAATTTATTGATCCATCCATCTACTGTTTGTTCATCCACCCATTCATCCGTCCTTCCTTGTACCCACCCATCCATTTATCCTTGCATCACTGTATCCATCCACCCGTGCCTCTGACATAGTTACCAGGCATGGCTTAGATGCTAGTCAACGAAGAAAACCATAGAGTTATGACAATGCCTTTTGTCAGCCTTCTGGACTGCACCATCTGGGTGCACAACATTAATAAGGTGCAGCACCCCAAATGCTGCGAGAGCCACAGGGTTCCTGCGTCCTGGTTGGAGGACCCCACCGGAGACTGTTCCTGAACATGAGGTTTAAGGGCAGGGAATAAGAGTGGGGAGAAGATTGGCACTGCTCCAGTAGGGGCGTGCCCACAGCACGTGGGGTGGCTCAGTGCCCACTGCCCACAGGACTCCAGGCTGGCTGGAGGTTATGAGAACATGCCCACGGTGGACATCCACATGAAGCCAGTGGGCAATGAGGACCAGTGGCTGCAGCTGCTGAGGACCTACGTGGGGCCGATGATGGAGACACTGTTCCCTGGCTCCCACACCAAGGTGGGTGGCCACGCCTGCTGTTTCCTGCCCCCTCCACCCTCCCACAGCCCTCACCCATGGCTGGAAGTCCCTACCTAGAACATGTGTCGGTCCTGGATGCCAGGCCCCAGGAAGGAGACGCTGCAGGGTGCAGCCCTGGGCCTCAGTCTGGCTCAGCTCAGACTTGGGGCAGCCATGAGACCACTGTAGTGCAGGGGCCTGGGCACCTCCATCCAGGGTCCATGGATCTTCCAATCACGATGCGTTTCTCTCCTGTCCCCACAGACGCGGGCAGTGTTGAACTTTGTGGTTCACTATCAGACAGATGAGCAACCCTCCCTGCGGCCACACCACGACTCCTCCACCTTCACCCTCCATGTCGCCCTCAACCACAAGGACCTGGATTATGAGGTCAGCCCACTGCTGCCCTCCACACCTGTGGGCCTGCTGCAGTATCTCCCAGGGTTTCTACATGGTGGGTCTCAATGCCTGGATCCCTCCTGGGGTGGCTGCCAGCAATTCCTCTGGGGTCTCCTGTTTTCCCTACCCCTTTTGCCCCTAGTCCCGTGCCTGGTGCCCCCAGCGTATTCCTGGCCCCCTCCTGCTTACCTTCCATCTCTGTCCTCTTCTCCCCACAGGGAGGTGGCTGCCACTTCCTGCACTGTGACTGTGTGGTCGCTTCTCCTCAGAAAGGCTGGGGGCTCCTGCACCCAGGCCACCTCACCCTCTACCACGTGGACCTGCCACTACTCAGGGGACTCACTACATCCTTGTATGCTTTGTCAACTCTTGACAACCAACCACTTTGCCAAACGTTCCTCACCAGAGTGTCTCCCAGGGGGCTGGGGGGTTAGATGGAGGGGGTTACCTGCGTGTGGCCCCTTCTGTCTTGGAGAGAGGTTCTGGCCACGATTCCTGTTTTCTGTGTGCCTGGAACTGAATATGTTCCTGGTCTTCCAATACACGGCCTCTCTGGGAGCTTTTGTAGCATCCTAACCTCCCCTTAGCTCCCCGGAGCTCCTGGAAAAGAGGTTCTGGGGGCCTCCAGGGGGTATAAATTATCACTGTTTCTCAGCTTCCTTCCCTCCCCAGTAAAGGAGGATGCAGAGCTCTCCGGTCCATCCCAGTCCTTCCGTCAACCAATGGGCCCCACACCCAGAGGAGAGGGGAGACCGAGCTTCTACCTAAAGAAAGGGTGAGACATGGGGAAGAGGAGGAGCAGGAGGCTCCATCTGTGTGAGAACTTGGAAGTTTCCATTGGTCTCCTTTCCTTTCTCCCCTGTATCATCTTAAGGAGCCTGGTGTTGCTATGGGTTAAGTGTTGGACTGCTGACCTGTAGGTGAGCTGTTCAAGCCCACCAATGACTTCGAAGGGAAAAGATGAGAATTTCTGCTTCCATAAATATCGACAATTTCAGAAGCCCTGGAAAGAAATGTTACTCCGATACATGAGATCACCGTGAGTCAGAAAAAGCCCAGGTGGCCAAGTGGATTACGCATTGAGGTCAATTCAAAAGCAGGAGCCAGTTCCGGGGGAATGAAGAGCGTTCTCCTCCCATAAAAATTCAGTCTTGGAAATCCAAAGGGGCGGTTCTATCCTGTTCTACACAGACATTAGGAATCAAATTGAACTTGACAGCAAAACATTGGGTTTTGGTTGGGTTCTGTTATTGTCTGAGCTGGGGAATGGGTTGGAAGAAGGACCAGACCAGAGGACATTCAACTCGGTTCTCAGCCAAGAGCGCCCTCACCCAGGCTCCAAGCTCTTCTCCATGGTTCTCTAATCAATTGACGCCATCTTCCCCCTTCAGGAAGGCTGGGGCCGACTAGACCCATAGCTAGCCTTGGGGACAGGACGTCCTCCTGTCTCACAAGCATGTGCTCTAAAGATGGAAGACAGGAAGGAGAGAGACTTACCTGTGGTCTCTGCATATGCCTATGGCAAAACATGCATGAAGTTTACCACTTTGGGGGTGTCAAAATCCCAGTCATTGCATCTATCCGGAATATTGGGTCCCTACCACTATTGATTTCCAGAATATTTTCATCATTCAAAGTTGATATTTTGTGTCTTTTAAACAATAACTCTAGACTCTCTCCCCATCTATCTCTATTCACCACAAAACTATTTTTATTTATGAATAAATGTTCCTGAGTACCATTTGTGGTGGTGTGAGCCTGCCTACACAAGATCAGTGGTTCAAACCCATCAGCTACTTTTGTGGAAGAAAGATGGAGCTGTTGGCTCTAGAGATTTTCACTATCAAAATTTTTTCAGTATATATATAAATATATATATATATACATATATATATATATCTAAATCATTTGATAGGGGACTCATTCAACTCCTCACAACCCATACATCGATCCATACACTCATTGTGTCAAGCACATTTGTACATTTGTTGCCATTATCATTCTCAAAACATTTGCTTTCTACTTGAGCTCTTGGTATTAGCTCTTCATTTTGCCCTCCCTCACGAACCTTTAATAATTTAGAAATTATTTTTTCCAGTATCAAATTAAAAAATATTACCATCTCACAAGCCCTGTAGGGAGCTGATTTCATTCAAACAGCTGGATGGCAGTAGTATGCGTGATGGGGAGGAGGCAGGGGCGCTGGCCGTTTTGAATGTGCTTTTTACACATCGGACTGCTAACCTCAAGGGCAGAAGTTCAAACCCATGAGCGTGTCTTTGGAAGAAAGCTGAGGCTGTAAGTGCCCACAAAGATTTATTCTGGGAGACCAGCAGGGGCAATGCTATTCTGTCCTCCAGGGTCACTATGAGCAAATGTGATGGATGTGAGTTTGGGTGTATTCTAGATAGCTAACGTCCAATGAATCAGACAATATTGGAACTGTCATGTTTGGCTTGTTCCATTCAGAACAAAGTTTTAGGTGCATCTATGTGATGCCACGTCTCAGGAATTCATTTCTTTGTCGGGGTATAAAGTATGAGTGTAGGAGCATTGGAAGTCCTGAAAAATGAAATTGGACACATAAACATAGATATCCTAGGCATTGGTGAGCTGAAATGGACTGACATGGGATGTTTTAAATCAATAAATCCTATGGTGTACCTTGCTGAGAGGGATACAATCCAGAGGAATGGTGTGACATTCATTGTCAAAAGGCACATGGCAAAATCAGTCATGAATTCAGTGCTCTCTGTGATATGATTGTATCTATCTGCCTTCAAAGAAATCTAATCATTATAGCTATTGAAATTTATCTACCCACCACAAAAGCTAATGATGCAGAAATAAAAGGATTCTACTGTCTTCAGTCTGAAATTAAACATGCAATCAAGATGCATTGATAATTATTGTGGAATGGAATGCAAACATTGGAAACAGAGGAAAGACCAGTAGTTGGAAAATATGGACTTGGTAGTAGAAACCCGTTGGCGATGCCAGACCAACAACTTGTTCATGGTAAATACCTTTTACAACAACACAACAGGCAACTATATACGTGAACTTCTCCAGATGGAATACACAGAACCCAAACTGATAACGTCTGTGGAAAGTGAGAATGGAGAAGCTCATTATCAGTAACTAAAAGCAGACAAGTGGCTGACTGTGGAACAGACCATCAATCGCTCATATGTAAGCTCAGGTCAAGGCTCAGGAAAATTTCAACAAGTCCACAAGAGCCAAAATATGACCTTGAGTCTAGACCACTGAATTGAGAGAACATCTCAAGAGCAGATTTACTGCATTGAATCCTAAAGACAGAAGACCCGATGAGCTGTGGGAGGACTTCATGAAGAAAGTATAAGGCCATTGAAATAACAAGACAGAAAGAAAAATCAAAGTGGATGTCAGAAGAGACTCTGAAACTTGCTCTCAATCACAGGTAAGTTAAGGCAAATGGATGAAAGGATGAAGTCAAAGAGCCAAACAGAAACTTTCAAAGGTCAGCTCTAGGCAACAAATCAAACATTGAGTGTGCACAGACCGAGAGTAAGACAAGCAGAAAGGAAGAACCTGCTCAGCATATCTGACACCAAAAGAATTGAGGAAGAAATCCAAGCCTTGAGTTGACATGTTGTGTGATTGTAGGGGCAAACAAATGAACGATGCAGAGAAAAGGGATCGCATACACAGTCACTATACTGAAGAGAACTAGCTGACATTCCACCATTTTCGGAGGTAGCACATGAGCAAACACCAATGTGCTGAAGGAAGCAGTTCAAGCTGCCCTCAAGGTGTAGGAGGAGAAGGGCAATGTGTCACAATCCTGGGACTGGAAAAAAGACCGGCTCCCACGGGGTGTGTTCCCCATCAATCCTCAGCCTTTCTCTGCAAGCCTTCCATTCTGGGGTATCATACAAGGCCGACCTGCTGCCTGGTAAGTAAACTTTCTGCAGTCCCTCCAGCTTCAGGGCCCACCCACTGACTGAGGGGTCTCTGAGCTGTTCTCATTGCAACAAAGGGACTGGCCATTCACAGGAGACCCTACCCAGAGAAGTCGGTTTCCGGACTGCTGGCTGCCAGCCCTAATCCTCACAGAGGCCCACAGTCCTGACCTCCACAGAGTTGGAGTGACCCCATTCCTGACCCTGAGACCGCACCCCCTGACCATTTCCCTTATACCTTGTGAACTCAGTTAATCATTACCCCTTACATGCTGGGCTGATGACGGTGTAGTGGGTGGGTCAGTCAAGGGGGCAAAAACTAGGGGCTGCACCAGGGGTCAAGACCAGGCTATTGAGCCCAAAGGCTCGAATGTGTAAGAGGTATGGGCGGTACTTCAGTCTGGCTCCCTCTACAGTCAGGGGCCTCCTCCAGCCTCTTAAGTGGGGGCCACTAAGTGGCCACTGTCCTGCCAGAGTCTTCCCCTTCTTTTACGTCAGCAATTCCATGCAGCCTAGGGCACCCAAGCACCTGGCAATCTGCTTTCCCCCCCCCTCCAGGCAAACAGTGTAGGGTCCTTAAGGCACTTGCAGGAGTCTAGGGGTGTAGGTGGGCTGGAAGAGTCTGACATAGGAGTAGGAACGGTGCAGTCTGACATAGGAGTAGGACTGGTGGAGTCTGACATAGGAGCAAGACCCGTGGAAAGCTGCCACTCTCGCGGCCCCCAGCCAGGTGTGCATAGACAGGCTCCTGGTACTGCTAGGCCAGGCCTGAGTCCCTGCCGCCTTCTACCTGGCCTGGCTCCATGAAGACTGAGACATGCAGAGAGTGGGGGCACAGCTCCTCCCTCTGCCTGGGTCAGCAACTGGGAGGTGTGTCGGCATTTCCAGGACTGCTTCGCTATCTCTGTGAGGGCATGGGGAGAGGGGAGTGGGGGCTCTGAGAAAACTCTTGGAAAGATTATATCGCTCAAATCTAATCTCAATGCCCATGGGGCATTGGCCTTCTACCAGGGACGGATTCTCCAATAAGCAAGGTAAGCAGCTGCTCAGGTCATCCACAAAAGAGGGCACCCTTTCCAAAGCAAGCACTAAGCACGGTGTAACCCAGTCCATCTCTTTCCATGCTTGTTCACAAAAACAAAGAAACAAAAGTAAAGGAGGGAAAACACTGCCCTCCAGTGGGCTTCAAATCATAGCTACCATGTGAGTCATTCTCCCTTGGAGAAGGATGGGTGGGTTGGAACTGCTTGAGGTTGGACGTCCAGCATTACCCACCAGCTCCACCAGGGGCTTATCACACCAAACCCAGTCTCATCTGGTCCATTCCATTCACAGTGACTCTATGGGGTGGTTCCGTGGCTGTAAATCATGACAGAAGCAGACATCCTCATTTTTCTCCAGCAGAGCTGCTGGTGGGCTTGAACCGCCCGCGTTACCCGTCATTCATGCAACACTCACATGACAGCACCACCCCAAAACAACACTCACTGCAATGGAGTCAAGGCAAATTCACAGCAACCTCTTGTGGGTTTCTGAGACTGTAAGTGTTGATGAGAGTAGAGAGCCCAGTCTTTCTCCCACAGAGCCGCTGGTGGTTTTGAACTGCCAACCATGTAGCAGATCGCAGCCTAAAACAACATGTCACCACTGCACCTCAGGGCTCCCAGGCTGCTGACCGCGCTTTATCTCATAGATTTGATTCTTAATGTTATGGTCGTGATCAATTTTTAGATAATTTATTTACCATTTTTTAATAGAAAGAGTGAAGACATTCTTTTATCTTATGTTGGAAACAAGTTTGTGTGTCACAAAGACTGTAAGCCAGTTTCCATTTTACTTTTGACCACTCAGACCATGGTGGAGATCTGATGGGTGAGAAAGCTGGAATTGTTCAGGCTGTGAACCTTCAGAGAAAGCATTCTTGAACTGACACCAATCTCACTGCTATCGGGTTGATGCCAACCCTTTATGGAGTCGAGTCTTTCTCCGGCACAGCTGCTGGTGGTTTCAAACTGCAGACCATGAGGATCGCAGCCCAACGGATAACCATTGCCATCTTGTTGACCCTGCCCCTCTGAGACTGGGTAGCACTGCCCCTGTGGATTTCCTCTTCTGTAACTCTGTATGAGAGAAGAAAGCTCCATCTTTCTTCCTTGGAGCTGCTTGTGTTTGTAAATGCTGTCCTTGTGGAGTACAGCAGCCTAACGGTCTCATTGAAAAAGAAATTACCTACTAGACACTCATCTATAATTCCCATGGCCCGTTGGAAGGCGTATATTCTTGTATGCCACCAACTCGAGAAAACCCCAAACTCACTGACATCAAGTTGATGTGACTCATAGCGACATGATAGGACAGGGTAGAACTCCCCCTGTGGGGTTCAGATACCACATATCTCCACTGGAGTAGAGAGCCTGGCCATTCTCCCAAGGAGCGAGTGGTGGCTTCAAACTGCTGACTTTGCAGTTAGCAGGCCCGAGGGCAACCCACTGCCCCACCAGGGTTCCCTATATCCAGCTACACACTCTCTCTAAAGTGCGTGGCCTGTGGGAGGTGTGGGCAGAGAAAGGAGCCTTGTGAGCGGTCAGAGTCCTCACCGGCCTTCTGCTGGCCCTGCCTCAGGTCCCCCCAGCTTCTCAAGAACACAGAGCTAGATCCTTCTCCACACAACCTCTTCTTCGGTTTCCACCCTCCAGGCATCCTGGTGCTCAGGGCCTTCGATAGCTTCTGCATGCAGGCCATTCTCATGCTGCCCTGTTGGTTCCACCTTCCCATCTTCTGGGACGACTGGTGAAGTGGTTGTGGGGTGGGCGTGGGGGGAGCTGGTTCTCAGACACCTGGCCTTCCTCCAATGGAGATGGATGTATGGGGATTGTCTTGGTCCCCCCAAATTGCCAATGATGCACGCTTGCCCCTTCTAGACCCAGGAGTCAAGTTTCCCAGCCCCGCATCCCCACCCCTCTCCACGTTTAGCCTACTCTGACCTGGCCAGTGCATCCTACTTGCCCTCTAGGCCTGGAGGTAGCCAGGTGGCCTTTTCTGGACCTGGGAGTGTCCTCAGAGGCGCTGCAGGCAAAACCCGGAGCACAGACAATCCACACCAATGAACTGTCGACCCAAATACCTCCTAGGGGAACATTCTCATCATTTCCTTTGGAACATCTTTATGGTTGATTTATCCATAAGCTCTAACTTGGTCGTGCATCAGGTGTGAGCCTTCCTCCTGAGAAAGAAGTCGTGTCAGCATAGCCTTAAATTAGAATGATTCAGCCCCAAGTGCGGTGCACTATTCTCACAGTCACAGAAGGAGAGGAGTAGAGGACAATGGAAGGACGTTGCCTTCCGACCTCTCTCAGTGGCTTCGCTCTGCCAGGACTTTCATTTCACTGCTCTTGCACAATAAAATGAAATCAATTGAAAACTCGGAAGTCACAGGTTATAAATGGAGGTTCTGAAAGTGGGAATGAGAGGACGTGGGGTAGCTTCAAGACTTCCAGGTATTGGCACATGCGCAGCCTCTGAGAGGAATCTCGCCATGAGACTATCTGGAAGAGTTCCAGTCCTGTGAACAGTGACACTCTCAGAAACTCACAAGGGGCAATTCTTCCCTGTCTTGTAGCGTCACCGCGAGTGGCCATCAACTCAACAGCAGTGACTTTGGTTTGGGTTTTGATGTGTTTAGAGCAAGGATAAAGGAAGTTAGAGACCTGGCTACATGAATTCACAGCCACTGCATGGGGCTTTGAGCCAGGCTTGGTGTCAGCCATGTTTGATCCTCAACTCAAACTCAGCTTCAGTGCCACGCCTCCCCTGTAACATGCACCCCTTCACAGCCATGGCACCAAGTTCTATTCTAATAGGTCCTCTTTGGCTCACAGGACAGGGTAGACTGTCCATGTCTATGAGCGGAGGAAGTCCCATCTTTCTCCCTTGGGGTGGCTGGTGGATTTGAGCTGCTGCCCTTGTGTTTGTAGGGCAAGGCACAACAACTGTGTCATAGCTGTCCTAATTCTGCTCCCAAGACATGGTCACTGTCACAGCACCAAGACATCCGTGCAGAGAGAGGACCAGTCCTGCCGTGTGACGTCGAAGACAGAGTCGAACGATGCCTGGCCCTGGCAAGCCATCAGAGAGGTAAATCCTACAGTCTGGTGGTCAGAACTGATTCATATAGAAGTAACAGTATTAATAATAATTATCATTATTATTGCTTTCCCAGTCATCATCCGCGGAATTTTCCAGTCATTAAGAATACTCCAGATTGAGTTGGCAGCCATAAAATAAAAATATAAAAAAGGGCAAGATAGGGGACCAGTCCTGCCATGTGACATCGAAGACAGAGTCGAACGACGCCTGGCCCAAACCCGCTGTTGATATGTATTTGGACTTGTTTGATTGGCCTTGCCATAATTATTTGGAGTGCTTTTGTGCAAGATTCTAAAAAAGTTTATCACCTAGTTTTTCCCTTTCCTTATCTTGGTTACCGCATAGGGGGCAGAATACAGCATCCCCCTCCAGGAAATAACCCAAAGAGAAACAGAGTTCCTGGCCCTGATTTACCTTATACGAGGGCTTACAATGAAAATGGCATAAGAATAGTTAACAAAGAAGGTGTACAAGTTCCTTTTAGTAGTTGAAGTTTTGTGGAACGGTTAGCAAGAAGAGGGCCTCAGTGATGTTTGAAGTCCACTGAAGCAAAGCTACCCATTGTGAGGCAACTCATACCTTGGCACAGAAAGACTTTTGGGAGTTTAATGTATGAGAACTTAGTGGAAAAGTAAGAACAAGAAATGAAAGCCTTAGAGAAACAGCCTAAGAAAGAACAGCCAAAGCCTGTCAAGTAATTTTTGTTAATGAAATGTATTAATGCTTTATTGATTTCATAGTTAGAACAATGCACCCTAGTTGGATGAAGTGTGCTCAATTATTGTTAGAAATTTTATGTCTATCACCCTTGTAAGAGAAAGTTTTAGTTTCAAGATGTACTCATTTCTAACCAATAATCATGATGTGATTGATGTAACTTGTTACGTTCTTGTGGCCTGAGAATTTCCTATTGTATGATCTCAGACCATAAGCCTTAAGCCAAGAAAAAGAATATATAAGTTGAAGCTTTGCATGAATCAAATCGGAACAGTCACCTCAACCTTTGAGTTGTGTGATTTCTGTCTCCCATGCGTCGAAGCCTTACCCACCTGGCTGGGGACCCGAACCCGCTACGGCTGGACCGAGGCAACACAGCAATTTCTAGGTGATGAGGCAGCAGGTGCAGGTTGGAACTGGTGGACAGGTTCTAAGCTCTGAGTTATCACCTAGGGTTCATTAAGCTTCATCTTGATGCTTTGTCAGGGCTTCCAATGTTGATCAAGGTCTGAGGCTTGACCTATCCCAGCCAAGCTCAGCCAAAGAGGGAAGCTGATTGTTAAAATTCCTTCCAAGTGACTGGAATCCTTGTGATAGTAGCCAACAGCAATGGCTCATTGATGTTCACTTCATCCTTGTGTTCCCCCTAAGAAGACCTCTCACCTGGGACCTCAGTCCTGCTGGCTGAACTCCTCGGACTGGGCCTTGTGGTGTGGGGTCTATGGTCTGTGAACTTGTGGGCGATTGTCTGTCATCCACCTGCATCCTGGACTCTCCACCTTCCTTCATGTGAAACCTTAGCCCCTTTGAACAACTCCTGCCCAGGATGGGTGCTGGATTAGGGAGCACCAGGGACCGAGGGGTAACGTGTTGGGTTGTGAACCAAAAGATCAGCAGTTCAAACCACACTCTGCTCCGTGGGAGAAAGATGAGGATTTCCACCCCATTAAGAGTGACCGTCTAGGAAATCCTTCCCATCCTATAGGGTCACATAGAATGAGGACAGCAAGTTCGGAGTTGGAGTTTGGAGAAAGCCAAGTCCCAGTGTGAAATGTGTTCCAATGACCTTTAACCTCAACTGGGCAAGGGAAGAGAGGGTGCTTGGGAAGGTTCAGGAAGCAACAGGTTTTCTCAATCATGGCTGTCTTCCTGGAGAGAGTGCCACTGTCCGAAGAAGACTGACTGGTGAGGGTGGAGTTATGTGGCGGGGCGGGGGCACCTACCTTTGATCTGTCACAGCCATAGGGAGGGAGTCAGTCAGATGGATGACAAAGGGACACATTATGCTTGTCCAAGGGACATCATGGTTAGTCCCTTCTGCCCCTGGAGAGTCCTTCTCCAGTAGGACAAGAACACCCTCAAAGATATTTCAAATTTCTCCCAGAGGCAGAAGGCTGACTTTGACACGTGTGGGGGTCTCGTCCAGTGAGACCCTCACACGGTGACCTGAGGGGACGATGAACCTGGATGGAAGAAAGACACAGAGACGTGGAGCAAGACAAAACGCTGATCAAGCTCGTTTTTTTCTTTTGGTTAAAACTCGGGGTATATATCTACAATAAAAAGGAACTGGGTGGTGTATATTCTAATAAGGCATACTGCATAGCATCCAATACAATATGTGTATTACAATGAAGCATAACAACGTTAGCCAATCAGCTGCAGGTAGGAAGTGGGAGGCACATATTCCTTTTTTTTTTTTTTAACAATTTATTGGGGCTGATACAATTCTTTTCACAGTTCATACATATACATACATCAATTGTATAAAGCACATCTGTACAGTCTTTGCCGTAATCATTTTTTTTCTCTTTTCTTCTTTTACATTTTATTAGGGACTCCAACAACTCTTACCACAATCCATACATATACATACATCAATTGTATAAAGCACATCCATACATTCCCTGCCCCAATCATTCTCAAGGCATTTGCTCTCCACTTAAGCCCCTTGCATCAGGTCCTCTTCCCCCCCCCCCCTCCCTCCCCTTTCCCCCTCCCTCATATGCCCTTGATAATTTATACCTCGTTATTTTGTCATATCTTGCCCTATTCGGGGTCTCCCTTCCCCCCTTCTCTGCTGTCCCTCTCCCAGGGAAGAGGTCACATGTGGCTCCTTGTAATCAGTTCCCCCTTTCCAACCCACTCACCCTCCACTCTCCCAGCATCGTCCCTCACGCCCTTGGTCCTGAAGGTATCATCCACCCTGGATTCCCTGTACCTCCAGCCCTCATATGTACCAGTGTACAGCCTCTGCCCTATCCAGCCCTGCAAGGTAGAATTCGGATCATGGTAGTTGGGGGGAGGAAGCATCCAGGATCTGGGGGAAAGCTGTGTTCTTCATCGATACTACCTCACACCCTAATTAACCCATCTCCTCTCCTAAGCCCCTCTATGAGGGGATCTCCATTGGCCGACACTTGGGCCTTGGGTCTTCACTCTGCACTTCCCCCTTCATTTAATATAATATATATATACATATACATATATACATATACACATATATACACATACATACACACACTTATCTCTCTTTTTTTTTTTTTTGCATGATGCCTTATATCTGGTCCCTTGGGCACCACGTGATCGCACTGGCCGGTGTGCTTCTTCCATGTGGGCTTATTTGTTTCTGAGCGAGATGGCCGCTTGTTCACCTTCAAGCCTTTAAGACCCCAGACACTATCTCTTTTGATAGCCGGGCACCATCAGCTTTCTTCACCACATTTGCTTATGCACCCATTTGTCTTCAGCGATCCTATCATGGAGGTGTGCAGTCAATGATATGATTTTTTGTTCTTTGATGCCTGGTAACCGATCCCTTTGGGACCACTCGATCACACAGGCTGGTGTGTTCTTCCATGTGGACTTTGTTGCTTCTGAGCTAGATGGCCGCTTGTTTATCTTCAAGCCTTTAAGACCCCAGTCACTATCTCTTTTGATAGCCGGGCACCATCAGCTTTCTTCAACACATTTACTTGTTCACCCACTTTGGCTCCAGCCGTTATGTCGGGAGGGTGAGCATCATAGAGTTCCAATTTAATAAAAGAAGGTATTCATGCATTGAGGGAGTGTTTGAGTAGAGGCCCAAGGTCCTTCCACCACCTTAATACTTGACCTATAAATATAGACACATAGATCTATTTCGCCATCCTCCTATATATATTTGCATGTACATGTCTTTGTCTAGACCTCCATGAATGCCCTTTGCCTCCTAGCTCTTTCCTCCTTCTCCCTTGACTTTCCTCCTGCCCTACTACCATGCTTCGTCGCCACCTGGGCTAGAGTATATCTCTTCTCTAAGCAACTTACCCTTGATCATTTCCCACCAGGCCTGCCACTCCCCCTTCTCTACCATTTGGGGTCCCATGTTTTTCCCTTGTCCCTGGGTTTGTTAACACCACTTCCTTACCCCCCCTACCCCCCCACCCCAAGTCCCCCCGGAACTGTCGGTCCCGTTGTTTTTCCTCCAGATAGTTCATCCAGCCTGTCCTATTCAGACAGACCTGTGGAGACACTAACATGCACGAAAACAAGACAGAGGAAAACAAAGCAACAGTGTACAACCAGACAACAAAACAACAAAAACAAACCACTGACAAAGAACAGAACAAAACAGTTCACAAGAGAAAAGCTTGTAGTTAGTTCAGGGATCGTTTGCTGGCCCTTAGGAGCGTTTTCCAGTCCAGTCTGTTGGGGCACCACGCCCTGGCCCCAAAGTCCACTTTCAGCATTCCCTGGGGACCTTGCCACTCCATTCCCTTGCTGTTCCGCTGCACTCCCCCAGTGATTTGCCTCGGTGTGGTGGGATCAGGTCAGGTGCAATTCCCACACTGTGTCTCCTGTATCGCCCTTAGTCACTGATTGGCATCATTTCTCATAGTGGGGCCAGCCATGTTGTTCTCTCTGTGGACTGGCTGCTCTACTCAGGAACATCATCATCACGGCTTGGTGGGCCAGGCTGTGCTCCACTCTTTCCTCCTGCCCCTTCATCTTCTCCCGTGTGCTCTGATCAGATATGTTCATCTCCCGGAGATGGCTTATGTACATTCTTAGCAAACTATTCAGTCCCTTGGGTAGGCCACAAGCACCTCATCTGTACGGTCCCACCCACTCATTGGGCAGAAGTTGCAAAGCTTATAGGCAGAGGCGTCATACACAATAATTCACTGTCTTCTTCTGTATTTTCCCAAGGGGTCAAACCAGACCACACACAGACATCTTCAAAGCAATGCGGAGTCTCTCAGCACAATTCACAATAGAGTTTGGAAATGAAGGAGAGGGACTGCTTTTCTTTTCTCTTTTCTCCTACTTCTCCTTCTTCTTCCTCTTCACACTTTGAAAGTGCTATGAGCCAACCCCCAAAGGGCAAGGGTCACTTGGGTTCATTCACAAAGGCTTCAATACCAAGAGCCTGTTAGAGAATGTATGCATACTCCACTGAGAAATTCGAAGGTGAGAGTGTGGCTGGCTGGGTGCTTTGAGGCCGGACAGAATGGAGAACCGTGGCTACCCAGGGAATGCAGGCCAAGGCTGCCTGGCCATGGAGCTGGGAGTCCCACAGAGAAAGCCTGGGGGGAGCTGGGACAGAAGCCAGAGAAAGAGGTTAAGGAAGCAGCAGCCCAGGAGTTGCTCCTAAAAACCTTCCAGGAAAAGGTCTGAAGACTTCAGGAATGGGCCCTCAGGGAAAGGAATCCACTGTAGCCAGGATGTGTTGTGACAGGCCAGACCAGGTGAGAACTTCACAGCTTTCCCCACGCCCTATACTCCAGTCCCAGGGAGCTGTGTATCAGCAGGGACAGGAGAGGCCAGAGAAGCCATCAACACCTCATTCCTCTACTCCTCCCTCCCCCAAACTCCATGCCTGTTGGCAGCCATACATTGTCCTTACTGTGTCTCTGAGTTGATTCCATTCCTCAGCCACCTTGTATGACAGAGTGGAGCTGCCCCCTTGGGTGTCCATAGGCTGCACTCTTTACAGAAGTAGCTTACCAAACCTATCTGCCTCAGATATGCTGGGTAAATTGAACCCCAGAAGTTTCCTTAGCAACTAAGCGCTTAACCACGGCACCACCAGGGCCCTTTAGCCTTTTCTAGGATGGAGGGGAAAATGGCGCCATTGGATGAAGAGGGAGTGCTGACTAATACAAGGAGTAAGCACTTCTCTTTACCAACTGGAAGTGAACACAGAACTTCTCACTGAGAATGACCCAGGTAAGCCATGGGAATGCCTGGATTTTCATGGAGGAACAAGGGGAAATTCTTCCACGGGATGTATTTTATACACTTGTAGTTGCACTCATTGCATTTTGATAAATGGTTCTTATTTAAGTCTGGGATACAGACACAAAACCTGCAGTAAACATGACTGCGGAGCAATGCGTTGTTTAATGTGGCTCATCTAGACAGTATTTGAACACCCAACAAATGACTTTTGCTAATGAATCGGTTCTCCACCTGTGAGTCAAACAACCCTTTCCCAGGGGTCGTCCGATTCATCACAGTAGCAAAATGACTGTTATGAAGTACCAACGAAAATGATTTTTTGATTGGTAGTTAAGCGGGGTCACCACCACATGAGGAGTGGCAAGAAAAGATCCCAGCATGAGGAAGCTGGAGAACCACTGTATAATGAGTCTGTCATCTGAGGAGTTGGGGGGGGGTGTGTGATACTGATAGGATTGGGTCTAGAGTGCTGGTTAACAGGATGCGTTGTGATTGCCAGGCTGCGGGGTATAAACTAAGCAAGCTCAATACCAGGAGCAAGGGCATCTCATTCCAATCAAGTAAGAAGATCCGGCTGGAGGACTGGAGGGAGCACCCGACCAGATGGTGAGTGCACAACTCATCTTAAATGCGTAGTAACCGTAGGGGATGGGGTGCTCTAAAATGGATGTGGTAGTGGTTGTACAATTTTCCTTGACTGGTATGAACGATTGAACAGTTGAATTATACGACATGTAAACTACGTGCCAACAAAACTGGTGGAGGAAAACAAAGAAAAGAAGAAGCTCCCCATGTCTTGAACCTTCATCCAGGAGATATCAGTGACAGAGGGCAAAGCAGCAGCCTTTACAGAAGAACCAGGATCCAGAGCACACAACAAAGACTTGGACTTCCCAGATCGCAGAGCAAGTAAAACTGAATCATTCGGGGCCTGGGGTTGGTTTGTGGAGGGTGGGGGAGGGACTCTGGGCACTGAATTGGGAGAGCTGTGCTTCCTTCCCTACAGACCTGAAGCCGAGCCTTCAGTTGGATGCTTGTGGTGGAGTGTCATGCCCTTTGAGCATTCATTGGCAGCCCCCGAAGACCTTTGTCACATTGCTGGAGCAGGGAGAGGCTGAGCCAAGAGGGTGAAGGCCAGAGAGAGGCCTGCCTAAGGGTGTGTGGCGAAGAAGAAGCGAGTCCTGACTGAAAAATCGTATCCTGAGCACATTTCATCTGAATTGTAACCTGGTGACTTCTCTAATAAACCTGAATCTCGGGAGCATTATCTGTGAATCTAGGTGGCCCTTGTCAGGAATTAAGGAACACAGCAGAAAGGTTGAGTTTGGGCAAGGAGAGTGCCATGGGAGACAGAACACTGACTTTACAAGGTCCAAGTTACTTCAGGGAAATCAGAGACAGGCTTCCAAATGGGAGCGAAAGCACCAAGTCTATAAATGGGTGGACTCACTGTAGCAGCCAACCTTTTGAGACAAAAAAAGTTAATGTTTGCTGAGATTTGAAGCTCAGAAGACAAGAAAGTCAGGAGCAGGGAAACAGTAAACCAGGGCGGAAGTGGAAAGAGTGCTGTTGCCTTGTGGGTTTACAATCAATGTCACAAAGCAAAAGGCACGTGAATTGTTGAATGGAAAACCAATGGACTCTGTTCGTTCACCCAAAGCATGCGCACATGCTTCCCCCCACATCCACCTCTCTCTCTTACACACACACACACACACACACACACACACACACACACAGTATCAGGTATTTTGTAAGGCGTTCTGGGTTTCTGCAGAGGATGAGAAAAAATGGAGCTGGATAATGGTGAGAGTAACTGAGGTCACTGGATGATACACGTAACAAATGGCTGAAATGACACACGTTGTACTGTGCAAAGTACAGTCAGGGGTGGTGGTGGTGGGACAACCACGTAAGGATCTGTAAACCACAGGCTGGGTAGACTTGTGTCCCTCCAAACACATGTGGACACATTTGTCCAAACCTCCCCAACTTAATAATCATTCTGTTTCTGCAACCAAACCCCAATGCAAGCCCACTGCCCTCACGTGCCCTCCCACTCACGGGGAGCCTGCAGGACAGAGTAGAGCTGCTGCACAGCGTTATGGAGACAGTCAGTCTTTCCGGGAGTAGACAGGCTCCTGTGTTTCCTGCTGGGTGGTGGGTGGTTTCAAACTGCTGACCTTGTGGTTAGCAGCCCCACACATGACCATTACACCACCAAGGCTCTTTCTGCGTGGCTGTTGGTGCACCATTCCCACCAGGGCTCCTCTGCTTGAGCTCATGGTTGCAGCCACTGTGTCCATGCACCTCCTTGAAGGCCTTCCTCTTTGTCACTGCTCCTCCACTTGACCGAATGGGAATCCTTCTTCAGGGGCTGGTCTTTCCTGACAACGTTTCCAAAGGATGGAAGCCACTAGGCTCCCCCACAGTGAGCAGGTTTCAGCGGAGCTTCCAGACTAAGGACAGACAGTGAAGAAGGAATTGGCTCCGAACTTTAGAGGAAAAAGCTGCTGAAAACCTTGTGCATATAGGGCTCCTTCTAGTCCCCAGGATGGGGAATGGGTGCAAAGGCCAGCTATATAGCACACCTGTCTTTTCTACCAGTGGGATTGATGCCTCTCTTCCATCTCACGGGGTACCTCTGACTAAGTTGACCTGTTGCTCAAGGTAAGTCCCTTAGCCAGCCAGTCTTCCACACCTACCTACGCCCTGTTCACCCTCAAATTCTGCCCCTCCACCTAGCCCCTCTCCTCAACATTGAATCAGTGTCCTTTTGCTCTCAGCAAGCAGGTGGCCTCATTGACAGTTGGGAGGGGGTATAGGCAGAGTCAGGGGAGAAGGGCTTGTTCACAGTCACCCCATTGCATTGAGCCTCCCTAGGAGGAGAATTCAGGGCTTTACTGCCCAAGTCAAAGCAGAAGCTCAGGTGGAAGATGGGATGTGCCTGAGCCTACTTGCTCGAATGGGAATGGGCTGCCTCTGAGCAGACGGACACCCGACTGCATGACACTGGCATCCTGAGAGTGAACCATCTTTTATTAGGTGGAGGGGAGCCACAGGTCAGGGAGGGGTGGTGGCATTTTCCCGGCCGTGCACTCGGCAGAGCAGGGAGGGTGAGGCCTGGGTTAGAGGAAGGTGAGGTGAGCATCAGCAGGGACACCACAGCTCTCCTTGTGCTCCTCAAACAGACGGTCCAGGGCCTTCAAGTAGAGTGTGTGGTAGTGGTCGATGTCTTCCTCCGTGGGGTGGAGGACCTGGGGGACATCGATGGGGCGGCCCACTGGGGAGAGAGGGAGGCAGCTGCTGAGCCCAGAGCCCTCTGATGCCCAGGACACTGAGGGTAGCTTGCCTTAGGAGAAGAGTACTCACCCACCGTGGTGATGGGCCTGTGGAACGGCATGAAGCCCCAGGAGGTGGCCGAGAAGAGACTCTGGCCAAAGAAGATGCAAGGAGCATAGCCCACCACTTTCTTGAAGGTCATCTGGCAGGAGTACTGCCAGGAGTCGGCAGGAAAAGTCTTGACGTTGAAGATATCATTCTCTCCGAAAGAGTAGATGGGTACCAGGGAGGCCCTTGGGAGGAGAGGAGAGAGGCATGAGGCTGGTGGCTGGTGCCTGAGCTGCTTCATAGGCTCAGTTGCTGCTTCCCAAGACCACTGAAGCCACACCAAAGAGGGCGTCCACCTCTGGCCACCATTCCAGATCCTGCAGAATGGGTTCACCTTTCTTGAGACTCAATGATGCACTGAAAATGGTACTTTTCTCATTTCGCCTTGACAACATGACATGCTTGCCAGGCAGCACGTGTGTAACTTCCCCTGGTAGGAAACATGGCCTAAGGCTTGCCTCTGTGGTAGTGCCAGGGACTTGAACTCTGGACTTCCTGGGTCCCTGTTTTGGGCACTCTAACCTTGCCTCTTTCCGATGCACAGATATGGGGTGGGGTGGGCAGAGGTTGCGCACCGTGTTTGGCACAGTGTGAGCCCTCAATCACGGAGGTGGACATTCTCCCTTCCTGTATGGCCCTTCAGCGGGACCCAGGTGAAAGCTCCAGCATCTTCCACTGACCCCGGGGGACATCAGAGCCACTCACCCGTGCTGCAGCGCAAGGCGCACGAAGCCTTTGCGATTCAGGAGATTAAGACTGTGCTGGTCTGGGCTCGAGTACAGCATCTCCTGGGCACCCCCGACGACGATGACCACGAGCTGGCCGCAGGGGTTGTGGGACAGGATATAGTCCAGGTTCTGGCGGTCCACAGAACAGTATCCTGTAGCAGTGGTGGTGGTGGTGGTGGGGGGGTGTGGTCGTTGATGGAGTTGGATACAGAAAGCAGTCACCACCAGCACAGAGGCGCCTGAGTGGCTCCACTGTATGGGAAGGGAGAGCTCCCACTTTTGTCCCATACCCCCTCATGCTACTAGGTGTCAGCCTCTAGTCCACGTGCCCACACCAGATCACCTCATCCACTCAAAGCCCGTGAATGGAGTGGTGCTGGTGGGGCGTGACTCAACCCCTGAGTACTGACTTCTCTTCCCGCTCTTCCACCTCCACATCTCCCTCCTCTTCTTTCTCCTCCTCCTCCTCCCCCTCCTCCTCATCTTCCACGTCCTCTTTGCTCACCAGAAAACATGAGAAAGTCACGGTAGATGGGGAGGCGGAAGAAGCCTGCCAACGTGGCAAGGAAGGGCCGGAGCCCAGGGAACTGCTGGGAGAAGGCGTTGCTCTCTGTGCAGAAATTGCAGCTGTACCCGATGCACATGATCCCGTGGGGGTGGGCGCCCATCACATAATTGCGGTCCGGGGGCAACTCGGCTGTTTTCACCAGCTGTGGGTGTTCCGGCAGGATTGGGGAGAGAGAGGCAAAGGGAACGTCACCCTGGGAAAAGGTAGGCCTCCACCTCAGTGGACCTCCAAGTGTAAGGTCCTGGGAGGGGCCAGAAGATGTCTGTGTGCCCCCTCCCCACTGCTCCTGCCTAGACCATCTGACCAGTCACCTTGATAGGAAAATAATCTCTGAGGTACTTCCAAATTGTCCGATTCCTCATCCACGTGGAGCATCTTCCACCTGGGATCACAGGTCACAGAAGTTGTCATGTCAGAGTCCTCCCAGGCTCCTGTCCTGCCAGTTTTTGCTGGAGTCCGGGTGGCACTGTCCGAAACTCACCTTGGTTGGGCGTGTCCCAGTCCAGGTAGAGCCAGGCAAAGTAGAGAAGGGAGATGGGCCAGAGCGAGGTGAAGAGGAGGAGGAAGAGCAGGAGGGTGCAGAAGGTGCCTGGGTGAGAGGGAATGAGGAATGAGCTCCCTAAGAGCTCTGGGCTCCCTTGGCCTGTAGGGTGAGGACAACTGGTGGCCCTCCCTCCAGTCCCAGACCCCCGAGCCTCTCCCATTCTGCTCACCCATGAAAAGCAATGTGGTCACATAGTGCCAGACCAACGCTGATTCCAGCCACTGCCTTCCTGGAATTTTCATGGTGGGGATGGTCGTGGGAGCCGAGGAAACCTCCATCCCAGGGCCTCCTGTCTTCCTTGCGGCTCAGGTGCAATAAGGCCTGCAAGCGAGAGCTTTGAAGCCTGCCCTCGGTAATGTTTTCTGGGCCTGGAAGCCTGGCTTTCCCTGTGCCTGTGAGTTGGCGAGTGGCTGTGGCCCTGAGATTCGTGGACCGGAGGACAGAAGGCTACAGACTCCTCCCTGGAACGGATATTTGAACTTCTCCCTATCAGTGGTCTAGCCTGGCCCCTGGGTGGGGCCTGGGAAGGCGTGTTCGAGCGAGGGGCAGTCCCTGGGTGCTGGAGAGATTGGTGTGGCGAAGGGGCATTGGAACTTACCCAGTGTGCCCCAGCAGGGCCAGGTGTGTGTGTATGGATGGGTGGGCACACAAATGCCAGCGAGATGATTCTTCCCCAGCCTGTCTGAACCTAAACCTGTTTGCAAGTCGCAGTGAGGGTCCAGGCCATAGGGGCCAGGTGCTGGAGTGCGCCTGGTACTGACCTGAACCTGATGTGGTACTGGCCTACGCGCGCGCGCGCGCACACACACACACACACACACACACACACACACACACACACACAATGAGTGTGCTTGCCTGGTTCCCCTTCTTTATTTTACTCCCTGGACACCTGGGATAGAGGGTGGGGGCAGCAGGTCAGTTTAGGAGGGGATGAGGTGGCTGCTTGCAGGGCCACCTTAGCGCTCCTGCAAGAGGTGCGTCAGTCCCTGCTTGTGGGGTGCCAACACGTGTCCACCTGCAAGGCTGCATGGGGACGAGCCCCCACTGCAGGCAGGAGACAAGCCACGGGCGATGGTTGCCCACTGCCCGCTCAGCGGGACCTGGGCCTGTGCACTGCAGAGAGGTGAGTTGAGGCTGTGTGCTCAGCAGCTGGTCCTGGCAACTGTGGAAGAGCCAGGGTCCATGCACAGCAGCGCCAGCAGCCAGGAGCACTGCCTGTTGGCGGCCTCCAGGGAAAGTTCTTTCTCTCAGAGCTAGAAGCCCTGCACCAGCAAGGACTGGAGAGGAAATGCCCAAGGGGAACACAGGCTACCCAACCCTGCCCAACCACCCCTCCCTGGGGCAACCTGGGCACCCAGCCCTCGCCATGTTCTGTTGCCAACTGGATCTGAACACTCAGTGGTCAGGGTTTTGCCTGCAGCGCCTCTCAGGACACTCCCAGGGCCAGGAAAGGCCACCTGGCTGCCAGGCCTAGAGGGCAAGTAGGACGTGCTGGCTTGGTCTGAAGAGGGGTTGGGGTACGGGGCTGAGAAACTGGACTCCTGGGTCTTGGAGTGGGCGAGCGTGCATCATTGGTAATTTGGGGGACCAGGATAATCAACTTACCTCCATCTCCAGTGGAGGAGGCGAGGGGTCTGAGACCCAGTGGCCCCCCTCCCCACCCCCACTTCACCAGTAGGCGCACAAGATGGGAAGGTGGAACCAACAGGGCAGCATGAGCATGGCCTCCATGCAGAAGTTATCGAAGGCCCTGAGCACCAGGATGCCGCGAGGGTGGAAACCGAAGAAGAGGTGGTATGGAGAAGGACCCCGCTCTGTGGTCTTGAGGAGCTGGGGGGACCCGAGGCAGGGGCAGTGCCAGGCCATAAAGCTCCTTCCTCTGCCCACTCCTTCCCACAGGCCACGTGCTTTATAGAGAGTGTCTAGCAGTATACAGGGAGCCCTGGTGGCGCAGTGGGTTACGCTGGGCCCTACTAACCGCAAAGTCAGCAGTTTGAAGCCACCACTCGCTATTTGAGAGAATGGCTAGGTTTTCTACTCCAGTAAAGATATATCATCTCAAAACCCCACGGGGGGAGTTCCTCCCTGTCCTATCAGGTCCCTATGAATCGGGATCGACTTGATGTCAGTGAGTTTGGGGTTTTCTTGAGTTAGCGGCATACAAGAATATACGCCTTCCAACGGGCCCTGGGAATTATAGGTGAGTGCCTAGTATATAATTTCTTTTCAATAAGACCCTTAGCCTGCCGCACTCCGCAAGGTCAGCATTTGCAAACACAAGCCGCCCAAGGAAGAAAGATGGAGCTTTCTACGCTCGTACAGAGTTACAGTACAGGCAATCCACAGCGGCAGTGCTACCCAGTCCCATAGGGGCAGGATCAACGAGATGACAATGGTTATCCATTGGGCTGCCATCCTCATGGTCTGCAGTTTGGAACCCCCAGCAGCTGTGCCGGAGAAAGACTCCACTCCAATAAAGAGCTGGCTTCAACTCGATAGCAGTGAGATTGGTTTCAGTTCAAGAATGCTTTCTCTGAAGGTTCACAGCCTGAACAATTCCAGCTTTCTTACCCATCAGATCTCCACCATGGTCTGAGTGGTCAAACGTAAAATGGAAACTGACTTACAGTCTTTGTGACACACAAGTTAGTTTCCAAAAGAAGAGAAAAGAATGTCTTCACTCTTTCCATTAAAAACGGTAAATAAACTAAGTAGCTAAAAAAAATCCACTTCATTTGACCATGACCATAACTCTAAGAATCAAATCTATGAGGGAAAACCTGGGTCAGCATCCTGGGAGCACTGTGTTGCAGTGGTGACGTGTTGTGTTTGGTTATGATGTGCTGCATGGTTGGCAGTTTGAAACCAACAGCGGCTCTGCAGGAGAAAGACTGAGCTCTCTACTCTCATCAACAGTTAGAGTCTCAGAAACCCACAGTCTCAGAAACTCCATGGCAGTGAGCTGGGTTTTGGGGTGGTGCTGTCAGATAAGCATTGCATGAATGTCAGGTAACGCGTGTGGTTCGAGCCCACCAGCAGCTCTGCTGGAGAAAGATGAGTCTGTCTGCTTCTGTCATGATTTACAACCACGGAACCACCCCATAGAGTCACTGTCAGTGGAATGGACCAGATGGCAGTGGGTTTGGTGTGATTCGCCCCCTGGTGGAGCTGGTGGGTAGTGCTGGTTGTCCAACCTCAAGTATTTCCCACCCACCCACCCTTCTCCAAGGCAGAAGACTGACTCACATGGTGGCTATGATTTGAAGCCCACTGGATAGCAGTGTTTTCTTTCCCTTCCCTTTCTTTATTTGTTTTTGTGAACAAGCATGGAATGCCTTAAGCACCCTACACTGTTTGCCTGGGGGCAGGGGAAAGGAGATTGCCAGGTGCTTTGTTTCCCAAGGCTGCATGGACTTGCTGAGACCCAAAAAGGGAAGACTTGGCAGGACAGTGGCCACTTAGTGGTCCTGGCTTAAGAGACCAGAGGAGGCCTTTTACTGTGGAGGGAACCAGGTAGTGTTACCCGCTCACAGCTCTTACACATTCCCAGGTTTGGCCTCAATCGCCTGTCCTTGACTCCTGGTCCAACCACTAGTTTTTGTCCCCTTGACCGACCCCATACTAATCCACATCAGCTCAGCAGGGAAGGGTTAATGATTATCAGAGTTCACAAGGTATAAGGAAAATGACCAATGGTGAGGTCTTGGGGTCAGGAAGATGGTCACTCCAACTCTGTGGAGGTCAGGTCTTTGGGCCTCTGTGAGGAGTCTGCAGGCAGCCAGCAGTCCGGAAACCGACTTGCCTGGGCAGAGTCTCCTGTGAATGGCCGGCCCCTTGGTTGCAATGAGAACAGCTCAGAGACCCCTTAGTCAGTGGTGGGCCCTGAAACTGGAGGGGCTGCAAAAAGTTTACTTACCAGGCACCAAAAAAGGTAGGTCCTGTATGAGAACCCCCAGAATGGAAGGCTTGCAGAGAAAGGCCAAGGATTGGTGGGGAACACACCCTGTGGCAGCCGGTGCTTTTTCCAGGCCCAGGATTGTAACACATTGCCTTTCTTCATGCACACATTTCAGTCAAGGGTCTCAGGGGACAAGCTCCTACAGGGAAATATTTCTGCTTCATTCATACCTATCACAGTGGCTCTTTGAATAAGGTCGCCTCCCCACTGGCTGTCAGCAACAAGAGGCCAAGTCTCCTCCTCCACACAGTGGACCCCTTGCCTCTGCAGGTGACAGATATTCACTAAATGGGTAGGGGGTCTGGAGGAGGCAGGGTCAATCAGTTTCCAGTGTCCATCAGTGCTCAGCCTGGCCACAGGCTAGCCTGCTGGCTTCCCCTTCCAGGGATTTGGTCAAGAGCGCTAACGAAGAGGGGCTTTCTCACAACCCGCCTTGCCCCATTTCCATCCACAAGGCATATTAGGTGTGCGTGTGTGCGTGGCTGGGAGAAGTCAATGGGTGGTGGAAATAAAACCCCAAAGAAATGCTCAGGTTACACCAGAAGGCACCAGCCCAGGGGTCAGCCTCACGTGCCAGGTAGGGCGGCTTCGCAAGGGAGGTGGTTTATCAGCAGGAGAGAGGGAGGAAGGAGAGGGTTATAAAAACAATAACAAGCAAAGAATGGAAATTGGCAAGTGTTGGGCGGATGTGCAGATAGTCACACTTAGTGCCCACTTGGTAAAAGGGTGAATCCTCTGGAAAACAGTTTGCTGGAGCCTCACAGTTTCAACCTTGCTTGAGCATCTGATCCAGCAAGACCCAAGGGGCCCAGGTGGCACAAACAAGCTAAGCACTTGACTGCAACGGGAAGACTAAGGGTTCAAAGCCCCCAGTCACCACCTCCCCATGAGAAAGACTGGCCTGCTGCTCTGGTAGAGATGGCACTCACAAAAACCCTAGTGGGGCAGTTCTCCTCTGTCCCAGGGAGTGGCTGTGCACCGGCACCTAACAGCAGTCATCAACCTTACACACCCAGCAGCGTGAAAAGCAGGGCTCCCAAGAGGTTCTTGTACACCAGTGTTCACAGCAGCCTGACTCCCAGTAACCCAATGGTGGGAACAAGGGGTCAACAGGAGAATGTCTAAGCTATGCGAGGTCCATTCATAAAGACGCATTCTGTTGTTAGCTGCTGTCCAGTTGATTCCGTCCCACAGAGAGCCTCTGAAACACTCACTGTCTGATTCGGCACCTTCCTCACAATTGTTCCTGTGCTTGATTGAGCCCATGGTTACAAGCCACTGTGCCAATCCATTTTATTGAGAGCCTTCCTCTTTTCCACGGGCCTCTAGCTTACCAAGCAGGATGACCTTTCCCAGGGCCTGGGCTCTCCTGGTAACCTGTTCCTAGGTCTTTTCATGAAGTCTTGACATCCGGGCATCTGAAGAGCATTCTGATGTTCAGACAGGGCAAGATATGACAAAATAATAGTTTATAAATTATCAAGGGGTCATGAGGGAGAGGGTAGGTGGGAGGGAGGGGAAAAATAGGACCTTATGCAAAGGGCTTAAGTGGAGAGCAAATGCTTTCAAAATGATGAGGGCAAAGAATGAACAGATGTGCTTAACACAATTCATGTATGTATGCATTGTTATAGGAGTTGTATGAGCCCCTAATAAAATGTATATATTTTTTAAAAAAGAGAATTCTGGCTGGACTTCTTCCAAGACAGACGTCCGTTCTATTGGCTGTCCAGGGTACACTCAACACACTTTGTCAGCACCAAGCATATCAGTTCTTTTTGTCTCCATGATTCCATGTCTGACTTTACATGCATGTGAGGTGATTGAAAGTACCATGGCTTGTGTCCTGCGTACTTTAGTTCTCAAAGTAACTTCTCAGCTTTCCTGCACTCAAAAGAGCTCTTGTGCAAGCAAGAGCAAATCTTTCACAACTTCAGTCTTTCCTCTGTGTATCCTGCTGTTATCTGTTGGTCTGCTTGTGGGGATTTCGTTTTCTTTCTTTTTTTTTGAGTTGGTGTTCTTGACATTGAGTTGTAATCCATCTAAGGCTGCAATCCTTGACCTTCATCAGCAAGTGTTTCAAGTCCTTCCTCACTTTCATCAAGCATGGTTGTGTCCTCTGCGAAGATCAGGTGTACTGCAAGTTGTTAATAAGCCTTCCCCCAATGCTGGGGCCACATTTCCATCCATATCAAACCAGCCTCTCTGAGGAATTTGCTCAGTATGCAGATTGAGTGAGTATGGTGAGAGGATGCAACCCTGGACATGCAGCTTCCCTTACACCATGCAGTGTTCCCTTGTTCCGTTCCCACAACTGCCTCTTGGTCCATGCGTAAGTTCTGAATGAGCACAATGAAGAGTTCTGGAATTCCCATTCTTCTCAAGGCAATCCATGGTTTGGGAATATATACACAGTCCAATGCCTTGGCATAGTCAATACAACCCAAGTAAACATTTCTTTTGTTTTCAGCCAACATCCATCTGACATGAGCAATGATATCTCTTGTTCCATGTCCTCTTCTTAGTCCGGCCAGAACCTCTCGGTGCTCCCTGTGGATGCACTGCTACAACGTTTGCTGGATGATCTTCAGCACAATTTTACTTCCATGTGATATCAATGATATTGTTCTAAAATTTGAGCACTCTGTTGGGGCATCTCTCTTTGGAATGGGTACAACATGTTCTCTTACAGTCATTTGGCCAAGTAGCTGTCTTCGAATTTCCCTGGCATTGGCCAGTGAGTCCTTCCAGGGCTTGATCAGCTTGCTGAAACACATTTCAATTGATGTTCTCTGGATCCCTGGGGCCATGTTTTTGGCTAACACCTTGAGGAGAATTTGAACTTCTTCCTTCAGCACCATTGGTTTTTGTTCACGTGCTACCTCCTGAAATGGTGGAATGTCAGCTAGTTCTCTTTGGTATAGTGACTCTGTGTATTCTTTCCATGTTCTCTTGAACATTCAGTATTTTGCCCCTACAATCATACAGCATGTCAACTCAAGGCTTGATTTCTTCCTCAATTCTTTTGGTGTCAGATATGCTGAGCAGACTCTTCCTTTCTGCTTGTCTTACTCTCGGTCTGTACACACTCAATGTTTGACTTTGTCTCCTAGAGCTGACCTTTGAAATGTTCTGTTTGGCTCTTTGATTTCATCCTTTCATCCATTTGCCTTAACTACTCTATGATTGAGAGCAACTTTCAGAGTCTCTTCTGACATCCACTTTGATCTCTTCTTTCTGTCTCGTTATATCAATGGCCTTATGCTGTCTTCATGAAGTCCTCCCACAGCTCATCAGGTCTTCTGTCTTTAGTATTCAGTGCAGTAAATCTGCTCTTGAGATGTTCTCTCAATTCAAGTGTTCTAGACTCAAGGTCATATTTTGCCTCTTGTGCACTTGTTTTAATTTTCCCGAGCCTTGATCTGAGCTTACATATGAGCAATTGATGGTCTGTTCCACAGTCAGCCCCTTGTCTGGTTTTAGTACCTGATATTCAGCTTCTCCATCCTGACTTCCCACAGACGCAACCAGTTTGCTTTCTGTGTATTCCATCGGGGGAAGTTTATGTGTATAGTTGCCTTTTGCGTTGATGAAAGGGTATTTACTATGAACAAGTTGTTGGTCTGGCATCGCCAGCATGGTTTCTATTACCAAGACCATATTTCCCAACTACTGGTCTTTCCTCTGTTTCCAATGTTTGCATTCCATTGCACAATAATTATCAATGCATCTTGATTGCATGTTTAATATCAGACTGAAGACAGTAGAATTCTCTATTTCTTCATCACTAGTTTTTATGGTGGGCAGATAAATTTCTTTAGCTGTATTGATTCGATTTCCTTGAAGGCAGATAGATACAATCCTATCACAGATAGCACTAGAATTCACCACTGATTTTGCATTGTGTTTATTTTTTCAACGTTTTATTAGGGGCTCATACAACTCTTATCACCATCCATACATACATCAATTGTGTAAAGCACATCTGTACATTCAATGCCCTCATCATTTTCAAAGCATTTTCTCTCCACTGAAGCCCTTTGCATCAGGTCCTCTTTTTTCCCCTCCCTCCCCGCTTGCCGCTCCCCTCCCTCATGAGCCCTTGATAATTTATAAATTATTATTTTGTCATATCTTGCCCTGTCCAATGTCCCACTTCACCCCCTTTTCTGTTGTGTGTCTACCAGGGAGGAGGTCACGTGTAGATTTCTGTAATTGATTCTTTCCAACCCACTCTCCTTGTACCCTCCCAGTATCACCACTCACACCCCAGGTCCTGAACGTATCATAAGTCCTGGATTCTCTGTACCTCCAGCTCATTTTTGCACCAGTGTACCTCCTCTGCTTTATCCAGACTTGCAAGGTAGAATTCAGATCATGATAGGGGGGAGGGAGCATTTAGGAACTAGAGGAAAGCACACTGTCTGACTCACCTCCTCCCCTATACTCCTCTGCAAGGGTTCCCAGTGGCTGACAGATGGTCTTTGGGTCTCCACTCTGGGTCTCCACTTCCCCCTTCATTCATTATAGTAAGATTTTTTTGGATTGATGATTCCTTATACCTGATCCCTTTGACAATTCTGGTGGCACAGGCTGGTGTTCTTCTTCCATGTGGGCTTGGTTGCTTCTGAGCTAGATGGCCGCTTGTTTACCTTCAAACCTTTAAGACCCCAGACACTATCTCTTTTGATAGCCGGGCACCATCAACTTTCTTCACCACATTTGCTTATGCACCCGCTTTGTCTTCAGCAGTTGTGTCGAGAGGGTGAGCATCATAGAATGCCAATTTAATAGAAGAAAGTACTATTGCATTGAGGGAGTACTTAAGTGGAGACCCATTGTCCTTCCGCTACCGTAATACTAAACCTATAAATATAGGCACATAGATCTATTTCCCCATCCATATATATATATATATATATATATGCATATGTACATGTCCTTGTCTAGACCTCTATAAATGCCCTTTGCGTCCAATTCTTTCATCTATTTCATTTGATTTTCCTCCTGTCCCATTATCATGCTCTTAGTCGGTCACTCTTTATGGAGTAGAAATCCTCATCTTTCTCTCAGAGAGCGGAGGGACATTTACAACTGATGATCTTGCATTTAACAACTCAACACGTAAGCCCTCCATCCCTGGTGCTACCTAATCCAGCACCCATCTTGGGAAGGAGTTGTTCAAAGGGGCTAAGGCTTCATTTGAAGGAAGGTACAGATTCCAGGGTGCAGGTCGATGACAATTTCCCATCAGTTCACGGACCTCAGACTCATAGACCCCACACCCAAAGGCCCAGTCCGAGGAGTTCAGGCATCAGGACTGAGGTCCCAAGTGACAGGAATTCTGAGGGGAATGCAAAGATGAAGTGCACATCTATGAGTTATTCTTGGGGGCTTCTATCTCAAGGATTCCATTCATTTGGAAGGAAATTGAACAATCAGCTTGCCTGTTAGGCTGAGTTTGGCTGGGATAGGTCAGGCCTCACACCTTGATCAACGCTGGAAGCCCTGACAGAAAGCAGCAAGTTGAAGCCAAATGAACCCTAGGTCAAAACTCAGAGCTTAGAACCTGTCCACCCAGTTCCAACCTGCACCTGCTGCCTCATTACCTAGAAAGATGCTGCATGTATGTCTTGGTGCTGCAACAGTGACCACGTCTTGGGAGCAGAAGTAGGATAGCTAGGACACAGTTGTTGTGCTTGGCCTGCAAACACAAGGGCAGCAGCTCAAAGCCACCAGCCACCCCTAGGGAGAAAGAGTGGGACTTCCTACTCCCATAGACATGGATATTCTACCCTGTCCGGTGAGCCAAAATGGACTTATTAGAATAAGAGTTGGGGACATGACTGTGAAGGGGGTGCACGTTTCATGGGAGGTGTTGCACAGAAGCTGAGTTTGAGTTGAGGATCACACGTGGGTGAGACCAAACCTGGCTCTTAGTACCACGCCGTGGCTTTGAATTTGTGTAGCCAGGTCTCTAACTTCCTTCATCATTGCCTAAGGCACATCCAAACCCAAACCAAAGTCACTGTCATGGAGTCAATGGATACTCACGGTGACACTACAGGAGAGGGGAGAACTGCCCCCTGTGGGTTTCTGAGCATGTCCCTATTCACAGGACTACACCTTATTCAGCTGGCCATCGTATTTTGGCGAGATTTATCCAGTGGGCACAACTAAAAATCTGAGCATGTGCCAAGACCTGGAAGCCTTGAAGCTACCCCACGTCTTCTTACTGCCACTTTTGGAACCTCCATTTCCCCTTATGTAACTTGTGACTACCAAGTTTGCAGTTGATTTCATTTTATTGTGCAAGAGCATTAAAATGAAAGGCCTGGCAGAGCAAAGCCGCTGAGAGAGGTCAGAGGACAAACTTCCTTCCATTGTCCTCTACTCCTCTTCTTCTGTGACTGAGAGAATAGTGCTCCGCCCTCGGGACTGGATCATTCTAATTTAAGGCTATGCTGAAACGACTTCCTGCTCAGAAGGAAGGCTCACACCTGATTCAGGACAAAGTTAGAGCTTATGGATAAATAAACGATAAAGATGTTCCCAAAAGAGAATGAGGAGAATGTCCCCCTAGGAGGGATTTGGGTCGACAGTTCATTGGTGTGGAAAGTCTGTGATGGAAACCAGATGAACTCACAAGCAAAGTTTACCTGTGACTCATATGTAACTCAGGTGTAATCCCCAGTGCTTCTAGCTCATGTGTAACTCATAGCCCTCCTGGCTCATCTGTAATCCCTAGTCTTCCTGTACAAATCAATCTCTTTCTCCACTTTTTGGACTTTGGAACACTTAGTATTTTACCAGTTTGGCTGCTTCCAACCCAACAACAACAACAACAACAATTCTATTGTTTCTCGCTTTATAGGAATTCTACTGACATGCTACCCTTGGACATTACTTAACTGTGCATGCAACCTAGAGAACTGTGTAATCACACATGCACAACTCAACCATACCCTCACGCGTGTCTGCTGTGAGACGTGAGATGAGGTAAGCTCGTGTGGCAGGTCCTGTGAAGGAGCATCTGCATGTTTAGGTGAATTAGAACCGCGACCCAATACTGTTCGTTGCCAAGGGGTCTCTTCTGACCCATGGCAACCCCGTGCATATAGCACAGCAACCTAACTAAACAGAACACGGCCCCATTCTGAGCCATCCTCACCATAGCTCCTGGTGTTGCAGCCTCTGCGTCAATCCTCCGTGTCAAGGGCCTTCCTCTCTCTCGCCAGCCCTCTGCTTGACTAAGCATGATGTCCTTCTCTAGGGACTGGTCTCTCCTGACAGCATGTGCAAGGTCTGTGTGACATAGTCTCCCCAGATTTCTTCCAAGACCGATGGGTTTGTCATTTTAGTCATCCATGCACGTTCAATATTCTGCTCCAGCACCACTATGCAAATGCATCCTTTCTTCCTCCATTTCCTTTATTCAGGGACCCACTCTCACCTCCATCAGATGACATTGAAACACGATGGCTTGGGTCAGCCTCGCCTTAGTCTCCAAAGTAGCATCCTTGCTTGCCAAGACTCTAAAGAGATCTTGGGAAGCAGAGCTAGCCAGGGCAACACATCTTTGGATCTCTGATGACTACTTCCCTGAGCATTGATTATGATCCAGGCAAGACCAAATCGTCGACAACATCAATCATTTCTCCATTTTTCATGATGTGACCCGTTGGTCCAGTGGAGAGGATTTGGGTCTTCTTTACACGGAGTTGGGATCCATACTGACGACTGCAGTAATTGATCCTCATCAGCAAAGGCTTCAAGTCCTCCTCACTTTCAGCAGGCAAAGTTGTATCACTTGCATATTGCTGGTTATTAATAAGCCTTCCTCCCATCCTGATGCCACCTTCCTCTTCATGTAATCCAGCGTCTCTGATGATTTGCTCATAATACAGATTGAATAAGTACGGTGAGAAGATACAACCCTGACACACACTTTTCCTGATCTTTTAAAGCATTTTATTAGGGGCTCATACAACTCTCTTTTTAAAAATTATTTTATTGGGGGATCATACAATTTTAATCACTATCTATACATACATTTATTTTGTCAAGCGCATATGTATATATGTTGCCATCATCATTCTAAAAACATTTGCCTTCCACTTGAGCCCTTGGTATCAGCTCCTCATTTTCCCCCTACCTCCCCATTCCCCCCTACCTTATGAACGTAATTCATAAATTGTATTATTTTGTCATATGTTACTCAGTGTGACGTCTCCCCCTGCCCTCTTCTCTGTTGTCCATCCTCAGGGAGGAGGCTATACGTAGATTCTTGTAATCAGTTTCCCCTTTCTATCCCACATTTCCTCCACCCTCCAGGCATTGCCATTCTGACCACTGGTCCTGGAGGAGGCATCTGTCCTGGATTCCCTGTATTACCACTTGCTCTCTGTACCAATGTACATCCTGGTCTAGCCAGATTTGTAAGGTAGAATTGGCATCATGCTAGTGTGGGATTCGGGGCTGAAGAAGAATTTAAGGACTAAAGGAAAGTTATATGATTCCCCGTTGCTAGCCTACACCCTGACTGGCTCATCTCCTCCCCTAAACCCTTCAGTAAGGAGGTGTCTGGTTGGCTGCCGGTGGGCTTTGAGTCTCCACTCTGCACCTACACATTTACAATGATATCATTTTTTTCCCTTGATGCTTGATACCTGGTCCCTTCGAAAGCTCGTGGTCACACAGGGTGGTGTGTTTCATCCCTGTGGGCTTTGTTGCTTCTGAACTAGATGCCCACTTGTTTCTCTTTGAGCCTCCAAACCCCAGATGCTATATCTTTTGATAGCCGGGAACCATCAGCTTTCTTCACCACATTTGCTTAGGCACACATTTGTGTTCATTGATCAAATCAGGAAAGTGGGCACCCACTGATAAGATTTTTAGTTCTTTGATGTCTTAAGGGGCTCCTAAACTCTTATCACAATCCATACATACATCAATAGTGTAAAGCACATTTGTACATTCATTGCCCTCTTCATTCTCAAAACATTTGCTCTCCACCCACGCCATTGGGATCAGCTCCTCATTTTAATCCCTCCCTCCCATTTCTCCCCTCCCCCATGAACCCTTGCTAATTTACAAATTATTGTTTTGTCATATATTGCACTGTCTGAGGTCTACCTTCACCCACTTTTCTGTTGTCCATCCCCCAGCAGGGAGGTCATATTTAGATCCCTTTAATCGGTTCCCCCTTTCTAAACTACCCTCCCTCCACCCTCCCAGTATCGCCACTCACACCCCTGGTCCTGAAGCCATCATCTGACCTGGAATCCCAGTGTTTCCCGTTGCTGTCTGCATCTGTGTACATCCTCTGGCCTAGCCAGATTTGTAAGGTAGAATTGGGATCATGATCGTGGATGGGGAGGAAGCATTTAGGAACTAGAGGAAAGTTGCCTGTTTCATGGTTGCTACGTCGCACCCTGACTAGCTCATCTCCTCCCCAGTTCCTTCTGTAGGGGCATATCCGGAGGCCTACACTTACCCATGAATTTATTGATCCATCCATCTACTGTCTGTTCATCCACCTATTCATCCGTCCTTCCTTGTACCCACCCATGCATTTATCCTTGCGTCACTGTATCCATCCACCCGTCCCTCTGACATAGTTACCAGGCATGGCTTAGATGCTAGTCAACGAAGAAAACCATAGAGTTATGACAATGCCTTTTGTCAGCCTTCTGGACTGCACCATCTGGGTGCACAACATTAATAAGCCGCAGCACCCCAAATGCTGCGAGAGCCACAGGGTTCTTGCGTCCTGGTTGGAGGACCCCACCGGAGACTGTTCCTGAACATGAGGTTTAAGGGCAGGGAATAAGAGCGGGGAGAAGATTGGCACTGCTCCAGTAGGGGCGTGCCCACAGCACGTGGGGTGGCTCAGTGCCCACTGCCCACAGGACTCCAGGCTGGCTGGAGGTTATGAGAACATGCCCATGGTGGACATCCACATGAAGCCAGTGGGCAATGAGGACCAGTGGCTGCAGCTGCTGAAGACCTACGTGGGGCCCATGATGGAGACACTGTTCCCTGGCTCCCACACCAAGGTGGGTGGCCACGCCTGCTGTTGCCTGCCCCCTCCCCCTCCCACAGCCCTCACCCAGGGCTGGAAGTCCCTACCCACAACCTGTGTCAGTCCTGGATGCCAGGCCCCAGGAAAGAGACGCTGCAGGGTGCAGCCCTGGGGCTCAGTCTGGCTCAGCTCAGACGTGGGGCAGCCATGAGACCACTGTAGTGCAGGGGCCTGGGCACCTCCATCCAGGGTCCATGGATTTTCCAATCCCGATGCGTTTCTCTCCAGTCCCAACAGACCCGGGCAGTGTTGAACTTCGTGGTTCACTATCAGACAGATGAGCAACCCTCCCTGCAAGCCACACCACGACTCCTCCACCTTCACCCTCCATGTCGCCCTCAACCACAAGGACCTGGATTATGAGGTCAGCCCACTGCTGCCCTCCACACCTGTGGGCCTGCTGCAGTATCTCCCAGGGTTTCTACGTGGTGGGTCTCAATGCCTGGATCCCTCCTGGGGTGGCTGCCAGCAATTCCTCTGGGGTCTCCTGTTCTCCCTTCCCCTTTTGCCCCTGGTCCCGTGCCTGGTGCCCCCAGTGTATTCTTGGCCCCCTCCTGCTTACCTTCCATATCTTTCTTCCTCTCCCCAAAGGCAGATGGCTGCTACTTCCTGCACTGTGACTGTGTGGTCGCTTCTCCTCGGAAAGGCTGGGGGCTCCTGCACCCTGGCCACCTCACCCTCTACCATGTGGACCTGCCAGTACTCAGGGGACTCACTACATCCTTGTGTGCTTTGTGAACTCTTGACAACCAACCATTTTGCCAAACGTTCCTCACCAGTGTGTCTCCCAGGGGGTTGGGGGGTTAGATGGAGGGGGTTACCTGCGTGTGGCCCCTTCTGTCTTGGAGAGAGGTTCTGGCCACGATTCCTGTGTTCTGTGTGCCTGGAACTGAATATGTTCCTGGTCTTCCAATAAACGGCCTCTCTGGGAGCTTCTGTAGCATCCTAACCTCCCCTTAGCTCCCCGGAGCTCCTGGAAAAGAGGTTCTGGGGGCCTCCAGGGGGTATAAATTATCACTGTTTCTCAGCCTCCTTCCCTCCCCTGTAAAGGAGGATGCAGAGCTCTCCGGTCCATCCCAGTCCTTCCGTCAACCAATTGTCCCCACACCCAGAGGAGAGGGGAGACCGAGCTTCTCCATAAAGAAAGGGTGAGACATGGGGAAGAGGAGGAGCAGGAGGCTCCATCTGTGTGAGAACCTGGAAGTTTCCATTGGTCTCCTTTCCTTTCTCCCCTGTATCATCTTAAGGAGCCTGGAGTTGCTATGGGTTAAGTGTTGGACTGCTGACCAGTAGGTGAGCTGTTCAAGCCCACCAATGGCTTCGAAGGGAAAAGATGAGAATTTCTGCTTCCATAAATATCGACAATCTCAGAAGCCCTGGAGAGAAGTGTTACTCCGATACATGAGATCACCGTGAGTCAGAAAAAGCCCAGGTGGCCAAGTGGATTACGCATTGAGGTCAATTCGAAAGCAGGAGCCAGTTCCGGGGGAATGAAGAGCGTTCTCCTCCCATAAAAATTCAGTCTTGGAAATCCAAAGGGGCGGTTCTATCCTGTTCTACACAGACATTAGGAATCAAATTGAACTTGACAGCCAAACATTGGGTTTTAGTTGGGTTCTGTTATTGTCTGAGCTGGGGAATGTGTTGGAAGAAGGACCAGACCAGAGGACATTCAACTCGGTTCTCAGCCAAGAGCGTCCTCACCCAGGCTCCAAGCTCTTCTCCATGGTTCTCTAATCAATTGACGCCATCTTCCCCCTTCAGGAAGGCTGGGGCCGACTAGATCCATAGCTAGCCTTGGGGACAGGACGTCCTCCTGTCTCACAAGATGTGCTCTAAAGATGGAAGACAGGAAGGAGAGAGACTTACCTGTGGTCTCTGCATGTGCCCATGGCAAAACATGCATGAAGTTTACCACTTTGGGGGTGTCAAAATCCCAGTCATTGCATCTATCCGGAATATTGGGTCCCTACCACTATTGATTTCCAGAATATTTTCATCATTCAAAGTTGATATTTTGTGTCTTTTAAACAATAACTCTAGACTCTCTCCCCATCTATCTCTATTCACCACAAAACTATTTTTATTTATGAATAAATGTTCCTGAGTACCATTTGTGGTGGTGTGAGCCTGCCTACACAAGATCAGTGGTTCAAACCCATCAGCTACTTTTGTGGAAGAAAGATGGAGCTGTTGGCTCTAGAGATTTTCACTATCAAAATTTTTTCAGTATATATATAAATATATATATATATATATATCTAAATCATTTGATAGGGGACTCATTCAACTCCTCACAACCCATACATCGATCCATACACTCATTGTGTCAAGCACATTTGTACATTTGTTGCCATTATCATTCTCAAAACATTTGCTTTCTACTTGAGCTCTTGGTATTAGCTCTTCATTTTGCCCTCCCTCACGAACCCTTAATAATTTAGAAATTATTTTTTCCAGTATCAAATTAAAAAATATTACCATCTCACAAGCCCTGTAGGGAGCTGATTTCATTCAAACAGCTGGATGGCAGTAGTATGCGTGATGGGGAGGAGGCAGGGGCGCTGGCCGTTTTGAATGTGCTTTTTACACATCGGACTGCTAACCTCAAGGGCAGAAGTTCAAACCCATGAGCGTGTCTTTGGAAGAAAGCTGAGGCTGTAAGTGCCCACAAAGATTTATTCTGGGAGACCAGCAGGGGCAATGCTATTCTGTCCTCCAGGGTCACTATGAGCAAATGTGATGGCTGTGAGTTTGGGTGTATTCTAGATAGCTAACGTCCAATGAATCAGACAATATTGGAACTGTCATGTTTGGCTTGTTCCATTCAGAACAAAGTTTTAGGTGCATCTATGTGATGCCATGTCTCAGGAATTCATTTCTTTGTCGGGGTATAAAGTATGAGTGTAGGAGCATTGGAAGTCCTGAAAAATGAAATTGGACACATAAACATAGATATCCTAGGCATTGGTGAGCTGAAATGGACTGACATGGGATGTTTTAAATCAATAAATCCTATGGTGTACCTTGCTGAGAGGGATACAATCCAGAGGAATGGTGTGACATTCATTGTCAAAAGGCACATGGCAAAATCAGTCATGAATTCAGTGCTCTCTGTGATATGATTGTATCTATCTGCCTTCAAAGAAATCTAATCATTATAGCTATTGAAATTTATCTACCCACCACAAAAGCTAATGATGCAGAAATAAAAGGATTCTACTGTCTTCAGTCTGAAATTAAACATGCAATCAAGATGCATTGATAATTATTGTGGAATGGAATGCAAACATTGGAAACAGAGGAAAGACCAGTAGTTGGAAAATATGGACTTGGTAGTAGAAACTCGTTGGCGATGCCAGACCAACAACTTGTTCATGGTAAATACCTTTTACAACAACACAACAGGCAACTATACACGTGAACTTCTCCAGATGGAATACACAGAACCCAAACTGATAACGTCTTTGGAAAGTGAGAATGGAGAAGCTCATTATCAGTAACTAAAAGCAGACAAGTGGCTGACTGTGGAACAGACCATCAATCGCTCATATGTAAGCTCAGGTCAAGGCTCAGGAAAATTTCAACAAGTCCATAAGAGCCAAAATATGACCTTGAGTCTAGACCACTGAATTGAGAGAACATCTCAAGAGCAGATTTACTGCATTGAATCCTAAAGACAGAAGACCCGATGAGCTGTGGGAGGACTTCATGAAGAAAGTATAAGTCCATTGAAATAACAAGACAGAAAGAAAAATCAAAGTGGATGTCAGAAGAGACTCTGAAACTTGCTCTCAATCACAGGTAAGTTAAGGCAAATGGATGAAAGGATGAAGTCAAAGAGCCAAACAGAAAATTTCAAAGGTCAGCTCTAGGCGACAAAGTCAAACATTGAGTGTGCACAGACCGAGAGTAAGACAAGCAGAAAGGAAGAACCTGCTCAGCATATCTGACACCAAAAGAATTGAGGAAGAAATCCAAGCCTTGAGTTGACATGTTGTGTGATTGTAGGGGCAAACAAATGAACGATGCAGAGAAAAGGGAACGCATACACAGTCACTATACTGAAGAGAACTAGCTGACATTCCACCATTTTCGGAGGTAGCACATGAGCAAACACCAATGTGCTGAAGGAAGCAGTTCAAGCTGCCCTCAAGGTGTAGGAGGAGAAGGGCAATGTGTCACAATCCTGGGACTGGAAAAAAGACCGGCTCCCACGGGGTGTGTTCCCCATCAATCCTCAGCCTTTCTCTGCAAGCCTTCCATTCTGGGGTATCATACAAGGCCGACCTGCTGCCTGGTAAGTAAACTTTCTGCAGTCCCTCCAGCTTCAGGGCCCACCCACTGACTGAGGGGTCTCAGCTGTTCTCATTGCAACAAAGGGACTGGCCATTCACAGGAGACCCTACCCAGGGAAGTCGGTTTCCGGACTGCTGGCTGCCAGCCCTAATCCTCACAGAGGCCCACAGTCCTGACCTCCACAGAGTTGGAGTGACCCCATTCCTGACCCCGAGACCGTACCCCCTGACCATTTCCCTTATACCTTGTGAACTCAGTTAATCATTACCCCTTACATGCTGGGCTGATGACGGTGTAGTGGGTGGGTCAGTCAAGGGGGCAAAAACTAGGGGCTGCACCAGGGGTCAAGACCAGGCTATTGAGCCCAAAGGCTCGAATGTGTAAGAGGTATGGGCGGTACTTCAGTCTGGCTCCCTCTACAGTCAGGGGCCTCCTCCAGCCTCTTAAGTGGGGGCCACTAAGTGGCCACTGTCCTGCCAGAGTCTTCCCCTTCTTTTAGGTCAGCAATTCCATGCAGCCTAGGGCACCCAAACACCTGGCAATCTGCTTCCCCCCCCCCCTCCAGGCAAACAGTGTAGGGTCCTTAAGGCACTTGCAGGAGTCTAGGGGTGTAGGTGGGCTGGAAGAGTCTGACATAGGAGTAGGAACGGTGCAGTCTGACATAGGAGTAGGACTGGTGGAGTCTGACATAGGAGCAAGACCCGTGGAAAGCTGCCACTCTCGCGGCCCCCAGCCAGGTGTGCGTAGACAGGCTCCTGGTACTGCTAGGCCAGGCCTGAGTCCCTGCCGCCTTCTACCTGGCCTGGCTCCATGAAGACTGAGACATGCAGAGAGTGGGGGCACAGCTCCTCCCTCTGCCTGGGTCAGCAACTGGGAGGTGTGTCGGCATTTCCAGGACTGCTTCGCTATCTCTGTGAGGGCATGGGGAGAGGGGAGTGGGGGCTCTGAGAAAACTCTTGGAAAGATTATATCGCTCAAATCTAATCTCATTGCCCATGGGGCATTGGCCTTCTACCAGGGACGGATTCTCCAATAAGCAAGGTAAGCAGCTGCTCAGGTCATCCACAAAAGAGGGCACCCTTTCCAAAGCAAGCACTAAGCACGGTGTAACCCAGTCCATCTCTTTCCATGCTTGTTCACAAAAACAAAGAAACAAAAGTAAAGGAGGGAAAACACTGCCCTCCAGTGGGCTTCAAATCATAGCTACCATGTGAGTCATTCTCCCTTGGAGAAGGATGGGTGGGTTGGAACTGCTTGAGGTTGGACGTCCAGCATTACCCACCAGCTCCACCAGGGGCTTATCACACCAAACCCAGTCTCATCTGGTCCATTCCATTCACAGTGACTCTATGGGGTGGTTCCGTGGCTGTAAATCATGACAGAAGCAGACATCCTCATTTTTCTCCAGCAGAGCTGCTGGTGGGCTTGAACCGCCCGCGTTACCCGTCATTCATGCAACACTCACATGACAGCACCACCCCAAAACAACACTCACTGCAATGGAGTCAAGGCAAATTCACAGCAACCTCTTGTGGGTTTCTGAGACTGTAAGTGTTGATGAGAGTAGAGAGCCCAGTCTTTCTCCCACAGAGACGCTGGTGGTTTTGAACTGCCAACCATGTAGCAGATCGCAGCCAAACACAACATGTCACCACTGCACCTCAGGGCTCCCAGGCTGCTGACCGCTCTTTATCTCATAGATTTGATTCTTAATGTTATGGTCGTGATCAATTTTTAGATAATTTATTTACCATTTTTTAATAGAAAGAGTGAAGACATTCTTTTATCTTATTTTGGAAACAAGTTTGTGTGTCACAAAGACTGTAAGCCAGTTTCCATTTTACTTTTGACCACTCAGACCATGGTGGAGATCTGATGGGTAAGAAAGCTGGAATTGTTCAGGCTGTGAACCTTCAGAGAAAGCATCTTGAACTGAAACCAATCTCACTGCTATCGAGTTGATGCCAACCCTTTATGGGAGTCGAGTCTTTCGCCGGCACAGCTGCTGGTGGTTTCAAACTGCAGACCATGAGGATCGCAGCCCAATGGATCACCATTGCCATCTCGTTGACCCTGCCCCTCTGGGACTGGGTAGCACTGCCCCTGTGGATTTCCTCTTCTGTAACTCTGTACGAGCGTAGAAAGCTCCATCTTTCTTCCTTGGAGCGGCTTGTGTTTGGAAATGCTGTGCTTGTGGAGTGCGTCAGGCTAACGGTCTCATAGAAAAAGAAATTACCTACTAGACACTCATCTGTAATTCCCAGGGCCCGTTGGAAGGCGTATATTCTTGTATGCCGCCAACTCGAGAAAACCCCAAACTCACTGACATCAAGTCGATGTGACTCATAGCGACCTGATAGCACAGGGTAGAACTCCCCCCGTGGGGTTCAGAGACCATATATCTCTACTGGAGTAGAGAGCCTGGCCATTCTCTCAAGGAGCGAGTGGTGGCTTCAAACTGCTGACTTTGCAGTTAGCAGGCCGAGGGCAACCCACTGCCCCACCAGGGTTCCCTATATCCAGCTAGACACTCTCTAAAGCGCGTGGCCTGTGGGAAGTGTGGGCAGAGAAAGGAGCCTTGTGAGCGGTCAGAGTCCTCACCGGCCTTCTGCTGGCCCTGCCTCAGGTTCCCCCAGCTTCTCAAGAACACAGAGCTAGATCCTTCTCGACACCACCTCTTCTTCGGTTTCCACCCTCCAGGCATCCTGGTGCTCAGGGCCATCGATAACTTCTGCATGGAGGCCATGCTCATGCTGCCCTGTTGGTTCCACCTTCCCATCTTCTGGGACGACTGGTGAAGTGGTTGTGGGGTGGGCGTGGGGAGAGCTGGTTATCAGACACCTGGCCTTCCTCCAATGGAGATGGATGTAGGGGGATTGTCTTGGTCCCCCCAAATTGCCAGTGATGCACGCTTGCCCCTTCTAGACCCAGGAGTCAAGTTTCCCAGCCCCGCATCCCTATCCCTCTCCACGTTTAGCCTCCTCTGACCTGGCCAGTGCCTCCTACTTGCCCTCTAGGCCTGGAGGTAGCCAGGTGGCCTTTCCTGGACCTGGGAGTGTCCTCAGAGGCGCTGCAGGCAAAACCCGGAGCACAGACAATCCACACCAATGAACTGTCGACCCAAATACCTCCTAGGGGAACATTCTCATCATTTCCTTTGGGAACATCTTTATGGTTGATTTATCCATAAGCTCTACCCTGGTCGTGCATCAGGTGTGAGCCTTCCTCCTGAGAAAGAAGTCGTGTCAGCATAGCCTTAAATTGGAATGATTCAGCCCCAAGTGCGGTGCACTATTCTCAGTCACAGAAGGAGAGGAGTAGAGGACAATCGAAGGACGTTGCCTTCCGACCTCTCTCAGTGGCTTCGCTCTGCCAGGACTTTCATTTCACTGCTCTTGCACAATAAAATGAAATCAACTGAAAACTCGGAAGTCACAGGTTATAAATGGAGGTTCTGAAAGTGGGAATGAGAGGACGTGGGGTAGCTTCAAGACTTCCAGGTATTGGCACATGCGCAGCCTCTGAGAGGAATCTCGCCATGAGACCATCTGGAAGAGTTCCAGTCCTGTGAACAGTGACACTCTCAGAAACTCACAAGGGGCAATTCTTCCCTGTCTTGTAGCATCACCGCGAGTGGCCATCAACTCAACAGCAGTGACTTTGGTTTGGGTTTTGATGTGTTTAGAGCAAGGATAAAGGAAGTTAGAGACCTGTCTACATGAATTCACAGCCACTGCATGGGGCTTTGAGCCAGGCTTGGTGTCAGCCATGTTTGATCCTCAGCTCAAACTCAGCTTCAGTGCCACGCCTCCCTTGAAACATGCACCCCTTCACAGCCATGGCACCAAGTTCTATTCTAATAGGTCCCCTTTGGCTCACAGGACAGAGTAGACTGTCCATGTCTATGAGCGGAGGAAGTCCCATCTTTCTCCCTTGGGGTGGCTGGTGGATTTGAGCTGCTGCCCTTGTGTTTGTAGGGCAAGGCACAACAACTGTGTCCTAGCTGTCCTAATTCTGCTCCCAAGACATGGTCACTGTCACAGCACCAAGACATCCGTGCAGTGAGGGGACCAGTCCTGCCGTGTGACGTCGAAGACAGAGTCGAACGATGCCTGGCCCTGGCAAGCCATCAGAGAGGTAAATCCTACAGTCTGGTGGTCAGAACTGATTCATATAGAAGGAACAGTATTAATAATAATTATCATTATTATTGCTTTCCCAGTCATCATCCGCGGAATTTTCCAGTCATTAAGAATACTCCAGATTGAGTTCGCAGCCATAAAATAAAAAAATAAAAAAGGGCAAGATGAGGGGACCAGTCCTGCCATGTGACATCGAAGACAGAGTCGAACGACGGCTGGCCCAAACCCGCTGTTGATATGTATTTGGACTTGTTTGATTGGCCTTGCCATAATTATTTGGAGTGCTTTTGTGCAAGATTCTAAAAAAGTTTATCACCTAGTTTTTCCCTTTCCTTATCTTGGTTACTGCATAGGGGGCAGAATACGGCATCCCCCTCCAGGAAATAACCCAAAGAGAAACAGAGTTCCTGGCCCTGCTTTACCTTATACGAGGGCTTACAATGAAAATGGCATAAGAATAGTTAACAAAGAAGGTGTACAAGTTCCTTTTAGTAGTTGAAGTTTTATGGAATGGTTAGCAAGAAGAGGGCCTCCGTGATGTTTGAAGTCCACTGAAGCAAAGCTACCCATTGTGAGGCAACTCATACCATGGTACAGAAAGACTTTTAGGAGTTTAATTTATGATAACTTAGTGGAAAACTAAGAATAAGAAATGAAAGCCTTAGAGAAACAGCCTAAGAAAGATCAGCCAAAGCTTGTCAAGTAATTTTTGATAATGAAATGTATTAATGCTTTATTGATTTCATAGTTAGAACAATGCACCCTAGTTGGATGAAGTGTGCTCAGTTATTGTTAGAAGGTTTATGTCTATCACCCTTGTAGTTGAGAAAGTTTTAGTTTCAAGATGTACTAATTTTTAACCAAGAATCATGATGTGATTGATGTAACTAGTTACAGTCTTGTGGCCTGAGAATTTCCTATTGTATGATCTCAGACCATAAGCCTTAAGCCAAGAAAAAGAATATATAAGTTGAAGCTTTGCATGAATCAAATCGGAACAGTCACCTCAACCTTTGAGTTGTGTGATTTCTGTCTCCCACGCGTCGAAGCCGTACCCACCTAGCGGGGGACCCGAACCCGCTACGGCTGGACCGCGGCAACACAGCAATTTTTAGGTGATGAGGCAGCAGGTGCAGGTTGGAACTGGTGGACAGGTTCTAAGCTCTGAGTTATCACCTAGGGTTCATTAAGCTTCATCTTGATGCTTTCTGTCAGGGCTTCCAGTGTTGATCAAGGTCTGAGGCTTGACCCATCCCAGGCAAGCTCAGCCAAAGAGGGAAGCTGATTGTTAAAATTCCTCCCAAGTGACTGGAATCCTTGTGATAGAAGCCGCCAGCAATGGCTCATTGATGTTCACTTCATCCTTGTGTTCCCCCTAAGAAGACTTCTCACCTGGGACCTCAGTCCTGCTGGCTGAACTCCTCGGACTGGGCCTTGTGGTGTGGCATCTATGGGTCTATGGTCTGTGAACTTGTGGGCGATTATCTGTCACCCACCTGCATCCTGGACTCTCCACCTTCCTTGATGTGAAGCCTTAGCCCCTTTGAACAACTCCTGCCCAGGATGGGTGCTGGATTAGGGAGCACCAGGGACCGAGGGGTTATGTGTTGGGTTGTGAACTAAAAGATCAGCAGTTCAAACCACACTCTGCTCCGTGGGAGAAAGATGAGGATTTCCACTCCATTAAGAGTGACCGTCTAGGAAATCCATCCCATCCTAGAGGGTCACATAGAATGAGGACAGCAAGTTTGGAGTTGGAGTTTGGAGAAAACCAAGTCCCAGTGTGAAATGTGTTCCAATGACCTTTAACCTCAACTGGGCAAGGGAAGAGAGGGTGCTTGAGAAGGTTCAGGAAGCAACAGGTTTTCTCAATCATGGCTGTCTTCCTGGAGAGAGTGCCACTGTCCGAAGAAGACTGACTGGTGAGGGTGGAGTTATGCGGCGTGGCGGGGGCACCTACCTTTGATCTGTCACAGCCATAGGGAGGGTGTCAGTTAGATGGATGACAAAGGGACACATTATGCTTGTTCAAGGGACATCATGGTTAGTCCCTTCTGCCCCTGGAGAGTCCTTCTCCAGTAGGACAAGAACACCCTCAAAGATATTTCAAATTTCTCCCAGAGGCAGAAGGCTGACTTTGACACGTGTGGGGGTCTCGTCCAGCGATACCCTCACACGGTGACCCGCGGGGACGACGAACCTGGATGGAAGAAAGACACAGAGACGTGGAGCAAGACAAAACGCTAATCAAGCTCGTTTTTTTCTTTTGGTTAAAACTCGGGGTTTATATCTACAATAAAAAGGAACTGGGTGGTGTATATTCTAATAAGGCATACTGCATAGCATCCAATACAATATGTGTATTACAATGAAGCATAACAACGTTAGCCAATCAGCTGCAGGTAGGAAGTGGGAGGCACATATTCTAATGAAGCATACTGTGTAACAACCAATCGGCAACATGTTCCTAATAAGGTAAAAAGGACGCCAAACAGCTCTCAAAGACGTCCTTGGTGACGTCCACATGCAAATTAAGGCTTACCAGATGAACCACCAATTTCGTTATGTTCTTAATATGGTATGTCTGTAGTCCAATGGGTGTTCAGTATTTTAACCAATAGCAAGGAAGGTCGACTCTTGCAACTGCCCTTGCTGCAGAGCAAGTAGCTTGGAGCACCGGGGACGTGGTTAGACAGGAAACAAAGTAGCCAAATTTCGGCTACGTGGCTGAAACTAGGACTTTAATGGCTATCAGCTCCCAACAGACATGCCTGCCCCTTTCAGGTTTGTGCTGTGGGGGTCTCAGTCCATGCCAGTGTTTGCATAGGAGGCCAGTGCTCCCTCTCCTATCTTACCCTATCAGCACAGAACAGATCTAGCCTCTTTTCGGATAGACTTGCCCCATGGCCTCTCAGGTACTGGGAGCACTGTAACATAGGTCTGCTTCAACTAACTCAATTTTTTTTCCAGCCAGACTCTCCTGCCTTCTCAAATATTCCTCTCTTGATTCCAGCCCTATGCCACTGCCTCCCCCCAATATGACACACTGGTTTTAGGGTTCAAAAGTGGTTGGATGGGAAACATAGTGCTCCACTCTCTATGCCATCCCGCCACCCACAAAGGGCCAATTCATCACCTCCCTTTCCTCTGGCGAGATGCACCCCACCCACCCCTCACAGGATCAGCAGACAGACTGAAAGCTCAGAGGAATGAAGTTCTAGCAGGTTGTGGCCCCTCCGTTGCCCCACACCTCTTGCCTCCAGTCCTTACCTGTATCAGCTCCTTCTGCCCCCACAGAACACAAGATAAAACCCCAAGAAAAACCTGGGTGATGCTTATATCAGGGTCAACTTGAGCCCATAAATACCATAACTACCCTGTGCGTCTCTGTCTGCATAGTATCTGGTCTCTTCTAATCTAACAAGGGACAAGGAACATCAAATTCAACAGTCCAAGGCTGGTATTTATAAGGTGAAAGTCAGACCAGATGTGCCTCCACCCTCTGATCTTTTCATCAATTCTGACACCAAATGGTCCCACAGCACTGGCTGCTTCTCTGCTGAGTTTGACAATTCTTTGCAATGACGACACAGAGCTCAAGGACAATAATCATGACTATGGAGTTTATTATGGAAGTAATAGGTTAGCAATCAGAATTAGGAAATACTCAGGATTCGGTTTTCAGGATAGCCTCTTCTGTGCCAGGCCCTAAATCAAGCTTATCTTTGGCCTTCTGCCTATTACCTGTTGGCTGCTTATGTCTCTTGGGATGGCCTTACCTCTTCCCTGCATCAGTAAGTGTTACAAAGTTCTTGAGCAATGCTGATACGTGCCTGGAGCCACCCCACGGACTGCAGGGAAGCCTCAGTCAGAAGGCACTCCTTCTCTAAGCCCATGGGTAGACTAGCCTAGTTCTGTCACATGGCCAGAGACATGTCACTCTGTTAGCAAGCCTCCTAACCAAAGGGACTCCATGTTCTTGCTTTGTGAGCTGAGAAGTGCAGCACACACTCCTGTCAGCCTCTCAGTTCTCCTGCTTCTGCTGCTGTTTATTGATGACCATTTCTCACTCTCTCCAGTGTTGTACCTCTCAGTCTCCTGGGTCTAGGAGGGACCCAGTGCAGGGACGCCAGTTCCAAAACACTGTTTCTCATTTCTATGTTCTTTGTGCTAATAATGTGTCTCCTTTCTTCTACCCCATAATGGCTCCTTTTTAAACACAGCAGGATGGCAAAACTGACCTGTCTTCCTTTTAGGTTTCAATAGTTCTCAGTGGCATGGTTGACCTCCTCAAATGTGTTATGAACCTTATGTACATTATTAGCAAACTACCCAATCCCTTTGGTGGGCCACAAGCACCTCCTCTGAACAGTCCCACTCACTCATTGGGTGGAAGTTGGAAAGATTATAGCCAGAGAAGGCATATGCAATAATTCACTGTCTTCAGTACTTTCCCAAGGGGCCAAAGCAGACCAGACACATACATGTTCAAAGCAACGAGGAGTCTCTCACCACAATACACAATAGAGTTTGGAAATTAAGGAGAGGGGCTGCTTTACTTTTCTCTTTTCTCCTCCTTCTCCTTCTTCTTCTTCCTTTTCACACTTTGAAAGTGCTATGAGCCCATCCCCAAAGGGAAAGGCTCACCTTGGCTTCATTGACAAAGTCTTCAATACTCCAAGAGCCTGTTGGAGAATGTATGCATACCCCACTGAGAAATTCAAAGGTGAGATTGTGGCTGGCTGGGTGCTGTGAGGCGGGAAAGAGGAAGAACAGTGGTTACCCAGGGAATGCAGGCCAAGGCTGCCCTGGCATTGAACTGGGAGTCCCACAGAGAAAGCCTGGGTGGAGCAGGGGCAGAAACTAGAACCAGAGGTTAAGGAAGCAGCAGCACAGGAATTGTCAAAAAATCCTTCCAGAACAAGCTCTGAAGGCTTCAGGAATGGGGACATCAGGGAAAGGAATCCACTGTAGCCAGGATTTTTTGTGACAGGCCAGCCTAGGTGAGAACTTCGCCGGCATTCCCTAAAGCCCTATACTCCAGTCCCAAGGCACTGTGTACCAGCAGCGACAGGAGAGGCCAGCAAAGAGGTCAAGCCTGTTCTTCTCTACACCCCCCTCCCCCAAACTCCATGCCTGGACCAACAGGCACCTGCTGGCAACCATACATTGTTCTTACTGTGTCTCTGAGTTGATTCCATTCCTCAGCCACCTTGTGTGACAGAGAGGATCTTCCCCCTTGGGGGGTCCATAGGCTGCACTCTTTACAGAAGTAGCTTGCCAAACCTATCTGCCTCAGATATGCTGGGTACATTGAACCCCAGACGTTTCCTTAGCAACTAAGCACTTAACCACAGCATCACCAGGGCCCCTTAGCCTATTCTAGCGAGGAGGGGCAAACGCTCTCCTTGGATGAAGAGGGAGTGCTGACTAATGCAAGGACTAAGCACTTCTCTGTACCAACTGGAAGTGAACACAGAACTTCTCGCCTGTGAATGATCCCGGTAAGTCATGGGAATGCCTGGATTTTCATGGAGGAACAAGGGGAAATTCTTCCACGGGATGTATTTTATACACTTGTAGTTGCACTCATTGCATTTTGATGAATGGTTCTTATTTCAGTCTCGGATACAGACCTAAAGCCTGCAGTAAATATGACTGTGGAGCAAGCATTATTTAATGTGGCTCATCTACACAGTCTCTGAAACACCCACCAAACATCTTTTGTTAATGCATAGGTTCTCAACGTGTGAGTCTCAACCCCTTTGGGAGCCAAACAACCCTTTCACAGCAGTGCTCCGATACATCACAGTAGCAAAATGACAATTTTGAAGTAGCAATGAAAATAATTATTATATTGCCAGCCGCGGGTGGTCACCACCACATGAGGAGTGGCATGAAAGGGTCACGGCTTGAGGAAGGTGGCGAACCACTGTATAATCAGTCTGTCATCTGAGGAGGTGGGGGGTGATACTGATAGGATTGGGTCTAGAGCGCTGGTTAACAGGATGCGTTGTGATTGCCAGGCTGTGGGGCATAAACTAAGCAACCTCAATACCAGGAACAAGGGTATCTCATTCCCAGCAAGATAGAAAATCCGGCGGGAGGACTGGAGGGAGCATCCAAATGGATTGTGAGTGCACAATTCATCTTAAAGGTGGAGTAACCATAGGGGGTGGGGTCAGAGTGGTGATGGGGTGCTCTAAAATGGATGTGGCAATGATTGTACAATGCTCCTTGATATGAATGAACTATTGGACAATTGAATTATACGACATGTAAAAGACGTGAAAACAAAACTGTTGGAAGAAAACAAAGAAAAGAAAGAAGCTCGCCGTGTCTTGAATCTTCATCCAGGAGATATCAGTGACAGAGGACACAGCAGCCTTTACAGCAGAACCAGGATCCAGAGCAAACCACAGAGCCATGGAATTCCCAAATCGTGGAGCAAGTAAAACTGAATGCTTCCGGGCCTGGGGTTGGTTTGTGTAGGGTGGGGGAGGGACTCTGAGCACTGAATTCGGAGAGCTGGCCTTGCTGCCCTAAGACCTAGAGCTGAGTGCCTTCAGGTGCAGGATTGCAGTGGAGTGGCATGCCCTTTGGCCATTCATTGGCAGCCCCAAAAGAACTTTGTCACATTGCTGGAGCAGGGCAGAGGCTGAGCCAAGAGGCAAAAGGCCAGAGAGAGGCCTGCCTAAGGGGGTGTGGTGAAGAAGAAACCAGTCCTGACTGAACAATCGTATCCTGAGCACATTTCACCTGAATTGTAACCTAGTGACTTCTCTAATAAACCTCATAATCGGGGGCATTGTCAGTGAATCTGAGTGGCCCTTGTCAGGAATTAAGGAACACAGCAGAAAGCTTGTGCTCGGGAAAGGAGAGCATCATGGGAGACAGAACAATGTCTTTACAAGATCAAAGGCACTTCAGGGAAATGGGAGACAGGCCTCCAAATGGGAGCAAAAGCACCAGGTCTACAAATGGGTGCACTCACTATAGCAGCCAAGCTTTTGAGACAAAAAGGGTCAGTGTTTGCCCAGAGGTGAAGCTCAGAAGACAAGAAAGACAGAAGCAGGGAAACAGTAAACCCAGGGCGGAAGTGGAAAGAGTGCTGCTGCCTTGTGGGTTTACAATCAATGTCACAAAGCAAAAGGCACGTGAATTGTTGAATGGAAAACTAATGGATTCTGTCCGTTCACCCAAAGCATGCACACATGCTTCCCCCCACATCCACCTAACTCTCTTACACATACACACACACACGAACACACACACACACACACACACACGCTCAGAGTATCAGGTATTTTGTAAGGTGTACTGAGTTTCTGCAAATGATGAGAAAAAATGGGACTGGATAATGGTGAGAGTAACTGAGGTCACTGGATGATACACGTAACAAACGGCTGAAATGACACACGTTGTACTGTGCAAAGTACAGTCAGGGGTCGTGGTGGTGGGACCACCACAGAAGGATCTGTAAACCACAGGCTGGGTAGACTGTGTCCCTCCAAACACATGTGGACAGACTTGTGCCAACCTCCCAACTTAATAATCATTCTGTTTCCACAACCAAACCCCAAAGCACGCCCTCTGCCTTCAAGTGGCTTCTCACTCACAGAGAGCCTGCAGGACAGAGTAGAGCTACTACATGGTGTTACGGAGACAGTCAGTCTCTCCAGCAGTGTACAGGCTCCTCTTTCTCCTGCTGGGTGGTGGGTGGTTTCAAACTGCTGACCCTGTGGTTAGCAGCCCCACACATGACCATTACACCTCAAAGGCTCTCTCTGCGTGGCTGTTGGTGCACCATCCCCACCAGGGCTCCTCTGCTTGAGCTCATGGCTGCAGCCACTGTGTCCATGTACCTCCTTGAGGGCCTTCCTCTTTGTCACTGCCCATCTAATTGACTGAATGGGAGGTCCTTCTTCAGGGGCTGGTCTTTCCTGACAATGTTTCCAAAGGATGGGACCCAGTAGGCTCCCCCAAAGCGAGCAGGTTTCAGCGGAGCTTCCAGACTAAGAACAGACAGTGAAGAAGGAATTGGCTCCTCACTTTAGAAGAAAGAGCTGCTGGAAACCTTGTGCATTTGGAGCTCCTCCTAGTCCCCAGGGTCTGGAATGGGCTCAAAGGCCAGCTATGAAGCTCACCTGCCTTTTCTACCAGTGGGATTGACGCCTCTCTTCCATCTCATGTGGTACCTCTGACCAAGTTCACTCGTTGCTCAACGTAACTCCCTTAGCCAGCCAGTCTTCCTCACTTACCTAGGCCCTGCTCACCCTCAAATCCAGCCACTTCACTTAGCCCCTCTCCCCGATATTGCCCCGGTGTCCTTTTGCTCTCAGCAAGCAGGTGGCTTCATTGAGAGATGAGGGGTGGGGGCAGAGACAGGGGAGAAGGGCTTGTTCACAGTGACACCATTGCATTGAGCCTCCCTAGGAGGAGAATTCAGGGTTTTACTGCCCAAGTCAAAGCAGAAGCTCAGGTGGAAGATGGGATGTGCCTGAGCCTACTTGCTCTATTGGGAATGGGCTGGCTCTGAGCAGATGGGCACCCGACTGCATGACACTGGCATCCTGAGAGGGAACCAGCTTTTATTAGGTGGAGGGGAACCACAGGTCGGGGAGGGGTGGTGGCATTTTCCCGGCCGTGTACTCTGCAGAGCAGGGAGGGCGAGGCCTGGGTTAGAGGAAGGTGAGGTGAGCATCAGCAGGGACACTACAGCTCTCCTTGTGCTCCTCAAACAGCCGATCCAGGGCCTTCAAGTAGAGTGTGTGGTAGTGGTCGACGTCTTCCTCCGTGGGGTGGAAGACCTGGGGGACATCGATGGGGCGGCCCACTGGGGAGAGAGGGAGGCAGCTGCTGAGCAGAGAGTCCTTGATGCCCAGGAGGCTGAGGGCAGCTTGCCCTAGGAGATGAGTACTCACCCACCATGGTGATGGGCCTGCGGAAGGGCATGAGGCCCCAGGAGGTGGCCGAGAAGAGACTCTGGCCAAAGAAGATGCAAGGAGCAAAGCCCACCAGTTTCTTGAAGGTCATCTGGCAGCGGTACTGCCAGGAGTCGGCAGGAAAAGTCTTGACGTTGAAGATATCATTCTCTCCGAAGGAGTAGGTGGGTACCAGGGAGGCCCTTGGGAGGAGAGGAGGGAGGCATGAGACTGGTGGCTGGTGCCTGAACTGCCTCAGAGACCCTCAGCTGCTTCTTCCCAAGACCCCTGAAGCGACACCAAAGGGGGCATCCATCTCTGGCCACCAAGGAAGATCTGGCAGAAAGGGCTCACCTTTCTTGAGACTCAATGGTGCACTGAAAACAGGTACTTTTCTAATTTTGCCTTTACAAACTGGCATCCTTGCCAGGCGGTATGTGTGTTATTTCCCCAGTGAGGAAACATGGCAAATGCTTACCTCTGAGATAGTATCAGGGACTTGAACTCAGGAATTCTGGGGCCCCTGTTTTGAGCACTCTAACCTGGCCTCACTCTGGTGCACAGATATGGAGCGGGGTTGGCAGAGATTGCACACCGTGTTTTGGCTCGGTGTGAGAACTTAGTGGGGAGGTGGGCACTCTCCCTGCCTGTATGACCCTACAGCGGGACTCTGGTCAAAGCTCCAGCATCTTCCACTGACCACAGGGGACATTAGAGTCACTCACCCGTGCCGCAGTGCAAGGCGCACGAAGCCTTTGCGATTCAGGAGATTGAGACAGTGCTGGCCTGGGCTGGAGTACAGGACCTCCTGGGCACCCCCGATGACGATGACCACGAGCTGGCTGCAGGGGTTCTGGGACAGGATATAGTCCAGGTTCTGGCGGTCCACAGAACAGTATCCTGTAGGGGAGGAGGTGTTGGTTGATGGAGGCGGATACAGGAAGCAGTCAGCACCAGCACAGTGGCCCCTGAGTGGCTCCACTGTATGTGAATGGTGAGCTTCCACTTTGTCCCATACCCCCACATCACAATAGGTGTCAGCCTCTAGTCCACGTGCCCACACCAGATCACCAGCATCCACTCAAAGCTCCTGAATGGAGTGGTGCTGGTGGAGGGGGCAACTCAACGCCTGGGCACTGACTTCTCCTCCTCCTCTTAGACCTCCTGCTCTCCCTTCTCTTCCTTCTCCTCCTCCTCCTCCTCTATTTCCTCCTCCTCCTCCTCCTTGCTCACCAGAAAACATGAGATAGTCACGAAAGATGGGAAGGCAGAAGATGCCTGCCAATGTGGCCAGGAAGGGCCGGAGCCCAGGGAACTGCTGGGAGAAGGCGTTGCTCTCTGTGCAGAAATTGCAGCTGTACCCGATGCATATGATCCCGTGGGGGTGGGCGCCCATCACATAATTGCGGTCTGGGGGCAACTCGGCTGTTTCCACCAGCTGTGGGTATTCCAGCAGGATTGGGGAGAGAGAGGCAAAGGGAACGTCACACTGGGAAAAGGTAGTGCTCCACCTCAGTGGACCTCCAAGTGTAAGGTCCTGGGAGGGGCCAGAAGATGGCCATGCGCCCCTTCCGACTGCCTGTGCCTAGACCATCTGACCAGTCACCTTGATAGGAAAATAATCCCTCAGGTACTTCCAAATTGTCCGGTTCCTCATCCACGTGGAGCATCTTCCACCTGGGATCACAGGTCACAGAAGTTGGCTTGTCAGAGTCCTCCCAGGCTCCTGTCCTGCCAGTTTTTGCGGACTGGAGAGGGGGAGGGGGGGAATGAGGCTGACTGAAGCTCACCTTGGTTGGGCGTGTCCCAGTCCAGGTAGAGCCAGGTAAAGTAGAGAAGGGAGATGGGCCAGAGCGAGGTGAAGAGGAGGAGGAAGAGCAGGAGGGTGGAGAAGGTGCCTGGATGAGAGGTGAGAGGGAATGAGGAATGAACTCCCTAAGAATTTACTGGCTCCCTTGGCCTATAGGGTGACCCACCCTCCAGTCCCAGGCCTCCGAGACTCTCCCATTCTGCTCACCCAGAAATAGAATTGCGGTCACATAGTGGCAGACCAATACTGATCCCAGCCAGCACCCTCCTGGGGTTTTCATGGTGGAGGGCGGGGGAGTTGAGGAAACTTCCATACCAGGGCCTCCCATCTGCCGTGGGGTTCAGGGTTCCAGAAGGCCCGTAAGCGAGAGCTTTGAAGCCTGCCCTCGGTAAGGTTTTCTGGGCCTGGAAGCCTGGCTTTCCCTTTGTATGAGAGTTGGCGAGTGGCTGTGGCCCAGAGATCCGCGGACCAGAGGCCAGAAGGCTCTAGACTCCTCCCTGGAACTGATATTTGAACTTTTTCCTATCAGCTGTCTAGGTGGCCACTGGGCAGGGCCTGGGAGGCGTGTTCCACTGAGGAGCAGATCCTGGGTGCTGGCGAGATAGGTGTAGGAGACAGGCAGTGCAGCCTACCTTGTGGGTCCCAGCAGCGCCAGGTGTATGTGGGGGGCGGGGGTACACAAATCCTCAAGAGTAGATTCCTCCAGAGCCTGCCTGAACCTTGGCCTGTTTCCAAGTCACAGTGAGGGTCAAGGTCATGGTGGCGGGGTGTTGGAGAGTGGCCTGGTCCTGGCCTGCACCTTGCCTGGTCCTGGCCTGCGAGCAAGCACAGACACACACACAAACACACACACACACACAGACGTGTACGGGGTTTCCCTTGTTTATTTCACTCCCTGGATACCCAGGGTAGAGGGTGGGGGCAGCAGGTCAGTTCAGGAGTGGTTGAAGTGCCAACACGCAGGGCCACCTTATAGCTCCTGCAAGATGAGCATGAGCTGCTGCTTGTGGGGCGCGAGCAGCGTGTCCACCTGCACAGCTGCGCGGCAACGAGGCACCCACTTCCAGCAGGTGACAAGCCGCTGGCGATGGTCGCCCACTGGCCACTTTGTGTGGCCCTGGCCAGAGTACTCCCTGGCAGTGAGGGGGACCGCAGCACACAGCAGCAGGTCCTGGCGACCTTGGAAGAGGCAGGGGCCAAGGGCAGCAGCGCCCACAGCCAGGACCCCTGCCTGTTGGCCGCCTCCAGGGAGAGCTCTTTCTCTCAGAGCAAGAACCCCTCAACAGGAAGGCCTGGAGAAGAGAAGAGCCGCAGGGGACTCAGGCTAACTGCCCCTGCCCATCCACCCCTCAGTGCTCAGGGTTTTGCCTGCAGCGCCTCTCAGGACACTCCCAGGGCCAGGAAAGGCCACCTGGCTGCCTCCAGGCCTAGAGGGCAAGTAGGAGGTTCTGGCCAGGTCAGAGGAGGCTAAACATTTTTGGGAGTGGGGGTGCGGGGCCAGGAAACTGTACTCCTGGATCTAGGAGGGGGTGACCATGCATCATTGGCAATTGAAGGGACAGGATACTCCTTCAAGCACCATCTCCATTGAAGGAAGGTGAGGGGTCTGAGACCCAGCTACCCCCACCCCACCCCCACTTCACCAGTCGTCCCAGAAGATGGGAAGGTGGGACCAACAGGGCAGCGTGAGCATGGCCTCCATGCAGAAGTTATCGAAAGCCCTGACCACCAGGATGCCTGGAGGATGGAAACCGAAGAAGAGGTGGTGTGGAGAAGGATTCAGGTCTGTGGCCTTGAGGAGCGGCAGGGACCCGAGGCAGGGCCAGCAGAAGGCTGGTGAGGACTCTGACCGCTCATAAGGCTCCTTCCTCTGCCCACTCCTTCCCTCAGGCCACGTGCTTTAGACAGAGAGTCTAGCTGCATACAAAGAGCCCTGGTGGCGCAGTGGGTTACGCTGGGGCCTGCTAACTGCAAAGTAAACAGTTTGAAGCCACCACTCGCTCTTTGGGAGAATGGCCAGGCTTTCTACTCCAGTAGAGATATATCATCTCTGAACCCCACGGGGGAGTTCCACCCTGTCCTATCAGGTTGCTATGAGTCGGGATCTAATTGATGTCAGTGAGTTTGGGGTTTTCTTGAGTTAGCGGCATACAAGAATATACACCTTCCAACGGGCCATGGGAATTACAGATGAGTGTCTAGTATGTAATTTCTCTGTCAATAAGACCCTTAGCCTGACGCACTGCGCAAGATCAGAATTTCCAAAACCAAGCCGCCCAAGGAAGAAAGATGGAGCTTTCTACGCTCGTACAGAGTTACAGTACAGGAAACCCACAGGGGCAGTTCTACCCTGTCCCATAGGGGCAGGGTCAACGAGATGGCAATGGTTATCCATTGGACTGCCATCCTCATGGTCTGCAGTTTGAAACCACCAGCAGCTGTGCCGGAGAAAGACTCCACTCCCATAAACAGCTGGCTTCAACTCGATAGCAGTGAGATTGGTGTCAGTTCAAGAATGCTTTCTCTGAAGGTTCACAGCCTGAACAATTCCAGCTTTCTTACCCATCAGATCTCCACCATGGTCTGAGTGGTCAAAAGTAAAATGGAAACTGGCTTATAGTCTTTTGTGACACACAAGCTAGTTTCCAAACGAACAGTAAGGAATGTTTTCATTCTTTATATTAAAACCGGTAAATAAACAAAATAGCTAAAAAAAACATCCACTTCATTTGACCATGACCATAACATTAAGAATCAAATCTATGAGATGAATCCCCTATCAACAGCCTGGGAGCCCTGGTGGTGCAGTGGTGACATTTTGTGTTGGGCTACGATCTGCTGCATGGTTGGCAGTTCGAAACCACCAGCGGCTCTGCGGGAGAAAGACTGGGTTCTCCACTCTCACCAACACTTACAGTCTCAGAAACCCACAGGAGGTCGCTGTGAGTTCCCTTGACTCCATGGCAGGGAGCTGGGTTTTGGGGTGGTGCTGTCAGTTACGTGTTGCATGAATGTCAGGTAACGTGGGTGGTTCAATCCCACCAGCAGCTCTGCTGGAGAAAGATGAGGCTGTCTGCTTCTGTCATGATTTACAGCCAGGGAACCACCCCATAGAGTCACTGTCAGTGGAATGGACCAGATGGCAGTGGGTTTGGTGTGATAAGCCCCCTGGTGGAGCTGGTGGGTAGTGCTGGACGTCCAACCTCAAGTATTTCCAACCCACCCATCCTTCTCCAAGGCAGAAAAATGACTCACATGGTGGCTATGATTTGAAGCCCACTGGATAGCATTGTTTTCATTTCTTTTCTTTATTTATTTTTGTGAGCAAGCATGCAATTAGATGGACTGGGTTATACTATGCTTAGTGCTTGCTTTGGACAACTGTGCCCTCTTTTACGGATGACCTGAGAAGGTGATCACCTTGCTTATTGGACAATCCGTCCCTGGAAGAAGGCGGGTGGCCCATGGACAACAAGACTAGATTTGGGTGAGATGATATTTCCAAGAGTTTTTTCAGAACCCCCACACCGCTCTGCCCATGCCCTCACAGATATCGAAGCAGTCCCGAAATGCCAACAAACTTCTAAGTTGCAGACTCAGGCAGAGAGAGGAGCCGTGCCCCAACTCTCTGGATGTGTCAGTCTTCTTGGAGCCATGCCATTACAAGGCATCAGGGAGTCAGGCCTGGCCTAGCAGTACCAGGATCCTATCCAGGCACACCTGTCTTTGGGTAGTGAGAATGGCAGCTCTTCACTAATCTTACTCCTATGTCAGATTCCACCAGTCCTACTCCTGTGTCAGATTCCACCAGTCCTACTCCTATGTCAGAATCCACCGGTCCCACCCCTGTGTCAGACTCCACCAGTCCTACTCCTATGTCAGACTCCACCAGTCCTACTCCTACGTCAGACTCCACCGGTACTACTCCTATGTCAGACTCTACCACTCCTACTCCTAGGTCAGACTCCAGAAGTCCTACTCCTATGTCAGACTTCACCGGTCCTACTCCTATGTCAGACTCCACCGGTCCTACTCCTATGTCAGACTCCAGAAGTCCTACTCCTATGTCAGACTCCACCAGTCCTACTCCTATGTCAGATTCCACCAGTCCTACTCCTATGTCAGACTCCACCAGTCCTACTCCTATGACAGACTCCAGAAGTCCTACTCCTATGTCAGACTCCACCAGTCCTACTCCTATGTCAGACTCCACCAGTCCTACTCCTACGTCAGACTCCACCGGTCCTACTCCTATGTCAGACTCCACCAGTCCTACTCCTATGTCAGACTCCACCAGTCCTACTCCTATGTCAGACTCCAGAAGTCCTACTCCTATGTCAGACTCCACCAGTCCTACTCCTATGTCAGACTCCACCAGTCCTACTCCTACGTCAGACTCCACCGGTCCTACTCCTATGTCAGACTCCACCGGTCCTACTCCTATGTCAGACTCCACCAGTCCTACTCCTATGTCAGACTCCACCAGTCCTACTCCTATGTCAGACTCCACCAGTCCTACTCCTTGTCAGACTCCACCAGTCCTACTCCTATGTCAGACTCCACCAGTCCTACTCCTATGTCAGACTCCACCAGTCCTACTCCTATGTCAGACTCCAGAAGTCCTACTCCTATGTCAGACTCCACCAGTCCTACTCCTATGTCAGACTCCACCAGTCCTACTCCTACGTCAGACTCCACCGGTCCTACTCCTATGTCAGACTCCACCGGTCCTACTCCTATGTCAGACTCCACCAGTCCTACTCCTATGTCAGACTCCACCAGTCCTACTCTTATGTCAGACTCCACCGGTCCTACTCCTATGTCAGACTCCACCGGTCCTACTCCTATGTCAGACTCCACCAGTCCTACTCCTATGTCAGATTCCACCAGTCCTACTCCTATGTCAGACTCCACCAGTCCTACTCCTATGTCAGACTCCACCAGTCCTACTCCTATGTCAGACTCCACCAGTCCTACTCCTATGTCAGACTCCACCAGTCCTACTCCTATGTCAGACTCCACCAGTCCTACTCCTATGTCAGACTCCACCAGTCCTACTCCTATGTCAGACTCCACCAGTCCTACTCCTATGTCAGACTCCAGAAGTCCTACTCCTATGTCAGACTCCACCGGTCCTACTCCTATGTCAGACTCCACCAGTCCTATTCCTACGTCAGACTCCACCGGTCCTACTCCTATGTCAGACTCCACCGGTCCTACTCCTATGTCAGACTCCACCAGTCCTACTCCTATGTCAGACTCCACCAGTCCTACTCTTATGTCAGACTCCACCAGTCCTACTCCTATGTCAGACTCCACCGGTCCTACTCCTATGTCAGACTCCACCAGTCCTACTCCTATGTCAGACTCCACCGGTCCTACTCCTATGTCAGACTCCAGAAGTCCTACTCCTATGTCAGACTCCTCTAGTCCTACTCCTATGTCAGACTCCACCAGTCCTACCCCTATGTCAGACTCCGCCGGTCCTACTCCTGTCAGACTCCACCAGTCCTACTCCTATGTCAGACTCCAGTGGTCCTAATCCTATGTCAGACTCCGCCGGTCCTACTCCTATGTCAGACTCCACTGGTCCTACTCCTATGTCAGACTCCACTGGTCCTACTCCTATGTCAGACTCCACCAGTCCTACTCCTATGTCAGACTCCAGAAGTCCTACTCCTATGTCAGACTCCACTAGTCCTACTCCTATGTCAGACTCCACCAGTCCTACTCCTATGTCAGACTCCAGTGGTCCTACTCCTATGTCAGACTCCACCAGTCCTAACCCTATGTCAGACTCCGCCGGTCCTACTCCTGTCAGACTCCACCAGTCCTACTCCTATGTCAGACTCCAGCGGTCCTACCTCCTATGTCAGACTCATTCAGGCCAGCTGCACCCCCAGACCCCTGCAAGTGCCTTAAGGACCCTACACTGTTTGCCTAGGGGCAGGGGAAAGCAGATTGCCAGGTGTTTTGTTTCCCCAGGCTTCATGGACTTGCTGAGCCCCATGAAGGGGAAGACCCTGGCAGGACCTTGGCCACTTAGTTGTCCCCACTTAAGAGGCTGGAGGAGGCACCTTACTGTGGAGGGAGCCAGACTGAGGCCCCCACCCACCCCTCTTACACATTCGCGGTTTTGGACTCAATAGCCTTGTCTTGACCCATGGTCACGCCCCTAGATTTTCCCCCCTTGACTGACCCACACACTAGACCCTCATCAGCCCAGCATGGAAGGGTTAATGATTACTTGAGTTCACAAGGTATAATATAAATGGTCAAGGGGTGTGGTCTCAGGGTGAGGAAGGGGGTCACATGTCTGAAGTTCTTTCCATGAAGTCTTGACATCCGGGCCTCTAAAGAGCATTCTGACGGTCGGACTAGGCAAGATATGATAAAATAAAAATTTATTAATTATTAAGGACTCATGAGGGAGGGGGGAGCTGGAGGAAGGGGAATAAAAGAGGACCTTATGCAAAGGGCTTAAGTGGAGAGCAAATGCTTTGAAAATGATGAAGGAAAAGAATGTACAAATGTTCGTAACACAATTGATGTATGTATGCATTGTTATAAGAGTTGTATGAGCCCCTAATAAAATGTTTTTTTTTATAAAGACCATTCTGGCTGGACTTCTTCCAAGACAGATGTCCGTTCTATTGGCTCTCCAGAGTACACTCAACATACTTTGTCAGCACCAAGCATATCAATTCTTTTTGTCTTCCTGATTCCATGTCTGACTTTATATGCATGTGAGTTGATTGAAATACCATGGCTTGTGTCCGGCGTACTTCAGTTCTCAAAGTAACTTCTCTGCTTTCCAAGAGTCAAAAGAGCTCTTGTGAAAGCAAGAGCAAATCCTTCACAACTTCAATCTTTTCTCTGTTTATCCTGCTGTTATCTGTTGGGCTGCTTGTGAGGATTTGGTTTTCTTTTTTTATTTTGAGTTGGTGTTCTTGACATTGAGTTGTAATCCATCCTGAAGGCAGCAACCCTTGAACTTCATCAGCAAGTGTTGAAAGTCTTCCTCACTTGTATCAAGCAAGGTTGTGTCCTCTGCGTAGATCAGGTGTGCAGCAAGTTGTTAATAAGCTTTCCCTCAATGCTGGTGCCACATATCCACCCATATATATCCAGCATCTCTGATGAATTTGCTCAGTATGCAGATTGAGTGAGTATGGTGAGAGGAGGCAACTCAGACATGCAACTTCCCTTAAATCATGCAGTGTTCCCTTGTTCTGTTCCCAAAACTGCCTCTTGATCCATGTGCAAGTTCTGAAAGAGCACAATGAAGAATTCTGGAATTCCCATCCTTCTTAAGGCAATCCATGATTTGGGAAAATATACACAGTCCAATGCCTTGGCATAGTCAATAAAACCCAAGTAAATATCTCTCAGTACTTCTTGTTTTCAGCCAACATCCATCTGACATGAGCAATGATATCCCTTCTTCCACGTCCTTTTCTGAGTTTGGTCAGAACCTCTCGGTGCTCCCTGTGGATGCACTGCTACAACTTTTGCTGGATGATCTTCAGCACAATTTTACTTCTTTGTGATATCAATGATATTGTTCTAAAATTTGAGCATTCTGTTGGGGCACCTCTCTTTGGAATGGGTACAATATGGTCTCTTCCAGTCATTTGGCCAAGTAGCTGTCTTCGAAGTTTCCTGGCATTGACCAGTGAGTGCTTCAAGGGCTTAATCAGCTTGATGAAACACATTTTAATTGATATTCTGTGGATTCCTGAGGCCATGTTTTTGGCTAACACCTTGAGGGGAGTTTGAACTTCTTCCTTCAGCAGCATTGGTTTTTGCTCATGTGCTACCTCCTGAAGTGGTGGAATGCCTGCTAGTGTTCTTTGGTGTAGTGACTCTGTGAATTCTTTCCCTCCATCTTCTCTTGATCATTCAATATTTTCCCCCTACAATCATACAACATGTCAACTCAAGGCTTGAATTTCTTCTTCAATTCTTTTGGTTTCAGATATGCTGAGCATGTTCTTTCTTTTCGGTTGTCTTTCTCTAGGTCTGTGCACACTTAAGATTTGACTTTTTCTTCTTGAGCTGACCTTTGAAATGTTCTGTTTGGCTCTTTGAATTCATCATTTCGCCCATTTGCCTTAACTGCTCTATGATTGAGAGCAAGTTTCAGAGACTCTTCCGAAATCCACTTTGATTTTTCTTTCTGTCTTGTTATTTCAATGGCCTTATGCTTTCTTCATGATGTCCTCGTACAGCTCCTCAAGTCTTCTGCCTTTAGTATACAGTGAAGTAAATATGCTCTTGAGATGTTCTCTAAATTAAAGTGGTCTAGACTCAAGGTCATATTTTGCGTCTTGTGGACTTGTTTTCATTTTCTTGAGCCTTCACCTGAGCTTACATATGAGCAAATGATGGTCTGTTCCACAGTCAGCCCTTTGTCTGGTTTTAGTTACTGATATTGAGCTTCTCCATCCTCACTTCCCACAGACATAATCAGTTTGCTTTCTGTGAATTCCATCGGGGGAAGTTCATGTGTATAGTTGCCTTTTGGGTTGATGAAAGGATGTTTACTATGAATAAGTTGTTGTTCTGGCATCGCCAGCACAGTTTCTATTACCAAGACCGTATTTTCCAGCTACTGGTCTTTCCTCTGTTTCCAATGTTTGCATTCCATTCCACAATAATTATCGATGCATCTTGATGGCATGTTTAATTTCAGACTGAAGACAGCAGAATTCTCTATTTCTTCATCACTAGCTTTTTTGGTGGGTATATAAATTTCAATAGCTGTATTGATTTGATTTCCTTGAAGGCAGATAGATACAATCCTATCACAGAGAGCACTAGAATTCACCACTGATTTTGCATCGTGCTTACTTTTTTTACCGTTGTATTTGGGGCTTATACAACTCTTATCACAATCCATACATACACAATTATATAAAGAACATCTGTACGTTCTTTGCCCTCATCATTTTCAAAGAATTTTCTCTCCACTTAAGTACTTTGCATCAGGTCATCTTTTTTCCCCTCTCTCCCTGCTTCCCATTCCCTTCCCTCATGAGCCCTTGATAATTTATAAATTATTATTTTGTCATATCTTCCCATGTCCAACGTCTCACTTCACCCATTTTTCTGTTGTCCGTCCCCCAGGGAGGAAGTCATATGTAGATCTTTGTAATCGGTTCCCACTTTCCAACCCACTCTCTTTCTACCCTCCCAGTATCGCAACTCACACCCCTAGTCCTGAAGGTATCATAATTCCTGGATTCCCTGTGCCTCCAACTCCTTTCTGCACCAGTGTACCTCCTCTGCTTTATCCAGTCTTGCCTGGCAGAATTCAGATCATGATAGTGGGGGATGGGGACATTTAGGAACTAGAGGAAAGCTATATTCTTCATTGGTGATCCATAGCACACTGACTGACTCATCTCCTCCCCTATACTCCTCTGCAAGGGATCTCCAGTGGCTGACAAATGGGCTTTGGGTCTCCACTCTGGGTCTCCACTTCCCCCTTCATTCACTATGGTAAGATTTTTTTGATCCGTTTGATGCCTTATACCTGATCCCTTCGACAAGTCGTGTTCACACAGGCTGGTGTGCTTCTTCCACATGGGCTTTGTTGCTTCTGAGCTAGATGGCCACTTGTTCAAGCCTTTAAGACTCCAGACACTATCTCTTTTGATAGCCGGGCACCATCAGCTTTCTTCGCCATATTTGCTTATGCACCTGTTTGTCCTCAGTGATCATATCATGGAGGTGTGCACCCAATGATATGATTTTTATTCTTTGATGCCAGATAACTGATCCCTTTGAAGCCTCATGATCACACAGGTTGGTGCGGTCTTCCATGAGGGCTTTTTTGCTTATGAGCTAGATGGCCATTTGTTTATCTTCAATCCTTTAAGACCCCAGACTCTTTATCTTTTGATAGCCGGGCACCATCTCCTTTCTTCACCACATTGCTTATTCACCCGCTTTGTCCTCAGGGGTTGTGTCGGTAGGCTGAGCATGATAGAATGCCAATTTAATAGAAGAAAGTATTCTTGCATTGAGGGAGTACTTGAGTGGACACCCCATGTCCTTCCACCACCTTAATACTAAACCTATAAATATAGGCACATAGATCTATTTGTGTGTGTGTGCATACATATATATATATTTGCATATGTGCATGCCCTTGTCTAAATCGCTATAAATGCCCTTTGCCTCCCAGCTCTTTCCTCTATTTCATTTTATTTTCCTCCTGTCCCACTATCATGCACCTAGACGGTGACTCTTTATGGAGTAGAAATCCTTTCTCCCACAGAGCGTAGGGATGTTTTGAACTTCTGATCTTGCATTTAGCAGCCCAACACGTAAGCCGTTCGTCCCTGGTGCTACTAAATCCAGCACCTATCTTGGGCAGGAGTTGTTCAAAGGGACTAAGGATTCATATGAGGGAAGTTAGAGAGTTCAGAATGCAGGTTGATGACAATTTCCCACCAGTTCACAGACCTCAGACCTATAGACCCCACACGCTAAGGCCCAGTCTGAGGAGTTCAGGCATCAGGACTGAGGTCCCAAGTGAGAGGAATTCTGAGGGGAACACAAGGATGAAGTACACATTTATGAGCTATTACTGGGGGCTTCTATCACAAGGATTTCAGTCACTTGGAAGGAAATTGAACAATCAGCTTCCCTGTTAGACTGAGCTTGGCAGGGATAGGTCAGGCCTCAGACTTTGATCAACGCTGGAAGCCATGACAGAAAGCAGCAACTTGAAGCCAAATGAACCCTAGGTCAAAATTCAGAGCTTAGAACCTGCCCACCCAGTTCGAACCTGCACCTGCTGCCTCATCATCTAGAAAGATGATGCATGGATGTGTTGGTGCTACGACTGTGACCATGTCTTGGGAGCAGAAGTAGGACAGCTCGGACACTGTTGTTGTGCCTTGGCCTGCAAACACAAGGGCAGCAGCTCAAAGCCACCACCCACCCCAAGGGAGAAAGATAGGACTTCCTACTCCCATAGAGATGGGCAGTCTACCCTGTCCTGTGAGCTGAAAAGGACTTATTAGAATAGGACTTGTTGTCCTGGCTGTGAAGGGGGTGCACTTTTCAGGGGAGGTGTGGCACAGAAGCTGAGTTTGAGTTGAGAATTGAACATGGTTCAGATCAAGCGTGGCTCAATGGACAACTCAACCATAGTCTCACACGTGTTTGCTTTGAGATGCAAGATGAGGTAAGCTCATGTGGCAGGTTCTTTAAGACCGTTGTCATGTTTAGGTGAATTATATCTGCAACCCAATACTGTTCATTGCTAAGGAGTCGCTTCCGACCCATAGCAACCCCGTGCAGAAAGCATAGACACCCAACCAAACAGGACACAGCCCCATTCTGAGCCATCCTCACCATAGCTCCTGGTGTTGCAGCCACCGCGCCAATCCTTCTTGTCAAGGGCCTTCCTCTCCTTCGCCACCCCTCTGCTTGACCGAGCATGATGTCCTTCTCCAGGGACTGGTCTCTCCTGACAGCATATGCAAGGTCTGTGAGACAAAGCCTCCCCAGATTTCTTCTGAGACAGATGGGTTTCTCATTTTAGCAGTGCATGCACGTTCAAGATTCTGCTCCAGCACCACCATGCACATGCATCCTTTCTTCCTCCGTTTCCTGCATTCAAGGTCCTACTATCACCTGCATCGCATGCCATTAAAAACATGATGGCCTGAGTCAGCGTCACCTTAGTCCTCGAAGTAGCATCCTTGCTTCTCAAGACTCTAAAGTGGTCTTGAGCAGCAGAGTTAGCCACTGCAACACGTCTTTGGGTCTCTTGATGGCTACTTCCCTGAGCATTGATTATGATCTAGGCAAGATCAAATCCTTGACAACAACCACCTTTTCTCCATTTTTCATGATGTGACCTGTTGGTCCAGTGGGGAGGAACTGGGTCTTCTTTAGACGAAGTTGTGATTCATACTGAAGGGAGCAGTAATTGATCCTCATCGACAAAGGCTTCAAGTCCTCCTCACTTTCAGCAGGGAAGGTTGTATCACCTGCATGTTGCCGGTTATTAATAAGCCGTCCTCCCATCCTGATGCTACTTTCCTGTTCATGTAATCCAGCGTCTCTGATGATTTTCTCATCATACAGATTGAATAAGTACAGTGAGAGGATGCAACCCTGACACACACTTTTCCTGATTTTTAAAAATCATTTTATTGGGGGATCATACAATTTTAATCACTATCTATACATACATTCATTTTGTCAGGCGCATATGTACATATGTTGCCATCATCATTCTCAAAACATTTGCCTTCCACTTGAACCCTTGGGATCACCTCCTCATTTTCCCCCTCCCTCCATGTTCCCCCATACCTTATGAACCCTTCTTATTCATAAATTGTTATTATTTTGTCATGTTACTCTGTGCGACGTCTCCCCCTGCCCTCTTCTCTACTGTTCATGCCCCAGGGAGGAGGCTATACGTAGATTCTTGTAATCAGTTCCCCCTTTCTATCCCACGTTTCCTCCACCCTCCAGGCATTTCCATTCTCACCACTGGTCAAGGAGGAGGCATCTGTTCTGGATTCCCTGTGTTTCCAGTTGCTCTCTGTACCAATGTACACCCTCTGGTTTAGCCAGATTGTAAGGTAGAATTGAGATCATGATAATGGGAGCGGGGGTTTGAAGAAGTATTTAACAACTAGTGGAAAGTTATATGTTTCTTCGTTGCTAGCCTACACCCTGACTGGCTCATCTCCTCCCTGAAACCCTTCAGTAAGGGAGTGTCTGGTTGGCTACCGATGGGCTTTGAGTCTCCACTCTGCACTCACCCATTACTGAAGGATTTTCAGTCTCTACCCTGCACCTACATGTTTACAATGATATCAATTTTTGTTCCATGATGCTTGATACATGGCCCCTTCAAAAGTTCGTGGTCACACAGATTGGTGTGTTTCATCCATATGGGCTTTGTTGCTTCTGAACTAGATGGCCACTTGTTTCTCTTTGAGCCTCCAAGACCCTAGATGTTATATTTTGATAGCCGGGAACCATCAGCTTTCTTCACCACATTTGCTTATGCACACATTTGTGTTCATTGATCATATCAGGAAAGTGGGCACACACTGATAAGATTTTTAGTTCTTTGATGTCTTAAGGGGCTCCTAAACTCTTATCACACTCCATACATACATCAGTTGTGTAAAGCACATTTGTACATTCATTGCCCTCTTCATTCTTAAAAAATTTGCTCTCCACCCATGCCGCTGGCATCAGCTCCTCATTTTAATCCCTCCGTCCCATCTCTTCCCTCCCTCAGGAACCCTTGCTAATTTACAAATTATTGTTTTGTCATATCTTGCACTGTCAGACGTCTACCTTCTCCCACTTTACTGCTGTCCATCCCCCCGGGGGGAAGGTTATATTTAGATCCTTGTACTTGGTTCCCCCTTTCTAAACTACCCTTCCTCAACCCTCCCAGTATCGCCACTCACACCCCTGGTCCTGAAGCCATCATCTGACCTAGAATCCCAATGTTTCCAGTTCCTATCTGCATCTGTGTACATCGTTCTGGCCTAACCAGATTTGTAAGACAAAATCGGCATCATGTTAGTGGATGGGGAGGAAGCATTTAGGAACTAGAGGAATGTTGTATGGTTCATGGTTGCCACATGGCACCCTGACTGGCTCATCTCCTCCCAAGTCCTTTCTATAGGCGGATGTCCGGTGGCCTACACTTACCCATCAATTTATTCATCCATCCATCTGCTGTTTGTCCATCCACCCATTCATCCATCCTTCCTTATACCACCCATCCATTTATCCTTGCGTCATTGTATCCATCCACCCGTCCCTCTGACATAGTTACCAGGTAAGGCTTAGATGCTAGCCATCGAATAAAACCATAGAGTTACAACAATGAATTGTGTTAGCCTTCTGGGGTTCACCATCTGGGTGCACAATATGAATAAGCAGCAGCACGCCAAATGCTGTGAGAGTCACAAGGGGGTCCTGCGTCCAGGCTGGAGAACCCCACAGAAGACTGTTCCTGAACATGAGGTTTGAGGGAAGGGTATAAGAGCGGGGAGAAGATTGTCACTGCTCCAGTAGGGGCGTGCCCACAGGACGTGTGGTGGCTCAGTGCCCACTACCCACAGGACTCCAGGCTGGCTGGAGCCTATGAGAACGTGCCCACAGTGGACATCCACATGAATCAGGTGGACTATGAGGACCAGTGGCTGCAGCTGCTGAGGACCTACGTGGGGCCCATGATAGAGACTCTGTTCCCTGTCTACGAGAACAAGGTGGGTGGCCATCCCTGCTGTTTCCTGCCCCTTCCACCATCTAACAGCCCTCACCCAGGGCTGGAAGTCCCTACTCAGAACCTGTGTCTGTCCTGGATGCCAGGTCCCAGGAAGGAGACGCTGCAGGGTGCAGCCCTGGGGCTCAGTCTGGCTCAGCTCAGACTTGGGGCAGCCATGAGACCACTGTAGTGCAGGGGCCTGGGCATCTCCGTACAGGGTCCGTGGATCTTACAATCACGAGGCGTTTCTCTCCCATCCCCACACACGCGGGCAGTGATGAACTTCATGGTTCGCTACCGGCCAGAGGAGCAGCCCTCCCTGCGGCCACACCACGACTCCTCCACCTTCACCCTCCATATCGCCCTCAACCACAAGGACCTGGATTATGAGGTCAGCCCACTGCTGCCCTCCACACCTGTGGGCCTGCTGCGGTATCTCCTGGGGTTTCTACGTGGTGGTCCTCAATGCCTGGATCCCTCCTGGGGAGGCTGCCAGCCATTCCTCTGGGGTCTCCTGTTATCCCTTCCCCTTACACCCCTGGTCCCATGCCTGGTGCCCCCAGCCTCTTCCTGCTCCCCTTTGCTTACCTTCCCTCTCTTTCCTCTCCTCCCCTCAGGGAGGTGGCTGCCGCTTCCTGCGCTATGACTGCGTGGTCGCTTCTCATCAGAAAAACTGGGGACTATGGCACCCAGGCCACCTCACCCACTACCACGAGGGCCTGCCCACTACTTGAGGGACTCACTACATCATGGTGTCCTTTGTCGACCCCTGACACCCAACCACTCTGCCAAACCTTCCTCACCACTGTGCCTTCCGAAGGGCGGGGTGAGTCTCCTGGGTGTGGGCCCCTCTGTCTTGGAGAGGGATCTGGCCTCCCTTCCTGTGTTCTGTGTGCCTGGAACTGAATGTGTTGCATTGTCCCCCAATACACGGCCTCTCAGGGAGCTTCTGGAGCCTCCTAACCTCCCCTCAGCTCCCCGGAGGTCCTGGAAAAAGAGCTTCTGGGGGCCCTCAGGTGGATAAATTATTACAGTTCCTCAGCCTCCTTCCCTCCCCAGTAACGGAGGATATTGCGCTCTCCAGTCCATCCCAGTCCTTCCGTCAACCAATGGTCCCCGCACCCAGAGGAGAGGGGAGACCGATCTTCTCCATAAAGAAAGGGTGAGAAGGGTGAAGAGGGGGAGCAGGAGGCTCCATCTGTGTGCGACCATGGATGTTTCCATTGGCCTCCTTTTCTTGCTCCCTTGTATCGTCTTAAGGAGCCTGGTGTTGCTATGGGTTAAGTGTGGGACTGCTAACCTGAAGGTCAGCAGTTCAAGCCCACCAACGGCTTCAAAGGGAAAAGATGAGACTTTCAGCTTCCATACATATCGACAATCTCAGAAACCCTGCACAGCAGTTGTACTCTGATATGTGAAGTCACCATGAGTCAGGAAAAGCACCGGTGGGCAAGTGGGTTACGCATTGTTGTCCAATCGAAAGCAGGAGCCACACCCGGGGGAATGAAGAGCTTTCTCCTCCCATAAAATGTCATTCTTGGAAACCTAGAGGGGCGGTTCTGCCCTGTCCTATAATTTCACTAAGAATCAGAATGAACTTGACCGCCAAACCTTGGGTCGTAGTTGGGTTCTGTTATTGCCTGTGCTGGGGAAAGGGTTGGAGGAAGGACCAGACCAGAGGACCTCCCAGTTGAGTCTCAGCCAAGAGCACCCTCACCCAGGCCCCAAGCTCTCCTCCATCGTTCTCTAATCAATTGATGCCACTTCCCCCTTCAGGAAGTCTGGGGCTGACTAGACCCACAGCTGGCCCTGGAGCTGTTGGATCCAGAGATTTTCAGTATCAAAATATCAGTGTATATATTTTTTTCTAACTCACTTTATTGGGGGCTCATACAACTTATCAAAATCCATACATACACCCATAGTGTTAAGCACATATGTACATTTATTGTCGTTATCAAGCTCAAAACATTTGCTTTCTACTTGAGCCCTCACTAACACTCTTCGTTTTTGCCCTCCCTCACGAACACTTGATAATTTAGAAATTCTTTTTCCCAGTATCAAATTAAAAATATATATTTACAGTCTCAAGAGCCCTATAGGGAGCTGCTGTAAGTTAAGTTGTTGGACGACAGTAGTGTGTGTCGGGGGAGGTGGGGATTGGGTGGTTTTGAATGTGATTTTGACACATCGGACTGCTAACTTCAAAGCCAGAAGGTCAAACCCATGAGCGTATCTTTGGAGGAAACCTGAGGCTGTCAGTGCCCACAAAGATATAATCTGGGAGACCACAGGGGCAATGCTATGCTGCCCTCTAGAGTCACTATGAGTCAATGTGATGGTAGTGAGTTTGGGGGTGTTCTAGAAAACTCATATCGACTGAATCAGACAATATTGGATCTGTCATGTCGGGCTTGTCCAAATCAGCACAATTTTTTCAAGTTCCATCTATGTGGTGCCACATCTCAGGACTTCATTCCTTTGTAGAGATATATCATATGAATCTAGGAACATTGGAAGTCCTCTCAGATGAAATGGGACACGCAAAGATGACTATCCTAGGCATTGGTTAGCTGAAATGGACTGGTTTGGGTTGTTTTGAATCAGAAATTGCTATGGTATACCTTGCTGTGAGTGATACAATCAAGAGGAATGGTGTGACATCCATTGACAAAAAGCATATTGCAAAATCAGTCATGAATTCTAGTGCTCTCTGTGATAGGATTGTATCTATCTGCCTTCAAGGAAATCTAATCAATACAGCTATTTATCTACCCACTACAAAAGCTAGTGATGAAGAAATAGAAGAATTCTACTGTCTTCAGTCTGAAATTAACATGCAATCAAGATGCATTGATAATTATTGTGGAATGGAATGCAAACACTGGAAACAGAGGAAAGACCAGTAGTTGGAAAATACGGTCTTGGTAATAGAAACCAGGTTGGTGATGACAGACCAAAAACTTGTTCATAGTAAATACCCTTTTCAACAACCCAAAAGGCTAATATACACATGACCTTCTGCAGATGGAATAAACAGAAAATAAACTGATTACGTCTGTGGAAAGTGAGGATGGAGAAGTTCAATATCTGTAACTAAAACCAATCAAAAGGCTGACTGTGGAACAGACCATCAATTGCTCATATGTAAGCTCAGGTCAAGGCTCAAGAAAATTAAAACAAGTCCACAAGACCCAAAATATGACCTTGAATCTAGACCACTTAAATTGAGAGAACATCTCAAGAGCAGATTTACTGCATTGAATACTAAAGACAGAAGACCTGATGAGCTGTGGGAGGACTTCATGAAGAAAGCATAAGGCCACTGATATAACGAGACAGAAAGAAGAGATCTAAGTGGATGTCAGAAGAGACTCTAAACTTGCTCTCAATCACAGAGCAGTTAAGGCAAATGGACAAAGGATGAAGTCAAAGAGCCAAACAGAAAATTTCAAAGGTCAGCTCAAGGAGACAAAGTCAACCATTGAATGTGCACAGACCGAGAGTAAGACAAGCAGAAAGGAAGAACCTGCTCAGCATATCTGACACCAAAAGAATTGAAGAAGAAATTCAAGCCTTGAGTTGACATGCTGTATGATTTTATGGGCAAAATATTGAATGATCAAGAGAAGATGGAGGGAAAGAATTCACAGAGTCACTACACCAAAGAACACTAGCAGGCATTCCACCACTTCAGGAGGTAGCACATGAGCAAAAACCAATGCTGCTGAAGGAAGAAGTTCAAACTCCCCTCAAGGTGTTAGCCAAAAACGTGGCCCCAGGAATCTACAGAATATCAATGGAAATGTGTTTCAGCAAGCTGATGAAGCACTGGAAACACTTCCTGGTCAATGCCAGGAAAAGTGGAAGACAGCTATTTGACCAACTGACGGGAAGAGACCATGTTGGTACCCATTCCAAAGAAAGATGCCCCAACAGAATGCTCAAATGATAGGACAATATCATTGATATGACATGGAAATAAAATTGTGCTGAAGATCATCCAGCAAAAGTTGTAGCAGTGCATCCACAGGGAGCACCGAGAGGTTCTGGCCGAACTAAGAAGATGACGTGGTACAAGGGATAGCATTGCTCATATCAGATGGATGTTAGCTGAAAACAAGAAATGCCGAGAGATGTTTACTTGGGTTGTATTGACTATGCCAAGGCATTGGACTGTGCGGATTATCCCAAACCATGGATTGCCGTGAGAAGAATGGGAATTCCAGAACTCTTCATTGTGCTCATTCAGAACTTGCGCATGGACCAGGGGGCAGGTGTGGGAACGGAACAAGGGAACACTGCATGGTCTAAGGGAAGTTGCATGTCAGGGATGCATCCTCTCACCATACTCACTCAATCTGCATACTGAGCAAATTCATCAGAAAGACTGGATTGATATAGGCAGATATGTGGCACCAGGATTTGGGGAAAGCTTATGAACAACTTGCCATACACCTGTTCTTCGCAGAGAACACAGCCTTGCTTGATGAAAGTGAGGAAGGACTTGAAACACTGGCTGATGAAGTTCAAGAATTGCAGCCTTCAGATGGATTACAACTCAATGTCAAGAACACCAAGTCAAAAAAAAAAGACATAAAACCAAATCCTCACAAGCAGACCAACCAACCGATAACAGCACGATAAACAGAGGAAAGATTGAAGTTGTGAAGGATTTGATCTTGCTTTCTTTTCACAAGAGCTCTTTTGAGTGTTCGAAAGCAGAGAAGTTACTTTGAGAAGTGAAGTACGCCCGACACAAGCCATAGTATTTTCAACCACTTGACATGCATGTAAAGTCAGACATGGAATCAGGAAGACAAAGAGAATTGATATGCTTGGGGCTGACAAAGTATGTTGCGCGTACCCTGGACAGCCAATAGAATGGACATGTGTCTTGGAAGAAGTCCTGGCAGAATGCTCTTCAGATGCCCTGATATCTAGACTTCATGAAAAGAACTTGGGACCTGTTACCAGGAGAGCCCAGGCCCTGGGAAAGGACATCCTGCTTGGTAAGCTAGAGGCCCGTGGAAAAGAGGAAGGCTCTCAACAAAATGGATTGGCACAGTGGCTTGTAACCATGGGCTCAATCAAGCACAGGAACAATTGTTAGGATGGCGCCGAATCAGACAGTGAGTGTTTCAGATGCTGTCTGTCAGTCGGAATCAACTGGACAGCAGCTAACAACAGAATGCGTCTGTATGAATGGACCTCGCGTAGCTTAGACATTCCCCTGTTGACCCCTTGTTCCCTCCATTGGGTTACTGGGAGTCAGGCTGCTGTGAACACTGGTGTACAAGAACCTCTTTGGAGCCCTGCTTTTCACGCTGCTGGGTGTGTAAGGTAGATGATTACTGTTAGGTGCCGGTGTACAGCCACTCCCTGGGACAGAGGAGAACTGCCCCCCTAGGGTTTTTGTGAGTGCCATCTCTACCAGAGCAGCAAGCCAGTCTTTCTCCTGGGGAGGTGGTGACGGGGGGGGCTTTGAACACTCAGTCTTCCCGTTGCAGTCAAGTACTTAGCTTGTTTGTGTCACCTGGGCCCCTTGGGTCTTGCTGGATCAGATGCTCAAGCAAGGTTGAAACTGTGAGGCTCCATCAAACTGTTTTCCACAGAGGAGTCACCCTTTTACCAACAGAGCACCAAAGGGTGACTATCTCCACATGCGCCCAACACTTGCCAATTTCCATACGTTTGGTTGTTATTGTTTTTATAACCCTCTCCTTCCTCCCTCTCTCCTGCTGATGCCGCCCTACCTGATGCTTGCATAGCCGCCCTACCTGACACATGAGACTGATTCCTGGGCAGGTGCCTTTCGGTGTGACCTGAGCATTTCTTTGGAGTTTTAGGTCCATGACCCCTTGACCTCTCCCATCCACGCACGCCTAATATGCCCTGTGGATGGAAAGGGGCAAGGAGAGTTGTGAGAAATCTCCTCCTGGTGAGACCTCTTGCCCAAGTCCCTGGAAGAGAAAGCCAGCAGTCCAGCCTGAGCACCAGTGTTGGACACTGGAAACTGGTTGACCCTGCCTCCTCCAGACCCTGTGTCCATTTAGTGAGCATCTCTCACTTGCAGAGCCAAGGGTCCACTGTGTGGAGTAGACTTGGCCTCTTGTTGCTGACAGCCAGGGGGGAGGTGACCTTATTCAAAGAGCCACTGTGATAGGTATGAATGAAGCAGGAGTATTTCCTAGTAGGAGCTTGTCCCCTGAGACACTTGACTGAAATGTGTGGGGGGAGAAGATCAATGTGTCACAATACTGGGCCTGGAAAAAGGACCGGCTCCGATGGGGTGTGTTCCCCACCAATCCTCAGCCTTTCTCACCAAGCCTTCCATTCTGGGGGGTCTCATATACGGCCGACCTGCTGCCTAGTCAGTAAACACTCTGCAGTCGCTCCAGCTTCAGCACCCACCCACTGGCTAAGGGGTCTCTGAGCTATTCTCATTGCAACAAAGGAGCTGGCCATTCACAGGAGACACTACCCAGGCTAGTCGGTACAGACAGCTAGCTGCTACCCGATTCCTCACAGAGGCCCAAAGTCCTGACCTCCACAAGATTGGAGTGACCCCCTTCCTCACCCCAGACCACACACCTTGGCCATTTACCTTATACCTTGTTAACTCAAGTAATCATTAACCCAACCAGGCTGGGCTGATGAGGGTCTAGCGGGTGGGTCAGTCAAGGGGGAAAAATCTTGTGGCTTGCCCAGGATCAAGACCAAGCTATTGCGTCCAAAGTCACGAATGTATAAAAGGTGTGGCTGGGCGCCCCAGTCTGGCTCCCTACAAAGTCAGGGGCTTCCACCAGCCTCTTAAGCGAGGGCCACTAAACAGCCACTATCCTGCCAGGGTCTTCCCCTTCTTGGTGCTCAGCCAGTCTATGCAGATTGGGACACCCAAGCACCTGTCATTCTGCTTTCCTATGCCCCCAAGCAAATAGTGTAGGGTCCTTAAGGCACTAGCAGGTGTCTAGTGGGGCAGGTGGGCTGGAAAAGTCTGACATAGGAGTAGGACCGGTGGAGTCTGACACAGGAGTAGGACTGGTGGAGTCTGACATAGGAGTAGGACCAGTGGAGTCTAACATAGTAGTAGGACTGGTGGAGTCTGACATAGGAGTAGGACTGGTGGAGTTTGACATAGGAGTAGGACTGGTGGAGTCTGACATAGGAGTAGGACTAGTGGAGTTTGACATATGAGTAGGACCGGTGGAGTTTGACATAGGAGTAGGACCGGTGGAGTCTAACATAGGAGTAGGAGTGGTGGAGTCTGACATAGGATTAGGACTGGTGGAGTCTGACATAGGAGTAGGACCGGTGGAGTCTGACATAGGAGTAGGACCAGTGGAGTCTGACATAGGAGTAGGACCGGTGGAGTCTGACATAGGAGCAGGACCAGTGGAGAACTGCCACTCTCGCGGCCTCCAGCCAGGTGTGCCTGGACAGGCTCCTGGTACTGCGACGCCAGGCCTGACTCCCTGCTGCCTTCTACCTGCCGTGGCTCCATGAAGACTGACACAGGAAGAGAGTTGGGGCACAGCTCCTCCCTCTGCCTGGGTCTGCAACTGGGAGGTGTGTCGGCATTTCTGGGACTGCTTCGCTATCTCTGTGAGGGCACGGGGAGAAGGGAGTCGGGGCTCTGAGAAAACTCTTGGAAAGATCATCTTGCCCAAATCTAATCTCATATGCCATGGGGCACCGGCCTCTTCCAGGGACGGATTCTCCAATAAGCAAGGTGAGCATCTGCTCAGGTCATCCACAAAAGAGGGCACCGTTGTCCAAAGCAAGGACTAAGCATTGTATACCCAGTCCATCTAATTGTTCACAAAAATAAAGAAAGAAAAGGAAAGAAAACACGACTGTCCAGTGGGCTTCAAATCATAGCCACCATGTGAGTCATTCTTCTCCCTTGCAGAAGGATGGGTGGGTTGGAACGACTTGATGTTGGACGTCCAGCACTACCCACCAGCTCCACCAGGGGGCTTATCACACCAAACCCACTGTCATCTGGTGCATTCCACTCACAGTGACTCCATGTCGGAGTCCGTGGCTGTAAATCATGACAGAAGCAGACAGACTCATCTTTCTCCAGCAGAGCTGCTGGTGGGCTTGAACCACCCACGTTAGCTGTCATTCATGTAACACTTATCTGACAGCACCACCCCAAAACCCAACTCACTGCCATGCAGTGAAGGGAACTCACAGCAACCTCCTGTGAGTTTCTGAGACTGTGAGTGTTGATGAGAGTAGAGAACCCAGTCTTTCTCCCGCAGAGCCGCTGGTGGTTTCAAACTGCCAACCATGCAGCAGATCATAACCCAACACAACACGTCACCACTGCACGACCAGGGCTCTCAGGCTGCTGACCGGGGCTTTCCCTCATAGATTTGATTCTTAATGTCATGGTCATGGTCAAATAAAGTGGATTTTATTAGCTACTTGCTTGTTTACCATTTTTAATATAAAGAGTGAAAACATTCTCTTTTCTTCTTTTGGAAACTAGCTTGTGTGTCACAATGACTGTAAGTCAGTTTCCATTTTACTTTTGACCACTCAGACCATGGTGGAGATCTGATGGGTGAGAAAGCTGGAATTGTTCAGGCTGTGAACCTTCAGAGAAAGCATCTTGAACTGAAACCAGTCTCACTGCTATCGAGCTGATGCCAACTCTTTATGGGAGTCGAGTCTTTCTCCGGCACAGCTGCTGGTGGTTTCAAACTGCAGACCATGAGGATCGCAGCCCAACGGATCACCATTGCCATCTCGTTGACCCTGCCCCTCTGGGACTGGGTAGCACTGCCCCTGTGGATTTCCTATACTGTAACTCTGTTCGAGCATAGAAAGCTCCAACTTTCTTCCTTGGAACGGCTTGTGTTTGCAAATGCTGATCTTTCAGATTGCAGGAGGCTAAGAGTCTTATTGAAAAAGATATTACATACTAGACACTCATCTATAATTCACATGACCCGTTGGAAAACCCCAAACTCACTGACATCAAGTCGATCCCGACTTATAGCGACCTGATAGGACAGGGTAGAACTACCCCCGTGGGGTTCAGAAAGGATATATCTCTACTGGAGAAGAAAGCCAGGACATTCTCCCAAAGAGCAAGTGATGGCTTCATTGTGCTGACTTTGTGGTTAGTAGGCCCCAGCATAACCCACTGCGCCACCAAGACTCCCTGTATACTGCTAGACACTCTAAATCACGTGGCCTGTGGGAAAGAGTGGGCAGAGAAGCTTTAGAGCAGTCAGATTCCTCACCGACCTTCTGCTGACCCTGCCTCAGGTCCCCCCAGCTGCTCAAGACCATAGAGCTGGCTCCTTCTCAAGAATACCTGTTTTTCGGGTTCCACCCTCCAGGCATCCTGGTGGTCAGGCCCTTCCATAACTTCTGCATGGAGGCCATGCTCATGCTGTCCTGTTGGTCCCACCTTCCCATCTTCTCGGACTACTGGTGAAGTGGGGGTGGATTGGGGGGATCTGGGTGTCAGACCTCTTGCCCTCCTCCAATGGAGATGGATGTAGGGAAAGTATCCTGGTCCCTTCAATTGTCAATGATGCATGCTCGCCCTCTCCTAGATCCAGGAGTACAGTTTCCCGGCCCCGCGCCCCCACTCCCAAAACGTTTAGCCTCCTCTGACCTGGCCAGAACCTCCTACTTGCCCTCTAGGCCTGGAGGCAGCCAGGTGGCCTTTCCTGGCCCTGGGAGTGTCCTGAGAGGCACTGCAGGCAAAACCCTGAGCACTGAGTGTTCAGATCCAGATGGCACCAGAACATGGCACGGGCCAGGTGCCCAGGTTGCCCCAGGGAGAGGTGGATGGGCAGGGGCGGTAAACCTGAGTCCCCTGCGGCTCTTCTCTTCTCAAGGCCTGCTGGTGAGGGGTTCTGGCTCTGAGAGAAAGAGCTCTCCCTGGAGGCCGCCAACAGGCAGGGGTCCTGGCTGTGGGCGCTACTGCCCTTGGCGCCTGCCTCTTCCAAGGTCACCAGGACCTGCTGCTGCGCGCTGCAGCCCCCCTTACTGCCAGGGAGCCCACTGGCCAGGACCACACAAAGCGGGCAACGAGCGACCATTGCCCGTGGATTGTTGCCTGCCGGAAGTGGGTGCCTCACGCCCCACAAGCAGCAGCTCATGCACCTCTTGCAAGAGCTGTAAGGTGGCCCTGCGTGCTGCCACTGCAACCACTCCTGAACTGACCTGCTGCCCCCACCCTCAACCCTGGGTATCCAGGGAGTGAAATAAACAAGGGAAAGCCCATACAGGTCTCTGAGTGTGTGTGTGTGTGTGTGTGTGTGTGTGTGTCTGCCCTCATGACCTTGACCATCGCTGTGACTTGCAAACAGGCCAAGGTTCAGGCAGCGTCCGGAGGAATCATCTCCTGGGGATTTGTATGCCCCTCCCCCCGACACACACTGCTGGGACCCAATGGGTAAGCTGCTGGGACCCAATGGGTAAGCTGCACTGCCCCCTCCTACACCAATCTCTCCAGCACCCAGGATCTGCCCCTTAGTAGAACGCGCCTCCAGGCCCCGCCCAGCGGCCAACCTAGACAACTAATAGGAAGAAGTTCAAATATCAGTTTCAGGGAGGAGTCTGGAGCCTTCTGGCCTCTGGTCCACGGATCTCAGGGCCACGGCCACTCTCCAACTCTCACACAAAGGGAAAGCCTGGCTTCCAGGCCAAGAAAACCTTACCGAGGGCAGGTTTCCAGGATCTCGCTTGTGGGCCTTCTGGCACTCTGAACCCCACGGCAGACAGGAGGCCCTGGGATGGAGGTTTCCTCGGCTCCCCCGCCCTCCCCTTCTAGGAAAACCCAAGGAAGGCGGTGGCTTGGATCAGTGTTGGTCTGCTACTATGTGATCACAATATTTTTCATGGGTGAGCAGAACGGGAGAGGCATGGTGGCCTGGGACTGGAGGAAGGCCACCAGTTGTCCTCACCCTATAGGCCAAGGGAGCCCGGAGCTCTTAGGGAGCTCATTCCTCATTCCCTCTCACCTCTCACCCAGGCACCTTCTGCACCCTCCTGCTCTTCCTCCTCCTCTTCACCTCGCTCTGGCCCATCTCCCTTCTCTACTTTGCCTGGCTCTACCTGGACTGGGACACGCCTAACCAAGGTGAGTTTCAGACAGTCCCCACTTCCCATCCCAGCAAAAACTGGCAGGGCAGGAGCCTTAGAGGACTCTGACATGCCAACTTCTGTGACCTGTGATCCCAGGTGGAAGATACTCCACGTGGATGAGGAACCGGACAATTTGGAAGTACATGAGGGATTATTTTCCTATCAAGGTGACTGGTCAGATGGCCCAGGCAGAGGCACTGGGGAGGGGGCACACGGCCATCTTCTGGCCCCTCCCAGGACCTTACACTTGGAGGTCCACTGAGGTGGAGGCCTAACTTTTCCCAGGGTGACGTTCCCTTTGCCTCTCTCTCCCCAATCCTGCCGGAACACCCACAGCTGGTGAAAACAGCCGAGTTGCCCCCGGACCGCAATTATGTGATGGGCGCCCACCCCCACGGGATCATGTGCATCGGGTACAGCTGCAATTTCTGCACAGAGAGCAACGCCTTCTCCCAGAAATTCCCTGGGCTCCGGCCCTTCCTTGCCACGTTGGCAGGCTTATTCCACCTCCCCATCTACCGTGACTTTCTCATGTTTTCTGGTGAGCAAGGAGGACGTGGAAGATGAGGAGGAGAGGGAGGAGGAGGAGGATAAAGAAGAGGAGGGAGAACAGGAGGTGGAAGTGGGGGAAGAGAAGTCAGTGCCCAGGATTGAGTCACCCCTCCACCAGCACCACTCCATTCAGGGGCTTTGAGTGGATGCTGGTGATCTGGTGTGGGCACGTGGACTAGAGGCTGACACCTAGTGGCATGAGGGGGTATGGGACAAAAGTGGGAGCTCACCCTTCCCATACAGTGAAGGGACTCAGGGGACTCTGTGCTGGTGGGGACTGCTTTCTGCATCCAACTCCATCAACGACCACCCCTCACCACTACCACCACTGCTACAGGATTCTGTTCTGTGGACCGCCAGAACCTGGACTATATCCTGTCCCAAAACCCCTGCGGCCAGCTCGTGGTCATTGTCATCGGGGGTGCCCAGGAGATGCTGTACTCGGGCCCAGGCCAGCACTGTCTTAGGCTCCTGAATCGCAAAGGCTTCGTGCGTCTTGCGCTGCGGCACGGGTGAGTGGCTCTGATGTCCCCCGGGGTCAGTGGAAGATGCTGGAGCTTTCACCAGAGTCCCCCTGAAGGGCCATACAGGAAGGGAGAATGTCCACCTCAGTGACTGAGGGCTCACACTGAGCCAAACACGGTGCGCAACCTCTGCCCACCCCACCCTATATCTGTGCATCAGAAAGAGGCAAGGTTAGAGTGCCCAAAACAGGGACCCAGGAAGTCCAGAGTTCAAGTCCGTGGCACGATCTCAGAGGCAAGCCTTTGGCCATGTTTCCTCACAGGGGAAGTTGCACACATGCTGCCTGGCAAGCATGTCATGTTGTCAAGGCGAAATGAGAAAAGTACCATTTTCAGTGCATCATTGAGTCTCAAGAAAGGTGAACCCATTCTGCAGGATCTGGAATGGTGGCCAGAGGTGGACGCCCTCTTTGGTGTGGCTTCAGTGGTCTTGGGAAGCAGCAACTGAGAGCCTATGAGGCAGCTCAGGCGCCAGCCACCAGCTTCATACCTCCCTCCTCTCCTCCCAAGGGCCTCCCTGGTACCCATCTACTCTTTTGGAGAGAATGATATCTTCAACGTCAAGGCTTTTCCTGCCGACTCCTGGCAGTACCGCTGCCAGATGACCTTGAAGAAAGTGGTGGGCTATGCTCCTTGCATCTTCTTTGGCCAGAGTCTCTTCTCGGCCACCTCCTGGGGCCTCATGCCCTTCCACAGGCCCATCACCACGGTGGGTGAGTACTCATCTCCTAGGGAAAGCGCCCTCAGCCTCCTGGGCATCACAGGACTCTCAGCTTAGCAGCTGCCTCCCTGTCCCCCCAGTGGGCCGCCCAATCGACGTCCCCCAGGTCCTCCACCCCACAGAGGAAGACGTCGACCACTACCACACACTCTACTTGAAGGCCCTGGACCGGCTGTTTGAGGAGCACAAGGAGAGCTGTGGTGTCCCTGCTGATGCTCACCTCACCTTCCTCTAACCCAGGCCTCACCCTCCCTCCTCTGCCGAGTGCACGGCCGGGAAAATGCCACCCCCCCCTCCCCGACCTGTGGCTCCCCTCAACCTAATAAAAGCTGATTCACTCTCAATATGCAAGTGTCATGCAGTCAGGTGACCGTCTGCTCAGAGCCAGCCCATTCCCATTCGAGCAAGTAGGCTCAGGCACACCCCATCTTTCACCTGAGCTTCTGCTTTGACTTGGGCAGCAAAATCCTGAATTCTCCTCCTAGGGAGGCTCAAAGCAAAGGTGTGACTATGAACAAGCCCTTCTCCCCTGACTCTGCCTAACCCCCTCCCCCAACTGTCAATGAGGTCACCTGCTTGCTGAGCACAAAAGGACACTGATACAATGTTGAGGAGAGGGGCTAGGTGGAGGGGCAGAATTTGAGGGTGAACAGGGCGTAGGTAGGTGTGGAAGACTGGCTGGCTAAGGGACTTACCTTGAGCAACAGGTCAACTTAGTCAGAGGTACCCCGTGAGATGGAAGAGAGGCATCAATCCCACTGGTAGAAAAGACAGGTGTGCTATATAGCTGGCCTTTGCACCCATTCCCCATCCTGGGGACTAGAAGGAGCCCTATATGCACAAGGTTTTCAGCAGCTTTTTCCTCTAAAGTTCGGAGCCAATTCCTTCTTCACTGTCTGTCCTTAGTCTGGAAGCTCCGCTGAAACCTGCTCACTGTGGGGGAGCCTAGTGGCTTCCATCCTTTGGAAACGTTGTCAGGAAAGACCAGTCCCTGAAGAAGGACTCCCATTCGGTCAAGTGGAGCAGCAGTGACAAAGAGGAAGGCCTTCAAGGAGGTGCATGGACACAGTGGCTGCAACCATGAGCTCAAGCAGAGGAGCCCTGGTGGGAATGGTGCACCAACAGCCACGCAGAAAGAGCCTTGGTGGTGTAATGGTCATGTGTGGGGCTGCTAACCACAGGGTCAGCAGTTTGAAACCACCCACCACCCAGCAGGAAACACAGGAGCCTGTCTACTCCCGGAAAGACTGACTGTCTCCATAACGCTGTGCAGCAGCTCTACTCTGTCCTGCAGGCTCCCCGTGAGTGGGAGGGCACGTGAGGGCAGTGGGCTTGCATTGGGCTTTGGTTGCAGAAACAGAATGATTATTAAGTTGGGGAGGTTTGGACAAATGTGTCCACATGTGTTTAGAGGGACACAAGTCTACCCAGCCTGTGGTTTACAGATCCTTACGTGGTTGTCCCACCACCACCACCCCTGACTGTACTTTGCACAGTACAACGTGTGTCATTTCAGCCATTTGTTATGTGTATCATCCAGTGACCTCAGTTACTCTCACCGTTATCCTGCTCCATTTTTTCTCATCCTCTGCAGAAACCCAGAACGCCTTACAAAATACCTGATACTGTGTGTGTGTGTGTGTGTGTGTGTGTGTGTGTGTGTAAGAGAGAGAGGTGGATGTGGGGGGAAGCATGTGCGCATGCTTTGGGTGAACGAACAGAGTCCATTGGTTTTCCATTCAACAATTCACGTGCCTTTTGCTTTGTGACATTGATTGTAAACCCACAAGGCAGCAGCACTCTTTCCACTTCCGCCCTGGTTTACTGTTTCCCTGCTCCTGTCTTTCTTGTCTTCTGAGCTTCAAATCTCAGCAAACATTAACTTTTTTTGTCTCAAAAGGTTGGCTGCTACAGTGAGTCCACCCATTTATAGACTTGGTGCTTTCGCGCCCATTTGGAAGCCTGTCTCTGATTTCCCTGAAGTAACTTGGACCTTGTAAAGTCAGTGTTCTGTCTCCCATGGCACTCTCCTTGCCCAAACTCAACCTTTCTGCTGTGTTCCTTAATTCCTGACAAGGGCCACCTAGATTCACAGATAATGCTCCCGAGATTCAGGTTTATTAGAGAAGTCACCAGGTTACAATTCAGATGAAATGTGCTCAGGATACGATTTTTCAGTCAGGACTCACTTCTTCTTCGCCACACACCCTTAGGCAGGCCTCTCTCTGGCCTTCACCCTCTTGGCTCAGCCTCTGCCCTGCTCCAGCAATGTGACAAAGGTCTTCGGGGGCAGCCAATGAATGCTCAAAGGGCATGACACTCCACCACAAGCATCCAACTGAAGGCTCGGCTTCAGGTCTGTAGGGAAGGACGCACAGCTCTCCCAATTCAGTGCCCAGAGTCCCTCCCCCACCCTCCACAAACCAACCCCAGGCCCCGAATGATTCAGTTTTACTTGCTCTGCGATCTGGGAAGTCCAAGTCTCTGTTGTGTGCTCTGGATCCTGGTTCTGCTGTAAAGGCTGCTGCTTTGCCCTCTGTCACTGATATCTCCTGGATGAAGGTTCAAGACATGGGGAGCTTCTTCTTTTCTTTGTTTTCCTCCACCAGTTTTGTTGGCACGTAGTTTACATGTCGTATAATTCAACTGTTCAATCGTTCATAACAGTCAAGGAAAATTGTACAACCACTACCACATCCATTTTAGAGCACCCCATCCCCTACGGTTACTACGCATTTAAGATGAGTTGTGCACTCACCATCCGGTCGGGTGCTCCCTCCAGTCCTCCAGCCGGATCTTCTTACTTGATTGGAATGAGATGCCCTTGCTCCTGGTATTGAGCTTGCTTAGTTTATACCCCGCAGCCTGGCAATCACAACGCATCCTGTTAACCAGCGCTCTAGACCCAATCCTATCAGTATCACCCCCCCCCCCAACTCCTCAGATGACAGACTCATTATACAGTGGTTCTCCAGCTTCCTCATGCTGGGATCTTTTCTTGCCACTCCTCATGTGGTGGTGACCCCCCTTAACTACCAATCAAAAAATCATTTTCGTTGGTACTTCATAACAGTCATTTTGCTACTGTGATGAATCAGACGACCCCTGGGAAAGGGTTGTTTGACTCACAGGTGGAGAACCGATTCATTAGCAAAAGTCATTTGTTGGGTGTTCAAATACTGTCTAGATGAGCCACATTAAACAACGCATTGCTCCGCAGTCATGTTTACTGCAGGTTTTGTGTCTGTATCCCAGACTTAAATAAGAACCATTCATCAAAATGCAATGAGTGCAACTACAAGTGTATAAAATATATCCCTTGGAAGAATTTCCCCTTGTTCCTCCATGAAAATCCAGGCATTCCCATGGCTTACCTGGGTCATTCTCAGTGAGAAGTTCTGTGTTCACTTACAGTTGATACAGAGAAGTGCTTACTCCTTGTATTAGTCAGCACTCCCTCTTCATCCAATGGCGCCATTTTCCCCTCTGACCTAGAAAAGGCTAAAGGGCCCTGGTGGTGCCGTGGTTAAGCGCTTAGTTGCTAAGGAAACTTCTGGGGTTCAATTTACCCAGCATATCTGAGGCAGATAGGTTTGGTAAGCTACTTCTGTAAAGAGTGCAGCCTATGGACACCCAAGGGGGCAGCTCCACTCTGTCACACAAGGTGGCTGAGGAATGGAATCAACTCAGAGACACAGTAAGGACAATGTATGGCTGCCAACAGGTGCCTTTAGGCCCAGGCATGGAGTTTGGGGGAGGGAGGAGTAGAGGAATGAGGTGTTGACGGCTTCTCTGGCCTCTCCTGTCCCTGCTGATACACAGCTCCCTGGGACTGGAGTATAGGGCGTGGGGAAAGCCATGAAGTTCTCACCTGGTCTGGCCTGTCACAACACATCCTGGTTACAGTGGATTCCTTTCCCTGAGGGCCCATTCCTGAAGTCTTCAGACCTTTTCCTGGAAGGTTTTTAGGAGCAACTCCTGGGCTGCTGCTTCCTTAACCTCTTTCTCTGGCTTCTGTCCCAGCTCCCCCCAGGCTTTCTCTGTGGGACTCCCAGCTCCATGGCCAGGCAGCCTTGGCCTGCATTTCCTGGGTAGCCACGGTTCTCCATTCTGTCCGGCCTCAAAGCACCCAGCCAGCCACACTCTCACCTTCGAATTTCTCAGTGGAGTATGCATACATTCTCTAACAGGCTCTTGGTATTGAAGCCTTTGTGAATGAACCCAAGTGACCCTTGCCCTTTGGGGGTTGGCTCATAGCACTTTCAAAGTGTGAAGAGGAAGAAGAAGGAGAAGTAGGAGAAAAGAGAAAAGAAAAGCAGTCCCTCTCCTTCATTTCCAAACTCTATTGTGAATTGTGCTGAGAGACTCCGCATTGCTTTGAAGATGTCTGTGTGTGGTCTGGTTTGACCCCTTGGGAAAGTACTGAAGACAGTGAAGTATTGCGTATGACGCCTCTGCCTATGAGCTTTGCAACTTCTGCCCAATGAGTGGGTGGGACCGTACAGATGAGGTGCTTGTGGCCTACCCAAGGGACTGAATAGTTTGCTAAGAATGTACATAAGCCATCTCCGGGAGATGAACATATCTGATCAGAGCACACGGGAGAAGATGAAGGGGCAGGAGGAGAGAGTGGAGCACAGCCTGGCCCACCAGGCCGTGATGATGATGTTCCTGAGTAGAGCAGCCAGTCCACAGAGAGAACAACATGGCTGGCCCCACTATGAGAAATGATGCCAATCAGTGACTAAGGGCGATACAGGGGACTGCACCGGAGACACAGTGTGGGAATTGCACCTGACCTGATCCCACCACACCGAGGCAAATCACTGGGGGAGTGCAGCGGAACAGCAAGGGAATGGAGTGGCAAGGTCCCCAGGGAATGCTGAAAGTGGACTTTGGGGCCAGGGCGTGGTGCCCCAACAGACTGGACTGGAAAACGCTCCTAAGGGCCAGCAAACGATCCCTGAACTAACTACAAGCTTTTCTCTTGTGAACTGTTTTGTTCTGTTCTTTGTCAGTGGTTTGTTTTTGTTGTTTTGTTGTCCAGTTGCATACGGTTGCTTTGTTTTCCTCTGTCTTGTTTTCGTGCATGTTAGTGTCTCCACAGGTCTGTCTGAATAGGACAGGCTGGATGTACTATCTGGAGAAAAAACAACGGGACCGACAGTTCCGGGGGGACTTGGGGTGGGGGAGTAGGGAGGGTAAGGAAGTGGTGTTAACAAACCCAGGAACAAGGGAAAAACATGGGACCCCAAATGGTAGAGAAGGGGTGGGGCAGGCCTGGTGGGAAATGATCAAGGGTAAGTTGCTTAGAGAAGAGGTATACTCTAGCCCAGGTGGCGACGAAGCATGGTAGTAGGGCAGGAGGAAAGTCAAGGGAGATGGAGGAAAGAGCTAGGAGTCAAAGGGCATTCATGGAGGTCTAGACAAAGACATGTACATGCAAATATATATAGGAGGATGGGGAAATAGATCTATGTGTCTATATTTATAGGTCAAGTATTAAGGTGGTGGAAGGACCTTGGGCCTCTACTCAAACACTCCCTCAATGCATGAATACCTTCTTTTATTAAATTGGAACTCTATGATGCTCACCCTCCCGACACAACGGCTGGAGCCAAAGTGGGTGAACAAGTAAATGTGGTGAAGAAAGCTGATGGTGCCCGGCTATCAAAAGAGATAGTGACTGGGGTCTTAAAGGCTTGAAGATAAACAAGCGGCCATCTAGCTCAGAAGCAACAAAGTCCACATGGAAGAAGCACACCGGCCAGTGCGATCACGAGGTGCCAAGGTACCGGGTATAAGGCATCATGCAAAAAAAAAAAAGATATAAGTGTGTGTATGTATGTGTATATGTGTTTATATGTATATATGTATATGTATATATGTATATATATACCATATTAAATGAAGGGGGAAGTGCAGAGTGGAGACCCAAGGCCCAAGTGTCGGCCAATGGAGATCCCCTCATAGAGGGGTTTAGGAGAGGAGATGGGTTAATTAGGGTGCGAGGTAGTACCGATGATGAACACAGCTTTCCCCCAGATCCTGGATGCTTCCTCCCCCCAACTACCATGATCCAAATTCTACCTTGCAGGGCTGGATAGGGCAGAGGCTGTACACTGGTACATATGAGGGCTGGAGGTACAGGGAATCCAGGGTGGATGATACCTTCAGGACCAAGGGTGTGAGGGACGATGCTGGGAGAGTGGAGGGTGAGTGGGTTGGAAAGGGGGAACTGATTACAAGGATCCACATGTGACCTCTTCCCTGGGAGAGGGACAGCAGAGAAGGGGGGAAGGGAGACTCCGGATAGGGCAAGATATGACAAAATAACGATGTATAAATTACCAAGGGCACATGAGGGAGGGGGGAAAGGGAAGGGAGGGGGAAAAAAAAGGACCTGATGCAAGGGGCTTAAGTGGAGAGCAAATGCCTTGAGAATGATTGGGGCAGGGAATGTATGGATGTGCTTTATAAAATTGATGTATGTATATGTATGGATTGTGATAAGAGTTGTATGAGTCCCTAATAAAATGTAAAAAAAGAAAAAAAAGAATGTACATAAGGTTCATGGCACACTTGTGGAGGTGGACCTTGCCAGTAAAATCATTGGAACCCTAACAAGAAGACAGGTCAGTTTTGCCATCCTGCTGTATTTAAAAATGAGCCATTTTGGGGTAGCAGAAAGGAGACACCTTAGTACTGGCACCAAGATCATAGAAATGAGAAGTAGTTCTTTGGAATTGGTGTTCCTGCGCTTGCTTCCTCCTAGACCCAGAGACTGAGAGGTACAACACTGGAGAGAGTGAGAAATGGTTGTCAAGAAGCAGCAGCAGAAGCAGGAGAACCGAGAGACTAGCAGGAGTGTGTGCTGCACTTCTCAGCTCACAAAGCAAGAACATGGAGTCCCTTTGGTTAGGAGGCTTGCTTACAGAGTGAGATGTCTCTGGCCATGTGACAGAACTAGGCTAGTCTACCCATGGGCTTAGAGAACGAGGGCCTTCCGACTGAGGTTTACCTGCAGTCTGTGCGGTGACTCCAGGCACTTGTCAGCATTGCTTAAGAGCTTTGTAACACTTACTGAAGCAGGGCAGAGGTAAGGCTGTCCCAAGAGACATAAGGAGCCAACAGCTAATAGGCAGAAGGCCAAGGAGAAGTTTGATTTAGGGCCTGGCTCAGAAGAGGTTATTCTGAAAACCGTATCCTGAGTATTTCCTAATTCTGATTTGTAAACTTTTACTTCCATAATAAACTCCTTAGTCGTGATTATTGTCCTTGAGTTCTGTGCCTTCATTGCAAAGAACTGTCAAACCCAGCAGAGAAGCAACCTGTGCTGTGGGACCATTTGGTTTCAGAATTGTTGAAAAGATTAGAGGGTGGAGGCACATCTGGTCTGATTTCCACCTTATGAATATCAGCCTTGGACTGATGAATTTGATGTTACTTCTCCCTTGTGAGATTAGAAGATACCATATACTATGCTGACAGAGACACACAGGGTAGTTATGACATTTTGGGGCTCAGGCTTTACCTGAATATGAGCATCACCCAGGTTTTTCTTGGGGTTTTCTCCTTTGTTCTGTGGGAGCAGAGAGAGATGCTTCAGGTGAGGACTGGAGGCACCAAGTGTGTGGCAGTGGAGGGAACAGAGACTGCTGGAACTTCCTTCCTCTGAGCCTTCAGTCTGTCTGCTGATCCTTTGTGCATGGGGGTTGCATCTCGCCAGAGGAAAGGGAGGTGATGAATTGGCCCTTTGAGGGCGGGCTGCGGGTAGAAACGAGGGTGGAGCACTACCTTTCTCATCCAACCACTTTTGAACCCTAAAATCAGTGTGTCATACTGGGGGGTGGCAGTGGGATTGGGCCTGAAGCTGGAGAGGGATATTGAGAATTCAGCAGAGTCTGGCAGGGAAAAAATTGAGTTGGTGGAAGCAGACCTATGTTACAATGCTCCCTGTACCTTTGAGGCCTTGTGGCAAGTCTATCTGATAAGAGGCTAGATCTGGTTTGAGCAGAAAGAGTAAGAAAGGAGAGGGGGCACTGGCCTCCTATGGAAACACTGGAATGGATGGACAGCCCACAGCAGAAACCTAAAAGGGGCAGGCAGGTCAAGGTCAGCCTTCTGTCTCTGGGAGACACTTGAAATTTCTTTGAGGGTGTTCTTGTCCTACTGGGAAAGGACTCTCCAAGGGCAGAAGGGAGTGACATTGATGTCCCTTGAATAAGAACAATGCATCCCTTTGTCATCCAAGAGATTGACACCTTCCATGTGGCTGTGACAGATCACAAGTAGGCGCCCCTGTCCTGCCCACTGACTCCACCCTCTCCAGTCAGCCTTCTGAGAGTGCCACTCTCTCCAGGAAGCCGGCCATGATTGAGTAAACCTGTTGCTTCCTGAACCTTCCCAAGCACCCTCTCTTCCCTAGTCTAGTTGAGGGCAAAGGTCACTGGAACACATTTCACACTGGGACTTGATTTTCTCCAAACTTAGGGTCCCCAATCTATGTGACCCCTCTAGGAGGGCATGGATTTCCTAAACGGTCACTCTTAATGGAGTAAAAATCCTCATCTTTCTCCCACAGAGCAGAGTGTGGTTTGAACTGGTGATCTTGCGGTTAGCAGCCCAACACATGACTCCTCCTTCCCTGGTGCTCACTAATCCAGCACCCATCTTGGGCAGGAGTTGTTCAAAGGGGATAAGGCTTCACATGAAGGAAGGTGGAGAGTCCAGGATGCAGGGGTATGACAGACAATCTCCCACTAGTTCACAGTCCTTAGACCCATAGAACCAACACCACAAGGCCCAGTCCGAGGAGTTCAGCCATCAGGACTGAGGTCCCAGGTGAGAGGTCTTCTTAGGGGGAACACAAGGATGAAGTGAACATCAATGAGCCATTGCTGGCGGCTTCTATCACAAGAATTCCAGTCACTTGGAAGGAAATTGAACAATCAGCTTCTTTGTTAGTTTGAGCTTGGCTGGGATAGGTCAGGCCTCAGACCTTGATCAACGCTGGAAGCCCTGACAGAAAGCAGCAAGATGAAGCCTAATGAACCCTAGGTCAAAACTCAGAGCGTAGAACCTGTCCACCCAGTTCCAACCTGCACCTGCTGCCTCATCACCTAGAAAGATGCTGCACGGATGTCTTGGTGCTACGACAGTGACCATGTCTTGGGAGCAGAATTAGGACAGCTAGGACACAGTTTTTGTGCCTTGGCCTGCAAACACAAGGACAGCAGCTCAAAGCCACCAGCCACCCCAAGGGAGAAGGAGGGGACTTCTTCCTCTTATAGAGATGGACAGTCTACCTTGCCCTGTGAGCCAAAAGGGACTTATTAGAATGGGACTTGGCGTCATGGCTGTGAAAGGGGTGCATATTTCATAGGAGGCGTGGCACAAAAGCTGAGTTTGAGGATCAAACATGAATGAGATCAAGCCTGAATGAAAGCCTGATGTCGTGGATTTGCTTCGTTTAACCAGGTCCCTAACTTCCTTCATCCTTGCCCAAGGCACGTCCAAACCCAAACCAAAGTCACTGCCCTCGAGTAGATGGCCACTCATGGTGACGATACAGGACAGGGGAGAACTGCCTCCTGTGGGTTTCTGAGTGTGTCCCTGTTCACAGGACTAGAACTCTTCCAGCTGGTCATCCTGTCAAGGCAAGATTCCTCTCAGAGGCTGGGCATGTGACCAGACCTGGAAGTCTTGAAGCTACCCCATGTCCTCTCACTCCTCATTTCTGAACTTCCATTTCCCCTTCTGTAACCTGTGACTACCGAGTTTACAGTTGATTTCATTTTATTCTGCAAGAGCAGTGAAATGAAAGGCCTGGCAGAGCGAAGCCGCTGAGAGAGGTCAGAGGGCAAACTTCCTTCAATTGTCCTCTACTCTTCTTCTGTGACTGTGAGAATAGTGCACCGCCCTTGGGGCTGAATCATTCTAATTTAAGGTTATGCTAACAGGACTTCCTGCTCAGAAGGAAGGCTCACACCCGATGCATGACCAAGTTAGAGCTTATGGATAAATAAAGGATAAAGATGTTCCCAAAGGAAATTAGGAGAATGTCCCCTTACGAATGGTATATGTGTACAAACTTCATCAGTGTGGAAAGTCTGTGATGGAAATGAGATGAACTCACATGCAAAGTTTACCTGTGACTCATATGTAACTCAGGTGTAATCCCCAGTCCTCCTGGCTCATGTGTAATCCCTAGTCTTCCTGTACTAATCAATCTCTTTCTCCACTTTTTGGACTTTGGAACACTTGGTATTTTACCAGCTTTGGCTGCTTCCAACCCAACAACAACAAAAACAATTCTATTGTTTCTCTCTTGATAGGAATTCTAGTGACATGTTATTCTTGGACATTACTTCACTGTGCATGGAACCCAGAGAAATGCATAAATCAACATGTACAACTCAACCATAACCTCACACGTGTCTGCTGTGAGACGTAAGTTAAGGTAAGCTCGTGTGGCAGGTCCTGTGAACGAGCATCTTCATGTTTAGGTGAATTAGAACTGCGACCCAATACTGTTCATTGCCAAGGAGTCTCTTCCGACCCATAGCAACCCCATGCATAAAGCATAGCAACCCAACCAAACAGAACACGGCCCCATCCTGAGCCATCCTCACCATAGCCCCTGGTGTTGCAGCCACCGCGCCAATCCTTCCTGTCAAGGGCCTTCCTCTCCTTCGCCACCCCTCTGCTTGACCGAGCATGATGTCCTTCTCCAGGGACTGGTCTCCCCTGAGATCATGTACAAAGTCTGTGAGACAAAGCTTCCCCAGACTTCTTCGAAGACAGATGGGTTTGTCATTTTAGCAGTGCATGCACGTTCAATATTCTGCTCCAGCACCACCATGCAAATGCATCATTTCTTCTTCCATTTCCTTTATTCAGGGGCCCACTCTCACCTGAATCGGATGCCCTTGAAAACACGATGGCCTGGGTTAGCCTCACTTAGTCCCCAAAGTAGCATCCTTGCTTGTCAAGAGTCTAAAGAGTTCTTGGGCAGCAGAGTTAGCCAGTGCAACACGTCTTTGGATCTCTTGATGGCTACTTCCCTGCGCATTGATTGTGATCCAGGCAAGATCAAATCCTTGACAACGTCAAACTTTTCTCCATTTTTCATGATGTGACCTGTTGGTCCAGTGTAGAGGATTTGGGTCTTCTTTACACGGAGTTGTGATTCATACTGAAGGCTGCAGTAACTGATCCTCATCAGCAAAGGCTTCATGTTGTCCTCACTGTCAGCAGGCAAGGTTGTGTCATATGCATATTGCAGGTTGTTCAGAAGACTTCCTCTAATTCTGATGCCACCTTCCTCTTCATGTGATCCAGCGTTTCTGATGATTTGCTCCTCATACAGATTGAATAAGTACGGTGAGAGGATGCAACCCTGACACACATCTCTCCTGATTTTTTAAAATCATTTTATTAGGGGCTTAAACAACATTTAAAAAATCATTTTATTGGGGGCTCGTAAAATTCTTATCACTGTCCGTGCATACATTCATTTTCAAGTGCATATGTACATATGTTTCCATCATCATTCTCAAAACATTTGCCTTCCACATGAGCCTTTGGGGTCAGCCCCTCATTTCCCCCCTACCTTCCTGCTCCCCTTTGCCTCATGAAACCTTCGTAATTCATAAAATTTTATTATTTTTTCATTTATTACTCTGTCTGACGTCTCCACCTTCTCTCTTTTCTGCTGTCCATCCCCCAGCAAGGAGGTTATACGTAGATCCTTGTAATCAGTTCCCCCTTTCTATCCCACGTTCCGTCCACCCTCCAGGCATCACCACTCACATCACCGGTCGCGGAGGAGTCATCTGTCCTGGATTCCTTGTTTTTCCAGTTGCTATCTGTAGCAATGTACATTCTCTAGTCTAGCCAGATTTGTAAGATAGAATGGGGATCGTGATAGTGCTGTGTTGCGGAGGAAGCATTTAAGAACTAGAGGAAAGTCGTGTGTTTCATGGTTGCTACATCAAACCCTAACTGGCTCATCTCCTCCCCAAGACACTTCTATAGGTGGATGTCCAGTGGACTACACTCACCCATCCATCTACTGCCTTTCCATCCACCCATTCATCCATCACTCCATGCACCCACCCATCCATTTATCCGTCTGGTCCTTGTAACCATCCTCCCGTCCCTCTGACATAGTTACCAGGTATGGCTTAGATGCTAGTCATCGAAAAAAACCCAGAGAGTTTCGACAATGAATTTTGTTAGCCTTCTGGGGTTCACCCACTGGGTGGACAAGATACATAAGCAGCAGCACCCCCAATGCTGTGAAGAGCCACAAGTGGTTCCTGCGTCCATGCTGGAGGACCCCACAGAAGACTGTTTCTGAACATGAGGTTTAAGGGAAGGGCATAAGAGCGGGGAGAAGATTGGCACTGCTCCAGTATGGGCGTGCCCACAGGACATGGGGTGGCTCAGTGCCCACTGCCCACAGGACTCCAGGCTGGCCAGAGGCTATGAGAACGTGCCCACGGTGGACATCCACATGAAGCAGATGGACTATAAGGACCAGTGGCTGCAGCTGCTGAGGACTTATGTGGGTTCCATGATGGAGACCCTGTTCCCTGGCTACCACACCAAGGTGGGTGGCCATCCCTGCTGTTTCCTGCCCCCTCCACCCTCCCACAGCCCTCACCCGGGGATGGAAGTCCCTACCGAGAACCTGTTGTTATCTGCATGCCAGGCCCCAGGAAGGAGAGGCTGCAGGTTGCAGTCCTGGGGCTCAGTCTGCCTCAGCTCAGATGTGGGGCAGGATGAGACCACTGTAGTGCAGGGGCTGAGCGTCTCCGTCACGGTTCAAGGATCTTCCAATCATGAGGCATTTCTCTCCCGTCCCCACAGATGCGAGCAGTGATGAATTTCGTTGTTCGCTACCGGCCAGAGGAGCAGCCCTCCCTGCGGCCACACCATGACTCCTCCACCTTCGCCCTGCATGTCACCCTCAACCACAAGAACCTGGATTATGAGGTCAACCCACTGATGCCCTCCACACCTGTGGGCCTGCTGCAGTATCTCCCAGTGTTTCTACGTGATGGGTCTCAATGCCTGAATCCCTCCTGGGGTGGCTGCCATCCCTTTCTCTGGGGTCTCCTGTTCTCCCTTCCCCTTATCATCCTGGTCCCGTGCCTGGTGTCCTCCCAGCCTCTTTCTGGTTCCCTCCTGCTTACCTTCCTTCTCTTTCCTCTTCTCCTCACAGCGAGGTGGCTGCCGCTACCTGCACTCGCCCTGCGTGGTCGCTTCTGCAAAGAAAGTCTGGGGGTTCCTGCACCCAGGCCGCCTCACCCATTACCATGAGGGCCTGCCCACTACTCGGGGGACTCATTATATCATGATGTCCTTTGTCGACCCCTGATACCCAACCACTCTGCCAAACTTTCCTCACCACTGTGCCTTGGGGGTGGTGGGGGTAGATGGAGGGGGTTACCTGGGTGTGGCCCCTTCTGTCTTGGAGAGAGGTTCTGGCCATGATTCTTGTATTCTGTGTGCCTGTTACTGAATGTGTTCCCTTGTCCCCCAATAAACGGCCTCTCAGTGAACTCCTGGAGCCTCCGAACCACCCCTCAGCTCCCCGGAGTACCTGGAAAAAGAGCTTCTGCGAACCTCTGGGGGGATAAATTATTACGGTTTCTCAGTCTCCTTCCCTCCCCAGTACAGGAGGATGCGGGGCTCTCAGGTCCATCCCAGTCCTTTGGTCAACCTATGGTCCCCGCACCCAGAGGAGAGGGGAGATCGATCTTCTCCATAAAGAAATGGCAAGAAGGGAGAAGAAGAGGAGCGGGAGGCTCCATCTGTGTGTGACCCTGGAAGTTTCCATTGGTCTCCTTTTCTTGCTTCCCTGAATCATTTTAAGGAACCTGGTGTTGCTATGGGTTAAGTGTTGGACTGCTAACCTGAAGGTCAGCAGGTCAATGTCACCAATGGCTTCGAGGAGAAAAGATGAGACTTTCTGTTTCCATAAATATCAACAATCTCAGAAGCCCTGGAGAGCAGTTGTACTCAGATATGAGAGATCACCCTGAGTCAGAAAAAGCCCAGGTGGCCAAGTGGGTTATGCAATGAGGTCAATTCAAAAGCAGAAGCCACTCCCGGGGGAATGAAGAACTTTCTCCTCCCATAAAACATCACTCTTGGAAACCCAGAGGGTTGGTTCTGCCCTTTCCTACAAGGGCGTGAAGAAACAGAATGAACTTGACAGTCAAACACTGGGTTTTGGTTGGGTTCTATTATTGCCTGTGCTGGGGAAAAGGTTGGAAGAAGGACCAGACCAGAGGACTTCCCAGTCAGTTCTCAGCCAAGAGCCCCCTCACCAGGGCCCCAATCTCTTCTCTGTGGTTCTCTAATCAATTGACGTCATCTTCCCCCTTCAGGAAGGCTGGGACTGACAAGACCCACAGCTGGCCCTGGGCACAGGACGTCCTCCTGCGTCACAAGTATGTGCTGTAAATGTGGAAGAAAGGAAGGAGAGAGACTTACCTGTGGTCTCTGCATGTGCTTATGGCAAAATATGCATGAAGTTTACCACTTTGGGGTGTCTAAATCCAAGTGATTGTATTTATCTAGAATAATGGGTCCCTAACACCATTGATTTCCAGAATGTTTTCATCATTCAAAGCTGATATTTTGTGCCTTTTAAACAATAATTCTCCACTCTCTCCCACCCATCTCCTATTCACCACAAAACTATTTTTATTTAAGAATAAATGTTCCTGAGTCCCACTTGTGGTGGTGTGGGGCTGCCTACACAAGATCAGTGGATCAAATCCATCAGCTACTTTTGTGGGAGAAAGATGGTGCTATTGGCTCTAGAGATTTTCACTATAAAATTTTTTTCAGCATATATATACACCTATATATATCTTTTCTAAATCATTTTATTGGGGACTCATTCAACTCATTACACTCCATACAAACACTTGTTGTGTCAAGTACATTTGTTGCCATTATCATTATCAAAACATTTGCTTTGTACTTTAGTCCTTGGTATTGCCTCTTCATTTCCCCCTCCCCCACGAACTCTTGATAATTTAGAAATTATTTTTCCCAGTATCAAATTAAAAAAAATTTACCATCTCAAAAGCCCTGTAGGGGGCTGATTTGAGTCAAACAACTGGATGGAAGTAGTATGTGTGTGAAGGGGAGGGGACGGGGGGTAGGCGGTTTTGAATGTGCTTTTTAGGCATCGGACTGCTAACATCAAGGCCAGAAGTTCAAACCCATGAGCGTATCTTTGAAGGAAATCTGAGGCTGTCAGTGCCCACAAAGATTTAATCTGGGAGACTCACAGGGGCAATGCTATTCTCCCCTCCAGGGTTACTATGAGTCAATGTGATGGCAATGACTATGGGGGTATTCTAGATAGCTCACATCTACCGAATCAGACAATATTGGACCTGCCATGTCTGGCTTGATCCATTCAGCACAAAGTTTTAGGTGAATCTACGTGGTGCCACATCTCAGGAATTCATTTCTTCATAGGGGTATAAAGTATGTCTCTAGGAGCATTGGAAGTCCTGAAAAATGAAATGGGACACATAAAGATAGATATCCTAGGCATTGGTGAGCTGAAATCAACTGGTATTGGTTGTTTTGAATAAGAAAGTCCAATGGTTCACCTTGCTGGGAGTGATACAATCAAGAGGAATGGTGTGAAATTCATTGTCAAAAAACACATTGCGGAATCTTCCGGGAAGATGGCAATGGAGTGACACATACCAGGGGTACTCCGCAGAATCCAGGCCAGGACAGATGCTTAGAGGGAAATTCAACACTGCTGGAACGCAGGAGGAGCATCATAAAGATAAATAGGCAAAGACCCATGGGGTTTTCAGGGGTTGGGGTCTTCTGGCTTATCTCAGTGGAAGCCTGCTGGGGCTTGACCTTGGCCCCACCTCTGTATCTGTCGGAGCAGGGACCATTTGGAGCTGTAGCAGGGCTTGATCTCATCACAGCCACAGTTTTCCCCTTTCTGCCTTTGGGCAAGGACAAAACCCTTGCAGCTTCACCTACAGGGATGGGAGTTCAGCTACAGTTGTGCTTCTGTTTATATCTCTGCTCCCTGTCCCGCCACTGTCTGGGAGAGCTGCTCAGCTGCTTTCTTCTCGGCTCAGCTGCGGTTGCCCGGCTGCCATGGGGCAGGGACAAAACCCTTGCAGCTCCATGGTTCGGGAGTGGGACTCAACTACACAGTTTCTTTGTTTCCCTCTCTTCCCGCATAATCTAAATCGTATTGCTTTTTAATTTTTTCCTCCTCTTTATCTTTTTCCTGTTCTCTCACACTCCCCTGCTAACCACCGGAGCACCCCCTTTGCCCTAGGCAATTTACGCCTGTACAACACCCAGCTAGGTGAGCTACACTCTGTGTAGCTGACCGGAGGCTAGGAAAACCCGGCTTTCCCTTCAGGAGATACTCTGCCTAACTTCTCACCCAGGAATTCCTGCCTGTGTACCTGGGCAATAAAGCAGCTCGGCCAACACTCATCAACAATCCAAGATTTTTCAGGAACCTCTGCCTAACCTCTACAACACCAAAGCAGGCAACCCACCAGCCTTCTGGGGCACTTCCCTGATAGGGAACCCACAGGAGGATAAAGTGGTAGGTTAATCCCATTGTAAAATTAGCTGCAGGCAGGTCGAAGAAGCATTCCTATAAATAAGCCAGAGAGAGCCAGTGCTCTTCAAATCCCTCGAAAATGGCACCTGGCTCCTCTAAGACAGTGCAACAGAAACAGCCGTCAGCCACAAATACCTCAAGGCAAAAAAAGGAGAAACAAACGGCAATGGCAGAAGATGTCCTGATCATAACAACATACATAGAAGAAGCAGACATTGAGCTGACACAGAAAGAAATTTTCAGAATGCTGTTTGGAGTCGTACAGGATATGAGGGAAACAATACAGAAAAAGGATGAAATGATAGAGGAGATAAACACCATATACCAAAGGGAAATACAGGAGCTTAGGAGGAGATAGCAAAAGCCAGTAGCAGAAAAACGGACCTTGAGAATGGACGGGAGGAATCAGAGAACCTCATCAGTGACTTGGAGGTCAGCCAAGCAGACTTTAACAAACATGAACAAAAATCTAATAAGATCCTCAGAGAAGCTGAAGAACACCTAGGAAATATATCTTATGCTATGAAGTGGAACATTAGAATTATTGTCTTAATGGAGGAAGACACAGCAAAGAAGTCATCTGCAACATTAGTTAGAGAATTCTTGGTGGAAAACTTCCCCAGCTTAATGAATGTAAACCAGGCAACCATTCAGGAGGCTGAAAGAACACCAGCAAGCCTCAATCCCAAGAAGAAGTCACCAAGGTACATACTAGTTACACTATCTAACTTTGAGGAAAAGGAGAAAATCATGAGAGCAGCTAGGGAAAAACAAGCCATCACATATAAAGGCTCCCATATAAGAATATCCTCAGACCTATCAGCAGAAACGATGAAGAAGAAGAGAGAGTGGAGTAACATATTCCAAAAACTGAAGGAAAACAACACAAACACAAGAATATTCTAACCAGCCAAATTATCGATCAAGATAGATGCTTATTTATGGTTGGTGGATTTTTCTTCTCATACTGGGTCGGCAAGGATAGAGGTGGGCAGAGTGAGGTGAAAAAGGTTGTTCACTGCCACACAATAGCATGAGACTTCCTAGGAAGAGAATTCAGGGTTTTCCTGCCCAAGTCAAAGTAGAAATTCAAGTGGAAGATGGTGTGTGCCTGAGCCTACATGCTCAAAAGGGAATTGGCTGGTTCTGAGCAGATGAGCACCCGACTGCATGATACTGGCATCCTGAGAGGGAACCAGCTTTTATTAGGTGGAGGGGAGCCACAGGTCAGGGAGGGGGTGGTGGCATTTTCCCGGCCATGCACTCGGCAGAGGAGGGAGGGCGAGGCCTGGTTTAGAGGAAGGTGAGGTGGGCATCAGCAGGGACACCACAGCTCTCCTTGTGCTCCTCAAACAGCCGGTCCAGGGCCTTCAAGTTGAGTGTGTGGTAATGGTCAACGTCTTCCACCGTTGGGTGGAGGACCTGGGGCAAGTCGATGGGGCAGCCCACTGGGGAGAAAGGGAGGCAGCTGCTGAGCAGAGAGCCCTCTGATATTCAGGAGGTTGAGGGCAGCTTGCTCTAGGAGAAGAGTAATCACCCACCATGGTGATGGGCCTGTGGAATGACATGAGGCCCCAGGATTTGGCCGAGAAGAGACTCTGGCCAAAGAAGATGCAAGGAGCAAAGCCCACCAGTTTCTGGATGGTCCTCTGGCAGCGGTACTGCCAGGAGACGGCAGGAAAAGTCTTGACATTGAAGATATCATTCTCTCCAAAAGAGTAGATGGATACCAGGGAGGCCCTTGAGGGGAGAGGAGGGAGGAACGACTTTGGTGGCTGGCACCTGAGCTGCCTCACAGCCTCTCAGCTGCTGGTTCCCAAGACCCCTGAAGACACACAAAAGGGGGAGTCCAACTCTTCCCACCGAGAAAGATCCCCAGAAAGGGCTCACCTTTCTTGAGACTCAACAGTGCACTGAAAACAGGTACTTCTCTTATTTCAACTTTAGAAAATGACATGTTTGCCAGGCGGCATGTGCGCTACTTCCCAGGTGAAGAAACATGGGCTTGTATCTGAGATAGTGGCAGGGATTTGAACCCAGGATTTCTGGGAGCCCTGTTTTGGGCACTCTAACCTTGCCTCTTTCTGATGCACAGATATGGAGAGGGGTCGGCAGAGGTTCCGTGCTGTGTTTGGTTGAGTGTGAGCACTCAGTCACGGAGGTGGGCACTCTCCCTGCCTGTCTAGCCCTTCAGTGGGACCATGGTGAAAGATCCAGCATCTTCCACTGACCCCGGGGGACATCAGAACCACTTACCCGTGCTGCAGCTCAAGGCGTACGAAGCCTTAGTGATTCAGGAGATTAAGACAGTGATGCCGTGGGACCGAGTACAGCATTTCCTGGGCACACACGACAACAATGACCATAAGTTGGCCGCACGGGTTCTGTGATAGGATTTGGCCCAGGGTCTGGCGGTCCACAGAAATAATTTCTGTAAAGGGTGGGGTGGTGGTGGTAGCTGGGGACGCAGGAAGCAGTCACCACCAGCACAGAGGCTCCTGAGTACCTCCACTTCACGGTAAAGGTGAGCTCCTTCCTTTGTCCCATAACCCTCATCCCACTTGGTGTCAGCCTCTAGTTCAGATTCCTGCACCAGATCACCAGCATTCACTCAAAGCCCCTGGGCAAGTGGTGCTGGTGGGGATGTGGCTCTAGCCATGGGCACTGTTTCCTCCTCCTCCTCCTCCTGGCTCACCAGAACTCATGAGATAGTCACGGTAGATGGGGACGCGGAATAAGCCTGCCAACGTGGCAAGGAAGGGCCGGAGCCCAGGGAACTGCTTGGAGAAGGCGTTGCTCTCTGTGCAGAAATTGCAGCTGTACCCGACACACATGATCCCGTGGGGATGGGTGCCCATGACGTAATTGCGGTCCAGGGGCAACTCGGCTGTTTCCACCAGCTGTGGGTGTTCCGGCAGGATTGGGGAGAGAGAGGCAAAGGGAACGTCACTCGGGGAAAAGTTAGTGCTCCACCTCAGTGGACCTCCAAGTGTAAGGTTCTGGGAGGGGCCAGAAGATGGCCATGCGCCCCCTCCCCACTGCCTGTGCCTGGGCCATCTGACCAGTCACCTTGATAGGAAAATAATCCCTCAGGTACTTCCAAATTGTCTGGTTCCTGATCCACACGGAGCATCTTCCGCCTGGGATCACAGGTCACCGAAGCTGGCATGTAAGAGTCCTCTCAGGCTCCTGCCCTGTCAGTTTTTCCTGTGGAGGCGGGCAAGGAGGCTGTCCCAAAGAAATGTGGTCACATAGTGCCACAACTTGTTGCTTCTGAGCTAGGTGGCTGCTTCTTTACGTTCAAGCCTTTAAGACCCAAGAGGCTATCTCTTTTGATAGCTGGGCACCATCAACTTTCTTTGCCACATTTACTTAAACACCTGTTTGTCCTCAGTGATCCTAGCATGGAGGTGTGCACCCAGTGATATGATTTTTTGTTCTTTGATGCCTCATAACCGATTCTTTCGGAACCTCATGATCACACAGACTGGTGTGTTCATTCATGTGAACTTTGTTGCTTCTGACCTAGATGGCCACTTGTTTATCTTCAAGCCTCTAAGACCCCCCAGATGCTATATCTTTTGATAGCCGGGCACCATCAGCTTTCTTCACGACATTTGCTTATTCACCCGCTTTGTCTTCAGCAGTTGTGTCGGGAGGGCGAGCAGCATAGAATGCCAATTTAATAGAAGAAAGTACTCTTGCACTGAGGGAGTACTTGAGTACAGGCCCAATGTCCTTCTGCCACCTTAATACTAAACCGATAAATATAGGCACATAGATCTATTTCCCCATCCTCATATATATATATATATATATATATTTGCATGTACATGTCTTTTTCTAGACCTCTATAAATGCCCTTTGCCTCCCAACTCTTTCCTCTAATTCCCTTGACTTTTCTCCTGTCCCACTATCACATTCCGTCCCACCTGGGTATAAGCAATACCTCTTTGTTACATTACTCTTAATCATTCCCTATCATGCCTGACACACACAACTCATCACCAATTTTGATTACTTGTTGTTCCCTTGTCCCTGAGTTTTTAACACCACTTACTTTCCCCCCACTTCTGCCTATCTCTTTTTGCCCCAAGACGGTCGATCCTACTGTTTTTCCTCCAGCTTGTTCATCCAGCCTATTTTATTTAGACAGACCTGCGGAGATAATAACATGCACACATAAAAACAACACTGAGCAAAACCAAGCAACAATATACAACAAAAGAACAACAACAACCCCCTGACAAAGAACAAAACAAAACACAACAAGAAAGAGAAGCTTGTGGTTAGTTCAACTCTCATTTGTTGGCATTTATGAGTGTTTGCCAGTCCAGTCTGTTGGGGCACCATGCCCTGGCCCCAAAATCCACCTTAACCATTCCCTGGGGACCTTGCCGCTCCATTACCCTGCTGTTCCGCTGCACACCCCCAGTGCTTTTCCTCGGTGTGGGGGGATCAGTTCGGGTGCAATTCCCACACTGTGTCTCCGGTGATGTCCCATGCAGGGCCATGGTTCATGTCTCATAGTGGGGCTGGCCATGTGCTCCTCTTTGTGGACAGGCTGCTCTAATTGGGGCCATCGTCTTCAGGGCCTCGTGGGTGAGGATGTGCTCCCCTCTCTCCTACAGCTCCTTCATCTACTCCCTTGTGCTCTGATCAGATATCGCACTCTCCCGGAGTTGCAGATTCAATGCTGTCCTTTGAAATAAATTCTTCTGGGGAAGGGGCAGGTATCCACTTAGTATTTGGTACTGGGGCCAGCCCCCCAGACCACTCCACAGGTTCCCTACTCCACGCCAGAATATTGCATCCACACATTGGGGCCCTGGGTTGAAATCTTGCCCCTCTTTCCCTGTGAAGATATAAATAATACCCTCCCCTTTGGTGGGTCAGCACCCCATGCCCCTGCTAACCATTTCTTCCTTATTTTCAACCTTTTTTTTCCTTTCCCCACCTCCTCCTCAGTTATCTACCATACTACACTATTCTCTCCCCAAGAATATGTGTCTCCTGTAGGCAACAGATTGGTGGGTTGCTTTCTAAGCCAGTCTGCTACTCCCAGGCTTTCAATACCTGAGTTCAGGCCATTGATATTCAGGGTCATTTTATCCAACTATGACTTCCGTAATGTCATCCTATACCGATTGTGTTGGCAGTTTTCCTACTTTCCTTTCTTATTAATGTGTTGTGCATGTGTATGTGTGTATCATTCTTGACTTCTTTCCACTTTTAAGCCAATGCTTTCTTGGAATCTGTTTTCTCTTTGTGGCTCTCTGAGTGAGGGTGTCCTATGTTAGTCTCTTATTTATGCTTTGTGAGGGTTATTCTGCCCATATTGGGTTGGCAAGGATCTTTTGTAGGCCTGGGTTTCTTCTAACGTATTCTTTGAGTTTTTCCTTGTCTGGGAAGACTCTTACTTCACCATGTATCTTCATTGATAATTTGGCTAGGTAGAGTGTTTGGGGTTTGCGCTGTTTTCCTTCAAATTTTGGAATATGTGACTCCACTCTCGCCTCTTCTTCATAGTTTCTGCTGATAGATCTGAGCATATTCTTATGTGGGAACCTTTATATGTGATTGCTTGTTTTTCCCTAGGTGTTCTCATGATTTTCTCCATTTCCTTAAAGTTGGATAGTTTAAGTAGCATGTGTCATGGTAATTTCTTCCTGGGATTCAGTCTTGCTGGTGTTCTTTCAGCCTCCTGAATGGTGCCTGGTTTTCATTCATTAAGCTGGGGAAGTTTCCCTCCGAGAATTCTCTCACTATTGTTGCAGATGACTTCTTTGTTGTGTCTTCCTCCGGTAAGCCAATAATTCTAATGTTCCACTTCATAGCATCAGACATAGGGGTTTCTTCAGCTTCTCTGATTATCTTATTAGATATTTGTTCACGTTTGTTAAAGTCTGCTTGGCTGTTCTCCAAGTCACTGATGTGGTTCTCTGATTCCTCCAATCAATTTTCAGGCCCGTGTTTCTGCTACTGTTTATTGTTATCTCCTCCCTAAGCTCCTGTATTTCCCTTTGGTGTATGGCCTTTAACTCCTCTATCATGACATCCCTTTTCTGTATTGTTTCCTTCATATCCTGTATGACTCCAAACAGCATTCTGAAAATTTCTTTCTGTGGCAGCTCAATGTCTGCTTCTTCTATGTATGTTGTTATGTCCAGGACATCTTCTGCCATTGCCTTTTGTTTCCCCTGTTTTTCCGCTTAGTTCATTTGGGCTGATGGCTGTTTGCGTTGTGTTGTTTTAGATGAGTCAGGTTCCATTTTCCAGGGATTTGAAGAGCACTGCCTCACTCTGGGTTATTTATAGGAATGCTTCTTTGACCTGCCTACAGCTAATTTTACTACAGGATTAACCTACCCCTTTATCCTCCTGTGGCTTCCCTATCAGGGGAGTGCCCCAGAAGGCTGGTGGGTTGCTTGCTTTGGTGTTTCAGAGGTTAGGCAGAAGTTCCTGCACCAGCTTGGAATGTGGATGAGTGTTGGCAGAGCTGCCTTATGCTCCAGGGACACAGGCAGGTATTCCCTGGTGAGAAGCTGGGCAGAGTATCCTATGGAGGGAAAGACCACTTTCCCCATCCTTGGGCCAGCTACACAGGGTGGTGCTCACCTAGCTGCGTGTGGTAGAGGCACAAATGCACTAGGGCAAAGGGAGTGTTCTAGAGGTCAGCAGTGGAGTATAAGAAAACAGGAAAGAGAGAAAGAGGAGGAAGAAAGTTAAAAAGTAGGACCATTTTTACTGTGCTGGAATGTAAGCAAGAGAGGGAAACAAAAGCAACTATGTAGCTGAGTCCCACTCCCCAACCATGGAGTTGCAAGGGTTTAGTCCCTTCCCAGAAGCAAGAAAGTAAGCCACAACTGAGCCGAGAGAAAGCCGCTGAGCAGCCGTCATACCTTGGGGGGACAGAGAGCAGAGATGTAATCAGAAGCAGTATTGTAGCTGAACCCTGATCCCTGCCTGAAGAGCTGCAAAGATCCTGTCTTTTCCCTGAGGCAGGCGGAGGCAAACTCTGCCTGTGTTGAGACCAAGCCCCGCTACAGGCTCCAAATCGCACTGTCTCCAGCAGATACATTGAGGAGGCCAAGGTCAAGCCCCAGTCGACTTCCACTGAGGCAAGCTAAAAGCCCACGCCCCTCAAAACCCCATGTGTTTGTGCCTACTTATCTTTATGATATTCCTCCTGTGTTCCAGCAGTGTTAAATTTCCCTCTAAGCAAATGTCCTGGGCTGGATTCTGTGGAGACCCTCTGTTACGTGTTACTCCGTCAACATCTTCCTGGAAGTTTCCACAATGTGCTTTTTAACAGTGAATATCACACCCTTCGTCTTGATTATATAGCTCCCAACAAGGTAAACCATAGGATTTTCCGATTTAAAACAACCAATACCAGTCCATTTCAGCTCACCAATGACTGGCATATCCATCCTTGTGTGTCGCATTTCAGTTTTGAAGATTTTCAAGCTCTAGATTCATACTATATAACCCTACAAAGGAATGAAGTCCTGAGATGTGGCACCACGTAGATTCACCTTTTAAACATTGTCCTGAATGGAACAAGCCAGACATGACAAGTCCAATATTGTCTGATTCAGTGGATGTGAGCTATCTAGAATACCCCCCAAACTCACTGCCATCACATTGGCTCATAGTAACCCTGGAGTCACTGGAAGCCTCAGGTTTTTTCCAAAGATACCCTCATGGGTTTGAACTTCTGGCCTTGAGGTTAGCAGTCTGATGTGTAAGAAGCACATTCAAAACCAAACCCCCACCCTAGGCACCCCCTCCCACGCACTACTGCCATGAAGCTGCTTGTCTCACAGAAGCTCCCTATAGGGCTTTTGACACTGTAAATATATATTCTATAATTTGATAATAGGAAAAATAATTTCTAAATTATGAAGAGTTTGTGAGGGTAGGGAAAAATGAAGAGTTGATAGAAAGCAAATGTTTTGAGAATAGTGGCAACAAATGTACAAATGTGCTTGACATATGAGTATATGTATGGATTGTGATGAGCTGGATGAGCCCCAATTAAATGATGTAGAAAACGATTTATATACACACATATGTACATTGAAAAAATTGATACTGAAAATCTATAGAACCGACAATTTCATCTTTTTCCCCCAAAAGTAGCTAACAAGTGTGAACCATTGACCTTGTGTAGTCAGCCCTTCACCACCAGCAATGGGCGTCAGGATCATTTATTCTTAAATAAAATTAGTTTTGTGGTGACAAGGTTATGGGTGGGGAAAGAGTGGAGAATTATGTTTCAAAAGGCACAAAATACCAGCTTTGACCGATGAAAAAATTCTGGAAAGCAATGGTGGTAAGGACCCAATATGGTGGAGAGAAACAATGACTGGGATTTAGACACCCCCAAAGTGGTAAACTACATGAATGTTTTACCCTGGCCTATGCAGAGAACACAGGTAAGTCTCTCTCCTTTCTGTCTTCAAACTTTAGAGCACATGCTTGTGAGGCAGGAGGACGCCCTGTCCCAAGGATCAGCTGTGGGTCTTGTCAACCCCAGTCTTCCTGAAGGGGGAAGTGGCGTCAATTGATTAGAGAACCACAGAGAAGAACTTGGTGCCCGGGTGAGGGCGCTCTTGGCTGAGAACTGACTGGGAAGTCCTCTGGTCTGGTCCATCTTCCAACCCTTTCCCAAGCTCAGGCAATAACAGAACGCAACCAAAACCCAAGGTTTGGCTGTCAAGTTCATTCTGATTCTTAGGGCCCTTTTAGGACAGGCCAGAACCGACCCTCTGGGTTTCCAAGAGTGACGTTTTATGGGAGGAGAAAGTTCTTCATTCCCCCAGGATTGGCTCCTGCTTTCGAATTGACCTCAATGCATAACCCACTTGAACCAGGGCTTTTTCTGACTCATGGTGACCTCATGTATCAGAGTACAACTGCTCTCCAGGGCGTCTGAGATTGTCGATATTTATCGAAGCACACAGTCTCATCTTTTCCCTTTGAAGCCGTTGGTGGGCTTGAACTGCTGACCTTCAGGTTAGCAGCCCAACACTTAACTCATAGCAACACCAGGCTCCTTAAGATGATTCAGGGGAGCAAGAAAAGGAGACCAATGGAAACTTCCAGGGTCGCACACAGATGGAGCCTCCTGCTCTCCCTCTTCCCCCTTCTCACCCTTTCTTTATGGAGATGATTGGTCTCCCCTCTCCTCTGGGTTGCGGTCCATAGGTAGACGGAAGGACTGGGATGTACTGGAGAGCTCCCCCATCCATTACTGGGGGGGGGGGAAGAAGGCTGAGAATCTGTAATAATTTATCTCCCCAGACGCTCCCTGAAGCTCTTTTTCCAGGACCTCTGGGGAGCTGAGGGGTCGTTAGGGAGCTCAAAAGCTCCCTGAGAGGCCCTGTATTGGGGGACATGGCAACACATTCATTTCCAGGCACACAGAACACGGGAAGCAAGGCCAGTACCCTTCCCAATTCAGGAGGCCCACAACCAGGCACCCTTTCCTACCCTTTTTCCCCCGGAAAGCACAATGGTGAGGAAGGTTTGGCAGAGTGGTTCGGTGTCAGGGGTCGACAAAGGACACCATGATGTAGCGAATCGACCATGTAGTGGGCAGGCCCTCGTGGTAGTGGGTGAGGTGGCTTGGGTGCAGGAGGTTTTTCGAGGAGGAGCGACCACACTGTCATAGTTCAGGAAGCTGCAGCCCCCTCCCTGTGAAGAGAAGAGGAAAGAGAGGGAAGGTAAGCAGGAGGGGAGCAGGAAGAGGCTGGGGGCGGGTACCCGGCATGGGATCAGGGTGATAAGGGGAAGGAAGAACAGGGGACCCCAGAGGAAGGGCTGGCAATCTCCCCAGAGGGATCCAGGCATTGAGACCCACCACCTTGAAACTCCACGTGATACCGCGGCAGCCCCACAGGTGTGGAGGGCAGCAGTGGGCTGACCTCATAATCCAGGTCCTTGTGGTTGAGGGCGACATTGAGGTGAAGGTGCAGGAGTCCTGTGGTGACCACAGGGAGGGCTGCTCATCAGGCGGTTAGCAAATCATGAAGTTCATCAGTGACCGCATCTGTGGGGACGGGAGGGAAACGCCTCATGATTGGAAGAACCACTGACCTTGAATGTGGATGCCCAGCCCCCTGAACTACAGTGGTATCATGGCTGCCCCAAGTCTGGGCTGAGCTAGCCTGAGCCCCAGGGCTGCACCCTGCAGCTTCTTCTTCCTGGGGCCTGGCATCCAGGACAGACACAGGTTCTGGGTAGGGACTTCCAGTCCCGGGTTCGGGTAGAGGAAGGATGGAGGAACCAGGCAACAGCAGACATGGCCACTCACCTTGGTGTGGGTCAGAGAACATGGTGTTCATCATGGGCCCCACATAGGTCCTCAGCAGCTGCAGCCACTGGTCCTCAGAGTCCATGTGCTTCATGTGGATATCCACCTTGGGCACGTTCTCACAGCCTCCTGCGAGCCTGCAATCCTGTAGGCAGTGAACACAGGGCCACCCCACATCCTGTATGCATGCCACCTCCTGGAACAGTGCCAATCTTCTCCTAGTTCTTATTCCCTGCCCTTAGACCTCATATTCAGGAACAGTCTTCTGTGGGTCCTCCAGTCTGAGTGCAGGGCACCCTTGTGGCTCTCACATCATTTGAGGTGCTGCTGCTTATTTAACTTGTGCACCCAGATGGTGAACTACAGAAGGTTGACACTATTCATTGTCGTTACTCTATGGTTTTGTTCAATGGCTAGCATCTAAGCCATACCTGGTAACTATGCAAGAGGAACAGGTCGGTGGATACATGGACAGAAGGGTAAATGGATGTGTGGGTGCATGGAGGGATAGATGAATGGGTGGATGGACAGACAGTAGATGGATGGATGAATAAATGGATGGGTGAGTGTAGACTACTGGACATCCCCCTACAGAAGGGTTTTTGGGAGGAGATGAGCCAGTCGGGGTGCGATGTAGCAACCTTTAAAAATACATATTTCCTCTAGTTCTTAATTACTTCCTCCCCCCACACTAACATGATCCAAATTCTACCTTACAAATCTGGCTAGACCAGAGAATGTACACAGATACAGATAGGAACTGGAAACGCAATGACTCCATGGTGGATGATCGCTTCAGGATCAGGTATGTGAGTGGCAATAATGGGAGGGTTGATGGAGGGTGGTTTGGAAAGGGGGAACCGATTACAAGGATCTACATATAACCTTCTCCCTGAGGGATGGAAAACAGAAAAGTGGGTGAAGGTAAACATCGGGCAGTGCAAGATATGACAAAACAATAATTTGTAAATTAGCAAGGTTCATGAGGGAGTGGAGAGATGGGAGGGAAGGATAAAAATGAGTAGCTGATGCCAGCAGCTTGGGTGGAGAGCAAAGGTTTTGACAATGTTGATGGCAATGAATGTACAAATGTGCTTTAAATAATTGAATGTATGTATGGATTGTGATAAGAGTTTTATGAGCCCAGTCAGACACCAAAGAACTGAAAATCACATCAGTGTGTACCCACTTTCCTGATACAATCGACGAAGACAAACGTGTGCATAAGCAAATGTGGTGAAGAAAGCTGATAATTCCTGGCTATCAAAAGATATAGCATCTGGGATGTTGTAGGATCGAAGATAAACAAGTGGCCATGAAGATCAGAAGCAACAAATCCCTCATGGAAGAAACACACCAGCCTGTGTGACCAAAAGCCGTGGAAGGGACCATGTATCAAGAATCAAGGAACAAAACAACACATTTCATTGTAAATGTGTAGGTGCAGAGTGGAGACTCAAAGCCCATCAGGAGCAAACAGGACATGCCCTTATTGAAGGGTTGGGGAGAAGATGAGCCACTTAGGGTGCAGGGTAGCAACGAAGAAGCATATAATTTTCCTCTAGTTCTTAAATACTTCCCTCCCCCATCATTATCACAATTCTACCTTACAAATCTGGCTAGACCAGAGGATGTACACTGCTACAGATAGAAACTGGAAACACAGGGAGTCCTGACCAGATGACTCCTCCAGGATCAGTGGTGACAGTGGCGATGCCTGGGGGGTGGAGGGAACGTGGGATAGAAGGGGGAACTGATTACAAGGATCTACATATAACCTCCTTGCTCAGGGATGGACAGCAGAAAAGAGGGCAGGTGGAGACGTCGGACAGGGTAAAAAATGAAAAAATAATAACAATTTATGATTTAGGAAGGGTTCATGAGTTAGCGGGTATCAGGGAGGTAGGGGGAAAATGAGGACCTGACACCAAGGGTTCAAGTGGAAGGCAAATGCTTTGAGAATGATGATGGAAACATTTGTACATATGCGCTTAACACAATGAATGTATGCATGGATAGTGATAAAAATTTTAGGAATCCCCAATAAAATGATTTTTTAAAGTGTTGTATAAGCCCCTAATAAAATGATTTTTAAAAATCAGGAAAGGTGTGTGTCAGGGTTGCATCCTCTCACCGTACTTATTCAATCTGTATGAGGAGCAAATCATCAGAGAGGCTAGAATACATGAAGAGGAATGTGGCATCAGGATTGGAGGAAGGCTTCTTAACAACCTGCAATATGCAGATGACACAACCTTGCCTGCTGACAGTGAGGACAGCATGAAGCCTTTGCTCATGACGATCAATTACTGCAGCCTTCAGTACGGATCACAACTCCGGTTAAAGAAGACCCAAATCCTCCCCCCTGGACCAACAGGTCACATCATGAAAAATGGAGTTTGATGTTGTCAAGGATTGGGTCTTGCCTGGATCACAATCAATGCCTGGGGATGTAGCCATCAAGAGATCCAAAGACGTGTTGCCCTGGCTAACTCTGCTGCTCAAGACCACTTTAGAGTCTTGATGAGCAAGGATGCTATTTTGGGGATTAAGGTGAGGCTCACCCAAGCCATCGTGTTTTCAATGGCATCCGATGCAGGAGAGAATGGGCCCCTGAGTAAAGGAAATGGAGGAAGAAAGGATGCATTTGCATGGTGGTGCTGGGGCAGAATCTTGAACATGCATGGATGACTGAATAACAAGTCCATCTGTCTCAGAAGTCTGGGGAGTCTTTTTCTCACAGATTTTGCACATGCTGTCAGGACAGACCAGTCCCTGGGGAAGGACATCATGCTCAGTCAAGCAGAGGGGTGGCGAAGGAGAGGAAGGCCCTTGAAAGGAAGGATTGGCGCGGTGGCTGCAACACCAGGGGCTATGGTGAGGATGGCTCAGAATGGGGCCGTGTTCTGTATGGTTGGGTTGCTATGCTTTGTGCACATGGTTGCTATGGGCCAGAAGAGACCACTTGACAATGAACAGTATTGGGTCGCATTTCTAATTCACCTAAACATGAAGATGCTCGTTTACAGGACCTGCCACAGGAGCTTACCTCACCTTACGTCTCACAGCAGACACGTGTGAGGTTATGATTGAGTTGCACATGTGTGATTTATTCAGTTCTCTGGGTTGCATGCACAGTGAAGTAATGTCCAAGAGTAGCATGTCACTAGAATTCCTATAAAGAGAGAAACAATAGAATTGTTGTTGTGTTGGAAGCAACCAAAGCTGGTAAAATACCGAGTGTTCCAAAGTTCAAAAAGTGGAGAAAGAGCTTAACTTGTACAGGAAGACTAGGGATTACAGATGAGCCAGGAGGGCTATGAGTTACACATGAGCTAGAAGCACTGGGGATTACACCCGAGTTACATATGAGTCACAGGTAAACTTTGCTTGTGAGTTCATCTGGTTTCCATCACAGACTTTCCACACCAATTAATTGTCGACCCAAATCTCTCCTAGGGGGACATTCTCCTCATTCCCTTTGGGAACATCTTTATCGTTTATTCATCCATAAGCTCTAACTTTGTCGTGCATCAGGTGTGAGCCTTCCTTCAGAGCAGGAAGTCATTTCAGCATAGCCTTAAATTAGAGTGATTCAGCCCCGAGGGCGGTGCACTGTTCTCACAGTCACAGAAAGAGAGGAGTAGAGTACAATAGAAGGAAGTTTGCCTTCCGACCTCTCTCAGAGGCTTAGCTCTGCCAGGCCCTTCATTTCACTGCTGGTGCACAATAAAGCGAAATGAATGGTAAACTCGGTAGTCACATTTTATAGAAGGGGAAGTGGAGGGGGAGGTCCTGGGGTAGTTTCCAGACTTCCAGGTCTGGTCACATGCCCAGCATCTGAGAGCAATCTCGCCACTACACGATGGACAGCTGGAAGAGGTCTACTCCTGTGAACAGTGTCACTCTCAGAAACCCACAGGGGGCAGCTCTCCCCTGTCCTGTAGCGTTACCGCAAGTGGCCATCGACTTGACAGCAGTGACTTTGGTTTGGGTTTGGATGTGCCTTGGGCAAGGATGAAGGAAGTGAGAGACCTGGCTACATGAACTCAAAGCCAGGGCATGGGGATTTCAGCCAGGCTTTATCTGAGCCATGTTTGATCCTCAACTCAAACTCAGCTTCTGTGCCACGCTTCCCATGAAATATGCACCCCCTTCACAGCCATGACACCAAGTCCTATTCTAATAAGTCCCTTTTGGCTCACAGGTCAAGGTAGACTGTCCATCTCTATAAGCGGAAGAAGTCCCGTCCTTCTCCCTTGGGGTGGCTGGTGGTTTTGACCTGCTGCCCTTGAGTTTGCAGGCCAAGGCACAACAACTGTGTCTGAGCTGTCCTACTTCTGCTCCCAAGACATGGTCACTGTCGCAGCACCAAGACGTCCATGAAGCATCTTTCCAGGTGATGAGGCAGCAGGTGTAGGTTGGAACTGGTGGACAGGTTCTAAGCTTGAGTTTTGACCTAGGGTTCATTAGGCTTCATCTTGCTGCTTTCTGTCAGGGCTTCCAGCGTTGATCAAGGTCTGAGGCCTGACCTATCCCAGCCAAGCTCAGCTTAATAGGGAAACTGATTGTTAAAATTCCTTCCATGTGACTGGAATCCCTGTGATGGAAGCTACCAGCAATGGCTCATTGATGAGCACTTCAACCTTGTGTTCCCCTCAGAAGAACTCTCACCTGGGACCTCAGTCCTGCTGGCTGAACTCCTCGGACTGGGTCTTGTGGTGTGGGGTCTATGGGTCTAAGGTCTGTCAACAGGTGTGGGATTGCCTGTCATCAACCTGCATCCTGGACTCTCCACCTTCTTTCATATGAAGCCTTATCCCATTTGAACAACTCCTACCCAAGGTGTGTGATGGATTAGGGAGCACCAGGGATGGAGGGGTTACGTGTTGGGATGCTAAATGCAAGATCAGCAGTTCAAAACCACGCTCCGCTCTGTGGGAGAAAGAAGAGGATTTCTACTCCACTAAGAGTGACCGTCTAGGAAAACCATCCAATCCAGAGGGTCACATAGAATGGGGACAGTAAGTTTGGAGTTGGAGTTGGAGAAAACAAAGCCCCAGTGTTAAATGTGTTCCAGTGACCTTTTACCTCAGCTGGTCTAGGGAAGAGAGGGTGCTTGGGAAGTTTCAGGAAGCAACAGGTTTTCTCAATCGTGGCCGGCTTCTTTGAGAGAGTGGCACTCTCCGAAGAAGGCTCACTGGTTAGGGTGGAGTCAGGGGGTGGGGCTGGGGAGTCCACCTGTGCTGTGTCACAGCCATAGGGAGGATGTCAATCTCATGGATGAAAAAGGGACACATTGTGCTTGTTCAAGGGACATCAATGTCACTCCCTTCTGTCCCTGCAGAGTCCTTCCCCAGCAGGACAAGAACAGCCTCAAAGAGATTGCAAGTCTCTCCCAGAGACAGAAGGCTGACCTTGACCTGCCTGCCCCTTTCAGGTTTGTGCTGTGGGGTCTCCATCCATCCCAGTGTTTGCCTAGGAGGCCAGTGCCCCCTTTCCTTTCTTACTCTATCAGCTCAGACCAGATCTAGCCTCTTTTCAGATAGACTTGCCCCATGGCCTCACAGGTACTCGGAGCACTGTATCATATGTCTGCTTCCACCAATCAATGTTTTACCAGACATACTCTCTTGCCTTCTCAAATATCCCTCTCTAGCTTCAGGCCCAATGCCACTGCCACCCCCCACCCCCCACTCCCACACAGTATGACAAACATGTTTTAGAGTTCAAATGTGGTTGGATGGGAAAGGTAGTGCCCCACTCTTGGTTCAACCCCCCACCCACCCCCACAAACGGGCAATTCCTCAACTCCCTTTCCTCTGGTGAGATATAAACCCTCCCACCCCCCTTCGCACAGGATCAGCAGACAGACTGAAGGCTGAGAGGAAGGAAGTTCCAGCAGGCTGTGGCCTCTCCAATGCCCCGCACCTGTTGCCTCCAGTCCTCACATGAAGCTGCTCCCTCTGCCGCCACAGAATGCAAGAGAAAATCCCAAGAAAAACCTGGGTGATGCTTATATCAGGTTCAGCTTGAGACTTAAAATACCATAACTACCCTGTACGTCTCTGTCAGCATAGTCTCTGGTCTCTGCTAAACTCACAAGGGACAAGGGACATCAAATTCAACATTGCAAGGCTGATATTTATAAGGTGGAAGTCAGACCAGATGTGCCTCCCTCCTCTGATCTTTTCACCAGTTCTGACACTAAATGGTCCCTCAGCACTGGTTGCTTCTCTGCTGGGTCTGACAGTTTGTTGCAATGACGACACACAACTCAAGGACAATAATCATGACTATAGAGTTTATTATGGAAATAAGAGGTTACAAATCAGAATTAGGAAATACTTGGAATATGGTTTTCAGGCTAGCCTCTTCTGAGCCAGGCCCTAAATCAAGCTTCTCTTTGGCCTTCTTCCTATTAGCTGTTGGCTCCTTATGACCCTTGAGCCAGCCTTACCTCTTTCCTGCTTCAGTAATTGTAACAAAACTCTTGAGCAATGCTGATCCGTGCCTGGAGTCACCCCATGGACAGGTAAGCCTCAGTCGGAACACACCCATTCTCTAAGACCATGGGTAGACTTAACCTACTTCACTCATGTGCCCCCCATAGGGGGTCGAACAACCTTTTCAAATGGGTCACCCGATTCATCACAGTAGCAAAATGACAGGTTTGAAGTTGCAATGAAAATAATTTTATGATCGGGCAGGGGAGGAGGGTCAACACCACATGAGGAGTGGCATGATAGGGTCATGGCACAAGGAACGTGGAGAACCACTGTATAATGAGTCTGTCATCTGAGGAGTTGGTGGGGGTGATACTGATAGGATTGGGTCTAGAGCGCTGGTTAACAGGATGCTTTGTGATTGCCAGGCTGCGGGCTATAAACTAAGCAACCTCAATACCAGGAGCAAGGGTATCTCATTCCCAGCAAGATAGAAGATCCGGCGGGAGGACTGGAGGGAACATTCAAATGGATTGCGAGTGCACAAATCATCTTAATGGCGTAGTAACCATGGGGGATTGGGGTCGGAGTGGGGATGGGGTGCTCTGTAATGGATGTCGTAATCATTGTACAATTCTCCTTGATATGAGTGAACTATTGAACAATGGAATTATACGATATGCAAACTATGTGCCAACAAAACTGTTCAAAGAAAAGAAAGAAGCTCCCCGTGTCTTGAAACTTCATCCAGGAGATATCAGTGAGAGAGGACACAGCAGCAGCCTTTACAGCAGAACCAGGATCCTGAGCACACAACAGAGCCATGGACTTCTCAGATCCAGAGCAAGTAAAACTGAATGCTTCGGGCCTGGGGTTGGTTTGTGGAAGGTGGTTGAGGGATTCTGGCACTGAATTGGGAGAGCTGAGCTTGCTGCCCTAAAGACTTGAGGATTAGTGTCTTCAGTTGGATGCTTGCGGTGGAGTGGCTTGCCCTTTGGGCTTTCATTGGCAGCCACCAAAGCCCTTTGTCACATTGCTGGAGCAGGGCAGAGGCTGAGCCAAGAGGCTAAAGGCCAGAGAGAGGCCTGGCTATGGGTGGTGTGGCGAAAAAGAAACCAGTCCTTACTGAACGATAATATCTTGAGCAGATTTCATCTGAATTGTAAGCTGGTGACTTTTCTAATAAACCTCATGCTCGGGAGCATTGTCTGTGAATTCCGGGTGGCCCTTGTCAGGAATGAAGGAACGCCACAGAAAGCTTGAGTTAGACAAGGAGAGCGCCATCGGAGACAGAACAGACTTTACAAGGTCAAAGGTACTTCAGGGAAATCGGAGACGGACCGCCAAATGGGAGCAAAAGTACAAGGTCTATAAATGGGTGCACTCACTGTAGCAGCCAACCTTTTGAGACAAAAGAGGTCAGTGTTTACCCAGACGTGAAGATCATTAGACAAGAAAGACAGGAGCAGGGAAACGGTATCAGGGAGGAAGTGGAAAGAGTGCTGCTGCCTTGTGGGTTTACAATCAATGTCACAAAGCAAAAGGCACGGGAATTGTTGAATGGAAAACCAATTGACTCTGCACATTCACCCAAAGCATGTGCACATGCTTCCCCCCACATCCATCTCTCTCTTTTACACACCCACACACACACACACACACACACACACACACACTCAGAGTATCAGGTTTTTGTAAGGTGTACTGGGTTTCTGCTAATGATGATAAAAATGGAACTGGATAACGGTGAGAGTAACTGATGTCACTGGATGATACATGTAACAAATGGCTGAAATGACACACGTTGTACTGTGCAAAGTACAGTCAGGGGTGGTGGTGGTGGGACAACCACGTAAGGATCTGTAAACCACAGGCTGGGTAGACTTGTGTCCCTCCAAACACATGTGGACACATTTGTCCAAACCTCCCCAGCTTAATAATCATTCTGTTTCCGCAACCAAACCCCAATGCAAGCCCACTGTCCTCAAGTGGCTTCCGACTCATGGGGAGCCTGCAGGACAGAGTAGAGCTGCTGCACAGCATTACAGAGACTCTCAGACTTTCTGGGAGTAGACAGGCTCCTCTTTCTCCTTCTCGTTGGTTGGTGATTTCAAACCGCAGACCCTGTGGTTAGCAGCCCCACACATGACCATTACACCTCCAAGGCTCTCTCTGCGTGGCTGTTGGTGCACCATCATCACCAGGGAGCCTCTGCTTGAGCTTATGGTTGCAGCCACTGTGTCCATGTACCTCCTTGAGGGCCTTCCTCTTGACCAAATGGGAGGTCCTTCTTCAGGGGCTGTTTTTTCCTGACCACATTTCCAAAGGAAAGAAGCCTGTAGCCTTCCCCACAGTGAGCAGGTTTCAGCGAAGCTTCCATGCTAAGAACAGACAGCGAAGAAGGAATTGGCTCCCCACTTAAGAGGAAAGAGCTGCTGGAAACCTTGTGCATATAGAGCTCCTTCTAGTCCCCAGGATGGGCAATGGGCACAAAAGCCAGCTATGAAGCTCACCTGTCTTTTCTACCAGTGCGATTGATGCCTTTCTTCCATCTCACGGGGTACCTATGACCAAGTTCACTCGTTGCTCAATGTAACTCCCTTAGCCAGCCAGTGTTCCTCACTTACCTAGGCCCTGCTCACCCTCAAATCCAGCCACTTCACTTAGCCCCTCTCCCCGATATTGCCCCGGTGTCCTTTTGCTCTCAGCAAGCAGGTGGCTTCATTGAGAGATGAGGGGTGGGGGCAGAGTCAGGGGAGAAGGGCTTGTTCACAGTGACACCATTGCACTGAGCCTCCCTAGGAGGAGAATTCAGGGTTTTGCTGCACAAGTTAAAGCAGAAGCTCAGGTGGAAGATGGGGGGTGCCTGAGCCTACTTGCTCTATTGGGAATGGGCTGGCTCTGAGCAGACGGACACCCGACTGCATGCCACTGGCATCCTGAGAGGGAACCAGCTTTTATTAGGTGGAGGGGAGCCACAGGTCAGGGAGGGGTGGTGGCATTTTCCCGGCCGTGCTCTCGGCAGAGGCGGTAGGGCGAGGCCTGGTTTAGAGGAAGGTGAGGTGAGCATCAGCAGGGACACTACAGCTCTCCTTGTGCTCCTCAAACAGCCGGTCCAGGGCCTTCAAGTAGAGTGTGTGGTAGTGGTCGACGTCTTCCTTTGTGGGGTGGAAGACCTGGGGCACGTCGATGGGGCGGCCCACTGGGGAGAGAGGGAGGCAGCTGCTGAACACAGAGCTATCTGATGCCCAGGAGGATGAGGGCAGCTTGCCCTAGGGGATGAGTACTCACCCACTGTGGTGATGGGCCTGGGGAAGGGCATGAGGCCCCAGGAGGTGGCCGAGAAGAGACTCTGGCCAAAGAAGATGCAAGGAGCAAAGCCCACCAGTTTCTTTAAGGTCATCTGGCAGCGGTACTGCCAGGAGTCGGCAGGAAAAGTCTTGACGTTGAAGATATCATTTTCTCCGAAAGAGTAGATGGGTACCAGGGAGGCCCTTGGGAGGAGAGGAGGGAGGCATGAGGTTGTTGGCAGGCACCTGAGCTGCCTCAGAGGCTCTCAGCTGCTGCTTCCCAAGACTCCTGAAGCCACACCAAAGGGGGACGTCCTCCTCTGACCACTAAGAAAGATCTGGCAGAAAGGTCTCACCTTACTTCATAATCAACGGTGAACTGAAAACAGGTACTTTTCTCATGTCGCCTTTACAACATGATATGCTTGCCAGGCGGCATGTGCGCTACTTCTCCGGTGAGGAAGCATGGCCAAAGGCTTGACTCTGAGATAGTGTCAGGGACTTGAACTCAGGTATTCTGGGCCCCCGTTTTGGGCACTCTAACCTTGCCTCTTTCTGATGCACAGATATGGGGTGGGGTGGGCAGAGGTTGCGCACCGTGTTTGGCTCAGTGTGAGCACTCAGTCATGGAGGTGGGCACTCTCCCTGCCTGTATGGGCTCCCAGCGGGACCCTGGTGAAAGCACCAGCATCTTACACTGACCCCGGGGGACATCAGAGCCACTCACCTGTGCCGCAGCGCAAGGCGCACGAAGCCTTTGCGATTCAGGAGAATAAGACTATGCTGGCCTGGGCCTGAGTACAGGGCCTTCTGGGCACCCCCGATTACGATGACCATTAGCTGGCCGCAGGGGTTCTGGGACAGGATATAGTCCAGGTTCTGACGGTCCACAGAACAGAGTCTCGTAGTTGAGGGGGCGTTGGTTGATGGAGGCGGATGCAGAAAGCAGTCACCACCAGCACAGAGCCCATGAGTCACTCGGCTGTATGGGAAGGGTGAGCTCCCACTTTTATCCCATACCCCCGCATCGCACTAGGTATCAGCCTCTAGTCCACGTGCCCACACCAGATCCCCAGCATCCACTCAAAGCCCCTGAATGGAGTGGTGCTGTTTGAGGGGTGGCTCAACCCCTGGGCACTGACTTCTCCTCCCCATCTTCCACCACCTGTTCTCCCTCCTCTTCCGCCTCCTCCTCCTCCTCCTCATCTTCCTCCTCCTCTTTGCTCACCAGAAAACATGAGAAAGTCACGGTAGATGGGTAGACGGAATAAGCCTGCCAATGTGGCAATGAAGGGCCGGAGCCCAGGGAACTGCTGGGAGAAGGCGTTGCTCTCTGTGCAGAAGTTGCAGAAGTACCCGACGCACATGATCCCGTGGGGGTGGGCGCCCATCACGTAATTGCGGTCCGGGGGCAACTCGGCTTTTTTCACCAGCTGTGGGTGTTCCGGCAGGATTGGGGAGAGAGAGGCAAAGGGAACGTCACCCTGGGAAAAGTTAGGCCTCCACCTCAGTGGACCTCCAAGTGTAAGGTTCTGGGAGGGGCCAGAAGATGGCTGTGCGCCCCCTCCCCACTGCCTGTGCCTAGACCATCTGACCAGTCACCTTGATAGGAAAATAATCCCTCAGGTACTTCCAAATTGTCCGCTTCCTCTTCCACGTGGAGCATCTTCCACCTGGGATCACAAATCACAGAAGTTGGCATGTCAGAGTCCTCCCAGGCTCCTGTCCTGCCATTTTTTGCTGGGAGGGGGCGAGGGAGGGAGCTGTGCCAAACTCACCTTGGTTTGGCATGTCCCAGTCCAGGTAGAGCCAGGCAAAGTAGAGAAGAGAGATTGACCACAGCGAGGTGAAGAGGAGGAGGAAGAGCAGGAGGGTGCAGAAGGTGCCTGGGTGAGAGGTGAGAGGGAACGAGGAATGAGCTCCCTAAGAGCTTCCGGGCTCCCTTGGCCTGTGGGGTGAGGACAACTGGTGGCCTCCCTCCAGTCCCAGACCCCCGAGCCTCTCCCATTCTGCTCACCCAGGAAAAGAAATGTGGTCACACAATAGCAGACCAACGCTGATTCCAGCCACCGCCTTCCTGGGGTTTTCATGGTGGGGGACGGCGGGGGAGCCGAGGAAACCTCTGTCCCAGGGCCTCCTATCTGCCGTGGGGTTCAGAGTGCCGGAGGGTCCGCTAGGCAGAAGTTCGAAGCCTGCCTTCGGTAAGATTTTCTCAGCCTGGAAGCCTGCCTTTCCCTGTGCTTGTGAGTGAGCGAGTGGCCGTGGCCCTGAGATCCGTGGACGGGATGACTGAAGGCTCCAGACCCCTCACGGATAATGTTATTTGAAGTTCCTCTTATCAGTTGTCTAGGTTGGACGGTGGGCGGGGCCTGGAGGCGTGTTCAACTGAGGGGCAGATCTGGGTGCTGGTGAGATTGGTGTAGGGAGCAGGCAGTTGAGCTTACCCAGTGGGTCCCAGCAGTGCCAGGTGTGTGCGTGTGTACGGGGCGGGCGGGGGGCACACAAATTCTCAGGAGTAGATTCCTTCGGAGCCTGCCTGAACCTTGGCCTGTTTGCACGTTATAGCGAGGGTCAAGGTCATGGGTGCGGAGGGTTGGAGAGTGGCCTGGTCCTGGCCTGCACCTTGCCTGGTCCTGGCCTGCGAGCAAGCACAGACACACACACACACACACACACACACACATACACACACACACACACAGACGTGTTCGGGATTCCCCTTGTTTATTTCACTCCCTGGATACCCAGGGTAGAGGGTGGAGGCAACAGGTCAGTTCAGGAGTGGTTGCTGTGGCAGGGCCACCTTATAGCTCCTGCAAGATGAGCATGAGCTGCTGCTTGTGGGGCGCGAGCAGCATGTCCACCTGCACAGCTGCGCAGCAACGAGGCACCCACTTCCAGCAGGCGATAAGCCACAGGCGATGGTCGCCCACTGGCCACTTTGTGTGGCCCTGGCCAGAGTACTCCCTGGCAGTGAGGGGGGCCGCAGCACACAGCAGCAGGTCCTGGCGACCTTAGAACAGGCAGGGGCCAAGGGCAGCAGCGCCAGTAGCCAGTTGCTCTGCATGTTAGCAGCCTCCAGGGAGAGCTCTTTCTCTCAGAGCCAGAACCCCTCACCAGCAAGGCCTGGAGAAGAGAAGAGCCGCAGGGGACTCAGGTTTACCACCCCTGCCCATCCACCCCTCCCTGGGGCAACCTGGGCATCTGGCCCGTTCCCTATTCTGGTGCAAAATGAACCTGAACACTTAGTGCTCCACGTTTTGCCTGTAGCGCCTCTCAGGACACTCCCAGGGCCAGGAAAGGCTACTTGGCTGCCTCCAGGCCTAGAGGGCAAGTAGGAGGTTCTGGCCAGGTCAGAGGAGGCTAAACGGTTTGGGGATGGGGGTGCGGGGCTGGGAAACTGTACTCCTGGATCTAGGAGGGGGTGACCATGCATCATTGGCAATTTAATGGACCAGGATACTCCTTCAACCTCCATCTCCATTGGAGGAAAGCGAGGGGTCTGAGACCCAGCTCCCTCCAACCCACCCCCACTTCACCAGTAGTCCCAGCAGATGGGAAGGTGGAACCAACAAGGCAGCATGAGCATGGCCTCCATGCCGAAGTTATCGAAGGCTCTGAGCACCAGGATGCCTGGAGGGTAGAAACCGAAGAAAAGGTGGTGTGGAGAAGGAGCCAGCTCTGTGGTCTTGAGGAGCGGCAGGGACCCGAGGCAGGGCCAGCAGAAGGCCAGTGAGGACTCTGACCACTCATAAGACTCCTTCCTCTGCCCACACCTTCCTGCAGGCCACGTGCTTTAGAGAGAGAGTCTAGCTGCATACACAGAGCCCTGCTGGCGCAGTGGGTTATCCTGGGGCCTGCTAACAACAAAGTCAGCAGTTTGAAGCCACTACTCACTCCTTGGGAGAATGGCCAGGCTTTCTACTCCAGTAGAGATATATCGTCTCTGAACCCCACAGTCAAGGGGGAGTTCTACCCTGTCCTATCAGTTCGCTATGAATTGGGATTGACTTGATGTCAGTGAGTTGGGGTTTTCTTGACATTGCGGTATACAAGAATATACGGCTTCCAACGGGCTATGGGAATTATAGATGAGTGTCTAGTATGTAATTTCTCTGTCAAAAAGACCCTTAGCCTGCTGCACTCCGCAAGGTCAGCATTTGAAAACACAAGCCGCTCCAAGGAAGAAAGATGGAGCTTTCTACGCTCGTACAGAGTTACAGTATAGGATATCCGCAGGGGCAGTGCTACCCAGTCCCAGAGGGCAGGATCAACTAGATGGCAATGGTTATCCATTGGACCGCGATCCTCATTTTCTACAGTTTGAAACCACCAGCAGCTGTGCCGGAGAAAGACTCGACTCCCATAAAGGGTTGGCATCAACTCAGTAGCAGTGAGATTGGTTTCAGTTCAAGATGCTTTCTCTGAAGGTTCACAGCCTGAACAATTCCAGCTTTCTTACCCATGAGATCTCCACCATGGTCTGAGTGGTTAAACGTAAAATGGAAACTGACTTACAGTCTTTCATGACACACAAGCTAGTTTCCAAAAGAAGAAAAGAGAATGTTTTCACTCTTTATATTAAAAACGGTAAATAACTAAGTAGCTAATAAAATCCACTTCATTTGATCATGACCATAAAATTAAGAATCAAATCTATGAGATAAAGCTCCGGTCAGCAGTCTGGGAGCCCTGGTGGTGGAATGGTGATGTGTTGTGTTGGGTTATGATCTGCTGCATGGTTGGCAGTTTGAAACCACCAGCGGCTCTGCGGGAGAAAGACTGGGCTCTCTACTCTCATCAACACTTACAGTCTCAGAAACCCACAGGAGGTCGCTGTGAGTTTGCCTTGACTTCATGGCAGTGAGTTGGGTTTTGGGGTGGTGCTGTCAGATAAGTGTTGCATGTCAGGTAACGCAGGTGGTTCAAGCCCCACCAGCAGCTCTGCTGAAGAAAGATGAGACTGTCTGTTTCTCTCATGATTTACAGCACGGACTCTGACATGGAGTCACTGTGAGTGGAATGCACCAGATGGCAGTGGGTTTGGTGTGATAAGCCCCCTGGTGGAGCTGGTGGGTAGTGCTGGACGTCCAACCTCAAGTAGTTCCAACCTACCCATCCTTCTCCAAGGCAGAAGACTGACTCACATGGTGGCTATGATTTGAAGCCCACTGGACAGCAGTGTTTTCTTTTCTTTCTTTATTTTTATGAACAAGCATTGAATGAGATGGACTGGGCTATACCATGCTTAGTCCTTGCTTTGGACAACAGTGCCCTCTTTTGTGGATGACCTGAACAGGTGCTTACCTTGCTTATTGGAGAATCCGTCCCTGGCAGAAGGTCAGTGCCCCATAACATATGAGATTAGATTGGAGCGAGATGATCTTTCCAAGAGTTTTTTTCAGAGCCTCACTCCCCTCTCCCCGTGCCCTCACAGAGATAGCGAAGCAGTCCAGGAAATGCAAACACACCTCCCAGTTGCAGTCCCAGGCCGAGGGAGGAGCTGTGCCCCAACTCTCTGCATGTGTCAGTCTTTATGGAGCCATGGCAGGTAGAAGGCGGCAGGGAGTCAGGCCTGGCCTAGCAGTACCAGGAGCCTGTCCACGCACACCTGAGTGGGGGCCGCGAGAGTGGCAGCTCTCCACCGGTCCACCTCCTATGTCAGACTCCACCAGTCCTACTCCTATGTCAGACTCTACTTGTCCTACTCCTATGTCAGACTCTTCCTGTCCACCTGCACCTCTAGAACCCCGCAAGTGCCTTAAGGACCCTACACTGTTTGCCTGGGGGCAGGGCAAGCAGTTTGCCAGGTGCTTGCGTGCCCTAGGCTGTATGGACTTGCTGAGCCCCAAGAAGGGGAAGTCTATGGCAGGACAGTGTCCACTTAGTGGCTCCCGCTTAAGAAGCGGGAGGAGGCTCTTTACTGTGGAGGGAGCCAGACTGAGGTGCCTGGTCACACATCTTACACATTGCCGGCTTTGGGTTCAATAGCCTGACCTGGACCCCTGGTCCAGCCCTTAGTTTTTGCCCCCTTGACTGACCCACACACTAGACCCTAATCAGCCCAGTACAGATGGGTTAATGGTTACTTGAGTTCACAAGGTATAAGGTAAATGGCCAAGGGGTTTGGTCTCAGGGTGAGGAAGGGGGTCACTCCAACCCTGTGGAGGTCAGGATTTGGATCTCTGTGAGGAGTCCGGCTGGCAGCCAGCAGTCTAAAAACCGACTTACCTGGGTAGTGTCTCCTGTGAATGGTTGGCCTCTTTGTTGCAATGCGAACAGCTCAGAGACCCCTTAGTCAGTGGTGGGCCCTGAAGCTGGAGTGAATGCAGAAAGTTTACTTACCAAGCAGCAAGCAGGTCCTGTATGAGACCCCCCAGAATGGAAGGCTTGCAGAGAAAAGCCAAGGATTGGCTGGGAGCACACCATGTGGGAGCCGGTCCTTTTTCCAGTCTCAGGATTGTAACACATTGCCCTTCTCCTCCTACACCTTGAGGGCAGCTTGAACTGCTTCCTTCAGCACATTGGTGTTTGCTCAGGTGCTACCTCCAGAAATGGTGGAATGTCAGCTAGTTCTCTTCAGTATAGTGACTGTGTATGCTTTCCCTTTTCTCTGCATCATTCAATATTTTGCCCCTACAATCACACAACATGTCAACTCAAGGCTTGAATTTCTTCCTCAATTCTTTTGGTGTCAGATATGCTGAGCAGGTTCTTCCTTTCTGCTTGTCTTACTCTCGGTCTGTACACACTCAATGTTTGACTTTGTCTCCTAGAGCTGACCTTTGAAATGTTCTGTTTGGCTCTTTGACTTCATCCTTTCGCCCATTTGCCTTAACTGATCTGTGATGGAGAGAGAATTTCAGAGTCTCCTCTGACTTCCACTTTGATTTTCTTTCTGTCTGGTTATTTCAATGGCCTTATGCTTTCTTCATGAAGTCCTCCCACAGCTCATCAGGTCTTCTGTCTTTATTATTCAATGCAGTAAATCTGCTCTTGAGTTTTTCTCTCAATTCAGTGGTCTAGACTCAAGGTCATATTTTGGCTCTTGTGGACTTGTTGTAATTTTCCTGAACCTTGACCTGAACTTACATATGAGCAATTGATGGTCTGTTCCACAGTCAGCCCGCTGTCTGCTTTTAGTTACTGATAATGAGTTTCTCCATCCTCACTTCCCACAGACGTTATCAGTTAGGGTTCTGTGTATTCCATCGGGGGAAGTTCATGTGTATAGTTGCCTTTTGTGTTGTTTTAAAAGGCATTTACCATGAACAAGTTGTTGGTCTGGCATCGCCAGCGCGGTTTCTATTACCAAGACCATATTTTCCAACTACTGGTCTTTCCTCTGTTTCCAATGTTTGCATTCCATTCCACAATAATTATCAATGCATCTTGATTAATTTCAGACTGAAGACAGTAGAATTCTTTTATTTCTTCATCACTAGCTTTTGTGGTGGGTATATAAATTTCAATAGTTGTAATGATTAGATTTCTTTGAAGGCAGATAGATACAATCATCACAGAGAGCACAAAATTCACGACTGATTTTGCCATGGGCTTTTAGACAATGAATGTCACACCATTCCTCTTGATGGTATCCCTCCCAGCAAGGTACACCATATGATTTTCTGATTCAAAACAACCAATATCAGTCCATTTCAGTTCACCAATGCCGGGCATATCCATATTTGTGTGTTGCATTTCATTTTTGAGGTGTTCCAATGTTCCTAGATTCATGTTATATATCCTACAAAGGAATGGAGTCCTGAGACGTGGCACCACATAGATGCACCTTGAAAACTTTGTACTGAATGGAACAAACCAGACACGACAGGTCCAATATTGTCTGATTCAGTGGATGTGAGCTATCTAGAATAGCCTCAAACTCACTGCATCACATTGACTCATAGTGACCCTGGAGGGCAGAATAGCATTGCCCCTGCTGGTCTCCCAGATTAAATCTTTGTGGGCACTGACAACCTCAGCTTTCTTTCAAAGATACGCTCATGGGTTTGAACTTATGGTCTTGAGGTAAGAAGCACATTCAAAACCACCCAAGCCACCTCCCACTCACAAACTACTGCCATCCAGCTGCTTGACTCACAGTAGCCCTCTATAGGGCTTTTGAGATTGTAAATATGTTTTTTAAATTTGATACTGGGAAAAATAGTTTCTAAATTATCAAGGATTCTTGTGAGGGGGGAAAAATGAGTAGTTGATACCAAGGGCTCAGGTAGAAAGCAAATGTTTTGAGAATGATAATAGCAACAAATGTACAAATGTGGTTGACACAATAGGTGTATGTATGGATTGTGAGGAGTTGGATAAGCCCCAATAAAATGAGTTAGAAACAAAATATATATACTGAATTTTTCGATACTGAAATTTCTCCCACAGGAGCAGCTGATGGGTTTGAACCACTGACCTTGTTTAGGCAGCCCCACACCACAACCAGTGGGTCTCAGGAGCATTTATTCATAAATCAAAATAGATTTGTGTTCACTAGGCGATGAGTGGGGAGAGGGTATAGAATAATTGTTCAAAAGACACAAAATATCAGCTTTGAATGATGAAAAAATTCTGGAAAGCAATGGTGGTAGGAACCCAATATGGTGGATAGATGCAATGACTAGGATTTAGACACCCCCAAAGTGGTAAACTTCATGCATGTTTTACCATAGGCATATGAAGAGACCACAGGTAAGTCTCTCTCCTTCCTGTCTTCCAGCTTTAGAGCACATACTTGTGAGGCAGGAGGATGTCCTATCCCTAGGGCCAGCTGTGGGTCTTGTCAGTCCCAGCCTTCCTGATGGGGGAAGTGGCGTCAATTGATTAGAGAACCACGGAGAAGAGCTTGGTGCCCGGGTGAGGGCGCTCTTGGCTGAGAACTGACTGGGAAGTCCTCTGGTCTGGTTCTTCTTCCAACCCTTTCTCCAGCTCAGGCAATAACAGAACCCAACCAAAACCCAAGGTTTGGCTATCAAGTTCATTCTGATCCTTTGTGGCCTTGTAGGACAGGGCAGAACCTCGCCTCTGGGTCCCCGACTGACATTTTACAGAAGGAGAGAGCTCTTCATTCCCCGGGAGTGGCTCCTGCTTCCGAATCCAACTTAATGCATAACCCACTTGCCCACCGGCGTGTTTCCTGACTCCCCCTGATCTCACATATCAGAGTACAATGCCCTCCAGGGCTTCTGAGATTGTCGATATTTATGGAAGCAGACAGTCTCATTTTTTCCCTTTGAAGCTGTTGGTGTGCTTGAGTTTCTGACCTTCAGGTTAGCAGTCCAACACTTAACCCACAGCAACGCCAGGCTCCTTAAGATGATACGAGGGAGCAAGAAAAGGAGACCAAAGAAAACTTCCAGGGTCACGCACAGATGGAGCCTCCTGCTCCCCCTCTTCCTGCTTCTCACCTTTTCTTTATGGAGAAGACCGGTCTCCCCTCACTTCTGGGTGCGGGGTCCATAGGTTGACTGAAGGACTTGGATGGACTGGAGAGCTCCGTATCCTCTGTTACTGGGGAGGGAAGGAGGCTGAGAAACTGTAATAATTTATCCCCCCGGACGACTCCAGAAGCTCTTTTTCCAGTACCTCCAGGGAGCTGAGGGAGTTTAGGGGGCTCCAGAAGCTCCCTGAGAAGCATGTATTGGGGGACAAGGCAACACTTCAGTTCCATGCACACAGAACACAGGAAGTGAGGCCAATACTCTTTTCCAAGACAGAGGGGCCCACACCCAGGACACTCACCCCGCTCCCCGCCCCCATCCCCCGGAAGGCACACTGGTGAGGAAGGTTTGGCAGAGTGGTTGTGTGTCAGGGGTCGACAAAGGACACCATGATGTAGTGAGTCCCCCGAGTAGTGGGCAGGCCCTCGTGGTAGTGGGTGAGGCGGCCGGGGTGCAGGAGCCCCCAGCCTTTCTGAGGAGAAGCGACCACCCAGTCACTTCAGGAAGCAGCAACCACCTCCCTGTGAGGAGAAGAGGAAATAGAGGGAAGGTAAGCAAATGGGAACAGGGCACCAGGCATGGGACCAGGGGGGAAAGGGGAAGAGAGAACAGGAGACCCCAGAGGAATGGCTGGCAGCCACCCCAGGAGGGATCCAGGTGTTGAGACCCACCACGTAGATACTCCTGGTGATACCGCAGCAGGCCCACAGGTGTGAAGGGCAGCAGAGGGTTGACATCATAATCCAGGTCCTTGTGGTTGAGGGTGACATTGAGGGTGAAGGTGGAGGAGTGATGATTTGACCACAGGGAGGGCTGCTCATCTGGCCGGTAGTGAACCCCAAAATTCATCACTGCTAGCATCTGTGAGGAAGGGAGAGAAACACCTCATGATTGGAAGATCCATAGACAGTGTACGGAGACACCCAGCCCCTGCACTACAGTGGTCCCATGGCTGTCCCAAGTCTGAGCTGAGCCCGACTGAGCCCCAGGGCTGCACCTTGCAGCCTCTCCTTCCTGGGGCCTGGCATCCATGACAGACACAGGTTCTGGGTAGGGACTTCCATGCCCGGGTGAGGGTTGTAGGAGGGTGGAGGGGGCAGCAAAAGCAGGATGGCCACCCACCGTGGTGTGGTAGCCATGAAACAGGGTCTCTGTCATGGGACCCATGTATCCCCTCAGCAGTTGCAGCCACTGATCCTCATAGCCTACCTGCTTCATGTGGATGTTCACCGTGGGCACGTTCTCATAGCCTCCAGCCAGCCTGGAGTCCTGTGGGCAGTGGACACTGAGCCACCCCATGTCCTGTAGGCATGCCCCCTACTGGAGCAGTGCCAATGTTCTCCCCGCTCTTATGCCCTGCCCTCAAACCTCATGTTCAGGAACAATCTTCTGTGGGGTCCTCCAACCTGGGTACAGGGCTCCTTGTGGCTCTCACAGCATTGGGAGTGCTGCTGCTTATTTATCTTGTCCACCCAGATGGTGAACCCCAGCAGGCTGACGCAATTCATTGTCGTAACTCAATGGTTTTGTTCGATGGCTAGCATCTAAGCCATACCTGGTAACATTGTTGGAGGGATGGGTGGTTGGATAAATGGATAGAAGGATAAATGGATGGGTGGGTGCATGGAAGTATGGATGAATGGGTGGATGTACAGACAGTCGATGGATGGATAAATAAATGCATGGGTGAGTATAGACCACTGGGCATCCAATTATAGAAGTGTCTTGGGGAGGAGATGAGCCAGTCAGGGTGCGATGTAGCAACCATGAAACATACAACTTTCCTCTAGTTCTTAAATGCTTCCTCCGCACCGCCCCACTATCATGGTCCCAATTCTATCTTACAAATCAGCCTAGACCAGAGGATGTACATTGGTACAGATAGCAACTGGAAACACAGGGCATCCAGGACAGATGACTCCTCCGGGACAAGTGGTGAGAGTGGCGATGCCTGGAGGGTGGAGGGAACTTGGGATAGAAAGGGGGAACTGATTACAAGGATCTACGTATAACCTCCTTGCTCGGAGATGGGCAGCAGAAAAGAGGGCAGGTGGAGACGTCGGAGAGTAAAAAAATGAAAAAATAATAACAATTTATGATTTAGGAAGGGTTCATGAGTTAGCGGGGAGCAGGGAAGGAGGGGAAAATGAGGAGCTGACACCAAGGGCTCAAGTGGAAGGCAAATGTTAGAGAATGATGATGGAAACATATGTACATATGTGCTTGACGCAATGAATGTATGCATGGATAGTGATAAGAAATTTATGAACCCCCAATAAAATGTTTTTTTTAAGTGTTGTATAAGCCCCTAATAAAATTATTTTTAAAAATCAGGAAAGTTGTGTGTCAGGTTTGCATCCTCTCATCGTATTTATTCAATCTGTATGAGGAGCAAATCATCAGAGACGCTGGATTACATGAAGAGGAAGGTGGCATCAGGAGTAGAGGAAGGCTTCTGAACAACCTGCAATATGCAGATGACACAACCTTGCCTGCTGACAGTGAGGACAACATGAAGCCTTTGCTGATGAGGATCAGTTACTACAGCCTTCAGTACGGATCACAACTCCGGTTAAAGAAGACCCAAATCCTCCCCACTGGACCAACAGGTCACATCATGAAAAATGGAGAAAAGGTTGATGTTGTCGACGATTTGGTCTTGCCTGGATCACAATCAATGCTCAGGGAAGTACCAATCAAGAAATCCAAAGACGCGTTGCACTGGCTAACTCTACTCCTCAAGACCGCTTTAGAGTCTTGACAAGCAAGGATGTTATTTTGGGGATTAAGGTGAGGCTGACCCAAGCCATCATATTTTCAAGGGCATCCGATTCAGGTGAGAGTGGGTCCCTGAATAAAGGACATGCAGGAAGAAGGGATGCATTTGCATGGTGGTGCTGGAGCAGAATCTTGAACGTGCATACACTGCTAAAATGACAAACCCATCTGTCTTGGAAGAAGTTCAGAGAGGCTTTGTCTCACAAACCTTGCACATGCTCTCAGGGGAGACGAGTCCCTGGAGAAGGACATCATGCTCGGTCAAGCAGAGGGGGGCGAATGAGAGGAAGGCCCTTGACAGGAAGGATTGGCGCGGTGGCTGCAACACCAGGAGCTATGGTGAGGATGGCTCAGGATGGGGCCGTGTTCTGTTTGGTTGGGTTGCTATGCTTTATGCATGGGGTTGCTATGGGTCGGAAGAGACTCCTTGGCAACGAACAGTATTGGGTCACAGTTCTAATTCACCTAAACATGACGATGCTCGTTCACTGGACCTGCCACATGAGCTTACCTCATCTTACATCTCACAGCAGACACATATGAGGTTATGGTTGAGTTGTACATGTGTGATTTACGCTGTTCTCTGTGTTCCATGCACAGTGAAGTAATGTGCAAGAGTAGCATGTCACTAGAATCCTATAAAGAGAGAAACAATAGAATTGTTGTTTGGAAGGAAGCAGCCAAAGCTGGTAAAATACCAAGTATTCGAAAGTACAAAAAGTGGAGAAAGAGATTGATATGTACAGGAAGCCTAGGGATTACAGAGGCGCCAGGAGGGCTATGAGTTACATGTGAGCCAAGAGGACTGGGGACTACACCTGAGGTATAGAGGAGTCACAGGTAAAGTTTGCATGTGAGTTCATCTCATTTCCATGACAGACTTTCCACATCAATGAACTGTTGACCCAAATACCTTGAAGGAGAGCATTCTCATCATTCCCTTTTGGGAGCATCTTTATCGTTTATTTATCCATAAGCTCTAACTTTGTCCTGCATCCGTTGAGAACCTTCCTTCAGAGAAGGAAGCATAATTAGCATAGCCTTAAATTAGAGTGATTCAGCCCCGAGGGCGGTGCACTGTTCTCACAGTCACAGAAGGAGAGGAGTAGAGGACAATGGAAGGACGTTTGCCCTCTGACCTCTCTCAGCGACTTTGCTCTGCCAGGCCTTTCATTTTAGTGCTCTTGCAGAATAAAAAGAAATCAACTGCAAACTCGGTAGTCACAGGTTACAGAAGGGGAAATGGAGGTTCCCAAAGGGGAATTGAGAGGACGTGGGGTAACTTCAAGACTTCCAGGTCTTGGCACATGCGCAGCCTCTGAGAGGAATCTCGCCTTGACACGATGACCAGCTGGAAGAGTTCTAGTCCTGTGAACAGGGACACTCTCAGAAACCCACAAGGGGCATTTCTCCCCTGTCCTGTCGCCTCACCGCAAGTGGCCATCGACTTGACAGCAGTGGCTTTGGTTTGGGTTTGACTGTGTCTTGGGCAAAGATGAAGGAAATTAGAGACATGGCTACATGAAATGAAAGCCAGGGAATGGGGCTTTGAGCCAGGCATGATATCAGCCAGGTTTGATCCTCAAGTCAAACTCAACTTCTGTGCCACGCCTCCCCTGAAACATGCACCCCTTCACAACCATCACCCCAAGTCCTACTCTAATAAGTCCATTTCGGCTCACAGGACAGGGTGGACTGTCCATCTCTATGGGAGTAGGAAGTCCCATCTTTCTCCCTTGGGGTGGCTGGTGACTTTGAGCTGCTGCCCTTGTGTTTGGAGGCCAAGGCACAATCACTGGGTCCTAGCTGTCCTACTTCTGCTCCCAAGACATGGTCACTGTCGCAGCACCAAGACATCTGTGCAGCATCTTTTAGATGATGAGGCAACAGGTGCAGGTTGGAACTGGTGGACAGGTTCTAAGCTCTGAGTTCTGACCTAGGGTTCATTAGGCTTCATCTTGCTGCGTTCTCTCAGGCCTTCCAGCGTTGATCAAGGTCTGAGGCCTGACCTATCCCAGCCAAGCTCAGCCTAACAGGGAAACTGATTGTTAAAATTCCTTCCATGTGACTGGAATTCTTGAGATAGAATCCGCCAGCAATGGCTCCTTGCTATGCACTTCATCCTTGTGTTCCCCCCTCAGAAGACCTCTCACCTGGGACCTCAGTCCTGCTGGCTGAACTCCTTGGACTGGGCCTTGTGGTGTGCGGTCTATGGGTCTAAAGACTGTGAACTGGTGGGAGATTGTCTGTCATACACCTGCATCCTGGACTCCCCACCTTCCTTCATATGAAGCCTTAACCCCTTTGAACAACTCCTGTCCAAGATGGGTGCTGGATTAGAGAGCACCAGGCACAGCGGGGTTATGTTTCGGCTGCTAACCACAAGATCAGCAGTTCAAACCACACTCCGCTCTGTGGGAGAAAGATGAGAATTTTTACTCCATTAAGAGTGACCGTCTAGGGAATCCATCCCATCCTAGAGACTCACATAATGGGGAAAGTAAGGTTGGAGTTGCAGTTTAGAGAAAACCAAGTCCCAGTGTGAAATGTAGACCGGTGACCTTTAACCACAACTGGGCTAGGGAAGAGAAGAGGCTTGGGAAGGTTCAGGGAGCAACGGGCTTTCTCAATCGTGGCTGGATTCCTGGAGAGAGTGCCACTCTCCTAAGAAGGCTGACTGGTGAGGGTGCAGTTTCAGGGCGAGGCGGGGGCACCTACCTGTGATCTGTCACAGCCATAGGCAGGGTGTCAATCTCATGGATGACCAAGGGACACATTATGCTTGTTCAAGAGACATCAATGTCACTCCCTTCTGCCCCTGGAGAGTCCTTCCCCAGTAGGACAAGAACACCCTCAAAGAGATTTCAAGTCTCTCCCAGAGACAGAAGGCTGACCTTGACCTGCCTGCCCCTATCAGGTTTGTGCTGTAGGCTCTCCATTCATTCAAGTGTTTCCATAGGAGGCCAGTGCGCCTCTCCTTTTTAACTCTTTCTGCTCAGATCAGACCTAGTCTCTTTTCGTATAGACTTGCCACATGGTCTCACAAATACTGGGAGCACTGTATTATATGTCTGCTTCTAAAAACTCAATTTTTTACCAGACACACTCTCATGCCTTCTCAAATATCCCTATCTAGCTTCATGCCCAATGCCACTGCCACCCCCCAGTATGACACACATGATTTAGAGTTAAAAAGTGGTTGGATGGGAAAGGTAGTGCTCCACCCTCGATTCCACCCGACCCCCCACAAGGGGCCAATTCATCACTTCCCTTTCCTATGGCGAGATGCACACCCCACCCACTCACAGGATCAGCAGACAGACTGAAAGCTCAGAGGAAGGAAGTTCCAGCAGGCTCTGGCCCCTCCACTGCCCCGCACCTCTTGCCTCCAGTCCCCCCCTAAGCTGCTCCA